>NC_060120.1:60600451-61806284 GCF_021461395.2 Schistocerca americana
CTGCTTCTACTGTACTAGTTTATGTCAGTTATATGTAAAATGGTGCTTTCAGTGGACTGTGTTTGGCCACACAAACTTACAGGTTAATGAGAAATCCACAACCAGTCTTTATCATCAACCAACAGCCAAAGGCCGCCTGGTAGTATGTGGGCACAGCTACCTCTTAAGTGTACTCTTTATCCCCTTCATTCAACATCTACAAAGCAAATAACATTACTTACCATAGTAATCTACACTGACCACACCATTCACATTTTTCAAATGAAGTGAATCTTATTTGCGCAAAACACATAACCCAACCATTTCACTGTACAGTCCAAGAAAATGATTATTTATAATGTAATTGTTGTTGTTGTTCTTGTTGTCCACAGTCCAAAGATTGATTTGATGCAGCACTCAATGCTATTCTGTCCTGCACAATCTCTGCATCAATGCATCACCAGCCTACATCCATCTAAACCTGCTTACTATGGAAGAGTCTTGGTCTCCTTCTATAATGTTTAGATTCACTTTCTTCCATCACCCAACTGGTTACTGTGTTCGAATCCTGTCAATGCATCCTTTGTTTTAGCGAAGTTGCGTCTTAAAGATCTCTTCACCACGACTCGATTCAGTACCTCTACATTGATTCTACTATTTACCGACCACACCTAACTTCAGTATTCCTTTGTAACATCACATTTCAATATTTTCGGCACTGTTGTTGTCTGTGCCGTTTAGCTCTAATTTTTTCACTTCAGCGCAAAACTCAACTATAGACAACAACTTTTGGAAAAGATTTCCGAACGTTTGAAGTTGACTTGGATGTTAATACATTTGTCTATTCCATTAAAACTTTTCATGTATGCATTTAATCTCCTCTTCTGCTATCGTATTTATTTTGCTGGACATGTAGCAAGAGTTATCTACTAATTTTAGTATTTCGTTTTCTAAGTTGATGCGCTCACCTGCGCCTAATTCTATTGCATTACATTCCTTTACCTTTGTTTTAATTTTGGTGAGTTTCATATAGCAACATCCTTTTTTTCAGTTTATTATACACTTGGATCAACTGGTTTTCGAATTCCTTTGCCATCTCAGCCAGAATTATGTATCTTCGGAAAATCTTTATGTTCGTATTTCTTCCCTTTCAACTTTGTGCGTCACTGTCTTAATTTATCCTTTATTTCCCTTAGCTCTCGCTCAGTCTACGGAATGGGAGAGGGGAAGGGAGATTATTCCAAATAACTGGTACCAGCAGCTTTTCCTCTGAGGTACTTGCTGGTTTTCGTGACGAAATACTAGAAAATTATTTTTTTATTGCATACTTCCATTCACTACTGTCATATGAAATAATTTTCTGGGACAAATCTACAACTACTAATAGTATTCACAGGTTAGGAACGTGTTGTAAGGGTAATGTTCAATTTCTACTGTCTTACTTCATCTAGGAAACTGGTTAAGAAATGAACTGTATTAACAAAAGATACATAGTACATCTAATTCTCTTATGTATGAACTTCGTTGTGGAGAACTATGCACATTATCAAAATAACATTATAGTTCGTAAATATAACGATAGCGACAGAAGTAGGCTCCACAATACAATCCACTCATAGACAGACTAGAGCAAAGTATGCGGCCATGTAAATATTTTACCACATGTCATGGGAATTCGCTCGAAGGTACTCTCAGGTAACGAACATAACAAATCCAAATAGATCAGCCTGACGATACCTTCTAGCCCGTAGTTACACTTCAGAGTAAATACTATGTATGTTGTTGGGTTACGTTTACCAAATTTCATTGTAGATTACATTAAAAAACCTGTTATGTAAAAATTTAAGAAGTAGACTATTTTCATAGGAATATATGTTTTATCAGCAGACCTTTCGAAAAGTTTCACATCATGGTGAGTTATCAGGAATATGATTCATCAAACATGTATGACTTTCCCTGTTTCACATCCTTCTGAATAACTGGTCTCCTTTCATGTCCGACTGTTATGGCTGCAGCCTGGTTTCTAGACAAGCTGGAGATGACTTTTGTTCGCTGTATTTTAACCCATATAAGTTCAGAATGCCAAATACTGTGTTCCAGTTAACATTGCCAAACATGTAATTTGAATTACAAATGCTATGCACATTTGCCTTTCTCCAAATTTGTGTCCTGGGGTCAATATTGCTACATTTCTCCGGAACCCAAATAGATGCTCCCCTCACGTCGGCTTCTACCACACGTTCCATTCTTATCTTATTAATTTACGTTGGTATTGTACAACCATGACTTATTAAACTGATTGTTTATTAATATTTACATGTGTCAGCACATGTTAGCTATTTTCCAAAAATTAGAAGAGTTGATCTAGAGCTGTGTGAAACTACTGTCAAAATTTTTCTTCAACCCTTTCTACGTTAGTAGTATAGGTTAATATCGCGTTTTACGACTCTAATAAAAATCTTATTTAGGCCATATGCGTTTCGCTTTATTTTAAAACATCTTCAGTGGTCATTGCAACAATCTGATTTGTCAAGATCTAATGTTTTACAGTATTAATACTAAATATACGCATTTTTGCTTAATAAAGTATTCCGAATGATCGTCCACGCAGGGGTACTCAATTTTTAGAACATTGCATCTCACTGACACTGTCTATGATAATGTACATCCTGTTTAGTTTGTATTGGTGTTGCGAGACATGTTCGGCGTTGTGGAAGAGTCCACTATCGCTGCCTCCCTCTCTCCCTCTCTCCCTCTCTCCTTCTCTCTCTCTCTCTCTCTCTCTCTCTCTCCCTCTTTCTCTGTATGTGTGTGTGTGTGTGTGTGTGTGTGTGTGTGTGTGTGTCTCAAGGCCATTTTTTATTTATTTAATTTTTTTCTTTGCTTCCTTGTTTATGTGTGGAGGGGAGATATACAGCCTAACTTCTGCACGCATGTTTTATTACTTTGTTGAACCTTATTCACTATGATACTGTGGTGAATGATCCTGAGAGGATTTTTTTGGCTATTTTGGGTGACACTAACCTCGTGGTGTCTAGAGGCGTTGTTATGAATCTACCAGACAAGTTACTTGTAACGTTTGGTTGCTGATGTTAGTTTGGTCGTTTGCCATGTGTTTCTTCACTGTGATTACCTTTCCTTTAGTGTTGATGGTTTTAGTTTCTGAGTCTGCTAACATTCATATCTTTTTCTGTTGTGGTTTGCCTCTAGGAGGTGTTGTGCAAAATATGTTGAATGGCTGGTCTCAAACTTCCAAGCTCTTTATCACCTGTGTTATTTGCATAACTGCGACTGTGGAGGAGAAAAGGCCCGAAAGCAAAAAAGACAACAGGCTTACCATGTATTTTCATATGTCATGGACAAAGGTATTGCAGTCTTTGTAAGAAGGGGATTGCGAGCGGATCTAATCAGCGAAATTTGTTAAGTGACCGTCTATTAACGTTGAGATGCATTAACTGAGTAACTCACCTCCGAGCAGAGCACTAATAAGTAGCGGTTTCTGCATTGTAAACATGCTGCATGTTAATCGCTGCAGTTATAATGACTGTCTCAACATTTTTTCTTCATAATACGACGGTGTTTTCAATAAAGCTGCAAGTATAAACTTATCACTATTGACATTTTAGGAATAGCTGCATCTCAGGGAATATGAGAGTAGTTCACGGAACTCTTCCGTTTTACGGAGTTCTCTGAAGCATGGTTCCCCGTCGCTGGCTGTGAGAGCAAAGCTTACAGCGTCGCGCTGTCCACCAGTTCGCCTGTGAGAGGCAAGAGTAAATAAAGCGGTCCCTTAATTTCCGGTCGCCTCGCGACATTCGGTAATGAATTGACTTAGTGGATTCATTGTGTTGCAACAACTTGTTAATGTCATCCCCCCTCCATTCCTGTCCCATTTGCTCCCACGGAGACATCCTCGCAGAGACTAACTCTACAATTAGCAGTCCGTTCCTCATTCTAAAGCGTCTCAGTTAGGCGAGGGAACGAGCAGAGTTGACGAGGCGCGCGCGCGCGCGCACACACACACACACAAACACACACACACACATACACTAGTGATTCTCGTCTGCATGATTATTCCTCAGTGTGACGCTCTTGTTTTCAACAAATTTGAGTACCTGACATTAACTGTATCCATTCAATGAAACACACGGTGTATCCGATTCAGGTGCTTTTCAGGTGCTCTCTGTATGCAAATGCTTGCATCTCCGTGTAAACAGTTGTGATGCAGGGGCTGACGCTTAAAATTCTTTTATCAATATAATACTGCTAACACTTAGGACCAGAAAATATATGTAATGTGTCTGCAATAATAATGTACGAGAGCAGTAATACATAGAATTTAACGTCATTTGTTCAAGATTTAAGTGAAGCATCAACGTTATTTAAAGATAAATTTTCATATTATGCCTTTACGCATACTTACTTATTTATTTTATTTTCCGCTTATGGGATTATTTAGTCTGTGTCTATTTTGGTAGGTGTATGTGCCCTCGCAAGTCGGATGAGATGACATCCTTAAAACAGATACCTGTGTTCCATTGCACCAGGTTATGAATGTATCATGACGAGTTATTTTTCACTATTAATCAATCCCAAAAATACATATTGGGCAACTTGTCAATAAAATGCTAACCTGTCTGAAGGTGGAACAGTCTGTGGGCACTGTTGCTCGACGTTCTTCGAAGGTGGTGACCACACACCACAATACTTCGGCCCTGTAGAAGTACTGACTAAAACTTGTGGCATGGGACAGCGATTAACGAATGCTCTCAATCTGTCTCTTTGCTCACACACTCCTGGTTCAGAGCACTTCTGAAATTACTAAAATCTTTGGCTCAGCCGAGACCTTAGGCTTTGGAGGTTTAATATTCCCATTTTCTTACGAGTTGGAAATTAGCGACGTATTTGCTATCGTGGGATCCTTAACTGATACGCAAATTACGGGACAGAATCAAGATGTTATGCAAATCACACCCAAGTGGGTTTATATTGAATATGCACAATGTGTAAGTGCTGGAACAGACTTCATTCTGTCCCAAAGTACCATAATACGAGACTGCAGCCGTGACGTTAGCTATGACGTCATAAATTGACGTCAGCTATGACGACATTCAACCTAAGAAAATGGTGGGAACGAAAGGGCAGTTGCGCTACCTCCACTAACCTAAGTCACCCAACCACCATATCTTCCTAGGAGATGGAGTGGAAAAGGACTCAGCCTCTGCTGGACATGAGTCTTTATTTTCAGTCTTTATTTAAACAATTAGTGGCTGTACCTCCATCCAGTGTGTTAACCAGGAGGTCCAACTGACCTAGTACACAGTACTGCCACCAGACGGCACTGTCATCCGTTCTGTAATGTAATCCAAGATGACGGTCTGGGGTGTGGGAAAATGGCGAGAAACATGGTGTTCACTACAAGGTCCAGACCTAGTAATCAGTACCGCCACCATGGGGCGCTGTCGTCCCTTCTCTGGCGTAATCCAAGATGACAGTCTGGTGGTGGAAAGGTAGGATCCCATATTACGGAATTCAAGGATATATTGTTAATTTATAAAAAATCGGTTTGTGGGGGTTGGATTTCTCTTGCTAATCATTATCTGATGTTTGGAATGGTGTATGTCTCGTAAGAAGTAATTACATGGAGCAAACATGTGGCATAACCTAATGGTTGGCACTGTACTCTGGGTGTCTTAACCAAATGTTCGGCCCTTTTACGGCAGTTAACCTATTGTTCTGTTAAGTGGTTTTTCATGTCACCTCCATTTCCTTAAACTGTCGTGCTCTATTTGATACCAAATTAAGCAATTAGTTATGTCGTCCCTCCATTTTCTGGTATACTTCTCATGTTTCACATTCTTTTGAACGCCATTTCTGGCGCACTCTTCTTTGTCACCCACCCCCTTAAAGTATTGTACTGGAAGTTCCATAAGAATTATTCAAATTTACCTAGTTTTCTGCACTTACCTGCTGTTCTGCTTCATGTCACACACTCACGCACACTCTACCCTTAACTGTTGTACTGCTAACACCATGTTGATATAAAAAATTATGCAAATTAATTAAATCGATATTTTTCACATGTATGGGGTAGTTTTTTTTAAACTTCGCAGCATACTTGTGGTGGGTGAAATCGATGGAATACAATTTTAACAAAAGATTGGTAATAAAAAAAGTATCCCTTCACTCGACGCCCGACGTCAACGCCGCCCCCGCCGCCTCTGCTGTCACCGCTGCCCCTGGCCCCGACCCTGCTCTGGCTGCTGCCGCTACAGCATCATTCTGGCGTCCATGGGCCGCTCTCCCTCAGGCTAGCAGGTTAGGGCTGCAGCAACCAGGCTGCTCGCAGTGGCCCAATTCTGCAGCATCTCCTCCTCCGCCATCACGTCCTCGCCGATCAGATGAGTTACAGCACATACCCCTGCCCACCTCGACAATGAACTCCAATGCGCGCTCACACTGATCCCATATGTGAAACACCTCTGGTCAGCACGTGTGTTTACCATTTGTGATATGATGCCTGTGGCTACTGACGTCATAGATCGCCCATTAGAAACCTGTTCCAGAATAGCACAGGCTGCTTTCTGCACGGCGATCCTAATGGAACATACGAATTGCATCCAACCCTGCTTACCTGCCCCAGCATGATTGACGCATCATTGTGAAACGTCCGCGTGGCGACTCTCCATCTAAAAGGTTCTTAACATTACACTGATGTCACATGGCTATGTAAAATAAGAGCTAAGTCGATCCCTCGGAAATTGTGTAGTGTCCCAGAAATAGTTAACCGTCGCTTTTGCAGGAGCTGTTATGATGTCTCAGCTTGTCCGCATGGAAATTCTTGTCCTAACAGAAAATATTAACGAAAATAGCGCGGAATAATGCCAAATGCATTCCTCATGATGGTCCTAATGTGGCACCCCGCCCATCACGTCTTACCCTTCCTTCTTTCAACATACACAAACGTCATCACTGCTATGTAGAGGCTCCTATATCCCAGCACAAAGGATGTCTTGTGAATGAATGGGTGATTATGATTGGCACTTATCGAATTTACTTGCCGAATTACTAGTGCCACCGGTGTGGAACCCCATCATCCTCCTTTATTTTTTATTTTTTTCAGACAAGACTTTCAGCTGAAAAACAACCTATTTTTTATGGATGGCCATATTGCACCCACAATTAAGCCTTACAAAGTGCCGTACACATCGTCAGACATGGAAAGACTCATACTCAATTACACTGCTATTCGACTGAGGTCAACTGCTTAATATCAGAGCATGAAACGGATCTGCAACCCAGAAATATATCACCACATACCGTGTTGATGTAGTAAACATACAACTCTTTTCCTGCGCCATACTACCTCACCCATTTTACATCGTTTGTAGATATACCGTGAAGACAGACAGCATAAGCACGTGGACTGTAGGTATACTCGCAACAATAGATATTTCCAGCGAGGTCGAGCGCTCATCCAATCCCCATATGTGGCCAGAGCGCCCTCAGTGGATCGAAGTCACTCTCAGAACTGTTGTGCAAAGACTGACTCGTTTCCTCCTCAGGACAAACGCGTTACTGTTTCTAGTCCAGTTCTGCTTGCTTGCTCGCTTTTCTACATACATCTCCAGACTATGTGATTACAAGAACATGTCTAACTGTGCATGGTTTGCTAGAATATCATACCATTTTTACGGTACATCTCGATATAAAACACATATTAATATCGCTTGGATTGAAGTATCGTTCCTGCGATATAATTCCGAAGATGTAGACTGGACATTATTTCTCTAGAAACCCAAAACCTTAGCTAGGTGGAGCACGTCATAACCCATAGATTAACCAGAAGGTTATTCTGTCTGCAAAAACCTTCACGTGAAAAAATTCTACAAAGAAAAATAGAGTAAACTGATATTTCCACTGATATCGGAGATGTAACAGATTCCAAATCATCCCTATAATCTACAAAGTCAAATAACGTGTTTCTCATCTCTAGAGAACCAGCAAAAGTATCTTCCACCTGCTAGATGCATACACCACAATCGATGTTCTCTCAACTAAATAAAGACTCGAAATGTGAAGAAGCAGTCAACCGAACAATCTATATGGGGGGGAATAGTGACCCAGTGCAAACACACGTCCATATTGAATTTTCTCAAATTTCCACACTATCACGAAAGCTGCCCAACACATACTAAGTATTGCTATTTAGCCGTCTACATGGCTATATGGTTAAGTCAGCTACGTTCCTACACTTCAAAGGCCTTTCGATTCAGACAGCTCCCACTGTTAATGGGAAATGTGAATCATTCCTGTCCCCAGCACTGCATGCCTAGCACGCTTAGGCAGAATCATCCTAGAAAACCGGTCACATATATGTTTTATAATTGTGTTTGCAATTAAATGTTATGATTTTGGTCTCAATTGAACGAGATTCGACAATGAGTGAAGCATCAGAAATACATCCTGATGACGGCTGTGGCTCTGGAAATATAAATATCTGTACCATTCTAATGACCTGACGTTCTCTTCCCTTTGTTGTCACAGTATTCCACAACAAATCCATACACATACATACGTAAAGCTCTCCAAATGTCGAGGTGACTGGATACAATCAAGTAAAGCGCTATATTATGCCTCCTGATCAGTGCTTTCGGGCTAGGTGTTGGCAATTTTACAACACAGAACGAGAGGTTATGTCATGATTGCATGGATGGAAGTGACATAAAATCGATAGAACTGCGAAAAATGATGGAGGGGATAGATATAAACTCACCGAATATACACCAAAGTGTGGGGAAATTGCGGAAGTCTTCTAGTTGGCGCAGAGCAGTTTGTACGTGGGAACCAGTATGCGGCACCAAGAGGAATTCGAGAAAACGTCGACATGGAAGTGAAGGGAATCAGGGAGGCAGTCAATTTTTTTGCCGTAGAAGCAGCATTATACTATATGTCTAATGAGGTGCCAGTGATACACGCGAGTTCACTACTGTATTTGACGCTTTTCAGGAAGACAGAGAAACATCCGCCTCTAAACTTACATGCATCTGCGTTAAAGGATGACAGAGAGTGGATGGGATGATCGATTAGATCGAGCAGTAACGAGGTACGATTTGGTGGTAGACTCATGATGCATTCTAGAGAGGGAGAAATCGCTGTAGGTCAGTTTTTCCACTGTTCTTCCAAGATGCATCAGTCGCGTGACATAGCCTGTGATCGACTCATATACAGCTATGTGTTCTGTATGTGATTTAAAGCACTGTCTCCTTGAGATTGTTAACGGTAAACCTGTCGGTCATTAGAGGACTTCTATTTCATGTGTGATGAAATGTCACACATTCCTCTAAATGGAGTATGATTTATGCAATGTACTCCATCTCCAGGTCGCATCTTGGGTGTAAAATCGAGACTTCATCTATGTAACTAAGTTAGCGATAGGAGCTTGTGAGGCACTGCAATCCCCGTGTATACATTTGCCTGATAGATGTGCTGTTTACAGTGTTAGTGGTGGAATGACTTGTAATTTTCACATGTCAGACTGCTGCTATGTGTTTATCTGTTTCCTTGTATGAGGTATTCCCCATTACTAACGATAATTTTATGTAGGGCTGACGCAGGCGTAGTATAATTTCTGAAGCATGATCGGATGTGAACAGTGGACGCTATACATCTCTGGAAAGTTATATTGTGCTCCTATCACACAGAGCCAATGTTTTAAGGAAGTAGTTTTTCGTTTTACAGTTCGATATCATAGTTTATCGTAGAGAAACTGGAAGAAGGATGTATGTCTTGCGTTTGAAATATATGTCTTGCATTGGTATATTAACACCAGCAGTACGAGTACATTCCATATGACTGATGGGTCGGAAATGCAAGCGATCTAACATTATAGCCCGTTTTAAGTTGTGAACGTTGTAGCCTTAGGAGTGCCTACGTTTATGTTCTCTTTTAGCAGTACCTTCCAGGTACTGATCCTAGACTCTGGAATAATACCTTAAAATCGATAGCTTGGTTGATTTACGGAAAAATGCTTCGAACTCCATCCGTCTGGAACCCCATCACGCATAAAAATCATCCATTTCTTGTTCTTCTTCACCGTCTGCTATTACATCACAACACTTTCAAATCTATTACTATACATCAATAAGGAGTGCTAACCTCCTCGACATGGGAGCATCTCGAGAAATCTTGTGCACTTGTATGGGCGACGACTCTGGAAGCTCTATTCATTCACAAGGCGTGAAATGTAGCGGTCTACTTCTGGTCGATTGCAGATTAAATCGGTACTGATGCTGCAGGGCAGGCTGGTCAATGATAGTGTGAGGGGGTCTTTCAGTCTCTAATTTTACCCCAAGACTGCGAGAATGCTCTGTGACTCCCATCAGCATTGAGATGGATCGTAAATTAAGCATTATGATCGAAGTGTTAGAAATATGGAGAGCGCGGGCTGATATACTTTGATGATGGATGTGTTCTAGAATTAACAGTGCATGGATGTACAGCACAGTTATCTATGCACATTCGCAATGATACTAGCAAAGTGGGGAGGGGGTCGTTTAGCTATGATACTGAAATTGGGAATCATGTGGTCGGTGTTGAAATTACTGTATAATTGGTAAAAATTGTTCGCTCAGTCAAATGTAATGCTTATTATTTCAGTAAATTGGGTGTCTCTTTCCCATCCCATCCATCCACTGGCACGCTGTTGGTTACCATATAATGACTGACTGAAAACGCTTGTTTGAGTTGGAGAAAGAGATTTGTGGAGGGGTGCCACATTCTGGGGATGGCTAGAGCCGAAACAGTGATTGCGTACATGACTGCAATATAAGGAATCAGTCGAAATGGAATGCAGAGCAATCAGCTATTCCGTCAATGTGGCAGACGAGTTTAAATGTAGTTTGGAAACCCATGACAATGCCACAAAATTCCTTATGTTGTAAATGACTTTTATTTAAAATCATCCAGTGTGTATGGTGTTATGCTAACAGCAGTAACAATATGATTTATACTGTGTGACGTCTACAGGTAACCCAAATGACCTATTCAAACTTCCCACCAGTGGGGCCTGGAAGGGGGTTGTGGCATTTTCCAGCCATCTTGGAAAACGGTACTCGCGCCATAAGCTGACATCATGGCTGCTATATTGAATGAAGTCAATTGCATCATCAGCTGACGTAACAGCATCTATCTTGAATGACGTCAATCGCGTCACAGTGCACAGTCTTGGATAACGCTACTTTGGGATGATGTCCGTGTTGTCTGCGGGAGGCCATGGGTCAGAACGTCTTAATATCAGTTTAGAACCTGACGCAGACCTTCAAGTCGTGGCAGAAAAACAAAATGTTTGGCAGTGTACAAAGTGTGTTAGAGTAGAAACAAAAACAATGTTTCAAACAACGAGACAGGGCCAGAGGGGGCGTCTCTTGTGATTTACAGTATAGACCACGGGATACGATCATCCTCTGAGAGTACAGGTGACGAAACTTTAAACTTGTCTGTGCAGTTGATGAATACCTGTATATTTAATAGGGTCTCAAATGTGCTCAATGCCTGCACTCATGCAGTATTTGTTTCCGATATAAGAGAGGAGAAAGATGTGCTAAAAATCTTCTCTAGTTCTCTATTGGATAGTTCGTAATTTTTCTCTGTTGGATGGTACAGAATAACGGAGATGGCATTTTGGGGAAATAGATGAATGGACGTGGATCTGTAGTATTCGTATGTAGTTTGGGGGTGCACCACAGTACAGTAGCAAAAATCCTCGTCCATCTCTTAGTTCCCGTTTCCACTGAGTGGTCAAAATACAGTCCTGTCGCAGTAATGCAGCTTAGCCTGTTTCTACACGGTATGCAGAAGGTGGTAGATATAGTTTCCTCCAACGTCTACTCAGTTTTGACTTACATTGGAACGATCACATGTGCAAAGCTGACGGATGGTAGCACAGAGTCAGAGAGGGCTTTTGCATGATGTATAGGATCTACCTAAAACGAGGCTGGAATTTTACTTTAGCAGATAGGTTCAAGAGAGGTGAATCATTTCGAGATATGAGAGTGTCAGAAATATGATTCACTAGTCGCTGTAATGTTTAAAGCACTTCGCCGTAGGATCCAACGCAGGTACGTGCTTGAATGCAAGGACTTGTTTAGAAATCATAGACATCATTTGTAGCAGATAGCGTGACACTAGAGATCTGAAAAGCTAGTGTATATTTCTTATGACATCAATCAGCACAACATCTACTACTGTTTGTGATCCTCTTCAATCAACCATCGCCTATAACTCAGTGGATATACCAGCAAACCTCTGATATGGTATCGAGACAGAATGCATTACAAACACTGGAGAAATATCTAGTGGCGTGAGGGAATTTCAAACACCGGTTTCATAACACGTTCCTTAGCCAAATCACTTTCAAAATTCAGCAATTTTATCACGAGGTTGCATCGTGCGATACGTGTAACTGGACTGCTGGTCTGATAATTTACACTCCTATGATCACCATCTTGGTATTTGTCTGGTACAACCAATTCATTCGGAGGTAAAACTATACCTCGACTTATAAAGCCAGTATAGCTTTTAACAAGAATACTTGTGTGCACCTGTAGAACCAAGACCGCTTGTGATGGTAATGTGGTTGTCTTTTTTTTAACATCTGACGGTTTGTAAGACGATTGTGCCTCTCTTTCTAAGACACAGTGGTAACACTCCCAAGAAAACTTATGAGACATGCCCACTAATAGTTGATTTTCAACAGTATTATTTCATATCACCGGCAATGAGTTATTGATGGGGTATTATACTCAGTAGTAGGGGATGTGTGATAGGTTTTCCTTGGGTCTCAGGCTTATAAAGATGTGTCTGTGTTCAGTCAAGGTACAAAGGTAGGTATGGATTTGACGTGGAATACTGTGACAGCAAACGGAAGAGTATGTCAGATCATAAGAATGGTACAGATATTTCTATTTCCAGAGCGGCAGCAGTCAGCACGGTGTATTTCCCATACTTCACTCAATGTCGAATGTCATTCAATTGAGATCACGAGCCGGCCGGTGTGGCCGTGTGGTTCTAGGCGCTTCAGTCTGGAACCGCGTGACGCTACGGTCGCAGGTTCGAATCCTGTCTCGGGCACGGATGTGTGTGATGTCCTTAGGTTAGTTAGGTTTAAGTAGTTCGAAGTTATAGGGGACTGATGACCACAGATGTTAAGTCCCATAGTGCTCAGAGCCATGTTTTTGAGATCGCGATAATTACGTTTAATTGTAAGTACAATGATAAAACATATATGTGACCAGTTTTATAGGATGATTCTGCCTATGTGAGCTTGGCATGCAGCGGCGGTGATGGGAATCATTCACGTTTCCCATGAACGGTAGGAGCTGTCTGAATGGAAAGGTCTGTTGGAGTGTAGGAATGTAGCTGACATAACCGTGTAGTTCCCTAGAAGACTCATAGGGAACTAATACTTAGTATGTGTTGGACAGCTTTTATGATCGCGTAGAAATTTGGGAAGATTCAATATGGACGTGTGTTTGTTGTTGTTGTTGTGGTCTTCAGTCCTGAGTCTGGTTTGATGCAGCTTTCCATGCTACTCTATCCTGTGCAAGCTTCTTTATCTCCCAGTAACTACTGCAACCTACATCCTTCTGAATCTGCTTAGTGTATTCATCTCTTGGTCTCCCTCTACGGTTTTTACCCTCCACGCTGCCCTCCAATGCTAAATTGGTGATCCTTCGATGCCTCATAACATGTCCTACCAACTGATCCCTTCTTCTAGTCAAGTTGTGCCACAAGCTCCTCTTCTCCCCAATTCTATTCAATACCTCCTCATTTGTTACGTGATCTACCCATCTAACATTCAGCATTCTTCTGTAGCACCACGTTTCGAAAGCGTCTATTCTCTTCTTGTCCAAACTATTTATCGTCCATGTTTCACTTCCATACATGGTTACACTCCATACAAATACTTTCAGAAACGACTTCCTGACACTTAAATCTATACTTGATTTTAACAAATTTCTGTTCTTCAGAAACGCTTTCCTTGCCATTGCCAGTTCCTCTCTACTGCGACCATCATCAGTTATTTTGCTCCCCAAATAGCAAAACTCCTTTACTACTTTAAGTGTCTCATTTCCTAATCTAATTTCCTCAGCATCACCCGACATAGTTAGACTACATTCCATTATCCTCGATTTGCTTTTGTTGATGTTCATCTTATATCCTCCTTTCAAGACACTATCCAATCCATTCAACTGCTCTCCCAAGTCCTTTGCTGTCTCTGACAGAATTACAATGTCATCGGCTAACCTCAAAGTTTTTATTTCTTCTCCATAGGTTTTAATACCTACTCCGAAATTTTCTTTTGTTTCCTTCGCTGCTTGCTCAACATACAGATTGAATAACATCGGGGAGAGGCTACAACCCTGTCTCACTCCCTTCCCAACCACTGCTTCCCTTTTGTGTCCCTCGACTCTTATAACTGCCATCTGGTTTCTGTACAAATTGTAAATAGCCTTTCGCTCCCTGTATTTTACCCCTGCCACCTTCAGAATTCGAAAGAGAGTATTCCAGTCAACATTGTCAAAAGCTTTCTCTAAGTCTACAAATCCTAGAAACGTAGGTTTGCCTTTCCTTAATCTAGCTTCTAAGATAAGTCGTAGGGTCAGTATTGCCTCCCGTGCTCCAATATTTCTACAGAATCTAAAGTGATCTTCCACGAGGTCGGCTTCTACTAGATTTTCCATTCGTCTGTAAAGAATTCGCGTTAGCATTTTGCAGCCGTGACTTATTAAGCTGATAGTTCGGTAATTTTCACATCTGTCCACACCTGCTTTCTTTGGGATTGGAATTATTATATTCTTCTTGAAGTCTGAGGGTATTTCGCTTGTCACATATATCTTGCTCACCAGATGGTAGAATTTTGTCAGGACTGGCTCTCCCGAGGCTGTCAGTAGTTCTAATGGAATGTTGTCTACTCCCGGGGCCTTATTTCGACTCAGATGTTTCAGTGCACTGTCAAACTCTTCACGCAGTATCCTATCTCCCATTTCATTTACATCTACATCCTCTTCCATTTCCATAATATTGTCCTCAAGTACATCGTCCTTGTATAGACCCTCTATATATTCCTTCCACCTTTCTGCTTTCCCTTCTTTGCTTAGAACTGGGTTTCCATCTGAGCTCTTGATATTCATACAAGTGGTTCTCTTTTCTCCAAAGGTCTCTTTAATTTTCCTGTAGGCAGTATCTATCTTACCCCTGGTGAGACAAGTCTCTACATCCTTACATTTGTCCTCTAGCCATCCCTGCTTAGCCATTTTGCACTTCCTGTCGATCTCATTTTTGAGACGTTTGTATTCCTTTTTGCCTCCTTCATTTACTGCATTTTTATATTTTCTCCTTTCATCAATTAAGTTCAATATTTCTTCTGTTAACCAAGGATTTCTAGCAGCCCTCGTCTTTTTGCCTACTTTATGCTCCGCTGCCTTCACCACTTCATCCCTCAAAGCTACCCATTCTTCTTCTACTGTACTTCTTTCCCGTATTCCTGTCAATTGTTCCCTTATGCTCCCCTTGAAACACTGTACAACCTCTGGTTTAGTCAGTTTATCCAGGTCCCATCTCCTTAAATTCCCACCTTTTTGCAATTTCTTCAGTTTCAATCTATAGTTCATAACCAATAGATTGTGGTCAGAGTCCACATCTACCCCTGGAAATGTCTTACAATTTAAAACCTGTTTCCTAAATCTCTGTCTTACCATTATATAATCTATCTGATACCTTTTAGTATCTCCAGGGTTCTTCTATGTATACAACGTTCTTTTATGATTCTTGAACCAAGTGTTAGCTATGATTAAGTTGTGCTCTGCGCAAAATTCTACCAGGCGGCTTCCTCTTTCATTTCTTCCCCCCAATTCATATTCACCTACTACGTTTCCTTCTCTCCCTTTCCCTATTACCGAATTCCAGTCACCCATGTCTATTAAATTTTCGTCTCCCATCACTATCTGAATAATTTGTTTTATTTCATCATACATTTCTTCAATTTCTTCGTCATCTGAAGAGCTAGTTGGCATATAAACTTGTACTACTGTGGTAGGCATGGGCTTCGTATCTATCTTGGCCACAATAATGCATTCACTATGCTGTTTGTAGTAGCTTACCCGCTCTCCTATTTTTTAAATTCATTATTAAACCGACTCCTGCATTACCCCTATTTGATTTCGTATTTATAACCCTGTGTTCGCCTGACCAAAAGTCTTCTTCCTCCTGCCAACGAAATTCACTAATTCCCACTATATCTAACTTAAACCTATCCATTTCCCTTTTTAAATTTTCTAACCTACCTGCCCGATTAAGGGATCTGACATTCTACGCTCCGATCCGTAGAACGCCAGTTTTCTTTCTCCTGATAACGACGTCCTCCTGAGTAGTCCCCGCCCGGACATCCGAATGGGGGACTATTTTACCTCCGGAATATTTTACCCAACAGGACGCCATCATCATTTAACCATACAGTAAAGTTGCATGCCCTCGGGAAAAATTACGGCCGTAGTTTCCCCTTGCTTTCAGCCGTTTGCAGTACCAGCACAGCAAGGCCGTTTTGGTTAGTGTTACAAGGCCAGATCAGTCAATCATCCAGACTGTTGCCCCTGTAACTACTGAAAAGGTTGCTGCCCCTCTTCAGGAACCACACGTTTGTCTGGCCTCTCAACAGATACCCCTCCGTTGTGGTTGAACCTACGGTACGGCTATCTGTATCGCTGAGGCACGCAAGCCTCCCCACCAATGGCAAGGTCCATAGTTCATGGGGGGGGGGGGGGGGGGGTGTTTGTAGTGGGCCATTATTCCATCCCAATTAAATTGTTCAGTTGACTGCTTCTTCACATTTCGCATCTTAATTTAGTTGAGAGAACATCGATTGTGGTGTATGCATCTAGCAGGTGGAAGACACGTTTGCTGGTTCTCTAGAAATGAGAAACACATTATTTAACTTTGTAAATTAATAGGGATGGTTTGGAATCTGTTACATCTTCGACATCGGTATTATTAAGTGGGAATATCACTTTTCTCTATTTTTCTTTTGTCGAGTTTATTCACGTAAATGACTTTGCGTAGAGGATAAGTTTGTAGTTACTCTATGGTTTATGGCATGCTCCACCTAGCTAAAGTTTTGGGTTTCTAGAGAAATGATTTCCAGTTTGTATCTTGGGAATCATATAACGGAAGCGATAATGCTGCGTAAGTGATATTGATATTTGTTTATCTTATCTTCTTCGTTTCACCCAACTTTGGGGTACGTTGAATCAATCACTTCTGTGTGTTCTGTGCCTTTCTTTTCGCCCAGTACAGCTTCATTCTTTCTGATCTTGCTTTTCTTTCCTCATCAGAGATGACAATCGTTCTTTTCTTTCTATTTTGGAACTGGAATCCCTCTTTTCTGTCTTTGCTTATCATTTTTGCGGTCCTGTCTGTGAGCATTTTTTCTGTGATGTGTAGTTCTCTTAAGTCTTTCTCTGTTTGGATAAACCAATTTGGTTTGGATTTTTTATTCCTGAAGTAGTCAAACATTCTTTTTGTAAGTCTATTTGGGTTCATTCTGAGAATGTGCCCATAAAACTCAATTCTTCTTTTCCTCATTGTATCCGAAAGTTTTTCTGTGGTTTTGTAGAGTGTTTCATTTTTGGTATGAATTGGTTTGTCGTTATGAAATTTGGGGCCTAAAATTTTTCTCAATATTTTTCTTTCTTTGATCTCTAGCCTTTCAATTGGGCCATGGTTAGTGATAGATAATGTCTCAGCTGCATATAGTGCTTCTGGTTTAATGACAGTGTTGTAATGTTTTATTTTTGAATTCCATGAGAGGGACTTTTTATTATAAGTATTTTTAGTAAGCTGAAAGGCTAGTTCAACTTTGTTTCTTCTTAATTCTATTGCTTTTTTCTCAAGGGCGTTCCAGCTAATCCATTCACCAAGATATTTGAATTCTTTAACAATTTCGATCTTTTGGTCTCTTACTTTAAGATATTACATTGGCTTTTTTATATTTGTGATTATTTTGGTTTTTTCAAAAGAAATTTTAAGGCCTATTTTCTCTGCTTGTTTCTGTAATTCGAGGATCTGTTCTTTGGCTTCTTCCCATGTTTCAGCTAGTAGGGCCATATCATCTGCAAATGCTAGGCAATTAACCTTGATGCCTTTGTTTTTTGTTCCTAGTCGGATTCCACTATTGATTTTCTTGTTCCATTCTCTTACTATTTTTTCTAGGGCACAGATATTTGTTTGATATAGAGAAGTACCACCAGAATGGTGTGATATTCTAGCAGACCATACAAAATTAGATATGTTCTTGTTCTCACAGAGTCTGGAGATGTGTGTAGAAAAGCGAGTAAGCAAGCAGATCCAGACCAGAAACAGTAACACGTTTGTGCCGAGGGGGAAACGGGTCAGTCTTTGCATGACAGTTCTGAGAGTGACTTCGATCAACTGAGGGCGCTCTGGTCACATGTTTGGATTGGATGACCACCTGACCTCATGGGAAATGTCTAGCGCCATATGTTAACTACAGTTCACGTACTTATGCTGTCTACCTTCACAATACATATACAAATAATCTAAAAGGGGTGATTTTGAATGATGCAGGATGCAAATTGCATGTTTACTACATCCACACTTTATGCGGTGGTATATTGCTGGGTTGGAGATCGGTTTTTGATTCTCTAATATTCAAGCTCCTGTCCTCAGTTAGAAAGCCGTGTAATTGAGTAAGGGTCTTTTCATATTTGACGATATGTATGGCACTTTCCAAGGTTTAATTGTGGTTGCAATATGGCTATCTGTATAAAACAGCTTTTTGCAGCTGAAAGTCCTGTCTGCAGAAAGAAAAAAAAGAAGGTGGACAGTGCTTCCACACGAGCAGCATTAGTAATTTAACGAGTAAATTCGATATGAGCCACTCACAATCCCCCATTAGTTCACAAGACATCCTTTGTACTGGGATATAAGAGTCCCTCCATAGTGATGAAAATGTTTGTGTATTTTGAAAGCAGGAAGGGTAAGATGTGATGGATGGGGTGCCACATTACGACCATCAGGAGGAATGCATTTGGCGTTATTCCGCGATATATCCGTAAATATTTTGTGTTAGGGTAAGAATTTCCATGCAGACAAGCTGAGACATCATAAAAGCTTCTACAAAAGCAACCGATAACTATTTCTGGGACACTATACAATTTACGAGAGGTCGACTTGGCTCTTATTTTACATAGCCATGTGACGTAAGTATAAAATGAAGAACCCTTTAGATGGTGAGTCGGCATGGGGACGTTTCACAGCGATGTGTCAGTCTCACTGGGGCAGGTAAGCATGGGTGGATGCAGCTCATATCTCCTGTCAGGATCACTATGCAGAAAGCAGCCTGTGCTATTGTGGAACAGATTTATATAGAGTGATTTGTGATGTCAGTATTTACAGGTACCATTTCAGCAATGGTAAACGCACATGCTGCCCAGAGGTGTTACACATGTGAGATCGGTGTGAGTGCACCTTGGAGTCCATTGTCAAGGTAGACAGGGGTATGTGCTATACCTCATGTGATTGGCGAGGACGTGATGACAGAGGAGGTAACAATGCGGAATTAGGCTGCTGTGAGCAGCCTGGTTGCTGCTGCCGTAACCCGCTAGCCTGAGGGAGGATGGCCCATGACGCCAGAGTGATACTGTGGCATCAATAGCCGGGGAAGGGTCAGGGCTAAGGGCAGCCGCTACGGTGGCGGTGGCAGCGGCAGGGGTGGCGGTGGCGTTGGGTGAAGGGGTGTTTTTTTTAATTAGCAATATTTTGTTCAAACTGAATTCCATCGATTTCACCAACCAATAGGATGCTGTGAATTAAAAAGAACTACCCCATACATGGAAAAATATCGATTTAATTAATTTGCATAAGCTTTTTACACTCCTGGAAATTGAAATAAGAACACCGTGAATTCATTGTCCCAGGAACGGGAAACTTTATTGACACATTCCTGGGGTCAGATACATCACATGATCACACTGACAGAACCACAGGCACATAGACACAGGCAACAGAGCATGCACAATGTCGGCACTAGTACAGTGTATATCCACATTTCGCAGCAATGCAGGCTGCTATTCTCCCATGGAGACGACCGTAGAGATGCTGGATGTAGTCCTGTGGAACGGCTTGCCATGCCATTTCCACCTGGCGCCTCAGTTGGACCAGCGTTCGTGCTGGACGTGCAGACCGCGTGAGACGACGCTTCATCCAGTCCCAAACATGCTCAATGGGGGACAGATCCGGAGATCTTGCTGGCCAGGGTAGTTGACTTACACCTTCTAGAGCACGTTGGGTGGCACGGGATACATGCGGACGTGCATTGTCCTGTTGGAACAGCAAGTTCCCTTGCCGGTCTAGGAATGGTAGAAAGATGGGTTCGATGACGGTTTGGATGTACCGTGCACTATTCAGTGTCCCCTCGACGATCACCAGTGGTGTACGGCCAGTGTAGGAGATCACTCCCCACACCATGATGCCGGGTGTTGGCCCTGTGTGCCTCGGTCGTATGAAGTCCTGATTGTGGCGCTCACCTGCACGGCGCCAAACACGCATACGACCATCATTGGCACCAAGGCAGAAGCGACTCTCATCGCTGAAGACGACACGTCTCCATTCGTCCCTCCATTCACGCCTGTCGCGACACCACTGGAGGCGGGCTGCACGATGTTGGGGCGTGAGCGGAAGACGGCCTAACGATGTGCGGGACCGTAGCCCAGCTTCATGGAGACGGTTGCGAATGGTCCTCGCCGATACCCCAGGAGCAACAGTGTCCCTAATTTGCTGGGAAGTGGCGGTGCGGTCCCCTACGGCACTGCGTACGATCCTACGGTCTTGGTGTGCATCCGTGCGTCGCTGCGGTCCGGTCCCTGGTCGACGGGCACGTGCACCTTCCGCCGACCACTGGCGACAACATCGATGTACTGTGGAGACCTCACGCCCCACGTGTTGAGCAATTCGGCGGTACGTCCACCCGGCCTTCCGCATGCCCACTATACGCCCTCGCTCAAAGTCCGTCAACTGCACATACGGTTCACGTCCACGCTGTCGCGGCATGCTACCAGTGTTAAAGACTGCGATGGAGCTCCGTATGCCACGGCAAACTGGCTGACACTGACGGCGGCGGTGCACAAATGCTGCGCAGCTAGCGCCATTCGACGGCCAACACCGCGGTTCCTGGTGTGTCCGCTGTGCCGTGCGTGTGATCATTGCTTGTACAGCCCTCTCGCAGTGTCCGGAGCAAGTATGGTGGGTCTGACACACCGGTGTCATTGTGTTCTTTTTTCCATTTCCAGGAGTGTATATCAACGTGGTGCTAGTGGCACAATACTTAAGGGAGGGCATGTATGGGTGGGCGACTTGAAGCAGAACAGCAGCTAAAGTGCGGAATGCTAGATTAATTTGCATAATTTTTATGTAAGTCACTGTGCAATAGTTTAAGGGGGTGGGTGACAAAGAAGACTGCACCAGAAATGGCGTTCAATAGCATGTCAAATTCGAAAAGTGTACCAGAAAATGGTAGGAAAAGCACTCTGTCTTCAGGCCACAAGTGGCCCATCGGGGCCATCCGACCTCCGTGTCATTCTCTGCTGAGGATGTGGATAGAGAGGCGTGTGGTCAGCACACTGCTCTCCCAGTTGTTACGATGGTTTTCTGTGACTGGAGCCGCTACTGTTCGGTAGAGTAGCTCCTCAATTGGCATCACTAGGCTTAGGGGACACCAAAAAACGGCAACAGCGCATGGCGGGCCGGATGGTCACCCATCCAAGTGATGGCCACACCTGACAGCACTTAGCTTCAGTGATGTGATGTGAACCGGTGTATCCAATGTGGCAAGCCCATTGCCCCAGAAAATGGTGGGAGGACATAAATAATTACTTAATTTAGTATCAAAGTCGGTACAATAGTTTAAGGCAACGGGGTTGACAGGGGTAACCACTTAACAGAACGATAGGTTAACTGCTGACAAAAGGCCATACATTAGGTTAAGACACCCAGAGCACAGAGCCAAACACTATGTTACGCATCATGTTTGCTCCATGCAGTTACTTCTCACAAGACCTGGATGTTTCCAAACAACAGAGGATGATGAGCAAGATAAATCCAATGTCCACAAACAAATTTTTTTAGAAATAAACAATAATCCCTTGAATTTCCTATTATGAGACCCTTCCTTTCTACCACCAGACCGCCATCTTGGATTACGTCATGGAAGGGACGACAGGGCCTTCTGGTCGCGGAACTGTGTACTAGGCCCAGACCTTCTTGCGAACACACTGTTTCCTGTCATTTTCCCCCACCTCAGACCACCATCTTGGATTACATCACGGAATGGATGGCAGTGCCCTCAGGTGGCAGTACTGTGTTCTAGATCATTTGGACTCTGGGCCTCATAGTTAACACAGAGGATGGAGTTACTGCCTCTAATTCTTTAAATGAAGACTGAAAATAAAGAGTTCTGTTCAGTGCAGGTTGAGTCCTTTTACCCTCCAGTTCCCAGGAAGAGTTGGCGGTCGGGTGACTTAGGTTAGTGGAGGTAGCCGAACTGCCCTTTCTTTCCCACCATTTTCTTAGGTTAACTGACCTATCTTCGCTGCAAAATTCAAACTTCCTGCCAGGGGGTAGAGCAGTGGGGCAGGTCACTTTCCAGGTGTCTTGGATAACGATACTTGCATTATCTGTTGACATTAGTTGAAGACTGACAGCCGCCACATTGGATGACGTCATCAGCTGACGTCATTGCCTCCATCTTGGCTAACGGTACTTTGGGACAGAACGAAGTCTGTTCCACTACTTGTGTATAACGTAATCTTATAATAACGCTGACATAAATCCTACTTGGGATGGCTAGCCTGTCAAAAATTTATTCATTAAATTAATTAATCAAAATTCCCCTCCAAAAAAAGGATTCTGTTGACTGCTTAACAGATAAATACCGTCCTGAAGATTTGCATCTTTAAATTGATCACAAAATTGATCCAGAATTGTACAAGAAACTATCATGTGTATCAGCGTAAACCAAACATGTAAATAGTTTTCACTTAATAGAGGTATTCGCAAGAATCTAGTACAAATGACACTGCATGGAATCTTGTGTGTTCTCTTTTATGAAAAGGGGGAGCAAAGAAAACAGGTGAAACGTATAACAGCAAAAACAAGCAGATAATCGGATGCAGTACCACGATGCCACCTAAGGGGGCAAAGTGGATCTACGGATAGCGCCGCTGAGAAACCTCAGTTCAAATTTCCTGGACTGAAAAATCAACTGAAACCATACAGGACAGAGCTGCGTGTATTACCGAAACTAAGGCGCAAGTCGGCTTACTGATGATAGCTGCGACTCCCAGTCTGCTTGGAGACCGACCGAATGCGAGGGAGAAAAAAACCATGTGTTTGTCTAGGTGGCCAGACAAGTACAACTGCGAATGAAATTAGCTGCGACAAGGGCGGCGGCAAAGTACGTGACCTACTCGTGCAGCGGTTTGGAACCTACTCCTCAAATTTTTCCTGCGTCCACAGGGTGACCGCTCCGCTTGTGTCAGAAATCGGCCAATCGTCGCCGATAAACAAAGCTTTCACCGGTTGTGGCCTTACAACACATTCGTGTGACTCCACTACTTCACTCTGTCAAGCTTGGCGCCAATGCCATTTCTATCGGCCAATTCTAGACAGTGACTGCAAACGTGTGCTGACTTAATAGTCGAGCTGCCTATCATAGCCTCCTCTAGTAGTTTGTCATGAAAGCTTTCTGGCGGCGGGCGCCAATGAAATATGATAATTGGGGTACCTCATCTGGTACCATTTTATTGCCTATCCCCTGAAGCTCTACGGCCATTTCTCCAACACGTCCCAAACAAAATCACAGCCGTGGCACCGAGCTGGTGCGTTTCCACCCAAAGCTTGAGGCTTTCGCGAGAAAACTGATCCAGCCACTATAAGCGTAAGATGGCGGCCATTGCGTGACGCGCGTTTCTTTGGCTCGCGAGTTTTTCCGCTCATTGAAGGTGTTACAGAGAAGTGCGGCAGTCCACAACGTGTGCATCCGACTAAACAAGTGTTACTTGACGTGGTGTGTTGTTCTCCGTTGATTACCACAAGTGATAAGTGATAAGTGAGTGAAAAATGGGAAGAGCACGAGTAAGCGGCAGCAGGCGAGGCTACAGGGGCGCAGGCAGCGCGGGCGCCCGGTCTCCGGCGGCAGGTGAGGCCTCGCTTTCCGACATCGGGGAGCTCGTCCGGTCCCAGGTGAGTGCGGCGCTGCACAGTAAAGACACGCTAGACGTACTCGTGCAGTCCATCACGGACTCTGTGACGACCGCGGTTATGGACAAACTGCAAGAGTCTGTCGGGAGCAACAGCACCGAAACCCAGTCTCTTAAAAAGTCCCTGGCCGCACAAGATAAAAAAGCCACCGACCTAGAAGCTAAACAGTCTGCGGCCACCGATGAAATCGAGCAGTATTAGCGAAGGAACAGCTTGCGCTTGTTCGGGGTAGCTGAAAACGATCGTGAAAACACCGACGACCTGGCCATTAGCCTCGTGCGTGAGAAACTTGGCGTGAAGATCGACGTGGCCGATATTGACAGAAGGCACAGTGTTGGGCGTAGGATACCAGGTGCCATGAAACCCAGGCCCATAATAATTAAATTTGTGTCATACCGGAAAAGAGCTGAAGTGTTTGCTCAGAAAAGAAAACTCGCCAAGAGTGGGGTTACCCTGAGGGAAGATCTGACGCGCGAAAGACTAAAAGTTTTGAACACTGTGATCACACAGTTCGGCCTTCAAAATGTATGGACCCAGGATGGCAGGATCGTAGTCAAGACGGAAGGAGGGAGGAAAATGGTGACGAACATGTCCGAACTGAAAGACTGAGCGAAATCTCGCGCGAGAGAAAGTCTCATATTGTACTCTGTCTAATATAAGTTTATTTTTATTCTTTCTTTTCATTTTTTTACGTAAATATTGCTTCGTTATTTCTATAAGTACCATAAGTACTCTATTTAAAATCAGTCAATTGTTTCACATAAATATTGCTTCTTTATTTGCCTTTCATAAGTGCTCATGTATATTCATATTGTCAGTCAAACGGGAATTAACATTCTCCATTAACAGGAATCTCCTTAAAACCGCCTTTCTATATCTGTTATTTTCATCCTCGTCACTACCACTACTACTACTATTATCTTTTCCGTAACCACTACTGCCACTTTCCATCTTTCTTTTCGCTCCCTTCTCCGATACCTCCAGCAAATCTTTCACGTTTAGCCCACAGACGCTTGAGTCAGTCACGATCTTGGACACACCTGTAAATATGGCTTCCCCCGCGAAATCCAGCTTTTGTCCCTCTTCCGGCCAGCAGGTAGACGGAGCGCGCTCGGTCCTACAGGCGGCCACAGTGGGACGGACCGGTTCCGGCGGCGGGCTCTTTGTGGCCCACGCGAACGCTCAGTCGCTAACGGCTCACTTCGACGAGTTCTGTGACCTGTTCTGCCAATCGCTGTTCTATATTATCCTCGTCTCTGAAACTTGGTTGAAACCAAACATTTCTTCCGACGCTATCCGAATCACTGGTTACTCTCTCCTAAGGGCAGATCGTGAAACACGACGCGGGGGTGGTGTGGGTGCCTATGTTCGCTCAGATCTGAGACCTACTATACTATGCACATCGGATGCAAAGGGCGAAGGAGAAGCAGAGTTCTTGTTTTTCGAAATAAATACATCAAATCAGAAACTGCTAATTGCAGTAATTTATAAACCTCCAAACGTTGGTGCGATGTCCTTTCAGTCTGCCCTGTCCTCACTCGTGACACTGTATGAACACATAATCATTATGGGCGACACAAACATCGACTTACAGTTAAAATCTCCCTCTGCAGAAAAACTAAGGAGACTGTTCCATTCCAATGATATGAGTTTAACACCGCTGGACCCAACTCATCACACGCCACACAGCCATACACTCATAGATATAATAGCAACAAAGCGACCAGATAAAATAATTCGCGCCAATCAGACATCCGCTCCGGCTCTCTCTGCTCATGACGTGATATTCCTAAATTACTCAGTGCATACTACCTAGAAAAATCTCACCTGGTAACGTACAGAAACCTAAAAAGTGTTAACCATGACGCTCTTCAAAAGGATTGCTCGGACATCCTTTGGCATGATATAAGCAATTAACCGACTTTAGATGAAAAAATTCGGGAATTATGTCGCAAAATTATTGCACTGTATGACAAACATGCTCCTCAACGCACTGTCAAGGTAAAGAGAGCTCCCGCTCCGTCGCTCACCACTACATTATGCCAGTTAATGAATAAACGTGATGCTGCACATAGGGCCTTTAAGAGTAACCCAACTCCCGAGGCGTACGAAGCTTATAGGAAACTCCGAAATAGAACCAAGCAAAGCGTGAGGAATGCCAAAATCAGACATGCCCTCTCAGTCGTATGCGGCATATCAAAACCTGCTGCACTGTGGAAAAAGCTGCGCAGTTTCGGTATAGGCAAGCGAAGATCTGACGCTGATTATCAAGCGTCTGCAGAAGAATTAAACGATTTCTTCTCAACAGCTGTAAACTGCCACGCAGCGACAAATTACCAGTTTCAAGATATCAATCTCTCGAGAGACAAGTTTTTCCTAAAACATGTCACTACCGACACAGTACACAAGGCAATTATGAGAATCTCTTCCGAGGCAGTAGGAAATGATGGGGTGAGCATTGGCATGATTAAGAACGTCGTAGACACTATTACTCCAGTTATCACAGACATCTTTAACCTGTCTCTTGTCTGTAGTATATATCCTACTGAGTGGAAGCAAAGTTTAATTCAACCTATACCCAAGACTGACAACCCCAAGTCGCCAGGTGACTATAGGCCGATCAGCATACTACCTACAATATCTAAAGCCCTAGAATACATCGTCCATGAACAGCTGACGGATTACCTCAAAACTCATAACATCCACGACAAATATCAGTCAGGCTTTCGAAAGCACCATAGTACAGCAACTGCATTAATCAAACCAACTGATGACATCAAACATGCTATGGACAGACGTGAAACTATCATCCTAACACTGCTTGTCTTCAGCAAGGCTTTTGATACAGTTGACTCTGATATATTGCTAATTAAAATGAAGCAGCTGAATTTCTCAAACAGCGCAATACACTGGTTCGACAGCTACCTTAAAAACAGAAGTCAACAAGTCATTTGTGGGTCGGAAAAGTCATCATGGAAAAACGTGCGCCCTGGAGTTCCCCAAGGCTCCGTCCTTGGTCCATTACTCTTCTCACTGTACATTAATGATATTTCTTCAGTGATTCACTCCTGCAACTACCATCTATATGCCGACGACATCCAACTGTACATAAGTGCAAGCCCCAAGAACATTGCTGACGCAGTAGCGAGTATGAACGCAGATCTTTGCTCTGTTTCTCGATGGGCACAGAACCTAGGTCTGAAACTAAACCCCAAGAAATCCCAGGTCATACTTATATCTCATCCAAAGTCAATCAGCCGGTACTTTCGCAAAACAGTCCCTCAAATACTCCTCAATGGTACCCAACTACCATACCAAAAAACAGTAAAAGATCTTGGAATAATCTTGGATGAACACCTAAACTGGGAAGAACAAACAGCCACAGCTTGTGAATCTTCAGGTTTTCGCGGCGCAAAGACTGCTCCATTAAATTTCGGGAATGCAGCCGCATAAATTCTGCTTCTTCTTCTAATATTTCGGCTGTATATCTTTCAGCCATCTTCAGAGAGAGCCGTACGACTCTCTCTGAAGATGGCTGAAAGATATACAGCCGAAATATTAGAAGAAGAAGCAGAATTTATGCGGCTGCATTCCCGAAATTTAATGGAGCAGCCACAGCTTGCCGGAAATCGCTCTCCTCCCTACATGCAATTCATAAATTTAGAAAAATATTTCCAACCCATGTTAAACAAAAATTAGTCCAAACACTAGTCTTGTCTAATCTTTACTACTATGATGCAGTTCAACACGGCACAAATAGTGAAAATTCGAAATGCCTCGAGCTAGTGATGAATGCTTGCGTTAGATACGTGTGCAATATACGGTTGTATGATCATATCAGTCCTTCATACTCCCAGCTAGGTTGGATACGCCCACATAAGGCACGTGATCTCCACACGATGTGCTTGCTTCATCGATTTCTTAGCCACTGGTGCCCCCAATACTTATCTTCTCACATTAAACACCTATCATCATTCCACAACCGCAATACCAGATCAGATACGTCTAGTATCTTGGCTGTACCTTTACATAACACAAAATCTTTCTCCTTGTCTGTCTCCATCTCAGCCATACAACTATGGAACGTGCTCGCCTGTGATCTGCGTCTTATCCAGAACCACTCAACAGTCAAGAGGGAACTCAAAAATTACATATTAGGGACGGTATAGCCACCATTGTTGTGCCCCTCTCATCTCTATCTTTCTCCTCTCCATCATAGCTTCGAATTTTACCATTCTATTTCTCTTCCTCTAACCTATCTACCTCTTCTATATCTCTTTCACCCCATTCTATCGTCTTATGTCTCTGCTTGATGAGAATAACTCACAAGCTGCAAGAATATAACGAGAAAATTCCCAACTAGCAATAGGACTGACATTCATAAAAGAAAAATATGTTTTCTTTTATATACATAGTCATTACTATTTATTATTATCATTATTATTCTTGATTGTTATAATTATTTTTTGATTGTTATGATTATCATTGTACTACTTTTATAATCTCTATTTTTTTCTTTAACACTAATACTGTATAACATGTTATATGTCCTTAATGTTCTGTAGACTCTGAAATTTGTTGAATCTGAATATGCCTGGTTAGGTGTAAGAGAGGGCCTGAAGGCCCTAATCTTGCCAGGTAAAATAAATGTATAAATAAATAATAAATAAATATAAAAATAGCTAGTGTCCGTCACTCTGGCCCCTGAGATCCGACTTCGAAAGAGAAAGCCGCCAGCCACGGGCGGTTAGAGAGACTGTCTGCAATTCCCAGCTACTGTATATCCCCCCTCCCCCCAACCACCTTCCAATCGTTCACTGCTACTGCCAAATTGACCTCCTCCCAGCCAAAAAGTTCCCACTCATTTCCAACTGAAATGAACAGAATGATGATATGCATGCATCCCAATCATGCACATGCTGGCACATAGCAGCCAATTACCTACGTTGCATGACAATGTAATACGGTGGCGAAGTCACATTAATCTGCATGTATGCAAAATCAAATTTTAAAAATGCGAGATGGGCTGGTTTGATGGTCCTTAATAAGCGTATGAAGAGGTCGGAGTTCCCGCCGTCTTTTAGAGTGCAATGGTTTATTTTATTCACGGAACCAAATAATGATCTCACTGCATTGTAGTTAACGTTCTGACTGCACGAAATCTAAAGTTGCATTTCTCTCTGGGTTTCCGCAAATTCCAGATAAAAACGGTTCTGAGCAGTTCTCGTAAAATAAAAATTGCGCTGTAAATTGCTTTGTAAATGAAGACCACGGTTCGTTACTATCATAGAACTAGCTTCAGCTACAGAACATGGAGAACTGCTGTAATGCACTTCAGATATAGTCTTCAAACACTATTACACACAATGCGCCGTATTTTCTCTGTCTGTCCTCAAGTATTCCAAATAGTTCAATCACTGATTTCACGACCCATCGACCTTGCTTCACTGAAAAATGTAGCCGTATAATAGGCGCAACTACAATGGAGGGGTATCTGTTGAGAGCCCACACGAACCTTTGGTTCATGAAAAGGGACATCAATCTTTTCAGCAGTTGCGGGGCAACAGTGAGGATGATTGACTGATCTGGTCTGGTCTTGCTCTGTTGGTACTGCGAACAGCTGAAAGCAAGGCGAAACTAGAAATGTTATTTTTCCTGAGGATATGCAGCTCTTCTGTACGATTTAATGACGACGACGTTCTCATCCTCTTGGTTCATATGGATCTGCGGGTGGAGACTAATCAGGAGCGTATCGCCATCACGGGAAAAAAATAAAAAAGAAAAGAAAGGCAGGTAAGTTACGCTGAACAACACAGTGACCGCATTATCGTAGCCAAGATATTGACAAGAGGGAAATTGAGTCACTAATGAATTCACTGAAGACTAAGAACTCTCATGGATATGATGGAGTGTCTATCAGAATATTAAAGTACTGTGCAGCACATGGTAGACCCGTGCATAGCCGAATTTGTAATTTTTCCTTTAAAAATGGTCAGTTCCCTGAACGGTTAAAGTACCCAGTAGTAAGGCTGGTATATAAAAAGGGAGAAAGGGATAATGTAGACAATTTTAGGCCTATTTCTATGCCATCAGTGTTTGCTAAGCTTACTAAAAAGGCTATGTATGTAATGATAATTAATCATTTTATATCACATGATTTGCTATCAACTGCACAGTTCGGCTTTAAAAGTCGTTTAACAACTGAAAACGCTATATTCCCTTTTTTTAATTAGTTACTGGATGGATTAAACAAAAGGTTTCGAACGCTAAGCATATTTTCTGATTTAACTGAGGCGTTTCATTGTGTTGGCCACAAAATATTGCTCCAGAAGTTGGGCCATTACGGAATAAAGGAACACGGGCAGTAGCTCACAATTGGTTCACCTCTTACTTCAGCAACAGACAGCAAAAGGTCATTATTCACAACGTTGAGAGTGGCTGTGACGCGGGATTTTTGTGGGGTAGGATGAAATGGCGGCGGGGGGGGGGGGGGGTGCCCCAGGGATCAGGGATCGGACTTGGGTCCACTCCTGTTCCTTATTTATGTAAATGATATGCCCTCTAGTATTACGGGTAATTCCAAAATATTTCTCTTTGCTGATGACACTGGTTTGGTAGTACAGGATGTTGTGTGCAACATTGGCTCTGATGCAAATAGTGCAGTTCATGACATAAGTTCATGGCCTGTAGAAAATAAACTAACTCTAAATCACAGGAAGACTCAGTTTTTACGGTTTTTAATACACAAATCAACAAAAGCCGACATTCCAATTACACAGAATGGGCATATGATTAGTGAAAATGAACAGTTCAAATTTCTAGGTTTTCAGATAGATATTAAACTATCGTGGGAAGCCCACGTTCAGGACAGACTTAATTCTGTCATTTTTACTATTAGGACGGTATCTGCAGTAAATGATCGTTCGACACGAAAATTAGTCTACTTTGCTTATTTTCATTCGCTTATGTTGTATGGTATTGTAATTAACTCTTCCCATCCTAAAAGAAACGGGCTGTTCGGGCAATATTTGGTGTAAGTCCACGAACCACTTTTCGACCCCTGTTCGCTAGTCTGACAATTTTAACATTGACCTCTCAATATATATATATATATATATATATATATATATATATATATATATATATATATATATACTTTACTGTCATTTCTTGTTAAAAATATTAGCTTATTTCCAAGAATTAGCAGCTTTCATTCAGTTAGATACTTGGTAGAAAACCAATCTGTATTTGGATCGTACTACCATAACTCTTGTACAGAAGTGTGTGCAGTTACTGCTGCATCCTTTTTCAGTAGAATTCAAAAAATCTTAACAGAAAGCCGTGCGCTTTCAAATCGAAACTGAAGAGTTTTCTCATGGGTCACTCTTTCTATTCTGTTGAGCAGTTTCTTGCAAAATTAAACTGATTCTTATGTTATATTGTTGACTGCTTTTACGTAAACATATGACTTCACTTTTTTGGGTTCATAAACGTTTTATCTTATCTGTTATTACTTTTATGTTGTAATTTCGTGTACTGACATGTTTTATGGCCTTGGAGATTTGCTCCTCAATTTGGTCCTGAGGAACTAGACGGGTAAATAAATAAATAAAACAGACATGAAGCCAATATCCACTAGTTCTGCGGATGATGAAGAGGCTGAAGAAAACTTATGGTGAGACAAAAGAAACTACTCAGATAATTAAGGGAAAAGAAAATTTAGTTTGTGATGGGCCACTGGGCTAGAATAAAAGAAAGTTAAGGAAAAATTGTAGGTGAATATGGCCGGGGGACAGGAATGAAAGAGGACCTGGCACAAAACATAATTTAATCATCGCTAATTTACAGCCAATGGAATGATCATTAATACAAGATTTTAGAACCAGATTTTAAACTTTAAGGTATTTTCCGGAGTAGGTGTGAACTCTGACCATAATTTATAATTTACGAACTGTAGATTAAAACTGAAGAAAAGGAAAAACCATAGAAGCCGGAACTGGATACGCTGAAAGAATCAAAGGCTGTTGAGTGTTTCAGAGGGACCGTGTAATCTTACCCTCCCACACATCACTATTAAATTTTTCTTTGTGTCTTCATTAGTTTCGAAAGCTTGGAGAGGCGTTAGATATACTAAAGACAAACTTTTTACTTATCTTCATTATCTCTTGTTGTTGGCTCCAGCTTTTGCGTCTAGGGGTACATTCTCGCAGTTGAAATTTTGATTTAAAGTTGTTGGTTCCTTATGAGTAAATAACTGAAGTAATTTGATAGTATTATTATTGAATTTTATTCTATGTCTCATTTTTCAGTATTACACCGCACCGTCTTTACAGTTTCCACTTCTATCACACCACAAATTACATTATTGGTGACACAATCAAAAACACGTCTGATTAAATCAGATGTTTGCCCACTACTCGCTACATTCTGCGGTACTCACAATATTCCAAAGATTTTGCAATGCAACACAGTTTACATACTTCATTGACAAAAGAAGAATATTTACTAAGGCACATCATTATTCTGTAAATGAATCTATAAATAAATTTAATAATCAGCGTTAGATTGTGAAATTAATAATATGAATTTTAAGTATGGCAGATATTTCATAATTGCAAATACTTTTAAAAGAAGAATAACTTTAGCTGAATCGATTGTAACAACTTAAATCCTTTTTACACATTTTAGGCTAAACTGTAACACATTGTATACAAAATCAAAGGAAATTCTTTTAGTGAAACAGCCGAGAATGTTAACCTATACCAGATTCGGGATTAATCCTGGTATCGGCTACTCACAAAAAAAAAAAGTTATGTTAGAAAAGGGTCTCCCATTACAACCATTTGGCAAAGATTGACGACAAAGGAGAAAGAAATACTGTAGGTGACGAATGGGCACCTTTGAGAGTTACAGTAGTGAAAGCAGCAGAGGATCAAGTAGAATCTGACACAGTACTAAAAGGCCTAAGTGGAAGCAACACCACTGGAGTAGATGACATATTGTCAGAACTCCTGAAATCCTTTGTATATGACAAAACTGTTCACCCTGGTGGGCAGGATGTGTGATACAGGAGAAATACCTCCAGACTTCAAGAAGACTGTAAGAATTTCAGATCCAAAAATGGGAGGTGCTGACAGGTGTGAATCTTACCGAGGTATGAGTTTAATGAGTCATGGCTGCAAAAACTAACACAAATTACTTACAAAAGAATAGAAAAACTAGTAGCAGCCAGCGTTTCTGTGGTTGATGTTCCGGAGAAACGTTGGAACATGCGAGTCAACACTGACCCTCCGACTAATCTTAGAGATTAAGGAAAGCCAAATCTACGTTTACAGCACTTGAAGCATTAGAGAAAGCTTTTGACGATGTTCACTGCGTGAAGTGGCGGGTTAAATCAATCTTCTTTGCTGTTAGCCAAACAGCGATGGAGAACAAACTGACGATAATTTCCAGTCTGAAAGTTCACATTCTTCTTGTGCTTACAGTAAGAAAATGTTCCTACTAGCTATTTACTCAATGGCATCAGGAATTATGACTATAAATAAAAGCTTTGAGTTCTAACTGATTAATATATTCAGTAGAAGTTCACACAAGCAAACATAATATTTTTCCTGATAATAATAATAATTTCCCTATCATAAACTGCACTATTAGCAAAGGCGGCCTCTACCATGAGTTCCAAGTAAAATGGTATATCGCCCTGACTTCTAATCATCCAAGTTAATTGCTTGCCACAAAAGTGGAAAATAATCTCACCACTTGCCACGCGGTTTTTGTCAACATTACGGGCGGCACACAAACAGTTACTTCCGAGAAATGTAAGGGATCCACGACGGTGTACAGTTCTCACGGTTTCACTTCCTACTTTACCGTAAACGCGTTTTGTAGCAGGCTGGCTGTGACGTCATCCGAGGCAGAGCGTAAGCCGGAGTTTGACTGACGCGGACAGATTGATAGCTCGGTGCGAAGTGTCTTCCCCACTGCCTCTCTGGCTCTATTTATATGTGGCGCAGCGGACAGCCGAACGGAAAATCTGCTGTCAGCCGCTGTTGACACATGTCGCAGTATATAAATGGCCGCTTTTCGGACACGTATTATTTACTAACTCTGTTGTGTTAAAATTTACAGTCTTCGTAATTTTTATATGAATGAAGTTAAGGTGGCTTTAGTTACTGAAAAGGTTTCTGCTCCACTGCATTTAAACTTTGCCGGCTAGAATTTTTAGAACGGAAGCAACAGTAGAACATGTTTTGTGAAGTGTCGTTGTATTGATTGTAATTTAACCTAAAGTCTTGAAACTTGGCACAAATGTATTATTTCCTTAATGTAACCGAGTGCTTTAATTAGAAAGTTCAGTAACAATTACAAATGACACTTGATGTAACAGGAATAGGGACGTTTTTGTTCCAAACTTGGTTTGTAGTAAAAAACTTTAAAACTATTAGAGGTAACTTAACAGAGTCACATAGTTAATGCTTTTATATCAAATAGAGGCTACATACGGATTTTCACCTTCCTGAGTCTAATATCTAGCGCTTTTATTGTTTCGTAAAAACGCCGATTTTGGCCAAAATATTGCACTGATTTAGTTGAAACCTGTAACTGTTTATTGTAACATAAATTTTCACGTTCTGAACAATTTTTTAGCTTTCTAGCTGGATTATTTACTGTCACTTACGTTTTTCTTAAAATAATATATTTAGTAAAACTTATTCATCTGATCATTCTGAGATTTAACCATTTTAACATTTACGGATTTCCAGCATGGTGGAGTACCTTGGGTCAGCAACTTATGTTAATCAGTAGAACAAAAAACCAGTCAACGTTGCATTTTTTTTCAAATCGTCATAACATAGTCGAAAATTGTATTTCCGAAGACGTCAAATATGTGCAATGAACATTTACAGTTCACACAGAAATTTGCAACTAGGACTGGTTTTTCGTTCTACTAATTTTAACATTGATATACTGAAGCATATACTGACAAAGATTGGAAAAACTCTTTCAATTTTTAATTTCAGTTACGTTATCAGTAGCAGTCAACTGGACTCAGTCCTGGCACACTTATTCGCTTCTGTGACTCTCAAATGATACAGAGCTTATTTCGGCACAACTGGAAGACACTCTTTGAAAGTCTGAAGGTGGCATGGCTATAGTACAGGGAGCGAAAGGCTGTTTACAACTTTTACGGAAACTGGACGGCAGTTGTAATAGTCGAAGAGCTTGGAAGGGACGCAGTGATTGGAAAGGGAGCAAGACAGGGTTGTAGCTGATCCTCGATGTCATTAAGTCTGAACACTGAGCAAGCACTAAATGACACCAGAGAAAAATTTGGTGACGAAATTAAAGTTCAGGAAAAAAACTCTGAGTTTTTTTCTGCTGACATTGTAACTACGTAATCAGAGGCAGCAAAGGACTTGGGAGAGCAGTTGAAAAGAATGGACCATGTATTGCAAGGAGGATATATGACTAACAAAAGCAAGAGATGCTGAGGTATTAGATTAAGAAAAGGGGCACTAAAAGTAGTATATGAATTTTCCTTTTTGGGCAGTAAAATAATGATGGCTGAAGTAGCGAGTATATAAAAAGTAGAATGCTCATGGCAAGAAAAGGGTTTCTGATGAAGAGAAATCTGGTGACATCGAGTGTAAATTAAAATGTTAGGGAGCCTTTTCTGAAGGTAGTTGTCAGGGATTTAGCCTTAAGTAGAAGCGAAACTTGACGATTAACAGTTCAGACGAGAAAAAGAGTAGAAGCTTTTGAAATATGGTCTTACAGAAGAATATTGAAAATTGGATGGGTGTATCACGAACCCAATGGCGAGGTATTGGATAGAATTTGGGAGAAAAGGTTTTTGTGGCGCAACTTGACTAGGAAACTTCAGAGGTGCTGCTCCAGATTGCTGTAATGGGTGTATCACGTACTCAATGGCGAGGTATTGGATAGAATTTGGGAGAAAAGGTTTTTGTGGCGCAACTTGACTAGGAAACTTCAGAGGTGTTGGTCCAGATTGCTGTACACACCAGTACCTCTAATACCCAGCAGCACCTCCTCTTGCATTGATGCATGCCTGTATTTGTCGTGGCATACTATCCACAGGTTCATGAATGCTCTGTTGGTCCAGATTGTTCCACTCCTCAACTTCGATTCGGCGTAGATCCCTAAGAGTGCTTGGTCGGTCATGTCGTCCATAAACAGCTCTTTTCAATCTATCCCAGTCATGTTCGATAGGGTTCATGTCTGGAGAACATGCTGGCCACTGTAGTCAAGCGATGTCGTTATGCTGAAGCAAGCCATTCACAAGTTGTGCACGATGGCTGCGCGAATTGTCGTCCATGAAGACGAATGCCTCACCAATATGCTGCCTTTATGGTTGCACTATCGGTCGGAGTATGGCATTCATCTATCGTTCAGCCGTTACGGCGCCTTCCATGACCATCAGCGGCGTACGTCGGCTCCACATAATACCACCCAAAAACGGCGGGGAACCTCCACCTTGCTGCACTCGCAGGACAGTGTGTCAAAGGCGTTAAACCTGACCGGGTTGCCTCCAAACACGTCTCCGACGATTGTCTGTTTGAAGGCATATACTACATTCATGGGTGAAGAGAACGTGGTTCCAATCCTGGGCGGTCCATTCGGCATGTTGTTGGGCCCATCTGTACCGCGCTGCATGGTGTCGTGGTTGCACAGATGGATCTCGCCATGGGCGTCGGAAGTGAAGTTGCGCATCATGCAGCCTATTGCACACAGTTTGAGTCGTAACAAATCGTCCTGTGGCTGCACGAAAAGCATTATTCAAAGTGGTGGCGTTGCAGTCTGGATGCCACCGATCCATTATCCGTAGGCAACCGTCATCTACTGCAGTAGTAGCCTATGGGCGGCCTGAGCGAGGCATGTCATCGACAGTTCCTGTCTTTCTGTATCTTCTCCCTGTTCGAACAACATCGCTCTGATTTACTCCGAGACGCCCGGACACTTCCCTTGTTGAGTGCCCTTCCTGGCACAAAGTAACAATGCGGACGCGATCTAAACGCGGTATCGACCGTCTAGGAGGCATGGTTGAACTACAGAAAACACGAGCCGTTTACCTCCTTCGTGGTTGAATGACTGGAACTGATCAGCTGTCGAACACCCCTCCGTCCAATAGGTGCTGCTTGTTTACACCTTTGGACGGGTTTAGTGACATCTGTGAAGAGTCAAAGGGACTGTGTCTGTGATACAATATCCACAGTTAACGTCTATCTTCAGGTGTTCCGGGAACCAGGGTGATGCAAAACATTGTTTGGTGTGTGTATGTTGCGATATCTCACCACCTTCGGCCACTCCACGAAGTCAGCCATTGTCGAAGTGCACCGTGGCAGCTACACAGCTTTCGCCTATGGTGTACCTGAACTACGCGTTTTGCCTCCTCGCAGCTGCTGCAGTTATGCAGCGAAAGTCGAGCAATAAATTCCAGCAAAACAGAAAGAAGAGAAATCATCTCTCATTCTCGAGTCTCCAAGGGATTCTCAGAAGTGTGAAACGGCATATTACAATATTATGAACCATTCGTAACCGCAGAAGAAAACTTTGATAGTAAGTAATAAAAAACACGACCTGTTGCAAAGAGACGTTTTACACCAGTACCTACACAATAACGCAAAGTTCAAATCTCATATAACTGTGTGGGTTATGACACGAAATTTCCCGGCGAGATGAGAAGTGCGTAGTTTTCTCAAATAATAGTTTATTCTATGCACCACAGTGAGGCCCACTGACGACCAGTATCTGCAGTAGACGTTAAACTTTTTGTGTACGGTCGATTGGGAAACCTCTCTTTTTGCGTCGAACATGCCTTTCCCTCAGATGCCTTGCTGAAATTTGGAAATCAGTGATGATCTGCATATGTTAAGATACTGCAGGCATTAGAACGATACTGAATGGTGGAAAATCATGGGAAAGCAGTGGATGTGTGTTGTTCGCCCAGTGCCGAAGCCAATGCGGTGCATTTGTCCCCGCAAAGTCCTGACCGGAACGGGTTCCTGACGCTCTATATTCAAGTCGGCGCCGATATGACAGCGTAAAGTGTCTATCGCCCCAGACAGTTCTGCGGGTCAATACAACGTTCGTTCTTCAGATACCTGCGTTCGCCGTGTGCGACAGCTCAGCCGTGTGAGAACATTTTGTTCAAAAATGGTTCAAATGGCTCTGAGCACTATGGGACTTAACATCTGAGGTCATCAGTCCCCTAGAACTTAGAACTACTTAAACCTAACTAACCTAAGGACATCACACACAACCATGCCCGAGGCAGGATTCGAACCTGCAACCGTAGCGGTCGCGCGGTTCCAGACTGAAGCACCTAGAACCTCTCGGCTACACCGGCCGGCGAGAACATTTTGTCTTCAGGAGACTGCTGGCCTCGAAAGCACGAATTGTTGTGTGATCCTCGACATGCTATGAACGGGGGCCCTTGTACCAATTATCACCCCACGTTCAAAGTCAGGTAACTGGCGACATGCTGTCATTTTCACTACACACCTGTCTGTAACAGACTGTTCAGATGTCGTGTTTACGCTCGCGTCATATGCAACATATAGCTTCAGGATTCGCATTCGATACACCAGTTCACGTCAGATCACCGAAGTTAAGCGCTGTCGGACGTGGCCAGTAGTTGGATGGGTGATCATCCGGGCCATCATGAAGAATATGAGCATTTTTTAGTGTGTCATGATAGTGTTTATAACATGACTCGCCACGTAACGTGGACTTTTTCGGGAATAGGGCAGATGCTCTTTAAAGTGTAAAATATACTATATAATACGACAATAATCTAATACAATACATTGCAAAGACTGAAGACTGTGCAGAACAGAAATGCTATTGCTTTCAGAATGGATGTAGGATTCATTTGAATGCTCTTCGTGCTTCAGTGTTTGATTCGGTGAGAATTAATTCCTGTTTTTTGCAGCACTGAAATAAGTTACAAGTTTGGAACTAGAAATACTATTCTCTGAGCTGAAACTTTTTAAATAAATAGTAGTAAATAGATTATGTTGAAGCATACTAGTCATGTCCAAATTCCTTTTTGCAAGTCTCCTGCAATTTTTGAAGTTCATATCTGTATAACATTTGGCTTCCGGCCACGATAATTTAGGTTTTCCGTGACTTCCCTAAATCGCTTCAGGAAAATGACGGGACGGTTCATTTGAAATGGCAGGGCCGATGTCCTTTCCCATCCTTCCCTAATCCAAACTTGTGATCCGTCTCTAATGACCTAGTTGTCGACGGGACGTTAAACACTCATCTCCTTCTTCTTCTCCTCCTCCTATTTTCGGGTTGGCTAGTACCTCCAAGCACATGTGCAAGAGCAAAAATTAATGCCGCGCGGGATTAGCCGAGCGGCCTTAGGCGCTGCAGTCATGGACTGTGCGGCGGGTCCCGGCGGAGGTTCGAGCCCTCCCTCGGGCATGGGTGTGTGAGTTTGTCCTAAGGATAATTTAGGTTAAGCAGTGTGTAAGCCTAGGGACTGATGACCTGAAACGTCCCCTTAGAAAAATCATACATGACTGTGCTTAAACTGTCACACAATATTTTTAGCGCAACGCCATCTGACTTTCAATAATCCCTACAAGAGAATGGCCCTGACTAACATTAACCTATACGTTTCACAAATCACTTACCTCACAAAAATCTTCGTTACTCGAACTACTGCAATACAGTGAGCGCCACTACTGCCAGCTAAATAAAAGATTCGAACTATTGAAGGCACTAACTACTGATAGGCATAGTTAGCAAATGAAAGATTTTGATAGAGAACAAACAATGTATTTACCTTAACAGTGTTCAAAAGTCATAATATATTTATATCAGTCCATGATATCCAATATTACACACGTCCAGATCTTCCGCTCTCAAGATTCCGCCGTCTCTCTCCCCACATCCACCACTGTTGGCGGCTCACCTCCAACTGCGCAACGCTATGCGCTGTTAACAGCCAACTGCCCAACACTACAATAGCCAATAACAATGCAAACCAGCCACAGACTGCACGCAGCACAGCGTCTTTCCAACGGAAAGACAGTGCTGACTCTTGACATGCAGACAGGTAATGGGCCACAACAGAGCAAACCCACCACAGAGTCAGTCGAAGTTCTGAAGAATATTGGTAGGTAGGTCATCACAGAGCAGACCACTTTAGTCCTGTTAGAGATTACGGTATTGGTGGCCCACCAGAGGAGCAGACCCACTGCATTCCTTGTAGAAATAATGGTACTGGTAGGTGATCAAAGGTGTAGACCCACTGTAGTTCTTGTAGAGATGGCCAGCAGCCATCTGTTGCAACATCGAAGAGTCTTGCAGACAATATACAGCAAGTCCATAAACCACCACTTGTGCACTCACAAAGTTTTTGGAATTGTCCTTAGAACCAGCAATGCTGTTAATCAGTCCCTTGCTGAATTATCAACACACGTGCAAACACTATAAGTCCCTACTTCTCACATATTGTCCATATACTATGACCAACAGAAACGTGTGCAGTGAAATGTAACTTACAAGTTACTTAATTTGATGAATTGGTGTCAATTACAATTTTATAACATAAGAATACAATAACAAAGGTACAAAATACATCATTAAAGAACATAACAATACAGATAACATTTGTAGTAATAGGGGCTTTACAAAAGAATAGAAATAAACATATACATCAGTGTTACAGGAATTATGACATAATTAAATACATAAAAGATCAGAATAACTTTCGAAACATCAACTTCACACATGAGCATTAAAACAAAACAGAATAAATAATGTCTAAACATCTTTACAAAGTAAATAACATAGTATTAGAAAAATTCTACAACATAACTCTCATCAGCTAAGCACATAGAGACAGGAAAAACACAAATACCCAAGGGTACACAAATACATAGTGGGATAACACAAGGGGAAAGGGCAGGGTTTGTTTTCAGTGTAATATTTGGTACTGCAGTCCAACCCAAAACTTAATTCCATAGATCTTTCGTCTTATTTCAACATTTGTTTCCACAAAAAATAATCCTATCCAAGCATGCTTTCTGTATTTATATGTTCACATATTTCTTACCTCATTATTTATTTTCCATTATCTTACCTCATCATTTGTTTCCAAGAAAATCCTACCTAAACCCATTGTCCCTAAACCCTACTTTTTTTATTCATATCCTCTTTCAAAATACTTTTTTGGCCAAACCATTTTCTTATAGCTTTTCAATGCATTTCTTCCAATTCATCGCAACTTGTTCTCTTATATAGCCTACCCCATCTTAAGCTAACTTAAATCTACTGAGCTCAGATGTACAAACTGAGGGATGAGGCAATGCAGCAGCACAAAACAATTAACACAAACAGCAATGACAAAAAATGCAAATTGGCAAAGCAAGCAGCAAAAAATATAAATTAGCAAAGCAATTGCAATATTACAACTAATATAAGGCAATATGCAGCAATCAAGAAAAATAAATCAGTAGTAAAACTGGCTTAACAGAGTAATACAATGCGAAATTCTGTAGCACTATGCCTGGCACACAGGAGAAGCAAATGCAATAACTTACCTCTAAACATGACAAACCCACAAGCAGAAAAAATATTACAGTAAAAATGGCCATGTTTAATACCTATGTCACATCTTAACACTAGAGTGATGCATCACAATAACTTACTCTAGCAGACAAGTTACCAAACTGTTTAAAAATTATTTTTGCAATTCCTGTGAAGGGAAATGTCTATTTGTGCTCTCTTTTCTACGAACGTACATCATAAAATTATTCTTTACTGGGTCTGTAGACAGAAAATAGTGATATTAGTACATCTATTAAATTTTATTTTAACCAATGCTGCTACAGCTAGAAACTTGATATTAAACAAAATGAGCAAATATATATATAAAGCAACATATGAAACATCATTCACTAGGCAAATGGCGTCTCCAAAGCAAAAAAATTCTCTCAACTAGGAAGACAATAGATGTAGAATGATTCTCATCATTTCATTAGGCATTTTAGTAAATATAATAAATTAAGAGCTCCACAGTATAATCATATGTTTTCAAGTTTGAGTGTGTCGTATTTGCGATGCTCTCTACAAAGAAATGTCAATAGCGAGGATAATGGCATCCTTTTTTCTCCACCTGTGCCTCTAAAAGGCACACACTACATGGTTTTTTCCAGGCGACTGTTGAGCAGCTGGGTGCCCACGACACATTATGTGAAGGTCACTAAACTTTCTTACCGAAATATTTATGACACCAGTTTGCACTACAGTGACAGCCTCATATAAAAAATTTCACAGGTCGAGAATTTGCGTTCCAAATGTGTAGAAACAAAATCCTGTGAATACAACAGTGTGCAAAAAATTTTCACCTGCATTGTGATACATTCACGCATTTACACACATTTCATAACTCTGAAAGTACGATTCTCAGCTTATTGATCATAAACATACCTCAACACATTGTCATCGTAATAATAACATCATAAAAACTCAACCAAATCTCAAAAACGTAGTAGCTTTCTGCAATTAATTCAAAACCTAAAAAAATTCTCTGCTCATTTCAGTAGTGTCATCTACCTCAATCGTACTTTAAAAATTGTGATCCTATACCAAATATATCATTCAAAGCTCTCATAGTATCACAATGGTTCCGAAAAAAATATGAACAGCTCACAAAGTACAGACAAAATACAATTTCATAAGTGTGAAGTTATCCAACTGTGTAATTGCGTAAACATGTGTCACTGATGTAGTAAAAAAACATGTTTGTCTCTCTCAGTTAAATGATCAGATAGCTGTGTAACTATGTGTTAGAGAAATATGGTACCGATATGTAAAGTTGTATAAGCAAATACCATATTAGCTAGGGCTCCTTGAGCTTTCCAGGCACATGGTACACAAAGTAAGCGTGTACCCCCCTGAGGATTAATGTAATTATACCCTCAGGTGTTACAGATTACAGCACTGGAATGAAATGTATCACGGAAAATATTTGTATCATTGTAATTCAAAAATCTTTAAAAATAAATGTTTTAATTACAAAATTAATCACTCAAATACGTGTGCTGTAGCGCTAAACTGTGCGTCTTGTTGTAAGATAATCTCTGTGGATGTGTCGTAGTTATCGTCCTCCGAAAGCTAAGTTCTGCAGAAGTCAATGTACTTACTTCATGATAAACAAAACTGACATGCTTTGCGTATAGATATCTTAGTTATTACGCTTATTGCCGTGATGAAGAAAGTACTGTGCTGTAACGTATTGTTGTGCTACGGAAAAGGCTGTCTCATTGTAGCTATACCGCAAAAGTTACTACTAAAACATGTTTTACTTTCCAGAATAATACAGAAAAACTGTGCAGATATAAAACAGAAACACCGCAAAAGCAACATTGTAAATTGTCACTCATTAGTAGCGTCGTGATAAAATCGTGTTGCTGTCACATAAACTAACCACTGTGTCATCTGGTATCTCACAGAGAGTACTTTAAATCCAGAATGTATTTTCAAGTAAACCAAAATGTTGCATTAAAATCTGATTAGCAGTACCAGTGTATGTTCTAAGTATGTAAGCCTTATAGTCGTTACGTAATCGTGCAACTAACAAGCAAGAATATACACACACAATAACACTATGACGTCTGTTCACTATAACAATGCATTCGTAATTTCTGTTGAAATAAGTTCTCTTGGTTCTTGACTGGATATTTAACATCAAACATTGTTGCATGTTAACGGATTCTAAGTCTGACAAAGCATACTAGTAATGTAAAGTGAAAAATTTTATGGCAAAGACAAAGTTAAATAGCAGATTATCTATCAATAAACGGCTTCACATGTGAAATGTGGTGTAAACCTTTACTCTTCCTAGTACGCAGAGTTTCAACTTCAGCGCAATTATCATGTGGTATACGTCGGAATCTGTAAGGTCCATTGTAAACTAGAAAGAATTTGTGACTCAAGTGTTTCTTCTTATGTGACAATGAATGAGCTGTAATGAGAACTTTCTGACCAATATATACTCTCTTTGCATTTGCTTTACCGTGTAGTTTCCTCCTTTTGTCTGCTGCAGATTTTATATTTTTAATAGCCAAATCAATTATGTCTTTGTGTCGAAGTTTACGTGTATTTGGGAAAGGTACAAGCTCTCTGATTCTGTTCGGTGGTTTTTCATTCTTCAGTTCAAGAGTAGGTGGTAAAGCAGTGGAGTCATGAGGCATTTCATTCAGCACACTTTGAAATAAGTGTAAATATCTGTCCCAATGCTGATACTTTCTGTGACAATAAAGTCTGCAAATCTTATTGATTTCTTTCATAATCCGTTCGGAGGGGTTACAATGTGGTCAGTACAATGAAATAAAAACAGGTTTGATTTTATGGTTCCGAAGCATGCGTGACCAAACAGCTGATCTGAATTGCGGTCCGTTATCTGAAATGACTTTCGCAACGTGGCCAACTTCGCGTAAGAAATTTTTAACAAAGGCGTTGGATACAGACCGTCCAGTGGCTTTACGTAACGGAGTGAAAGAAACAAATTTTGAAGTAAGTTCAACAGCGACTAGAACGTACGAAAATCCATTCGATGTTCTGACAAGGGGTCACAAGAGATCAACAGCAGCAAATTCTTTTAATTTAGAAGGAATGATAGGAAACAACGAAGCACGACGTGAGATAGTAGATCGTTTCGCCTTTTGACAAAGTTTACAAATAGACAAGACTCTTCGAATTCTCTTTTCCACATTGTTAAAATAACAAATCGTCCGATGAATATGATAACATTTTCGTGAGCCAAAATGTGCGTAGCTGAATTGAATGTACCAAATGAGCTTATTAACAAAATCATCTGGATTGCAAAGTACCATAGCTTGTCATCAACAGTGCAGCGTTTGAAGAGTATGTTGTTTCTAACCAAACAATAATGCCGAATTGTGTGTGTGTCTTTTCATGCCATTCACTTTTGATGTCTTTCCAAATCGGATCTTTATCTTGTTCATGAGCAATGGCCTTTAAAGATGTGGTGATGAAGTTTTCAAAGGCGACTTTCTGAATGTAAAGAATACTGAAATTTTTCTCGAAGTTGCCTTCTGTGTTACTTTTCTCAAGCCCAGCCGGGGCGCGTGACAGTGCGTCCGCAACAATGTTCTCCTTGCCGGGAATGTAGACTATTGTGAAGTGGAATTCTTGCAGAAACAGTGCCCAACGTTTTAACCTGTCGTGATTTAATTTTGAAGACATAAGAAATTGTAATGCACGATGACCACTATATACTTTTACGTGCTTACCAGAAAGAAAGAAACGGAATTTGTTGAACGCCCAAACGATAGTTAAAGCTCCTAATTCAGTAACGGAATAATTTTTTTCAAATTTTGTTAGCTCTCGGCTAGCAAAAGCAATGGTTTTCTGAACAGTAGTGTCATTTTCTGTGGCTTCTTGAAATAAATGGGCACCAAGACCGACTTTAGAAGAATCCGTGCTAAGGCAGAAATCTTGACAGATCTGGATGAGCTAGTATTGGCGCGTTAAGTAGCGATTCTTTCAAAGAATTGAATTCCAACTGTGCTTGTTCGTCCCAGTTCCAAATAGTACATTTTCCAGTGAGAGAACAGAGTTTTGGTGTAACTAGAATTTGCATATTCAGAAAACGACGGTAAAAATCTACGAGACCTAGAAAACTGCGGACTTGTTTTTTTTGTGGATGGAACTGGAATAGCTCTGACTGCTTCTAACTTGTCAGGATCCGGCTGAATGCCTTCAGAAGAAATAATATGTCCCAAAAACGTCACCTTTGTCCTACCGAATTCAGACTTTTCCGAGTTAACTGTAACTCCAGATTCTGCAAAAATACGTAACACGCTGTTGAGGATGTGATTATGTTGTTCCCATGAGGCTTCTGCTATCAGAATATCGTCCAAATATAAGGTGATGTGACGTTTTAAGAACTCAGGTAATATGGAAGTTAGCCCGCGAATGAATGCTACCGAAGAAATGTTCAAACCAAAACGAAGTTTCCGAAACTGATAACAAACGCCGAAACAAAGGAAAGCTGTGTATTTTCTACATTCTGGATGAAGTTCGATCTGATAAAAGCTGGATCTGAGGTCAATAGAAGACAACACTTTTAAACCATTAAAATTTTGAAGAAGTTCTTCCAACGTTTGCGGCCTGTCTGTTTCAGGAATGATGATAGTATTGATTTGTCTCGAAACTAAGACAAGCCTGATCGATCCATTTTTCTTCTCAACAACATGTAATGGATTGTTGTATGAGCTAACTGCAGGCTCAATAATGCCCTCGTCAACCATAGATTGTATTTCTGTTCTAACACGGTCCCTATAATGTGCCGGAATTACGTATGGTCTAACACAAAATTTAGAATGCTCACGAACACGAAATTGGTATTGAAATCCCTTGATTGTTCCTGTTTTGTGAGTAAAAACTGTGGAATGGGCTTGTAAAATCTCAAAAAGGTCCTGTCTATCAGTGTCATTACAGTTCTCAATTGTTTAAATTTTATTCTGAATTAACTCATTAGTATCAAATATGCCGTGGATATCATCCCTGTCAGTACTTGCAGAGTGATTGTCAGTGTCTAGTTCCGTCGAAAATTCCGAACTGTTGTCTAACAGAAGGTAAAGCCGATTAATTCCTCGTCATGGTTTGAGAGCCAATCTGCAAATTTCAAAGCTATTGACTTACCTTCTTTCTCTAAACTTATTTCAGCATCGTGAAAGTTTAAGATTGCTTTGTATTCAATTAAAAAGTCTGCTCCCAATATAATTTCCGTAGACAATAATGGAACAATAAGGAAGTTCATAGAGAAGCTGTGGCTTTGACAAAAGAATTCTAAGTTGGTTTGTTGGCGTACATCTACACTTTTTCCCACGATTGCACCCTGTAATTTTACCTTACGTAACGGAAGTGTGGGGCAATCGTTCGATTTGTTGCATTTGCAATAGGCTGTTTCACTAATTACTGAAATGGGACTACCAGAGTCAAGTACTGCCGTAAATTTTACGTCATTTACTGTAATGTGAATCACAGGATATGCAATGTTGTCATGTTTTACGTCGTGCTCCTGGAGTAAGATGTCCCTAATGTCTTCCATTTTTACGTAATTACTAGCCACGGCAGCTACGTCGTCAGCTTCATAAATACGTTTTGTGGTTGCCAGCGGTGTGAGTCATTCCCTATTGTCTCTTTGATGACACGAATCGTTATTGGGGTTTGGAGACCTAACTTCTACAAATTCACCTTGTCGAGAGCGCCCTGCCCTGTTTGAATCCCGCCAGTTCTGATGCAATTCAGGTCTGTCGTTACGATCATATCGTCTGTCGTCATGTCGGTAGATTCCATAGTTTCTTTCTGGTCGGTCACGTGGTGGAGAATTTCTCCCTGAATCGTAACTGCGCGCTGGACCGTTGCATCTAAAGTTTTTCTGCCTCCCTTGATAATAATTATTTTGGTTCCCATATTGTCTGTTTCTCTGATTGTCTCTGTGATAGTCACTACCACAGAGAGGTGATCTTTCCCTGTAATTATTACCACTCGGCCAACGGTTATCATACGGGTGGTGTCTGTTTTGGTCACGATTTGTGTTGTGAGAATAGCCTTGTCGTATCCAGTTATTATTTCTTTCATTGCGGAATTGCGACGGATGTGACCTGTAATTGTTGTGTTCCTGTTTTCGCGTTCCGCGATTGTCAGTGTTAATTTCTGATTCTTGTAAGAATCCCTGAAAAGCTTCAATGTCGTCTTTGCAACGTCCTGCCAAAATAATATGTCATAGACGTTCAGGTAATTTGATTAAGCAAATGTGGATGAGTTCTGAGGGATTGTATGGATTTGACAGGTATTGATTCTTGTGCAACATGTCTTCAAAATATTTCACAAGACTGGAAAATTCAGATTGTTCGAAATGTTTCATCATTATGATGCTATGTTTTACTCGGTCTTGTGTAGCTTGTGACCAATATGCTGAGAGGAAGGCATGATAAAATTCTCCTTCAGTGTGGCAATCGTGAATGACCGATTGCATTCTTACAGCTGGTTCATTCTCTAAATAGCCACACATAAATTTTAATCTGTGCTCTAATGATCAGTTGGGAGGAAAACAATGAGAGAATTGATGAAGCCACGCCTGTGGATGAATGTCGTTGCCGGAAATCTTAAATGTTTTGAATTTACTTGTAGTAATAAACAGCTTATAGTCAAAATCATCATGTCGGCGAGTCGTATATCGATCATTGTTAGGTCGTTTTGGTGGTTCCATCTCAAAATTCGGTGTACATTGCCAATTTCTTTCATAATTTACGAAGTACCCCATGTTATTATTATGTGGCTGTTCCGTATTTCTACGTCTCTCTTCCCGTATTGGAGTACGAGTGTCCTCTGAAATACGTAATTCTTGTGTTACCTGTGTCAGCTGATCTTGTACTTCCCGGATTTCTCTTTGGTGTTGCGTATTAATTCGATTCTGATTTTGTTTGAATTTCCTAATTTGTTCGCACTCTTCTGTGTCATTAAAGACTACCGGTTTTGTGTCATTCAGATTATCATCTGCCATCGTAGATAAATTATTTAGCTGATCCGAAAGTTCAACTACTTTCTGAACCAGTTTTCAGAGTATCTACTGTGTCCTTTAAGTTTTCCTGAGTTTTTGCAAGTTGCGTAACTGAATCGGTAGATGCAACTGAGTCAATTTTAGCTTGCAAGGTCTCATGATTTTGATGAACAATAGTTTGCAGTTCTTTTATGGCTGCTTCATGATTATGTAATGCATTTTCATGCCGCGAAAAAGTAGGTTGGAAATGCTCACAAATTTGTGTTTTTACGTCATTACAGACTTTTTGACATTTCGATTCGATTTTATGTAACTCACCAGTTAAATCTTCACGTGTTTGTTCAAGTGTGATGTCTAACTTTTGAAGATTGTGTTCCATTGCGTCTAACTGTTACTGTGTTTGTCTCTGGTATTGTTCCATTGTGTCTAACTTTTGAAGATTTTGTTACATTGTGTCTAACTTTTGAAGCTTTTGCTGTTTTTGTCTCTGACTTTGTTCCATTTGTTGCATTAATTGCAATAATAATGTATTAGTGTCTGGAATCTGTTTCTCTATACGTTTTGGCAGTGCATTTTCACCGGAGACAATCACATTTTGACAAGCAGAAAATGTGTCTTGACTCATTTGAGAAAACGGTAAGGACCCAAAACCTGAGTCTACAGTATTTGCAGTATTGTGTTCTGTCATTTCTGAGGCGAGCTGTTGCCGTCCGATCGATCGATAATGCTTCCCTGCTCACTATTTGTTTCACTGTCTACACCATTATCTGCGCCCACTCCATTTCCCTATGCACAATTACCAAATTACTACTTCGAATGTCTGTTAATTCATTACACAGTGGTGCTGATAAGCTATGCTCGTCGTCACTATTATTTCTCAGTTTACTTTGGAGCCTAGTGTTATGTTTTTCACACCCCATTATTATCACAATATTTCACACGATAACACAAAAAAGCACAATTTGAAGAGCAAAAATAAGTGAACAAATTAACATAGCACTGAAAATAATATCAGCTGCGAAATACTTGGTGCAAATCTACATGCATGCCACAACTGTTTTACTGTACAACAATGAAAGACTGCAACTAGAAAGGAGATTCTCTCTACAATTACGCACTAGCAATAAACAAAAGCTACACTAATTACACAAACTAAGAAAAAATCAGAAGATTCCAGTGAGGTATCCTGGCAGGGTCGCCATATGAAACATCCCCTTAGAAAAGTTATACATGACTGTGCTTAAACTGATACACAATATTTTTTAGCGCAACGCCATCTGACTTTCAATAATCCCTACAAGAGAATGGCCCTGACTAAATTAACCTACACATTTCACAAATCACTTACCTCAAAAAAATCTTCATTACTCAAACTGCTGCAATACAGTGAGTGCCACTACTGCCAGCTAAATAAAACATTCAAACTATTGGAGGCACTAACTACTGATAGGCATAGTTAGCAAATGAAATATTTTGATAGGGAACAAACAATGTATTTACCTTAATAGCGTTCAAAAGTCATAATATATATATCAGTCCATGATATCCAATATTACAAATTAGCTGTCTCTGATGGACACATGTCCAGATCGTCCGTTCTCAAGATTCCGCTGTCTCTCGCCCCACATCCACCACTGCTGGCGGTTCACCTCCAACTGCGCAACGCTATGTGCTGTTAACAGTCAACTGTCCAAGACTACAATAGCCAACAACAATGCAAACCAGCCGCAGACTGCACGCAGCACAGCCAGTGATTTTCATACAGAGTGCTATGTGGCGTTACCAATAAAAAAACTATACAGCCTACTTACAGACCTTAGCAGCTAAGTCTTATAAGATTTCACACACATTTGAACAAAAATTAATGCTTCTTTCCTCCTGGGCAACAAGTCAAGTTTTGAGGTGTGGACCTGTGGACGCAAAACTGTTAACCAATACAGACCTGTATAGTCTACGTAGTGATTCAGGACGACAGAGCAGAAAACATCAGACTGTAAAGTTTGCGGGAAGGCTGCTCAACGCAGAGAAAAACCAAGCAATACACATATGTATCCATATGTGTATAAATACAATCTTACAAATTCAGTGCACAGAGTTTGTGTCACTATAGATGGAAAGAGTATCGCTCGATAAATGTGATAGGTAATGATGATTTATAACGGTGATGTTGTATTTTTAATTTAATGAAATTTAACAGAAAGTCGGCACCAAAGTGTAGGTTGTGGGTTGCGTCACCATAAACCTGCATATGTTCCGAATCGCGAGTTAAGTTTAATTTCATACAGAATTAAATAATCTGGGAAGGCTCCGTTTCCAGTAACCTCTTATCTGGTTTTTATTGTGGAATACATACAACAGTGAAGCCCCTTGCACTTAATTCTTCGGTGCAGATTAAAGCAAACATCTTTCCATGAAATACTTGAAATGCAATTGTATACAGCTGTTCTCAGTTGAATCAAGTGGGTGGTTTTTTTTTTTTAAATACGTGTAATCTCTATCGAATCTAAGAATAGAAGCCCTCTTTCTTTCATGTTTTCCCGAAAGTCATTGAATAAAGAATAAAAGCACTACAGATAATTCTGAGCAGAATGCACTCTTAAATACGCTTTGCGATCGACAACATCTCCGCTGCATAGCAAATACGATAAATACCTACTGATAAACCACAAACGATTGTAATTGGTCTCAGTTTTTCACTACGTACCTTGATTTTTAATGCCTCTAGATCATCCACAGTGAGCGTCGTATTTTTCTTCTGTAGAAACGGAAGCTCTTGTGGAGTCATTTGCTTAAGAGAAGATTATCAGACTGAAAGTTGAAAAATCGTCCTTGCGGGTTTCCTAAGACTAAGGCTTTAACTTCGAAATAACTTCTCCCGGTATGACAGGAGCAGAGGAACTTTAATCCGCAGAGATAACAATTTGCATAAGGTGGTCTCTTCTTCGGTAAGCTGCTGAGCGGAGAGCAAACGGAAGGAGTAACTACGGCAAATATTTTTTCCTAGAAATAAATTTTCCCTGGACGTTTAAAAATGATGACACTCTGGTTTTTTTTCTTTCTAAGGTCTCAAGCACAGTTAGCAGATTAACTGGAATGATGATTAAGCATACTGATGTAAGTCCAAGATGTCCGAGACGTGGCTCCCATCTCGTTTGAGGATCCGAAACAAGACGGACAGCAAAACATTCTGGATTTGTAGTTCATTTATGGTTACATGCTCTGGCGGAATGGTCGATTCACATTACAGGCAAAACGAGAGATACTAACCACGAAAAGAAGGAATACTTCTGTTACATCAGATTTTGCTTTTCAAGGCTCTGATAATGACAAATTTCTAGCAAGTACCAGTTAAGATGTAACAGGGCTGTACTACAGTTTTCTTTAAATTGTTGATCTTTCATTTAAAATGTGGCACACTTCCATCCAAAAATCCGAAACCCATCGTTTTTTACGGCTAAACAGTAGTTTATACTCGTGTGAGTACTATTTACAATGTCTTCATATTCGAATATGAAAGCCATTACACTTCATAATAAGTACTTTGCCAACGCACGCATAGCAGTTTACTGTATCTGCATTTCGGATGTCAATATACACACCTGGAAATTGAAATAAGAACACCGTGAATTCATTGTCCCAGGAAGGGGAAACTTTATTGACACATTCCTGGGGTCAGATACATCACATGATCACACTGGCAGAACCACAGGCACATAGACACAGGCAACAGAGCACGCACAATGTCGGCACTAGTGCAGTGTATATCCACCTTTCGCAGCAATGCAGGCTGCTATTCTCCCATGGAGACGATCGTAGAGGTGCTGGATGTAGTCCTGTGGAACGGCTTGCCATGCCATTTCCACCTGGCGCCTCAGTTGGACCAGCGTTCGTGCTGGACGTGCAGACCGCGTGAGACGACGCTTCATCCAGTCCCAAACATGCTCAATGGGGGACAGATCCGGAGATCTTGCTGGCCAGAGTAGTTGACTTACACCTTCTAGAGCACGTTGGGTGACACGTGATACATGCGGACGTGCATTGTCCTGTTGGAACAGCACGTTCCCTTGCCGGTCTAGGAATGGTAGAACGATTGGTTCGATGACGGTTTGGATGTACCGTGCACTATTCAGTGTCCCCTCGACGATCACCAGTGGTGTACGGCCAGTGTAGGAGATCGCTCCCCACACCATGATGCCGGGTGTTGGCCCTGTGTGCCTCGGTCGTATGCAGTCCTGATTGTGGCGCTCACCTGCACGGTGCCAAACACGCATACGACCATCATTGGCACCAAGGCAGAAGCGACTCTCATCGCTGAAGACGACACGTCTCCATTCGTCCCTCCATTCACGCCTGTCGCGACACCACTGGAGGCGGGCTGCACGATGTTGGGGCGTGAGCGGAAGACGGCCTAACGGTGTGCGGGACCGTAGCCCAGCTTCATGGAGACGGTTGCGAATGGTCCTCGCCGATACCCCAGGAGCAACAGTGTCCCTAATTTGCTGGGAAGTGGCGGTGCGGTCCCCTACGGCACTGCGTAGGATCCTACGGTCTTGGCGTGCATCCGTGCGTCGCTGCGGTCCGGTCCCAGGTCGACGGGCACGTGCACCTTCCGCCGACCACTGGCGACAACATCGATGTACTGTGGAGACCTCACGCCCCACGTGTTGAGCAATTCGGCGGTACGTCCACCCGGCCTCCCGCATGCCCACTATACGCCCTCGCTCAAAGTCCGTCAACTGCACATACGGTTCACGTCCACGCTGTCGCGGCATGCTACCAGTGTTAAAGACTGCGATGGAGCTCCGTATGCCACGGCAAAGTGGCTGACACTGACGGCGGCGGTGCACAAATGCTGCGCAGCTAGCGCCATTCGACGGCCAACACCGCGGTTCCTGGTGTGTCCGCTGTGCCGTGCGTGTGATCATTGCTTGTACAGCCCTCTCGCAGTGTCCAGAGCAAGTACGGTGGGTCTGACACACCGGTGTCAATGTGTTCTTTTTTCCATTTCCAGGAGTGTATGTGATCAAGTTTGCTTGGTCCCAGCATCAGTAGCGCGCAACTCACAGTGCGCTAGCGGCGCCACAAAGTAGGAAAGCCCATATAGGCTCTCAAGGAACATGTCTCCGTGCGCCACATAGGATCACACTACAGCAGTCACAGTTACAGAGTCTTATACCGTAGCAATCAAGGGCGAGGATGTTGTTTGGTGACCGGTATCCTGTTTCTACAACATGTATTAACTGAGCTAGTGACTGCGCTAGCAATTGAGTCTGCGCCCTGCGATCAGCGGCGGCGAGCTAAGTACTTGCGATTGAGAGGGCGTTGGAGGCATGTTACTTGTGAGTCTGTCTTTGGCCTCTCCTGATAAACGCTCTTGATCCAGCGCCTGCTATCGATCTTCTTGCTACATCTTAGCCAACCGGTATGCTGGCGACAGCTTACACGAGCAGAACAGTAATCATATTTTTCCGAGTTGGAATAAAAGTGCCAGCAATCGATGCTCACGTCCTAATGTTGTTTCTAAGGCAACCACTGCAACGAACTCTGGCAGATTTACGGTGCGGGTTGGATACTCACCTAGAGGTCAGAGGTGAGAACACTGGGACTCGAATTCGAATATTGTGCTGTGTTTTGAGTAACAAGTGTGCTGCATTCAGTAAAAGAGACATATTTCACAACTCAACAGAGTCATTTTTCATTTATTGTTTTACACAGAGATAACGATGGTTTATTCAATATACAATTCTACATGTTAGTTTTAATCAAATGAATTCGAAATTAGTAAAAATGATTTCTGAAATACTGCGAGAAGACTATTAGGCCTATTAATCTTTACAATACATATGAATGACCAAGTGGATAATGTCTCTATAAGGCTCTTTGCAGATAATGGTTTTGTCTATAAGAAGATAGCAAAGCCAGAATACTGGAGCGTATTGGCGACAACCCACTGCATACAGTAACTACTCTGATATACCTATAAGTAAATATCTGGATCCGCCGAAAGAGGAACGATTACATAAAACAAAACTGTGTGAAAAGCATTTGTCAGGTAGAAATTCAATGGAAGAAGAGAAAATACACAGGGGTTGGACAAAATGTGGGAACGCCTCGAGAAATGCACGCTTGAATGTAAAAGCTGATGCTAGCGAAGCCTGCCAGTTGTGATATGTATTTGACCACGAACGGTGGCTGTACAATGCCAGTAATACGTAGCAAGTGTCAGCCGTAGCCAGAACAGTGTTCTGGATCGTTGTGACTACATTATGTCGGAGCTACGTGAATTTGAGCTTGGGCGAATTGTTGGTCCTGGCATGACGTGTGTTTCTGTAACAAAGGTAGCCAAAGTGTTTAGTGTTTCAAGAGGCAACGTGTCGGAGATTTATGCTGGACACTGAGAAAGCGGAAAAACATCATTCACTAAGTCACAACGCGGATGGAAGTTTGTGTTGAGTGATAGTGCCGGTCGACCATTGAAGAGGACTATGACGAAAAATAAGAGGATAGCAGCTGCGAAAGTCACTGCAGAACTGAGTGTTACACACGCGAACCTTTCCAGTACCAAAACAACACAAAGGGAGTTCCACAAACTGGGAATTGCAGGGCGAGGAGAAATTCGAACCCACACATCACTGATGTAAATGCCAGTAAGAGGGAAACATTATGACGAAGCCATAAAACTAGGGTATTGGACAATGGAACAAAGTCATCTGTACGCATAAGATTTCTGTGACACTGTTTGGAACTCTTCGCCGAATTTACATCTGACGTGCGCAGTTCCAAGCGTATGATGCAGACATCCTGCTGCCAAGAGTTAAACATGTCTGCGTTTTCGTGATTATTTGGGCAGCCATATTGTATTCCATGTGTCTCATCGTTACTCTGCAGGGCCGCGTAACTGCTAAGCATTAAGTGAGCGTTTTGACTGATCAGGTACATCCCACACTACAGTGTTTATTCTCCAATGGTGATGCTGTGTTCCAAGCCGACAAAGCTCTGCTCATAGTTTTGTTAGCTGTATTTACCCCGGCAGCCACAGTCAACACATCTCAATAGTATTGAACCTATGTGGTCTACTTTGAATGTGTGGGTGCATGATCGCTATCTATCTCTATTTTCTTTGCCTGAACTAGCCACTATTCTGCAAGAATAATGGCACGGAAACGAAACAGTACCTTCATTTATTTACTCCAGGAAGGCTGGAAACTTTTTTGAATGCCATCGTTTTTCGTACACCGTATTAGGCGTGGTAATGTGTCGTGTTTATCGTGTTTCCATTTTTTTATACGAGTAGTTCATCTACGAAGGAATTGGCTTACAAAACTCTTCTTTAATTGATTCTTGATTATTGCTCATCCATCTTCTACCCTTACTGAGTTTGTTTGATATTACAGACGGACAAGAACCAATGAAGAATGGCTCGTTATATCATAGTATCGTTTAGTCGGGGTGAGAGGGTTAAGTCGATGCTCAATGAACTCCAATGGCAGAGGAGGTGTTTGCTGTTGAATACCAGAGAGAATACTTTCTGGAAGAGTCGTGCAAAATGTATTATATCCTACATCATACTGAAATGTAATTAAGCCAATGATACGTTACTAACCCTACGAAACCAGCTGGTATTGACATCTTCATACACTTGCAGAAAAATTCTAACAAAAACAATGTGACTATAAAAATCAAATATTTCACGCCTCAATACTTACATTCCATGTATTTAAAATAATGTTAAGTCTTAACACAAAATTTTGTAAATTAAATTCTATTAATTCTGCTAAATATGTAGCAGCGATGTCTCTGTCAAAGATGTCAACTCTCTTGTTTGTATGGTATTTCTGCTCTTCTCTACTGCATAGAGACTTGGCGGGAAGAGGTCTAGATCAAAGCAGAGTCGTTCTGTGAGGCTGCATTATATTACATGAAATGCTGCAGAATAAAATCGTTTGAAAGTATAGATACTTTACCTCGCTGAGTATTTTGAGAATGTGGCTCTTAGAGATATTCACATTTGGAGACTGACTATTATATCAACTTTGTATTTGTACCTTATTAAGCATTACAAAGTTTTGTTTGGACCCAGTCGTCTGACCTGTCTCACAATTAAATATGGTTCTAGGATCCCACTCTGACTATGCATATTCTGATGTACGTGTCTTTCTCTAATTTCCTCTTTACACTGTGCTAATTTAAGACATATATTCCCACAAACCCTATTAAGAGTGTAATGTGAACGTACATTTTACCTTTAATGTCTTTTCTGCGCTTCTGTGTCTTTGTCCTTTGGTTATCATCGCATACGTTTATCTTAACAATAGCACAGTGTGGGTGATCTCTATAAGATGCTACTTTCCTAAATTTTGGTTAGCATAAAAATAGAAATAAATGATAAGAGAGGTACATTTTTAACCTTTATATGACAACCATAAGATGTGTGAATTGCTTTCCTATGGCTACAAGAAGTACTGTGTTACCTTCACACATGTCTATTTTGATACTGTATTTCTTTAGTAATGAATTATCACTAACTCGTGTTTGTTAATTACTCTTATACAGTGATGTATTTATTATCTTCATAGTATCTGCCTATAGATTACGTACGTTGTAGCTTATGATAACGTTCTCCATTTTATTTAACTTTGTGAATTTTCTGTATCCTCATCAGTTATAATGGCAGTGTCCTTGACAGCTACTGTGTTACCTTCATATTATTTTATCATTGTATTCTTCAGTAATGAATTATTACCGATTTGTACTTCTTAATTACCGTTATATAATGCTATATTTATCTTCCTTATGGTATTTGGCATTGGGCTACTTTTGATAGATTGATCTAAGTTATAGCTTACGATAATGTTCTGCATTTCATTTATTTTGTAAATTTCGTGTAGCCTCATTATGTCTATAGCTATTTACTTTGTACTCAACCATCATGACCACTAAGATGCAAGTACTTTAGCAACATCTTTATTTTTGTTTCATATCAGCTGTATTTATGACCACATGATCTGTGATGATGCACTCGTCTGACAACAGTAACTAGTTTCTTCATTAATTAAATTGTATGACTTTTTCTAATAGGACTTTTTGGCAGATCCTTAATGATGGTGGTATGGAGTATGTTAATTCGTTCTTACAATTGTGTGTTACATTTATGTGCCCTGAATACAACATTTGATGCCGCTAGTACCTAAACACTGATTGTTACAAGAAAGAATCCGTTTTTGTACAATTTTTTTACATATAATTCTAAAATAATCAATAACAGAACATTATATGCTCTAAATTTCCACTTTTACTATATTTTGACTTATCCATCGCTGTGGTGAAACTATTTTGTACTGCATTCTAGTCAATATGTCTTGTTAGTATCGATCTCTGCATTCCAAAGGTTGCTCTTTGTATTTCGTCTGCTTTGCTCACACTACTACACAGCTGATTTGTTTATACCTCACCTACATGTATGTAGCTCGTCTTGTCGGTTTCTAATACCCTGTTGTGCTATTTTTCAACTTGAACCTGACTTAACATATTTTTGCGAACTTCCAGCATGCTGTAGTAGCTGTGGGTTAGCATCTTCTGTTAACCAGTACAATGAGAAACCGAAGTTGCAAATTTAACTTTTTTTATTCACTCGATGACTAGTCTTAACCCTAGACCCATTTTCAAATAATCGTAACTTAGTCAAAAATGGTATTTCCGAAGATGTGATAACCACGTCAGGAAGTGCAACGAACAGTTACAGTGCATACCGATAACTGCATGTGCTTTAACTGTTCGTTGCACAATTTTTGACATGGTTTTCACATCTGCGGAAATACCATTTTTGACTAAGTTACGATGATTTAAAAGTGGGTCTCGGGAAAAAATTAGTCATCGAGTGAACCCAAAATGTAAAATTTGCAACCTTGGATTGGTTTCTCGTTGTACTGACATATTTTTGTCAGTCAATGCGTCAACAGCTACGTTCAGATTCCACGAAGTTTTGATATTGCAGCCGAATTACGTCGACTCTCTGCCACGATACTTTTGTTGACAGCCGTTCAGCCATCTTGAGGTCAGTGTTTTTCACGGGAGGCTACTAGTTCATGTTGCTAACATTATATCAAAGTCGCATGCGCATAGGCAGCCGGTGAATGAGAGACCTCTGTCGATTTACGTGCTCTCTCCGAATACTGTTGATGTAGCAGATGCCTTGCGTCTTCGCGCCTATTTTTGTTATAAAGGTAACGACATCAACGATCAGCTTCCAGCGAAAAATACTCACCTGAAGGTGGATGAATGGTTGTCAGCCGGAATATCGTCACAGGAAATTGATGTTATCCCGCTGCAATCCTATAACTTCACAGAATACTCTTTACAACGTAAAAAAATTCAAGGATCACAGTTACGTACCTATGTATCAATTTCGTCATTTGTAACACCAGTTTGTTGAGGTTTCGAAGGTACTGTAGGGGTACAGTTTCAGACAGCTATAGCCATTAGGAGAGAGCTGGGTGGGATGTGGGGGTGAGGTCATGATACGCTGGAGAGCACCAAGAAAACCTTTTGACAATAACACATTAATTGGCCAGTAATACAGATTTGTCTTCCAAAGCGCTGTGAACGACAGGGCCGGCGGAGTAGCGCCTAATTATCTCAAATGGCTCTGAGCACTATGGGACTGAACATCTGAGGTCAGCAGTCCCCTAGATAGTGTTGGAAGTTCCATGCGGCTTTTCGCGGATGATGCTGTAGCATACAGAGAAGTTGAAGCATTAGAGAATTGCAGCGAAAAGCAGGAAGATCTGCAGCGGATAGGCACTTGATGCAGGGAGTGACAATTGACCCTTAACATAGACAAATGTAATGTATTGCGAATACATATAAAATTAATTGTTGGTAAAGCGGGTGTCAGGTTGAGATTCATTGGGAGAGTCGTTAGAAAATGTAGTCCATCAACAACGGAGGTGACTTACAAAACACTCGTTCGACCTATACTTGAGTATTGCTCATCAGTGTGGGATCCGTACCAGGTCGGGTAGACGGAGGAGATAGAGAAGATCCAAAGAAGAGCGGCGCGTTTCGTCACAGGGTTATTTGGTAAGCGTGAGAGTGTTACGGAGATGTTTAGCAAACTCATGTGGCAGACTCTGCAAGAGAGGCGCTTGCATCGCGGTGTAGCTTGGTGTCCTGGTTTCGAGAGGGTGCGTTTCTGGATGAGGTATCGAATATACCGATTCCCCCTACTTATACCTCCCGAGGAGATCACGAATGTAAAATTAGAGAGATTCGAGCGCGCACGGAGACTTTGCGGCAGTCGTTCTTCCCGCGAACCATACGCGACTGGAACAGGAAAGGGAGGCAATGACAGTGGCACGTAAAGTGCCCTCCGCCACACATCGTTGGGTGGCTTGCGGAGTATAAATGTAGATGTAGACTTAGAACTACGTAAAACTGACTAACCTAAGGACATCACATACATCCATGCTCGAGGCAGGATTCGAACCTGCGACCATTGCGGTCGCGCGGCTCCAGACTGAAGCGCCTAGAACCGCTCGGCCACACCGGCCAACGCCTAATTAGCGACAGTAGGCCAGTTTGGGTGGTCGTCTAGCAGCGCTGCTTTGCTTATATTAACTTACATTTTCCACCTTGTCGTTTACGTTATTAAATGTGGTACACCCTACCTAAGCCTCGTCGCGTGCTACACAGAAACAAAGGGCAGCAGTGCAATGACCTTTTGAGCTTTTTCCAGGTAATTTTCTGCTGGCTGCTGAAATTGTACAGCTAAATTAGTTGTTTTTAAAACAGTTCAGCACCCTACCTTTTATAAAGAAAGATTTTAATATTGTTTTCGCACACTATAATGTCAGTTGTTACTTTAGTGAATATGTGAGGGACTAGATGATTTATGGCAACGGTAAACACAAACGCTGCGATTCATCAAAAACACTGCAGAGGAAACAGAGCCGATTTGTCAGAGGTTTGCACCGGTTAAACTGGACGCTGCAGCAGATCCTGTTTTTACTGCCGGGGCAGAGGTGTGTCGGGACGAGAACGACCGCGAGAACAACGCGTTTAAAGTGCTACTGACACAAAGAGGCGTGTTGACATTAGCCCAGCTGTTTTAAGAGCACATGCGTGTCCTCCCCTACCCACTAACTGCCTACCACCTCCCTCCCTTTAACACAAACACACTCACTGCACGTGTGTCTGTGTTTACGAACCTTGAGGCGTGTTTCGTGTTTTAGGAGTTGGCAAGTTGGCTAATCCTGCAGGTCGTTCCCAGGAAGGCCGCTTACCGTTGTTTGAGTTTGAAAGTGACGCCGTGTGTACTTTGTGCCCTACAAGTGCCGTCGCCGCACCTGCTATTTCTGCCGATTCCGCACGCGGCTCTCACGCCGACACGCTGCGTGGAGGGGAAAACGCAGAGCGCATCGGGATTGGTTCCAGCTTCCTGTTCGCTTCAGTATCGCGCTCTGAAACAAACATTTCAGATGTGGGATCTGGTGTGGTGAACACGAAACGTTTCGTCTCTTCAGTCGCATTTATTATTGTAACCAAAATTCGAATTTGCGTCAGTACTGCTGGAACATTTCCGAAGAAATAAAAAGCCGGGGCCTAAAAATCCCTTCGGTTTATATTTACCTATGAATATATAGGCTCAGCGACCGACTGCATCGAGGACTTCTTGGTAGGTACAACGCACCATTTTATCTTGGAAGGAGCGTCATCGACACATGTAAAAGAAATTTTAAGTGTTCCCAGCGACGTGTCTTGGATCTCTTGCTGTTTATGTTTATATTGATGAGGTGGCAGATAATTTAATAGTAACCTCAAACAGATGACGAGATTTCGAGACTGGATTAATAAAAAACCAGACAAACGCTAAGATGGTGGTTTTAATGCTTGAAGAGTTCTACATAGACTCCCTCACCCTACTTGAATACAACAAACACAACGTTAATACAGCCACACGCAACTGCCAGAAAAATCCTTCATTGGGATATTGCTCATCTCGAGCGTCTCATTCGCTTGAATGTGGAAATGTCGTCGAAGCGATGAAGCTTTATGTAAATTTCTGCGCTTTGTCGTTTTGTGGTATGTTCGTGTTGCTAACACCAAGTCACGTCATCCGTGATGGCTTTTCTTTCAGAAAGATATATCCGTGGTTTCCATTTCAATCAAGCAAAAGCAGGTATTCAAGGTAGTTATTTTTGTTCGGATGTCAGCTTTTTGGACGGAACGACGTATATTTAGTTAGATACCGATAAGGCGTCAAAGTGGTGCAATGACTTGTAAATTTCTTTAAAAGCTCATTGGTGTAAAATTCTACAATTCACAAAATGGAAAAACATAGTATCGTATTGCAATAGCCCACGATGTGTAAGACTGTGAAACCTACCCAGGCTCCGCCACATTCCCCTTAAGACCTCATGTTAACCGTAAATCACGCAATGATATCGCTATTTCGTAATGCCCTAACACAGAATCGTAAGATGGGAAACTGCAATCATCCCATTATATAACTACCCTGTGAATCAACAAGATAAGTCAGTGAACTGAAGCGAACTAGGTGCTCCTTAAAAAAATGCGAATGATACATAAACCGATTATTTATCGTATTAACCAATTAAAAAGTATTGGCATCAACATTCTACAAAGAAAACCAAGGTAGTTCGCTAACGACAACTAGATAGGCAAGCGGAGGGATGGCTACCTAAGCCTAGTTGCACACTGAATCATTAATTCAGTACAACTTGTTAGGTGTCAGGCAAATCCAACACCTTCTGTAGTGTCGGCAGACTTGCCAACACTACGTACACTAATAGAAAGAGGCGGCCAAGATGCACGCGCTAACTCACGCAGGGTGACGTGAGGTCTGAAACAGGATACGTAATGAATGCTATAAAGAAAAGTACGTAGCTGCTGGAATACTTAACTTTAATCCATCATTTGTATACAGCGTTCTGGATGATACAAGTGAGACTCTCTCTAGATAAATGCAATGTAATGCTAATGGCGCCTTGCTAGGTCGTAGCCATGGACTTAGCTGAAGGCTATGCTAACTAGCTGCTCGGCTAATGAGCGATGCTTCGTCCGTGTAGTCGCTAGCAAAGTCGTCCGTACAACTGGGGCGAGTGCTAGTCCGTATCTCGAGACCTGCCTTGTGGTGGCGCTCGGTCTGTGATCACACAGTGGCGACACGCGGGTCCGACATGTACTAATGGACCGCGGCCGATTTAAAACTACCACTTAGCAAGTGTGGTGTCTGGCGGTGACACCACACCTTCCATGAAAACCCTGACATGATAAGTGTGGTGTCACCGCCAGACACCACACTTGCTAGGTGGTAGCCTTTAAATCGGCCGCGGTCCGTTAGTACACGTCGGACCCGCATGTCGCCACTGTCAGTGATAGCAGACCGAGCGCTACCACACGGCAGGTCTAGAGAGACTTACTAGCACTCGCCCCAGTTGTACAGCCGACGTTCATAGCAATGGTTCACTGACAAACGCGCTCTCATTTGCCGAGACGATAGTTAGTATTGCCTTCAGCTACATTTGCTACGACCTAGCAAGGCGCCGTATTCAATTGATAATTAATCTTATAACATGTACCGTCAAGAGAGATGTTCTACAATTGTGGATTAAAGTTAAGTATTACATCAACTACGTACTTTATTTGCTACTATTAATTCCTTTAACTGTTCCAGACCTCACGCCAATTTGCGTGAGCTTAACGCGTGCCTTTCGGCTTCCTCTCATTGTGACTTGGCTGTCTTGCCAAGTCACAACAATAAGCAAATCCAGTAGTATGTCACATAGCTCCGAATAAATCGTGACATTAAATTAACCAAAGTAATACGAGTAACGAGTGAGCAAATGGAATACCACAGACTAACACAAGAATGCCTAAATGCATGTCATACCTTCCCACCGTGAGACAGACGCAGTTCCGAGGGGAGAAACGAGAACAGAAGCCGAGAGCAGAACCGTGTTAAGCTGGAAGGCCCTACGATAAGGGACGGACGGACACCCACGTCGCCAGCTAACTGCCAGGACCACACCACCAGGAAGTTTTTAGCGTGAGACTTTTTCGCGTCTCTGTTACGTTAGGACCACCCCCCAGCCCATGTTAGTGGCTAGAGCCCTCCAGAAGAACAGTATAGATCTTACGATAACACAAAAAGGGCTACACCACCCGCAAGTTTTAGCGTGAGACGTTTTCGTATGTCTGTTACGTTAGGACCACCCCCCAGCCCATGTTAAAAGATAGAGCCCTCCAGAAGAACAGTATAGATCTTAGGATAACGCTAGAAGCACCACACCAGCTGCAAGTTTTAGCGTGAGACTTTTTCGCGTCTCTGTTACGTTGCAAACTTTAAAAAACATTGCCCACCACGAAAAGTATAACGTTTCTCATTGGATGGACAGAATTTTTGTAGGCGGAGCTTAAGGTTAACATTGAGACCCTGATTGGTCAGATGAAAACACAGCCAGATAGTTTTTTTTTAAACCAACTTCGGTAAATTGTAGTAAGGAGAAGTTAGGACAGAGAGTTGCTGGGGAGTTGCTTCCGAGAGGGCGAGCTGGACGGAGTTGCGCCAGCCGACGCCCCCTGACGAACACCGACAAGGTAATGAACGCACGCGAAGCCGCATTTTTGAGTGCATAAGGCTTCACTCAGAACTGCAGAAGTCTCATCTGTTACATCCCCTTTGCGTAATACTAGTGTCGATCGTCAATTAAAGTTCATGGTGTTCACATTTGCCACTTGAAGTAAAAATCTCGATGATTTTTCTGTTACATAGTTATTGAGAAGCCACATCAGCCACTGTAATTTACGACAAGTTAGATAAGTAATTAAAGATAATTGAGGGTCACTGTAGACCATTTTGATAGTTTTCTCTTTTGTGAAACTTAATTTAAACCTAGATTATAGATGTGACATGGCATAGGTCATCCTTCGATCCATTGTAGAACTTGGAAACCTATTCAGGGAATATTCGTTCACATTTTTGTTGAACGCAGTTGCTTTTTACATTCCTGTATTAAAACATTTCCTTTTATCAATAGTGCAATTTATAAACGATGTTTTGTGAGTAGAATAAAATTTCCAATGGTAAACTTAACTGCTTTTTCGACGTTATTTTACCAGCTAACTAAAAATAGGAAAGCCTTGAACCCCTTCCACTAAATTTAGTTAGTATTAAGATTAGTTTACAGGGAGTGCAGTGGAGCTGACGCTGAAATCATTAAGTATTTGGTTATATCACCGCTAGTCTCACTGAACTCTTCTGAATTCTACATGTCATGTGTGGTCTGGCGTCTCCTTACCAGTAACAGGTCCCAGGTTCAAACTAGTCAATTCCCTAAAAAAACACACTCAGAGCGTCGTTGCGCGAAAGTGGTAGGGAGACACGATATAGAACAAACAGACACCAGGCAGAATGTTTAGAAACTCAATATTAATTTAGAAACTCCAGTGACTGACTGAATTCCAAATCAAAAGATACGAAGGCATGAATTGTGTTTAGGGGGACTGTGGCAACGGTATGCTTCCTCTATAAACATTAAACCAAATCTAGTGAGCTGTGCTACTCCCACCAGTTTGCTGTGGCAATACGTCAGAGGACAGTGGTCATAGTGGAGAATCTAGAATCTCGCTCGTCAGGACTCTGACACATAACCCCCCCCTTAGAGACACAGCATCTTGTACCAGCGTCCTGTCTCCATGCACCATAAATCCGAGGCAATTTTCTTTCCCAGATCCCGATTCGGCACTTTGCGCCACTCCGGCCACGAAAACTAAGCAGGAGAAATGTTACTCTTTTCGGCCAATAGCGTGTCAACGCTGCATTTAACAAATCTACACCCCAGAAAGTCACAGCCCACTGAGAGTACATCTTCCTCACTAGTTTCTCTTAGAAATTACTGTCTGTCGTCAGTCGGCGATGGGCAAACCAGAGTGTAGTTTTACACTTCTGAATTTGCCGAAGCCAAACCGCATTCCAAGGATTGTACTTCTCCTCCACAGTCCCATTAAGCATTTGAACTGATTGTTGCTATCTCAAGAGACGAGTCGTTCCACAGACCGCTAACCCCGACTTAGTGAAAAGGACCGGTAGGATTCCATGAGCTTCTGTCTGTTGCCACTTGAGATGCAGAAGCCAGCATAAACCTTTGACTGCCCATGAAGCACCTGCTGTATTTAGAGCAGTGTGCAGGTTATGCATTTCTTACATATTCACAGACCTGGAAGTAAAGGAACTTTGCCAGTAACGACTGAAATTTTATAAAATACATTTCCCCGTAACACCGCCGCAAGCCGGTCCCAAGCCCGGGCCCATCTAAAAACAAGAGGATGGGGAAGTGTGGAGGGGGAGGAGTAACAACCTCGTAAAAAAACCAGGGTCCGTCCGGCTCCAGATGGTAGCACCCTGTCATAGGGCCCCTGCCTAGGGTTACTAGGTGAAACCCAGCCAACGGTCTCAATGGCGGAAGAGGAACAATTTCCCAACGGCAGAGAGAGCGGAAGAGCTAACTCCAGGGCTTACTACCTTGGTTTTAATTTCGGATTCGGGGCAACCCGATCCCCCAATTTATTATCCAACAATTACTGCAAAGCATGATGGGAACGTCGTCAAAGATAGACACTACTCCAAGAGGTAGACCGAATGGCAAATCCTCCGTTGTTCGTAGAAACAATGCAAAGGGGTCAAAGGATTTTGGAGGACCCCAACCAACATGTATGCAGCCCTCAACACTGAAATTTAAGAAAGCAACTATGTTTGCAACCCTAAATGTAAACTCTCTAATTAAAGTAGGAAAATTGAAATTATTGATTGAAAAGCTGAACCAGAAAGAAATTTTAATATGTGCATTACAAGAAACAAGGTTTTTAGATGAAACTGCTTTAGATTTTGAAAACTATCGTTTATTTAAAGGAAAACCAGGTAAAATCTTAATGAAACAAATGCCATACCTGGGAACAGCATTTCTGGTACATCACTCAATTTTAGATTCAGTTACTAACTTCTACTCGAGTTCTGAGAGGCTATCCATTCTTGAGATTAAATGTAAAAACAAAGGATACTCTATAATCAACTGCCATGCACCCATAAACCAGGACAACAAAAATAACCCGGAGAAAGTTGAAGAATTTTGGGAGATACTTGAAATGGAACTGGATAGATGCTCAAAGAAGAACATAAAAATGTTAGTAGGCGATTTTAACGCACAAATAGGAAGGGAGAAAAAATACCATGGAACAGTAGGCCTCTTCCCAGGTCACAAAAGAACTTCAAAAAATGGAGAAAGGCTTATAGAGGTATGTAGGCATTTCAACTTGAAAATAATGACAACACATTTCAAAAAGCTGAGCCGAAAAACTAAAACATGGAGATCACCAAATCCACTTCTCGGAGAATTCCAAATTGACCATGTGGCTATCTCACTTCATTGTCAAGAAGAAATTCAAAACACTAAAGTGCTGAAAAGCCTTGATGTTGATTCAGACCACTATTTGACTACGATTAAATTCAGACCACTCCCATTTCGAAAAGAGAAGAAAACCTTTTACAAAATTCCAAAATATAACACAGAAACGTTAAAAAATGAAGAAATTAAACAACGGTTTCAAAGAGCATTGCACAAAGATAGCGATGGCATATCCACAATAAATAAGGAAGCGGGATGGGAGGAGATCAAAAACGAAATATTTGAAATAGCAAAAGAAAATTGTCTCGTGAAAAGAGTAAGACGACATCCATGGTGGGACAATGAATGTGATGAGAACCTGGAGAAGAGACAGAAATTGTGGCAGAAATGGAACTCCACAAAAGATCCTCAAGATCTTGACAATTTTAAAATCCAGAGAAGAGAAACAGCTAAGCTTTTCCGTAATAAAAAAAGAAGACAATTTCAGGATAACCTAGAACAGATTGAGAAAGACTTTAAAAGAAATAATTCTAGAGATTTCTACAAAACTTTTAGAAAACAGCTAACCAAATACCAATCCCCAAATTTATGTTTTAAAGATGAAGAGAACAAGCTAGGTTTGACAAACAAGACTAATTGTGAAATATTAGCAAAATATTTCGAGAATCTACTAAATTGTGAACCACCCAAAGATAAAATGAGTTTTGAAAACCACCGAAATACTAATACCGAGTCAAAACCTCCAGACGCTGAAGAAATAAAACACATAATACACAGTCTAAAAAACAATAAAGCCCCAGGTGAAGACTCCATAGTACCAGAAATCCTAAAAATAATGGATACCAACCTCCCACAAGTTTTGGAACATATGTTTAAGAAGATCTGGGACGAAGAAAGAATTCCTGAAGACTGGCAGTGTGCCCTGATACACCCACTACACAAAAAGGGGGATAAGATGAATGTTAATAATTATAGAGGGATCTCGCTACTACCAGTAGGATACAAAATTTTGTCAAGGAAATTACTTCAAATCGTGGAGCCAGTTCTGGATAAAAAAATAGGTGAATATCAAGCAGGTTTTAGACAAGGTAGATCCTGTGTTGAACAAATATTTAACCTGAAAACACTAATTCGTTACAGAATCTCAAGAGGCCAGAGATTTGCAATAGTATTTGTAGATTTCAAAAAAGCATACGACTCGGTAGATAGAGAAACATTACTGAAAGTATTGGAAGAATTTGGGGTCGATACGAAAACAATTCAAATTATCAAACAGACGCTAACAAACAGTAAGGCCAAAGTTAAATTTATGGGTGAAATTTCAAGGAAGTTCGAAATTAAAACAGGTGTTAGACAAGGTGATGGTTTATCCCCAATCCTCTTCAACTGCGTACTGGAAAAGATATTGAGAATATGGAAAGAAGAACTCAAAGGCACCAAGAATGACATCAGAATTGGAACAAAAAAAGAAAAAATAGAAGTGGACTGTTTAGCTTTTGCAGACGATCTGGCAATAATTACAGAAAACGAAGAAATAGCTCAGAAGTACCTGGAGAAACTACAAGAAGTTTCGGCCAGAGCTGGACTGCAGATTTCATTTGAAAAAACCGTGTATATGTCTAATCATAGAAATAACAAGAAAAATCTTATTACTAAATACGGCAATATTAAGAGAGTAGAAAAATTTAAGTATTTAGGTGAAATAATTCAAGTGAATGGTTTAGACAAGAGTGCAAACCAGGCGAGAGCGAGGAAAATGGAATTTGCTTTTCAAAAAACCAAAGACATATATAACAAAAAAAACATTTCGATTCAAGCTAAATTAAGACATTATAAAACTGTCATTAGACCAGAATGCCTGTATGCATCGGAGTGCCTAACTCTTAACAAAAAGGGGGAAATAGAAAACATGGAAAAGAAAGAAAGGAAAATTTTGAGAAAAATATTAGGACCGAGAAAGATTGGAGAAGAGTACAAGCTAAAGAGTAATAAGGAAATATACAAAACTATTGAGAAAGTGAGTGAGGCAATGCGTAAACGCAGACTAACGTTTTATGGTCACCTGTCGAGGATGGATGGAAACAGACTAACAAGAAAAGTGTTTGAACATAGTAACAGGAACGCAAAAACCAACAATAAATGGATACAGATGGTGAAAAAGGATTTGGCCTATTTTAATGTCACCCGTGAGTCAATCAGGGACAGGGAAAAGTTTAGACAAATAGTGAACGAAATTAAGTGTTTTCCAGAAGAAACGAAACTAAAGAATAATAACAGGAAATGGTCGGAAGAGCGGAGGAGGAACCACTCGAAAATGATGAGGAAATATTGGGAAGAGAGAAAAAAAGATCAAAAAGCCGGGCAAGTGAATTGTTGAACGTGGTCCAAAGATGGCCGAAATCGAAAGAAGAAGAAGACATTTCCCCGTAATAAATCAATGTAATGAGACTTTAAGTGAACGCAACTATAGTGTCCTGCTTATCGCCAGTCGTGACAAGGGGCAGATAAAGTTAGAGTAAATGGAAGGAAGCAATCCAGACGGCTTGTAACCTTCCAGTATGATTACAAACCCATTGAGACATCGTTGCAACTGGTCGACGCATACGAATATATGGCTGCAACATATTTAGGGATATGAAATGAAATCTCAGATAGGTGCAGCCATCGGTGAGTAACATGACTTCGGTTCATTGATAGCCTGCTTGAAAATTTCTGGCCTTCAACAAAGGAGATTGCATGCAAAATGCTGAAGTAACCTGTATTATAATATTTCAAGTGTGTGGCACCTGTACCACAAAGGAACGGCAAGGCACGTATGAAAGTATGCAAAGAAGAACGGCATGAATGATCACAAATTTGCTTTACCACGGGAGCATCATGGTGATGACAAGGGGGGAAAAATATCAGACGCTTTAAGGTAGAAATAAAACATCCCGCGGAAGCTTACTTACAACATTCTAAGAACTATCTTTAAAAATGATCTAGGAACCTACTACAATCTCCAATGTGTCGTTCCCGTAGACACTGCAAAGACAAGATTAGATGCACTGAAGCGCCAAAGAAACTGGTATAGGCATGCGTATTCAAATACAGAAATATGTAAACGGACAGAACACGGCACTGCGGTCGGCAACGCTTATGTAAGACAAAAAGTGTCTATAGCAATTGTTAGATCGATTACTGCTACTACAGTGTCAGGTTATCAAGATTTAAGTGAGTTTGAACATGGCGTTATAGTCGGCGCACGAGCGAATGGCACACATCATCTCCTCTGCGATCATTTCAAGAGTGTAATATGAATATCAGGAATCAGATAAAACATCAAATCTCCGACATCGTTGCAGCCGGAAAAAGATCCTGCACCAACGGACCAACGACAACTGAAGAGAATCGTTCAACGTAACAGAAGTGCAATCCTTCCGCAAATTGCTGCAGATTGCAGTGCTGGGCTATCAACAAGTGTCAGCGTACGAAACATTCAACGAAACGTCATCGGTATGAGCTTTCAGAGTCGACAGCCCACTCGTGTACCCTTGATGACTGCACGACAGGAAGCTTTACGCCTCGCTTGGGCCCGTCAACACCGACATTGAACTGTTGATGGCTAAAAACATGTTGCCTGGTCGGACGAGTCTCGTTTCAAATTGTGGACGTGTACGGGTATGGAGACAACCTCATGAATCCATGGACCCTGCATGTCAGCAGGAGACTATTCAGGATGGTGGATGCTCTGTAATGGTGTGGGGTGTGTGCAGTTGGAGTGATATGGGACCCCTGAAATGACAGGTGACACATACGTACGCATACTGTCTGATTACCTGCATCCATTCATGTCCATTGTGCATTCCAAAGAAATAGGGCAATTCCAGAAGGACATTTCGCACCCCCACGTGTCCAGGATTGTTACAGAGTGGCTCCAGGACACTCCTCTGAGTTGAAACATTTCCGCTGGCCACCAAACTCCTTAGACATGAAAATTATTGAGCAAGTCTGGGGTGCCATGCAACATGCTATTCAGAAGAGATCTCCACCCCGTCGTACTCTCACGGATTTATGTACAGCCCTGCAGGATTCATAGTGTCAGTTCCCTTCAGCACTACTTCAGACATTATTCGAGTCCATGGCACGTCGTGTCGCGGCACTTGTGCATGCTCGCGGGGGCTCTACACGGCATTAGGCAGGTGTACCAGTTTCTTTGACTTTTCAGTGTAGATTAAACTTACACAGTTGCGATTAAGCATTCATTCTCCCCATGCTCCTTATGTGAATGGGATGGAAGAACCCTTGGCCTGGGAAGGGTACTGTGCCTTTGATTTCATAGTGGTTTGCAGATATACACTCCTGGAAATGGAAAAAAGAACACATTGACACCGGTGTGTCAGACCCACCATACTTGCTCCGGACACTGCGAGAGGGCTGTACAAGCAATGATCACACGCACGGCACAGCGGACACACCAGGAACCGCGGTGTTGGCCGTCGAATGGCGCTAGCTGCGCAGCATTTGTGCACCGCCGCCGTCAGTGTCAGCCAGTTTGCCGTGACATACGGAGCTCCATCGCAGTCTTTAACACTGGTAGCATGCCGCGACAGCGTGGACGTGAACCGTATGTGCAGTTGACGGACTTTGAGCGAGGGCGTATAGTGGGCAAGCGGGAGGCCGGGTGAACGTACCGCGGAATTGCTCAACACGTGGGGCGTGAGGTCTCCACAGTACATCGATGTTGTCGCCAGTGGTCGGCGGAAGGTGCACGTGCCCGTCGACCTGGGACCGGACCGCAGCGACGCACGGATGCACGCCAAGACCGTAGGATCCTACGCAGTGCCGTAGGGGACCGCACCGCCACTTCCCAGCAAATTAGTGACACTGTTGCTCCTGGGGTATCGGCGAGGACCATTCGCAACCGTCTCCATGAAGCTGGGCTACGGTCCCGCACACCGTTAGGTCGTCTTCCGCTCACGCCCCAACATCGTGCAGCCCGCCTCCAGTGGTGTCGCGACAGGCGTGAATGGAGGGACGAATGGAGACGTGTCGTCTTCAGCGATGAGAGTCGCTTCTGCCTTGGTGCCAATGATGGTCGTATGCGTGTTTGGCGCCGTGCAGGTGAGCGCCACAATCAGGACTGCATACGACCGAGGCACACAGGGCCAACACCCGGCATCATGGTGTGGGGAGCGATCTCCTACACTGGCCGTACACCACTGGTGATCGTCGAGGGGACACTGAATAGTGCACGGTACATCCAAACCGTCATCGAACCCATCGTTCTACCATTCCTAGACCGGCAAGGGAACTTGCTGTTCCAACAGGACAATGCACGTCCGCATGTATCCCGTGCCACCCAACGTGCTCTAGTAGGTGTAAGTCAACTACCCTGGCCAGCAAGATCTCCGGATCTGTCCCCCATTGAGCATGTTTGGGACTGGATGAAGCGTCGTCTCACGCGGTCTGCACGTCCAGCACGAACGCTGGTCCAACTGAGGCGCCAGGTGGAAATGGCATGGCAAGCCGTTCCACAGGACTACATCCAGCATCTCTACGATCGTCTCCATGGGAGAATAGCAGCCTGCATTGCTGCGAAAGGTGGATATACACTGTACTAGTGCCGACATTGTGCATGCTCTGTTGCCTGTGTCTATGTGCCTGTGGTTCTGTCAGTGTGATCATGTGATGTATCTGACCCCAGGAATGTGTCAATAAAGTTTCCCCTTCCTGGGACAATGAATTCACGGTGTTCTTATTTCAATTTCCAGGAGTGTAGATGTAGATGAACACGAGGACCTGCTACGCTTCGGTAGCGTTAATGTCCATTTCTGGATCAGGAACAATATATTATCTTCCAAGAAAGAGAGAACTATTTTTAAATATGAAGGATACTATGAAGAAAAATTAAGACGGTAAACTTCTTGAAACAACTAGACGTCATTCATCAACAGCCATTACTTCCCAGTCACCGTAGGATTCCAAATGCACCCGTTTGCATTGTGGTGTCAACGACAGCCTATACACGGCACAGTAATTCTTTATTGTGCCTGCTATTTGTGCCAGACCAATGATGTGGGGTGGCATACAATACTCCAGGGAGTTCTCCGATGGCAAACGCAGATGTGCATGGGATGATGATGTGCCTGATGACCTTATGGTGGTCAGACTTGTTTGACTGGAATCTTGACGACCGAATTGCTTGTCCTCACGTACCTGTGCAGTCTAACATCAGAACACTGGCACGTATGAATGCCCAACAAATCTGGATGTTGGATGATTCAATAAGACCTAAAAAGACGTTGTTTTTTAAACTTTGTCATGTGTTGATAACTTTGTCTCACATGAGTACACGGCATCTCCTTGTCATTCGTAGTGATCACTCAACAGCTGACGCTGTTCTAACCCCGTTAAGCTCGACAGCACTAAACATGAACTACACAAATGAACTCTGGTGGATATTCTAGCTGTCACCGAAAATTTTCGTCAGAAATGTATTTTCGGGTTAATTTCAATACGTAAGACTTTTCAGTTTTCGAGGAAAAAACCGTACGAGACGAGCAGGACTAAGACCCTGCCCCTGTTGGGATAAAAATTTGGCGAGCGTAAGACTGGTTTGCAGGAACGCAAAGAGGCCCATTTAAAAAGAGCGGTAAAGTACTAGGCTAAGGATGCAACGCTCTTGGTTTCCAACATCTCGTGTATTTCTTACCTCCTGCTTATCACTCTTTTCACCACTGGTAGCCTACACTAAGGTTCCATTCTTCTCAGTCAGTCTAGCACTCCGTCATCAGACCACAAGTGGCCCATCGGGACCATCCAACCGCCGTGTCATCCTCAGATGAGGATGCGGATAGGAGGGGCGTGTGGTCAGCACACCACTCTCCCTGTCGTTACGATGATTTTCTTTGACCGGAGCCGCTACTATTCGGTCGAGTAGCTCCTCAAATGGCATCAAGAGGCTGAATGCACCCCGAAAAATGGTAACAGCACATGGCGGCCCGTATGGTCACCCATCCAAGCGCCGGCCACGCCCGACAGCGCTTAACTTCGGTGATTTGACGGGAACCGGTGTATCCACTGCGGCAAGGCCGTCCTAACTCAGTCAGTCCATAAAATAAGAAATGTTTACAAACTTTTTGGAAAACCTAATGAAGAAATCAACGTACATCTTTTGTGCATTATTTACTGATTCTTGGTCAGCAAAGGCTGATTTTTTATTTTAAGGAAATTCAGTCAACATTAAGCATCCCCACCAGAGGAATTAAAGTTGCTCTGTCCAAAATGAGGTGTGGCCACGACTGAGCAGTTGATGTTCGTGGGGTCACAATATCCGCTTCATCCACCACCACCGTCTTTCATCAGTGTCTGAGGAGCTCAGGATGGTCAAACACTGACCGAAACCGGTTAGCATCGAAATAAATGATTTTGCGATATAGATTGTTTTGCAATCCATTTTTAAACCATTTTCCATTGTATTGCAGAAGCACAGCGTTGTTACGCCTGGCATTATGGTGTGAGGAGATGTCGGGTACGACTTCAGGAAACGGCTGGTAGAGACTGAGGGAACTCTGACAGGACAGGGGCACATCGAGGACTTCCTGCAAAAAAATGGTTCAAATGGCCCTGAGCACTATGGGACTTAACATCTATGGTCATCAGTCCCCTAGAACTTAGAACTACTTAAACCTAACTAACCTAAGGACAGCACACAACACCCAGTCATCACGAGGCAGAGAAAATCCCTGACCCCGCCGGGACTTCCTGCGCACTCGTGTGTTACCTCTCGTGCTATAGTATCGTAGTACAGTTTTTTCAGTAGGGCAATGGTCATACACGCAAGGATTGCATGACTTTGCTCGCAAGACTCCAGATCGGTCCCCACACTTCACGTATGGGACCAGCCCGTGAGTCGACTCCGTCCCAGTAACATTATACAGGATATAAAGGACCAGTTAGAACGTTGTGGGCCAGCTTCCCTCAGAAGTGGACGCAACGACGTTATGACACGTTTCCGTACCGAATCAGTGCATGGATCCTGGCCAGACGAGGTGCAATGACACACTGGTAAGTGGGCTCACACCGCGACGTTTTTTGTAAATTTTACTCGATGACGTAAACATTGAAATAACGCCACATACCCTCTCAACTCGTTACGTTTTCTCCTCCTCTTCCGGGTGCTTCAATTCTTTTTATGAGGAATTAGGGGTAAACACGTACATGTTATTGCAGGCATAGAAGAGTTTGTCTATTTTTTCACGTAAATGCAGCTGCTGTGTACAGCACGTGTCTCTGACGAAAAAAGAAGAAAAGATTTAAAACGAACGAGGGAAGAGCTCGCTTTTGTGCCGCGACACGAAAAAACCGTAAATCCTGGCAGCGGAGCGCTCACAAAAACTAATCGCGTATCACCAGCTAACAGAGCAGCATATAGCGGATGCTGGGGCCGGCTTTGTGTTAACAATTCATAGCACCACAGCGGACAACGTGCTGCCCGTGTGAACACGCCGTAGCATTATGCAGTTCGGAGAGGTGTACCGCTATCCCCTATACATATACACGTATTCATTAGTCGCGCGTCAATATCGAGTGTTGAACAGGATTAATCGTAATTTATGAGCGCATTACACAACTGTATGGTCCAGTAAAACTCAGGACATTACTGAAATATAATACCTTGCAATAACGGTGATGCACTTTAATGGTCTCCCGTAGATGTGCTTTGGCAAAACACTACCTAACTCTCGTCAGAGAGCGATGCAAGTTTTGGCGAAAAACTCTCGGATTTACAACTGGGCAATGGAGCCGAAGTAGGACAAATTTTCCACGAATGTCGTACGCGATATATTGCGGTGCAGAAGGCAATGAATGTAATTACAGGTGACAAAATGTTTGTCACCCCCTGGCGTCCTCACGCCCATACTGTGTAACACCGCTTGTAGCCCGTACAAGGAGGCTAAGACAGTCTGCAAGGTTCTTCAGGTACACCACATCCAGATAAAATTGTGGCTTTATGCGACAGATCTACCAAACGGCGGAAATATTGTCTGCTGCGTTCCATCCTCTGTTCAAAAGGATCAAAATTAAGGTTGATTGATTTAGTGGGGCAGACGAGGTAATATGGTGCCTGTTGATCAAACCAGGGAAGTGTACATGGTGGAGTTCTGGGGACACGACTTTTGAACTCTTGGAAGTCGGGATTGTACACGCCACACACATCAAGAAGATATAGAGGAAAGGGCCTCACTTAAACCTAAGAATGCTTAAATAATCATCCTGTTTCGTCTTAACGATAACCTGAATTTGTGGTCACAAGTCTTGACACGATAAACTCTCCCAATGTATCATAGAACTGTGCCCGGCGACAGATACACATTAGGGCGCTGCATCCGCGTGAGAAGCACTCGTTGCCATCACACGCTTTCCCGCCTTGCACGCTGCCGGCAGTTTCCACACTCGGCACTACGCGGCGCGCCTACAGTTTGTGGTACTCTTTCATTGAATGAAACATAGCTTGGTCACACCATGGTGGCACTAATGAGTACAGTAGGCTTTCGAATGCATATAGAACTAGAATTTACTTTCAGCTGTCGATTTTCCACGTTTTCTATGGGGAATTTGTGTGTGAAATCTTATGGGACTTAACTGCTAAGCTTACACACTACCTAACCTAAATTATCCTAAGGACAAACGCACAGACCCATGCCCGAGGGAGGGATCGAACCTCCGCCGGGACCAGCCGCACAGTCCATGACTGCAGCGCCCCAGACCGCTCGGCTAATCCCGGGCTTTCTATGGAGAAAGTGTATGCTGTATACCGTATACAGATTATTCAAGTATTGCCACAGCGACTGAGCGTGATAATGCATAACGAAACTTAGTGTGATACGAATACTGAATGTTATTGAAGGTCACTGATTTAGCTGTGAAACTGTAAATATGCATGAAAGAGTAGCTAATGAAATGATTATCACATTCTGTCTACTGCTAAAATTGCGCTGGCGTTGAGAGATATTTTGGACAGAACAAGAAAAAGACTTATGCTAAGGAGCGAGACAACATGTAGTTATTGATAACTTTGTTAATAATCAACGAAAATAGCTGCAGCGCATCTAGACTGTAGGCTGTTGTGTATAAATCGAGCAACTGAACTAATATAACGCTTTGCAGTTGATAGTATTAACTGCAGAGACCGGTAAGTAGAAGGAAGCGCAAAGTGTAGTGGTAGGCCCAGATGTGAATTAATCAGCTAAATTTCTGATTGTATAGCTACTCGGATAAGTAGACCATTCAATCAAATACTTTGCGAGAAAACTTAAATAACGAATATCGCAGACTGCCACTGTATTTGTTTACTTTTTGTACCTATAGTTTCTTCTCTTGGAGCAATGCAGTTTCTATTTGATAACTGAATTTACTGCATTGTATATAAATATGACTCGGTGGACCAGTGAGTTCAGTTTTAGACTTTTGGTTATGATTGCCCGTTCGTTCTAGGATTTTTTTTAATTACTTATTGCTTCTTTCATCTCTAACAATGAGAAAATTGCTAAGTCAAGCTACATTATGTTTTGGAGTATATGTTGAACTATATGTCACCTTGTAACTGGCAGTATAAGTCGGTCCATAGATGGGAGGGTATGCCATCTTCTACATCTGCATCTGCATCTGCATGATTAATCTACAATTCACTATTATGTAACTGACAGAGGGTTCATATCACTAATAGCGCGGCCCCTCCCGCCGGAGGGTCGAGTTCACCCTCGGGCATGGGTGTGTGTTGTTTATAGAGTAAGTTAGTTTACTTCAGATTAAGTGGTGTGTAGGCTTAGGGACCGATGACCGAAGTACTTTGGTCCTATAAGACCTTACCATAAAATCAATCAGATATCTTGTCTAAATCATTTTGCAATTCGTTTTGAACATAAGTTGACTTTACAAATCGGTAAATGACGGAATTATCTGGATAAATCTGGGCTGCTCATATTGTTCCCTGTACCGTTTATTTATATCAAGAACAGCAGAGATCGTATAACATTTCCTTGGAGAACGCCAGAATTATTTCTGTTGTACCCGATGACTTACCGTCAGTTACTACGAACTGTGACCTTTCTGACAGAGAATCACGAATCTAGTCACACAGCTCAGACGATACTCCATAGGCACATAAGCGGATCAGAAAGCGCTTGTGAGGAACAGTGTCAAAAGCCTTACAGGAAGTTAAAACTATGGAATCTAATTGACATCCCCTGTCAGTAGCACTCATTCCTCCTTCCGAATAAAGAACTGGTGGTATTTCAGAAGAAAGATATTTTCTGAATCAATGTTGACTGTCACTCAATAAATCGTTTCTTTTTCTTTTACAGGTAATTCATATTCTTCGAAGCAGTATACTTTGCCGGCCGCGGTGGTCTAGCGGTTCTAGGCGCTCAGTCCGGAACCGCGCGACTGCTACGGTCGCAGGTTCGAATCCTGCCTCGGGCATGGATGTGTGTGATGTCCTTAGGTTAGTTAGGTTTAAGTACTTCTAAGTTCTAGGGGACTGATGACCACTGATGTTAAGTCCCATAGTACTCAGAGCCATTTGAACCATTTTTTTGAGCAGTATACGTTCTAAGATACTGCTGCATAATGACGTTAGCGATATAGCTCTATAATACTGCGGATTGATTCTATTTTTCGTTTCTTGGGTGCTTGTGTGAGTTGTACGTGTCTTTCGAAAGGTGAGCGGTCGTATATGATTGTTAAGAATGTAGCTGTTGTATCAGCATACTCTGAAAGGAACCTGACTGGTATACTTCCAGGACCGGAGGCTTTGCCTTCATTAAATGCTTTAAGTTGGTTTATTGCGCCGACGATATCTACTTTCAACCTACACAAGTAGGGAGTTGTTCTTGATGTGAATTTTGGAATATTTATTTCGTATTATTTGGTGGAGAAATTTCGAAAAACTTAGTAACTACCCTTTAGTGAGTCTGTCATCAGAAATCACCACTGTTATCAAGCAGTGAGGGTTTTTGTTGTTGTGGTCTTCAGTCCTGAGACTGGTTTGATGCAGCTCTCCATCCTACTCTATCCTGTGCAAGCTGCTTCATCTCCCAGTACCTACTGTAACCTACATCCTTCTGAATCTGCTTGGTGTATTCATCTCTTGGTCTCCTTCTACGATTTTTACCCTCCACGCTGCCCTCCAATACTAAATTGGTGATCCCTTGATGCCTCAGAACATGTCCTACCAACCGATCCCTTCTTCTAGTCAAGTTGTGCCACAAACCTCCCCAATCCTATTCAACACCTCCTTATTAGTTATATGATCTACCCATCTAATCTTCAGCATTCTTCTGTAGCACCACATTTCGAAAGCTTCTATTCTCTTCTTGTCTAAACTATTTATAGTCCATGTTTCACATCCATACATGGCTACACTCCATACAAATACTTTCAGAAACGACTTCCTCACACTTAAATCTATACTCGATGTTAGCAAATTTCTCTTCTTCAGAAACGCTTTCCTTACCATTGCCAGTCTACATTTTATATCCTCCCTACTTCGACCATCGTCAGTTATTTTGCTCCCCAAATACGAAAACTCCTTTACTACTTTAAATGTCTCATTTCCTAATCTAATACACTCAACATCACCCGACTTAATTCAACTACATTCCATTATCCTCGTTTTGCTTTTGTTGATGTTCATCTTATATCCTCCCTTCAAGGCATTATCCATTCCGTTCAACTGCTCTTCCAAGTCCTTTGCTGTCTCTGATAGAATTACAATGTCATCGGCGAACCTCAAAGTTTTTATTTCTTCTCCATGGATTTTAATACCTACTCCGAATTTTTCTTTTGTTTCCTTCACTGGTTGCTCAATATACAGATTGAATAACATCGGGAGAGGCTACAAACCTGTCTCACTCCATTCCCAAACACTGCTTCCCTTTCATGTCCCTCGACTCTTATAACTGCCATTTGGTTTTTATACAAATTGTAAATAGCCTTTAACTCCCAATATTTTACCCCTGCCACCTTCAGATATTGAAAGAGATTATTCCAGTCAACATTGTCAAAAGCTTTCTCTAAGTCTACAAATGCTAGAAACGTAGGTTTGCCTTTCCTTAATCTAGCTTCGAAGATATGCCGTAGGGTCAGTATTGCCTCACGTGTTCCAATATTTCTACGGAATCCATACTGATCTTCTCCAAGGTCGGCTTCTACTAGTTTTTCCATTCGTCTCTAAGGAGTTCGCGTTAGTATTTTGCAGCCGTGACTTATTAAACTGATAGTTCGGTAATTTTCACATCTGTCAACACCTGCTTTCTTTGTGATTGGAATTATTATATTCTTCTTGAAGTCTGAGGGTATTTCGCCTGTCTCATACATCTTGCTCACCAGATGGTATAGTTTTGTCAGGACTGGCTCTCCCAAGGCCGTCAGTAGTTCTAATGGAATGTTGTCTACTCCCGGGGCCTTGTTTCGACTCAGGTATTTCAGTGCTCTGTCAAACTCTTCATGCAGTATCATATCTCCCATTTCGTCTTCATCTACATCGTCTTCCATTTCCATAATATTGTCCTCAAGTACATCGCCCTTGTATAGATCCTCTATATACTCCTTCCACCTTTCTGCTTTCCCTTCTTTGCTTAGAACTGGGTTTCCATCTCAGCTCTTGATATTCATACAAGTGGTTCTCTTTTCTCCAAAGGTCTCTTTAATTTTCCTGTAGGCAGTATCTATCTTACCCCTAGTGAGATAAGCCTCTACATCCTTACATTTATCCTCTAGTCATCCCCGCTTAGCCATTTTGCACTTCCAGTCGATCTCATTTTTGAGACGTTTGTATTCCTTTTTGCCTGCTTCATTTACTGCATTTTTATATTTTCTCCTTTCATCAATTAAATTCAATATTTCCTCTGTTACCCAAGGATTTCTACTAGCCCTCGTCTTTTTACCTACTTGATCCTCTGCTGCCTTCACTACTTCATCCCTCAAAGCTACCCATTCTTCTTCTAGTGTATTTCTTTCCCCAATTCCTGCCATTTGTTCCCTTATGCTCTCCCTGAAACTCTGTACAACCTCTGGTTTAGTCAGTTTATCCAGGTCCCATCTCCTTAAATTCCCACCTTTTTGCAGTTTCTTCAGTTTTAATCCACACTTTATAACCAATAGATATTGGTCAGAGTCCACATCTGCCCCTGGAAATGTTTTACAATTTAAAACCTTGTTCCTAAATCTCTGTCTTACCATTATATAATTTATTTGAAATCTGTCAGTATCTCCAGGCTTCTTCCATGTATATAGCCTTCTTTTATGATTCTTGAACCAAGTGTTAGCTATGATTAAGTTGTGCTCTGTGCAGAATTCTACCAGGCGGCTTCCCCTTTCATTTCTTACCCCCAATCCATATTCACCTACTAAGTTTCCTTCTCCCCCTTTTCCTACTACCGAATTCCAGTCACCCATAACTATTAAATTTTCGTCTCCCTTCATTATCTGAATAATTTCTTTTATTTCATCATACATTGCTTAAATTTCTTCGTCATCTGCAGAGGTAGTGAAGATATTGATTGCATCTTCCGGCCGGTGTACTTTACACACGACCAGAATCGATTTGGATTTTCTGTCGATTTCGGGAACGTTTCGTTAAGTAAACTATGTAAAGCATCTCCCATTGGAGTTCGCGGTAAATTTAGAGATTCTTTAAAACTTCGTCATTCTTGGGGGTTTTGCATCCTTTAAAATTTGGCATGCCGTATTCATTGCTTCTGCAACAGTGTCCTCATCTGTTTTGAATTCCATGGGGGATTAGTACGATCGCTTACTAATTTATTTCTTATATGTCTCTCAATCGCCATCGATACTACACTGAAAAATATTTAGTGTAGAGCAATGAGATTTCGAAAATGCATTTGTCTAGGTAACATATTTAAGTGATTAACACTGCAAGATCACAGGTTAGTGTAAGTACGAGATAAGCCATTGACACGTGAAATAGTGGACATTAATAACTGGTGCAGCCGCCAGGATGTTCAAATGGCTCTGAGCACTATGGGACTTAACATCTATGGTCATCAGTCCCCCAGAACTTAGAGCTACTTAAACCTAACTAACCTAAGGACATCACACAACACCCAGTCATAACGAGGCACAGAAAATCCCTGACCCCGCCGGGAATCGAACCCGGGAACCCGGGCCGCCAGGATGTTGCATGCAGGTATGCAGATGTTCGCGCATTGTGCTGTATAGGTACCGGATGTTAGTTTCTGGGATGAAGTTTCATGCCTGTTGTACTTGGCCGATCAATATGGGTACAATCCCGTTGTGAGAACATCCGCAACTGAGCATTATAGTACATGTTGAAACTACCACTTCAGTTGTAAATTTCTTTTATTGCCACGACTGGTTTCGGACTCTCATAAGCCCATCCTCAGGTGCCGCACTGAAAATAGCAAGAGATGGAAAATAATTTATACACGTCGCAACACACATAAAACATACAAAATTTCGTAAAAAAATAGCATTCATTACTTCGTGAGTATAAAAAGCTGGATGTGTTTCGCAAGAACGATATGTTCGGAATCCGTGCTGACTATTTGTCAATAAATCGTTTTCTTCGAGGTACTTCATAATGTTCGCACAGCATATGTTCCAAAACCCTACTGCAAATCGACGTTAGTGATATGGGCCTGTATTTCAGCGGATTACTCCTACTTCCCTTTTTGGGTATTGGTGTGACTTGAGCAATTTTCCAGTCTTTAGGTACGGATCTGTCTGTGAGTGAGCGGATGCATTTAATTGCTAAATATGGAGCTGTTGTATCAGCATACTCTGAGAGGAACCTGACTGGTATACAATCTGAACCGGAGGCCTTGGTTTTAGTAAGTGATTTAAGCTGCTTTGCTACATCGAGGATATCTACTTCTATATTTCTCATCTTGGCAGTTGTTCTTTATTGGAATTCAGGAATATTTACTTCGTCTTCTTTGGTGAAAGAGTTGCGGAAAACCGTGTTCGTGTTTAATAACCGTGCTTTAGTGGCAGTGTCATCAGTGACTTCACAGTTGTTAAAGCGCAGTGAAGGTATTTATTACGTCTTGCCACTGGTGTGCTTTATTTATGACCAGAAACTCCTTGGGTTTTCGGCCAGACTTCGACACAGAGTTTCTTTGTGGAAATTACACTCCTGGAAATTGAAATAAGAACACCGTGAATTCATTGTCCCAGGAAGGGGAAACTTTATTGACACATTCCTGGGGTCAGATACATCACATGATCACACTGACAGAACCACGGGCACATAGACACAGGCAACAGAGCATGCACAATGTCGGCACTAGTACAGTGTATATCCATCTTTCGCAGCAATGCAGGCTGCTATTCTCCCATGGAGACGATCGTAGAGATGCTGGATGTAGTCCTGTGGAACGGCTTGCCATGCCATTTCCACCTGGCGCCTCAGTTGGACCAGCGTTCGTGCTGGACGTGCAGACCGCGTGAGACGACGCTTCATCCAGTCCCAAACATGCTCAATGGGGGACAGATCCGGAGATCTTACTGGCCAGGGTAGTTGACTTACACCTTCTAGAGCACGTTGGGTGGCACGGCATACATGCGGACGTGCATTGTCCTGTTGGAACAGCAAGTTCCCTTGCCGGTCTAGGAATGGTAGAACGATGGATTCGATGACGGTTTGGATGTACCGTGCACTATTCAGTGTCCCCTCGACGATCACCAGTGGTGTACGGCCAGTGTAGGAGATCGCTCCCCACACCATGATGCCGGGTGTTGGCCCTGTGTGCCTCGGTCGTATGCAGTCCTGATTGTGGCGCTCACCTGCACGGCGCCAAACACGCATACGACCATCATTGGCACCAAGGCAGAAGCGACTCTCATCGCTGAAGACGACACGTGTCCATTCGTCCCTCCATTCACGCCTGTCGCGACACCACTGGAGGCGGGCTGCACGATGTTGGGGCGTGAGCGGAAGACGGCCTAACGGTGTGCGGGACCGTAGCCCAGCTTCATGGAGACGGTTGCGAATGGTCCTCGCCGATACCCCAGGAGCAACAGTGTCCCTAATTTGCTGGGAAGTGGCGGTGCTGTCCCCTACGGCACTGCGTAGGATCCTACGGTCTTGGCGTGCATCCGTGCGTCGCTGCGGTCCGGTCCCAGGTCGACGGGCACGTGCACCTTCCGCCGACCACTGGCGACAACATCGATGTACTGTGGAGACCTCACGCCCCACGTGTTGAGCAATTCGGCGGTACGTCCACCCGGCCTCCCGCATGCCCACTATACGCCCTCGCTCAAAGTCCGTCAACTGCACATACGGTTCACGTCCACGCTGTCGCGGCATGCTACCAGTGTTAAAGACTGCGATGGAGCTCCGTATGCCACGGCAAACTGGCTGACACTGACGGCGGCGGTGCACAAATGCTGCGCAGCTAGCGCCATTCGACGGCCAACACCGCGGTTCCTGGTGTGTCCGCTGTGCTGTGCGTGTGATCATTGCTTGTACAGCCCTCTCGCAGTGTCCAGAGCAAGTATGGTGGGTCTGACACACCGGTGTCAATGTGTTCTTTTTTCCATTTCCAGGAGTGTATTAAAAGCATCTCGGAGTGAAGTAGGCTGCAACAGCGATCTGACCTGTTTTGTGTACTACGGGGGACGCTAATCCCTGTATTCGTCACGATACTCACTATTTGTCCAGGATTATTAGTTGCTAAGAAGTCAAGCATGCTTTCGCAACCGTTTACGCTGCGAGTGGGCTCATGAACTAATTGTTCAAAATAATTTTCTGAGAAAGCATTCAGTACAATTTCGAGTGACGTTTTATGCCTGCCGGCGGCTTTAAACATAACTTTTCCAGCATGTCGAGGGTAGACTGAAGTCACCACCAACTATAAGTGTATGAGTGGGGTACGTATTTGAAATGAGATTCAAGTTTTCTTTGAACTATTCAGCAACATTACCTTCCGAGTCGGGGGGTCGGTAAAACGGTCCATTTAATAGTTTAATCCGATTGTCAAGTATAACCTCTACCTGTACTATTTCTCTGGACTTATCTACTTCAGTTTTACTACAAGGCAAACTACTTCTGACACCGATAAATACTCCACCACCACTGTATTTAATCTATCCTTAACTTATTGCCGGCCTTAGCCAGCTTTCTGTACCTACAACTGTTTGAGCTTCAGTGCTTTCTATTGAGCTTTGGTTCTTTCCCAACACAGCTACGTCAACTTACAACTACAATACCGATCGTTTCTACAACTACCTTACTGTTTTTTACCTGCCCCTTGTATACGGACGCCCTTTCTGTGATTCCCTGAGACAATCTAACCTAAAAAACCTCCCAGTCCTTTCCACACAGTCCCAGCTACCCGCGTAGCCGCTTCCTGTGTGCAGTGGACTCCAGACTTATTAAGCAGAACCCGGAAACCCGCCACCCGATGGCGCATGTCAAGGAAACTGCAGCCTACACTGTCAAAGAACCACCTGAGCTTCTGATTCAGACCGTCCACTCTGCTCTGCACCAAAGGACCACAGTCGGTTCTATCGACGATGCTGCAGATTGTGAGCTCCGCTCTCGCAAGCAAGACTGGCAGTCTTTACCATTTCCACTAGCAGCCGGAAACAAGAAAGAATCTTCTGCGATCGAAAGCGACACATTTCGTTGGTACCAACATGAGCCACCATCTGCTGTTGGCTGCACCCTGTACTCTTCATGGCATCTGGGCGCACCCCTTCCACAACTGGAATGACTCTCCCCAGAATGCACACAGAGTGCGCACTGGCTTCCTTCCCCTCCCTGGCAGCCAGGTTCCTCAGTGGCCCCATTACACACCTAACGTTGGAGCTCCCAGCTACCAGCAAACCCACCCTTTGTGAATGCCCACACCTTGCGTACCGAGAAGCTTCCTCTGAAACAGGGTGGACGACTGCATTTGGCTTAGAGACATCGTCAGCCACAGATAACACGTGGAACCTGTTTGTCAAACGAACCAGGGAGGTGCTACGATCGGCGTGCCAGACTTCGGAATGGTCTTCCACTCGACCATGGGTGAAGGGTCAACCTCAGTGCTGGCATTACCTGGGGCGGCCACAGTAGTGAACCGATCGGGGGACACGTGGGACGAGCTGGACGTCCCTTGCATCGCCGCTTCCTAACCTCCCCTCCCCCCCCCCCCTCCACCCCCTACAGTGATGCCCCTTGGATGCAGCCGCAGGCTGTGTGATGGAAGAGAATGCAGCCTGGAGCTGTGAGCAAATGGTCGTCAACTCAGCTCGCATCTGTACACAGCCATCACAGCTCCTATCCATTACTGCAGTCGCTCCTGTTTGAAGCTCGTAAAAACATGTAATAAACGAACGCTGTATTCGCCTTATTAACAGCAGGAACACGAGGTGCTCTGACTATCTATCCGACACTGAGCTATACTAACCAAAACAAACAAAAGCCTGTACGATACGAGGCTTGATATAAGGGTCGGGGATAACAACAGCGGTACTGTATGCTATGCTGTTATTAAAATAAAAGCTTGTGCTTTGTAAGCACTCAAACACACAATAAATTACAAAAATAATCGAGTAATTGCACAGGTATCTGTAAATAAGTCACTCCTGTTGAAAGCTCGTAAAAATATGTAACACACGAACGCTGTATGCACCTTATTAGCAGCAGGAACAGAAGGTGCTCTGACGGTATACCTGTCAAAAATGCTTCAGCGATAACATACTTGTGAAATAGTGTGAAACAGAAATGGCAAAAACACTTGGCTACGATAATGCTGCTGAGAACTTTTAAACAGTTGTTTACATAATACAGAAGAAAGTCGCGTTCTTCATATGGGACACAGCATGAAAAAGACACAGAACAATTCATTTGCATGTTGTTGGAATTATTCTTTGTGTGCGGATGAGAGTGCCGACAGAACAGACATTAGTCAGCTACTAATTTTTATTCGTCTTATAATGAACGATTTTCCTATAGATGAAGAGTCACTCGCTTTAGTTCCGCTACTCAGAACAACGGGTTTGGTTATTTTTAACGCATTTAGTAATGTGTGTTGACCGAATTGATGATTTTAAAAAATACTTTGCAATTTGCATCGATGGTGCACTTTCTACGGTCGTAACCAAAAATAGCTTCTTTGGTCAAGCAAGAAAAAACGGAATAAACTGCATAAATCTTCATTACAGTGTACAACAGGAAGCACTATTTGGCGAAACTGTCAGAATGAAAGATATAGCGAAAATTACTGATACACTACTGGCCATTAAAACTGCTACATCAAGAAGAAATGCAGATGATAAACGGGTATTCATTCGACAAATATGTTATACTAGAACTGAGATGTGATTACATTTTCAAGCAATTTGCGTCCATAGATCCTGATAAATCAGTGCCCAGAACAACCACCTCTGGCCGTAATAACGGCCTTGATACGCCTGGGCATTGAGTCAAACAGAGCTTGGATGGCGTGTACTGATACAGCTGCTCGTGCAGCTCGAACACGATATCACAGTTCATCAAGAGTAGTGACTGGCGTATTGTGACGAGCCAGTTTCTCGGTCATCATTGACCAGACGTTTTCAGTTGGTGAGAGATCTAGAGAATGTGCTGGCCAGGGCAGCAGTCGAACATTTTCTGTATCCAGAAAGGCCCGTACAGGACCTGCAACATGCGGTGGTGCATTATCCTGCTGAAATGTAGGGTTTCGCAGGGATCGAATAAAGGGTAGAGCCACGGGTCGTAATACATCTGAAATGTAACGTCCACTGTTCAAAGTGCCGTCAATGCGAACAAGAAGTGACCGAGACAGGTAACCAATGGCACTCCATACCATCACGCTGGGTGATACGCCAGTATGGCGATGACGAATACACGCTTCCAATGTCCGTTCACCGCGATGTCGCCAAACACGGAAGCGACCTTCATGATGCTGTAAACAGAACCTGGATTCATCCGAAAAAATGATGTTTTGCCATTCGTGCATCCAGGTTCGTCGTTGAGTACACCATCGCCGGCACTCCTGACTGTGATGCAGCGTCAAGGGTAACAGCAGCCATGGTCTCCGAGTTGATAGCCCATGCTACTGAAAACGTCGTCGAACTGTTCGTGCAGTTGGTTGTTGTCTTGCAAACGCCCCCATCTGTTGACTCAGGGATCGAGACGTGGCTGCACGAATGGTTTCGCCATGCTGATAAGATGCCTGTCATCTCGACTGCTAGTGATACGAGGCCGTTGGGATCGAGCACGAGTTCCGTATTACCCTCCTGAACCCACCGATTCCATATTCTGTTAACAGTCATTGGATGTCGACCAACACGAGCAGCAATGTCGCGATACGATAAACCGCAATCGCGACATCCTACAAACCGACCTTTATCAAAGTCGGAAACGTGATGATACGCATTTCTCCTCCTTACACGAGGCATCACAACAACGTTTCGCCAGGAAATGCCGGTCAACTGCTGTTTGTGTATGAGAAATCGGTTGGAAACTTTCCTCATGTCAGCACGTTGTAGGTGTCGCCACCGGCGCCACCCTCGTGTGAATGCTCTGAAAAGCTAATCATTTGCCTATCACAGCATCTTCTTCCTGTCGGTTAAATTTCGCGTCTGTAGCACGTCATCGTCATGGTGTAGCAATTTTAATGGCCAGTAGTGTACAATACGAGGAGGAAATCGCTCACTATCTCAGTTAAAATTTAAACTATTTTTGGAAGAAGTGGACGCGGTATACGGAGATACACACCTTCATTCCTAAATTCATTTGTTGAGCGCAGGAAGATGCTTAGCTCGTTTTTATACACACAGGAAAGAACTTTTCGAGTTTTTGAATGAGGAAGTAAAATCGAATACTAGAAAATTTGAATGGAAGCGCTGAAGAATTCACTTTTCTTATCAGAGGTATCTCCTCTAACTGGTTTTACCAGTCACTTAAACGATCTACATTTTGGTTTGCAAGGAAAGGAGCACACTACTTGTGATACGATTACAGATGTTAACAGATTTGCATGTAAACTTACAGCCTTTATAAAGAAACTAAACAAGGGAAATTTGTTCATTTCCGGAGTTTCTGTGATGTGAGCAACAATGTGTGGAAGTAAAATTTCAAAATTTGCTTCCATTATTGCTGAAGTCTCCGATGAGTTTCAGAGTCGTTTTTAAGATTTTATACCTCTAGAGGTGGATGTCATGTTCTTTAACAGTCCAATAAAAATTAGTCTTGAAAGCGTTAGAAGTGATCTTCCGAGGTGTGCAGTTTAAAAAAGTGATCCGTTTATGTTGTCCAGAACAGAAGGAGACGCAGCAATTTTTGGAGTCACGCCACAAGATCGTTACCCGTAGCTATCTTAAAATAAAATCTTTCTTTGTATCAACATACATTTGTGAAGGTACATTTTCTTCAATGAAGAACGTTAAATCTGCTCAGCGTAATGCAGTGAGTTGTTGGAATGTCTGCTTCGTTTTGCCAAAACGCAAATTGAAACCGATATTACAGAACCTGTCACCATCAAGTTAAATATCATCATCAGTTATCTGCTATATTAGCAGGTCCTTTGCCTCTCCATTTTCTGCGATCCACTGCTTCCTTCTTAAGGCTGCTGTATGTTGTACCGTCCATCATGTCATCCAGTATCTGGAATCTCTTCCTTCCTCGCTTCCTTTTCCCTTCTACATAACCTTCTAAAACTGTTTTTATCAGTCCGTCATTCTTTCTTAATATATGCCCAATCCAATTTCTTTTTCTTCTCTTTATTACATCTAGTAACTGCCTTTTCTCTCCCACTCTTCTCAGTACCTCTTCATTTTTTACTCTGTCCATCCAACTTATTCTTTCCATCTTCCGCCATGTCCAGATCTCAAAAGCCTCCAGCCTTTCTCTGTCTTTTTTCCTCATAGTCCATGTTTCAGCGCCATATAGAAGAACACTCCATACACGACATTTTATGAGTCTCTTTCTGAGTTCTCTGTCCATACCGCTGCAGAAGATTCTCCTTTTCTTGTAAAACGCCTCTTTTGCCATTGCTATCCTTGTTTTAATTTCTGTGGTGCACCTCCAGTCGGTGTCTATCCTGCTTCCAAGATGCTTAAAATTTTGCACCTGTTCTAGTGTTTCTCCATTTAGCACAATTTTTATTTCCTTATTTCCTCCTATTGCCAATACTATTGTTTTATTTGTGTTAATTTTCATTCCATATTTTTTTCCGTTAGTTGCAATGGTGTGCACCAAATCCTGTAATTCTTTTTCCCCTGTGGCTAGAAGGACCATGTCATCAGCAAATCTCAAGCACCATACTCTTCTTCCTCCAATTTCTACTCCTTTGTCATCTAATGAGCATTGGTCAATCATATTTTCCAAGGACAGGTTGAAAAGAGTAGGTGATAAACAGCATCCTTGTCTTACTCCTTTCCCTAGTCTGATCCAGTTTGTACTGTCTCCTCTCACTTTAACTGAAACTTTTTGATTAAGGTACAATGAGTTTATAAGTCTTCTGGTTTTCCAGTCCACTCTCTTTTCCCTCATAATAGTCGCCAGTTTGTCCCAAACCACATTGTCAAATGCCTTTTCTAAATCGATGAAGCACATATATAGGTCTCTTCCTTTTTCAGTAAACCTTTCTCCCAAGATTCGTAGGAGCCCTATTGCATCTCTGGTGCCCGTATTCCGTCTAAACGCAAACTGCTCCTCGCAGAGATTCTCCTCTATTACTTTTTCAAGTTAAATAAATCTGACCTAAATATTGAAATACGCGTATCTTATTAATCTAAGCACACGAATGTGGGACAAATAAGCAAAAATGAAATTCTTAGTAGAATACGTATTATGAAGTTTACGTATGGGACTAGGTAGCTCTCACGACGCATATCGTCTTTTGTCACTCGTTCCTGCAGTTGTCCGGCTTGGTTGTGGTGGGGCCCTTGAAGGCCACCTGCCAAATTGGGTTGATGGGAGAAGTACTCGCTGGAGTGGAATGTGTCGCGAGCCACGCTTTGCAACTCCTACTATAAGTAACTAACGTTCATGACCGTAACAGCGTGTATTTGAAGCAAATCTGATTTGCATCCTCATAGTGGCGCTACTGGAGCCACTCTTAAGCTAAGAGGTACGTGTCTTAGTTTTTGTACGAATCTCGTGTTCAGGATGTCTCATACCGCTCTCGTCAGGAGTGAATTGCTTAGACACGCGCGTAGCCCGTACAGATAGTTTTGCACCATGCAGAAATGAGCCAGAGGTGATCTTCCCTCTGCTAAGATGCACGCCAGATATTTCTGTTGATCGCGAGGAGAGGGGGGGGGGGGGGGGGGGGGGGGGAACCAGTTAGTGGAGCTTTGGTGTTGCATGTGAACAGTCGAGTAAGGGACTAACAAGGGAACCTCCCCATCGCACCCCCCCCAGATTTAGTTATAAGTTGGCACAGTGGATAGGCCTTGAGAAACTGAACACAGATCAATTGAGAAAACAGGAAGAAGTTGTGTGGAACTATGAAAAAATAAGCAAAAACTGAGTAGTCCATGTGCATAATATGCAACATCAAGGCTAACGTCAGCTTAGGAGCGCCGTGGTCCCGTGGTTAACGTGAGCAGCTGCGGCACGAGAGGTCCTTTCTTCAAGCCTACCCTCGGGTGAAAAGTTTAACTTTTTATTTTCAGTTTATGTAACAAACGGTTATATTTTCATCAATTTTTGGGAGTGATTATCACATCCACAAGAAAACCTAATTCGGGCAAGGTAGAAGAATCTTTTTACCCATTCGCCAAGTGTACAAGTTAGGTGGGTAGACAACATATACCTGTCATGTGACGCACATGCCGTCACCAGTGTCGTATAGAATATATCAGACGTGTTTTCCTGTGGCGGAATCGGTTGGCCTATGACCTTGCCATCAAATGTTTTCGGTTCCCTATCGGAGAGGCACGTCCTTTCGTCTCCTAATCGCACGGTTTTGCGCTACGGTTGCAAAACACAGACACCAAACTTATTACAGTGAACAGAGACGTCAATGAACGAACGGACAGATCATAACTTTGGGCAAAACAAAGAAAGTAAACTTTTCACTCAAGGGAAGACTTGAACCAAGGAACTCTCATTCTGCAGCTGCTCACGCTAACCACGAGACCACGGCGCTCCTGAGCTCACAGTATCTTTATGTTGCCTATCTTGCCCATGGACTACTCAGTTGGTATATTTTGCTTATTTTTTCATAGTTCCACACAACTTCTTCCTGTTTTCTCGATTGATCTGTGTTTAGTTTTTCAAGGCCCATCCACTGTGCCAACCTATAGCTAAATCTGAGGGGGGTGCGATGGGGAGGTTCCCTTGTAAGAAGGGAGGTTTTTAGAATCTTATTATGAATCTGCTGAAGACTTATTCCGGAAAGAAAAAGGTTTATGTGACTGTAGGCTTTCCCGGCGTAAACTATTGATGAAGATTTCTCGGGTCTCCAGCCGGGTGGTAGCGTTGACATCTCGCGACGTTTCAGGAAATGTCATACTACCCATCTTCTGGCGAAGAGTCCAGATTCGCGGACTGCGGGATATTTACATGCGCGGTTACCCCCCCCCCCCCCCCCCCCTCCACTAGACCTCAGGTGGCTGCGGTGGACCAGCGGCGTGGGGGCGGTGGTAGGGATGTCGGCCGTCCCCGGCGGCCGCGTTCGGTTCTCCGTGTAAGCATTCTGTCTGCGTCCGACGGATTGCCGTTATCGCAGGGCTCCATGCTGCGCTGAGTTGGTATCTCTCATTTCTGTTGACCAGGTGGTCGTGAATCCTCATTTCTATGGATTCTTTGATAACGCTTTCCCAAACGCCAGATGCTCGGCACAGTACCTTCGTGTTTACGAATTTGAAGGTGTGTTCTTCATTTATGCTGTTTTCTGCTATGGCTGAATTTTCTGTGTGACCTACTCGCACATATCTGATATGTTCTTCACAGCGTTTAGATATGCAGCGCTGTGTCTGCCCAATGTATTGTTTTCCGCATTCGCATGGTATGCGGTATGCTCATGGTGTGTTAAGGTTCATTGCCTCTTTGGCAGAACCTAGGAGCTCCCTCGTCTTCGGTGGTGGTCGGAGAATGGTTTTGATATTGTATTTGCCCAAAAGTCGTGCAAGTTTGACCGAGAGCGGACCCACGTACGGAAGGAAAGCGAGTCGTTTGTCTTCTTCTTCTTCACCAACTTCTTCTTCTGGGGTTCTCACTGTTTCCTTCTTCCTTTTAAGTACCCTGTGGACCCCGTCAACGTCCTCCGCCGCGGACGCAGACAGTATGCTTACACCGAGAACCGAACGTGGCCGCTGAGGGCGACCGCCATCCCCACCACCGCGCACACGCCGCTGGTCCACAGCAGCCACCCGAGGGCTAGTGGAGGGGGGTCACCGCGCATATAAATAGCCCGCTCTCCGCGAATCTCGGCGAATCAGGGTCGTGTTCAACGGAGCCTACACTACACTGGTGTCAGTATACAACAGCCCTAAAAACATCAAAACACGCGACATCAGCACAATACTCAACATATCACCGCGCGTAATAGCCGCTGCAGATCTTAACGCAAAACACCCGGACTGGAACTCACGAATACGAAACTCCAACGGCAAGAAACTATACGAACATGCACTAGGACGAAACTACATCACACTAGCGCCGACCGAACCGACGCACATTCCCTACCGGAGGGGACACAGGCCAGACGTGTTAGACATGGCCCTCATCAAGGGCATAACAACGACACTCAACGTTGCCGTTGAAAACGATCTGCCCTCAAATCACCAACCCGTTATACTGTACATTGAAGAAACACTGCAGAACATGGAACAACGCAGGATGTTAGACTACAGGCGCGCGAATTGGATCCAGTTCAAGGAAACGCTTGACAGTCGCATCCCACCAACCCACGCGATTAACGAGACAGCCCAAATTGACGAGGCAGTCGAAACCCTCACCGGCGCCGTCCAGGACGCAATAGCCAACACCATACCAATCCGCACGCCACAACAACACAGTGCTGCCCTGCCCCAGGAAATCCTGGGCCTAATCTCAATGAGGAACCGCCTCAGGAGACACTGGCAGCGTACCAGGCGCCAGCACTTCAAACGGCACATTAACAGGCTCCAGGGTATAATCCGGGAAAAAATACAAACATTCAAGACACAACAGTGGGACCAGAAACTCGAAGGGCTAGACACCACGCGGCCTGGCGTGTGGCAGCTAGCCCGACACTTCACCAGGGAGAAACTGTACACCCCCACGTTACAAGGGCCAGACGGACCAGCATATTCTGCGGAAGAAAAAGCGGAACTGATGGCCCTCACACTCGCAGCGTCATTCACACGGAACCTGGATCCCTCAGACCCAGCATTCACACTTGATACGAACCAGGAGGTCACACGCATCTTGGCCCAACCAGCGCGCAACAACATCCGACAAGCTAGTACAGCGGAAATCAAATGGGCCATCGTTCGTACCACCGCTAGGAAGGCCCCTGGTCACGATGGCATTCAAAACCGTGTCCTTCAGGAGTTCACGGACAAAGCTGTAGACTACCTAGCACACATTACGAATGCCATACTCAAACACCAACACTTCCCCGCCTTTTGGAATTCGGCCAAGGTCCTGACGTTCAGGAAGCCGGGGAAAGACCACTCCCTCCCACAAAATTACCGACCCATCAGTCTGCTGAGCGCGCTCAGCAAGATCGTTGAGAAGGTAATCTTAAAACGACTCACTAGGCACTGCATCACAAACGACACCCTGAGACCGGAGCAATTCGGTTTCAGGAATCACCACTCAACAACGCAACAACTCCTCCGCGTCGTTGAATACATAACACACGGATACAACACAAGCAAGGCAACTGGGGCGGTGTTCCTGGACATCGAAAAGGCTTTCGATCGTCTATGGCACAACGGCCTAATACGCAAACTCAGCGACGCAGGGTTCCCCGACGGGCTCGTACGTCTCATACACTCATATCTCACGGACAGGAGTTTCAACACCGACGTGCAGGGCAAACAATCGACACGACATGGTATACAGGCAGGAGTACCCCAAGGAAGTATCCTAGGGCCCTTACTGTTTAACCTCTACATCAACGACCTCCCAGCTACACATAACACGACGGTAGCAATCTACGCGGATGACACTGCCATCCTTGCGCAAGATTGGAAGCCGTCTAACATTAACTCACGACTACAGACCGCACTCAGAACGGCGGAGCCTTGGCTGGTGAAATGGCGTGTTAGAGTAAACGTCGACAAGTGCGAGGCCGTTCTGTTCACTAGAAGACCGAAGCAACTGCGCAAACATCAGCACTGCAACCCAATAACACTACACACACGCCCAATACGTTTCCGCGAGAAGGTCAAATACCTCGGTGTCTGGCTGGACAGGAAACTACTCTGGGGGGACCACATTCAACACGTGACCAACAAAGCTAACGCGAGGCTCAAACAACAGGCGTAGCACACTGAACAGGAGGGTGTCTAGGTCCATGTACATGACACTTATTAGACCCCTGATGACGTACGCAGCCCCTGTCTGGGGATACGCTGCGCCAACTCGCCTGCGCCGTCTGCAGCTCATACAGACCAAAGTACTCAAAATCATAAGCAACGCTCCGCGCTACACACGCATCGCGGACCTTCACCGGGAATACCGGCTAGATACTATCTTGCAGGTATTCCAAAAACTCTCCACACGACTGTACAGTAACACGAGACACTCGCGCAACCCGTTTATCCTTTCTCTGGGTAACTACGACCACAACCATAGATGGAAGCATAACAGACCAAAGATATTACTGGCTAGGAACTGAACATCTATGGTCTATAGAACGCTAACACGACAGTACTGGCGAGCCCCTGCAACACAGTTATTACTGGAAACCCAGATGTGCGACTAGCCGAAAAACAGGCAACCGCAGGGAAACCGTACTGTACACAGCACGCAAACCAGCCACACACACCCCCCTACACAGTCCGTGAGCCGATCTATGACCGATCGCCCACTAATCCACAACGACCTTGAACTGTTGCAGGGACGCAGCAACTGCAGCAAGCGCCGCAACAAGCTCCAACAACGACAAAGGTAACGATGCACGATACCTCGAACTAACACAACCACACCTTGCATGCACTGTCGCAGATAGCAAGCCGCTACTGCCCTTACTACCCGTCCTACTGTCGCAGAGGTCTTTTTCCCTCGGCGCTGGCCTTGGCACTTTTTTTCCTCTGCTCTTACACCGCTACCCTTCGATCGTTTTCGACCACTTCTAGCTCCTGATGGACCATGTTAATGAGTAGCCTTACCCAGACGCATGGATAACATCACAGCCTGCATCCTGTGACGCCCGATGCAAAACTAACATGCATACGGAGATGGCAGTAGAACTTTTGTGTTGGTCACCACGTTGGTGCGGGCGTGGAGGGGCCCCATCCTTTGTGTGAATCTCGACACTTCGCCAGAAGATGGGTAGTATGACATTTCCTGAAACGTCGCGAGATGTCAACGCTACCACCCGGCTGAAGACCCGAGAAACATTCATCAAAAGAACTGTTTTTCACACTGGTAGGACTATATTTCTGAAGAATGATTACATTCGGTTTATTTGCGCCAGCGGTTTGATACCGCAGCTTTTTTGGTTCGTTTGACAATCCAGTCAGGAATCTTTTTGCTTTTGATTTGCTGTTAGGATTTATCGGAAAATGAGAGAGAAATGGATTTTAGAATTAGATATTGGAATTTGGTTTAAGGAGACATTATACATGGACAGTTCAATTTTTGTAGTTCTTGTATTATTATTTCGTGATTTCAGAGAAAGCTTATATATTTTCGAAATTTATTAAAGTATCATTAAGTCAAAGGAAATTGCAATTGAGTTCATTGAAACCAGAGCCATCGTCAACAACCAAAGAGTCAAGAGTTTTGAAAGCCTCAAATCGTCTCGCAGGGTGTGAATTATTTAGACATACGCGCAACCTCGACAGAGTTTTGGTCCGTGCAGAGGTGAGTCACAGGTGATCTTTGCTGTGCGAAGATCTGAGCCAGATTTTTCTGTTGATCCGAGGAGAGGAAAGGAGACAGTTAGTTGAGCTTTGGAGTTAGATGTGAACAGGAATGTTATTGCTTTCGACTTTTAGTTAGGATCTATTGATCACTGAGAGAGAAATGGATTTAAGAATTTGATTTCTGAATTTTGTTGAAGGATAGGTTATATATGGGAAGTTCAGTTTTTGTAATTCTTGGATTATTATTACGTGATTTCAGAGAGAGGTTATCTATTTTTTGAATTTCATTAAATGTTACTAACTCAAAGGAAATGAAACGGGAATTGAGTTCATTTAAACCAGAGTCACTCATCCAAAGAGTGAATTAACTTTCAATGTATTTAAAAACCATTATAAAAATTATGAACCAAGACTGATAGCAATGTTTTTAGAGTATGCATTGCAGCTCTACGAATATCTGCAAATAAATTTTGCAACTCTGTTATAGAGGCGCAGTTTAGCTACGAGAGCAATTTGCACCCAGGTGAAACAAATTATGTAGGGAACTGATTCTTCATTTAGGTAAATGTCACAGGGACCAACTTTACTTTCAAAGTAATCAGTTTTCTTTCATCGAAGTTCATAGTCAGCTTTGGTGATCACAGTGAGTTTCAGATAGGGCACCGTTTTCTTAAGATTCTCTCAGTTAAATTTATCTGTGCATTCCCGCAATTGAATTTTTGGCACCAACAGTTTGCGTTAAGCTACCTACAGATTCTGATTCACTTTCAGATCAATTTTCATTCACTAAACTAAATCGAAACACAACTTCATTTGGCGGCATTCCTTGCAGGTTCGGCATCGGGGAATTTTCTGAGACTTTTTCCAAGTTTTTACGTCAAATACATTGATCTCGGTCGCATTTTGCTTGCAGTTTTGTTTTTCTCCTGTACTATTTACTAATCATTTGTGTTTTCGTAGAGCTCATTGGGATAACTTCTGATTTTCTTAAATATTTTTCTTTGCTATTATAATTACCATGCCGTACAACACAATGACAGTCAGTCGCGTATCATTCTCAGACATTCAACACGCAAAATCTGGCGATGCCTTAGCTTATGAGGAGTCATTTATTAATTCTGCAGAGACCAATTCAGACGCAACAATTCTTCAGGTAGATGCTTCCCTCCCAGACAGTCTGCTTACGAGGAATATGGACTTTACGCAGATTTCAGATGGCAACATTTTTGCGAACTTATATATTTTCCCTTGAAGGTAAGACGTGAGATTTGCTATGAAAAGTCTTAGTCTCTACGTAGTCAGATGGTGTCACCACAAAGACAATATTTCGGAAAACGCAGCAGTAAATGAAAACACAGACGAACAATCACTTCATTATACAACTGTTAGCACGAATTCCTAGCAGAAATGCGGTCTTGTACTAATGCTTCAGCACTTATTACAAGAAAACAAGAAAGTAACTGAAACAAAATTACAAGAAAGGAACAAAATATTAGCTAATCAGTTATAAGAAACATTGAAATAAAATTACAAGAGCACAACAAAGTAACTCAGACAAAATTACAAAAAAGTAACGAAACACTATCGAATCAGTTATCAAGTGACCTTGAACAAGAACACAACGAAATACTTGTAAAAAAAAAAAAAGAAACAAAAAGAAAGCGCTGATTCAGTTGCAAAGAATGTAACGTCAGGCATGAAAACAGATTAAACAAAATTTCCTCACCAATAGAAGAAATTGCAAGAAAAAATCATAACTGCAGTTTTCGCAGAGAGCGGCTGAGATTGATACAAAATTTTAAGAAAGAACAGATAGGCTACACACCGAAAAGAGAAAACTTCAGTTGTTCAAAAACCTAACAAAGTAGTACCTAGTGCCGCGATCGCAAAATTGCAACACATATCACAAAAGCATTCAGAGCAGATACAGCATTTGGATAAAGAAACAGATAAAACTGACACCAGCGCTAGAGAACAATTTGAAACACTGAAAGTACAGATCGAGGAACTTTCAAATAAAATGTAGCAAATAGAAATAAATACAGACGATTAGTCAGCCGACACACAACAAATACAGTTTAAAGAAACCCAAGAATTTCCATCTTTACAACGTGTGAAGGAAGAACAGATAACAGCAAAAAAACAGTAAAAACAAGAAATCAATAGGATATGCACTCATCTAGCTATTGAAAAGCATGTGACACAATAACGGGAGACACGTTATTTTAATGAAATACATTACGGACGAGAAAAATATTTCGTGCAATAACAACATTTTGGCCGCCATAGACTGAAAATGAACGCTACCATTTACATATGCATTTAAACCGACAGAAATTTAATGATTTAACAGGACACGACGGGTATGACTACGAACATTTTTCATCAGTTACAAAGTTTAAAATTTTTGAAAACTCACAGATTGCAACCCTAACACATTTCTTCGAGGACATTGTACTACTCAAACAACATTTAAGAGAACTGTTAGCCAATCTGCTTTAATCCAGCATTGTATTTCTAAGCTTCTTTACTCTTAGATTTTTGCAAGCAGTATTTACTATTTATATCATAAATGTAATAAGTTTGTGTCTACAGTAACATTAGACAAAAATCAGCTAAAATTTAAAGACGTCTATAGCGCCGTTCCGCTTTCCCTTCTGGTGAAACAAATTGACTGGTAAAATCATTTATCACTTTCTTTACTGGTGGTGCCAATTATAAGTGTTTAGGGGCTCTACTGGTACATCTGTGTCGGCGCATCTGTTTTCGTGCCATTCGCATTTTCGACACTGACATTTTCGCATCGGTACTGAACACAGACAAATTCTGTAAACTTGAGAAAAACATCCATAAAATGATAGATTTCACAAGTACTTAGAGCAAGATGCAAGAAACTAGAACGTATTTTCAGCTTCCAGCGTGGTGTGCGCTGATTTGAAACTTCCTGCCAAATTAGAGCTGTGTGGCAGACCGGGACTCGAACAAGGGAACCGGGTCTGGCGTACAGTATTAGTTCGTCAGAAAGTTTCATGCAAGAAAATGTTTTCAGTAATTTGCGAATTTCTTGAAGTTGACTAAAGTACCATACGGTGACAACAGGTGTTTTCAGATACGGTGTGGTTCCTATAGTCCACCAAATTCTGTGATTGTATGAATAATGCGCCATAACACAGCGAGAAGTTCAACAGAATCCGTAATGATTTCAGGATTACTATGTTTGAGTGTTTACGAGACAGGCAAATAAACTGCAATTGCTCAAAGAAGAAGACTGAACTGTTGTCTAAAAAGGAAAAAGAAAAACAAACCAGCCGTGAAAGTGCACATCGTGAATAAAATCGCTGAGAACATTGGCCAGAAAAATGGACCGTTTACTGCCTCGCAACTGCGATCTAGATCTGATAGAATCGGCATGAGTCAAAATAAAACACAATTTCCCGGAGAACAATGTCACTGGATAAATGTCGAAGGAAATGCAGCAGAATCTTGTTAATTCTCCTTTCCTTTCAGTTACTGCACTGGAATCGCAACGTTACTGCAGGTAAGAGCAGCAGCTGGAGCAAAAGTACCGGTCACGAGATGGATTAATAGAAACGGCCATCGATTACGTTACCATCAGTATCACGTCCTCAGGGTATGATTCTGTTGCTGTTGCTACTGCTGATGATCTTGACTCAGGCACAGATGACAGTGATCTTTAATGAACATCATTCTGACAATTCTTTCAGACACATATATTTATACCTTTAAACATGACTGCTGTCCTGTGTTGAATAAATACAATGTGCAAACACATAACAAAAATCAATTTTTGTCTTTCGTTTCGTAGTGATGTACATTCATCTACTTTCGGCAACGCCTATATAAGACAACAAGGGTCTGGCGCAGTTGCTAGATCGGTTACTACTGCTACTGTGGCAGGTTACCAAGATTTAAGCGAGTTTCAATGGGGTGTTATAGTCGCTGCACGAGCGATGAAATGGGGATTTTCCCGTAGGATCATTTCACGAGTGTACCCTGAATATCAGGAATCCGGTAAAACATCATCGCGTAAGAATGGGACCAACGACGACTGAAGAGAACCGTTTAACGTGACAGAAGTGCAAACCTTCCGCAAATTGCTGCAGATTTCAGTGCTCGGCCGTCAACAAGTGTCAGTCAGCTTGCGAACCATTCAACGAAACATCATCGATATGGGCTTTCGGAGCCGAAGGCTCACTCGTGTGCCCTTGGTGGTTGCACGAGACAAAGCTTTACGCCACGCCTGGGCACGTCAACACCGACACTGGACTGTCAATGACTGAAATGTTGCCTGGTCGGACGAGTCTTGCTTCAAAATGTATCGAGCGAATGGACGTGTATGGGTATGGAGACAACCTCATGGAAACATGGACCATGGATGTCAGCAAGTGTCTGTTCAAGCTGGTGGAGGCTCTGTATTGGTATGGGGCACGTGCAGTTGGAGTGATATAAGACCCCTGATCCATGTAGATACGTCTCTGACGGGTGACACGTATTACTGTCTGATAACCAGCATCCACTCATGTCCATCGTGTGTTCCGACGGACTTTGGCCATTCCAAGGACAATGCGACACCCCACAGGTCCAGAATTGCTACAGAGTGGCTTCAGGAACACCTTCTGAGATTAAACACTAACTCTGGCCACCAGGCTCCCCAAACAGACCTGCAGGATTCATGGTGTCTGTTCCCTTCGCACTACTTCAGATGTTAGTCGAGTCTATGCCACGTCGAATTGCGGCAGTTCCTCTTATCATTTGGGAAAGTGCTTGAAAATTACAAGGTGGCAGATCTTACTATGCGCCCGTCTAAGATCACCTTATACCCCCCGAGGATATAACGTCACCGGCCAGAGCATTAAGATGCATTAGTGGTGCACTGAATTCGTTGTGGACTCTCTCCATCAACAGCAAAGAGGCACCATGGTTAATAGAAATGGAATTTTTTTTCGTAAAATCAATCATAATTTTGCACAGATGACTTCTTCATGGAACGGACTGTGCAAAATGGGGAAGAAATTAGAGCCATGTCAATCAAAATAGGCGGCCTCTGAAAGGCTGGATGCCGGGCATCTACCCTCGCAGTTCAGATTTGTCTTAGGAACATTTTTTAGTTGCTTTTCGGATTGCGCCGCTACGGACGTCTCAGCATTGCAAATGATATATTACAGTTTGGTTTTGACAGTTCAGAGTGTACATTTCTCGCACGAAGTTACATATGCTTAACAGAGGACAGATGCCGACATGAAATAAATATTCGCGTACACAGTATACTGGAGCGAGTAAACAAGACGAAAATTCAACTCAGGATCGGCAGAGGTAGTATGTTACGAGAATCCAATTGGTAATACAGTAACAACTGTTTAATCGCCGTTAATACGCATTTGGGATATTCTCAGTTCAGTCCATATTGGTGAGTATGTATCTAACGTAACAATAAAATGTTCTTTTGAATGTCCTGTAGGGATTGGTAAATGACTGCGGACACCGAATCAAATATTTGTGCAGGTCTATAAGTACCATATGAAAAGATCATGAGGATGCTATAAAAGAATCAGATCTGGGTAATGCAGTAATAAGCATAGATACTCTTGCGTTCAGACACATACATATATATGGTTCATAGTGACACACATTTATTAGCTGAACTTTCCGTCTCCTCCTCAGTAAAGGTGGGAATACAGTTAAATCGTGCTTTTGGTCTTCCCCTGGAATTCTAATTACCAAGAGCATTAGCTTGACAGACCGTGGAGCTATATCTGGATGTTGACACTATTGTAAAACTCGTGCGGTATTTTACACGTTAGTATATTGTTGCGTGCTAACAAGATGTGGAGGCTGCTACGGAATGAATGACCATGATCCCGAGGAATACCTATAGATATATTTACTTGATCCGGGTTCCGAGGACGTTTTAAGAATATGTGGCTTGGATCTTCTTCCTCTCCACAAAACATCTTTGTGATACTTAAGTTGAGCTGACAAAGGTCTTTATTGAACACCCATTGAGTAAATTTCAGTCGTGCTGTCTTTGACTTTAGACGTTCTCGATCGTTCCTCTTCCAGTGTGATGACAAGCACACACTGGATATATCATATCTATGACAGGGAATTTTTTATATCTAATAGCTCCATGCAGAGATGCTTGCTTTACTAGGACATCTACTAGTTCATTTGCAGATGTCCTAAATTGGTCTGTCTTCCATACCATCAAGACGTTGCGATAGTTCATCTTCACCCGAAACACAACGTCGATAATTGCTGCTACTATGGAGTTGTTGCAGCTATTATTACGGTTCATAAACCGTTGTGCGACTCACAAATTATCAGATATTATTACTATTGTGTCCTCAGTGGTAGTCTGTGCAAGTATCAAGGCTTTGAAGTAGGCAAACAGCTCGACTGTCATAATCTTAGATTCTGGGTTCAACTTGTAGGGGCTTGTCGTTTGGTTTTTGGAAAAACAGGCAGTCTCAGGGCAGTAATTACACTTGGATCCAACTGTATACGAAATACACACATCATTATGGCGAGACAGCAATACCAATCCCGTTTCGTTATTGGGTCCCTGGTGTTGAAAAAGTAAGTCCTGTCATGAGTCTGCAGAGTTGCCGTTTCGTATGGTCTGCTGCAGTGCGGTATAAGAGGACTTTTCCATACCTTGTGCCTTAATTTCTGCATGCCATACGTTCAGCGGCGACTCCCTGAGGAATTCATCGATCTAATTGAGGCCTCCTTGTCGGGACTCCGGACTCGCGGCAGTTATACTGTGAGATGAAGAGACCAAGAGATAACAGGTTCCTTACGTGTCTAGAGCATTAGCCGAGCTTGGACGTGCCATATATTAACATGAAGTCTTGGTAGTATTGTCACTCTTGATAAGTTTTGCGTGCACTTTGAACGTATGAAGGTCAGTCTGGACATCGACAGCTAAACATTAAGTTGCGTGCTAGGTAGGCACAATAAAATTAGAATAACCAGATAAGCCACCAAAAACCTGACGTTTAAATTCAAGGTAAAACATATCCTGGATTGGGACAATCTGGCGGCCGATGGGTGAATTCGGATCTTAGGTGAGCATCAGAATACGGTCTACGAGCAGGAACCGCTGCAGGTAATTGAAAACATAGGAGGCTACTCTCAGGACATGGAACTTCCTGGTATAAAGGATGCAATAGTGGGTGGAGAACCAGTGAAGCTATATAGTCTGAAGATGGCCAGAGTACCAGTACTATAGCAGCGATAGCACCGCTCTAGCCAGTCACTGTTGGAGTACTGGGTATCCCTCGTGTTTTACTGTTCCTGTTAATACGTATCAATAAAACTAATATCTCATTAGTGTAATTTAGGACTAGCCTATCGAATGGATATATAAAATCCCACGAAGGCTCAATAATATTGAGATACTGTGTTTGTGGGACCCAGGGGAGATGCTATAGTCCATCCTCGTCTTCATAACCCCAAGGTTGAACGATGCGAACTGTGTAGAGAGGGGCTCTGTCCTCTTGAAAAACAGCATCACCATTTGGGAACACACACTCTGTGTTGGGATGAACCTGATCTGCGAAACTGGTCACATAATCCTTGGCAGTAATGCAACCCTGCGAAGTATCCATGGGGAATATCTCAATATCGCTGCCAAAATTGTCACCGAAGATTCGCTCTGTTTTACTCTTGGGAAGAAATCTCGGTCAAAAGCTGCAAACAGACTCATCTCACGAAATTACTTTCTTCCATGCTCCAATGCTCCATATCGCATGTTTCAAGGCTTCGGCACCACGTTTTCCTTGCGCGGGTATTCGCATTACTTGTCAACGGTTTTGGAATTCAAGCTCGTAGTGCAGTTACCTGCTTATGGAGATACCTTGCTGCCGTCTTCTTCTCGACGCCATTCAGTTACGCAGTGACTTTTGCAGTAGTCGTCCTCTTATGTCTAGTCACAAACCTCTACTCAACTATTATTTCCTCCCCGTTGTGTCTTAGCGGACGATGTATTTTCGTTTTCCCTGTATGCGGTGTAAATCTTCGATACAGTGCGCCTTGAAACATTAGACACTTCGGCTATCATGGTGACTGAAGAATCCACAGTACGGGGGCCAACAAATGGCCATGTTTGAATTGACATAGCTCCGACATAATGCGCTCGCAAGTACACAGAACACTCTCCTGACCAGAACCGACACTTGCAAATATTGAGGACACACTGCAGGGGCGCCATTCGTGGTCAGATGCAACAGCGCAACCACCATGCTTGGCTAGTATTTTCATTTATGTTCAAGCAGGCATTCCTCGCGGTGTCGTCATATTTTTTCCAATCCCTGTGTACGTTTTTCTATCAGACTTCCGATCTGATGTGATCGGTCGGAGTCGAGTTCAATGGTTCAAATGGCTCTGACCACTATGGGACTTAACTTCTGAGGTCATCAGTCCACTAGAACTTAGAACTACTTAATCCTAACTAACCTAAGGGCATCACACACATCCATGCCCGAGGCAGGATTCGAACCTGCGACCGTAGCGGTCGCGCGGTTCCAGACTGTAGCGCCTAGAACCGCTCGGCCACTCCGGCCGGCTCAGAGTCGAGTGTTTTATCTTCCACTATCGGTGGGGATGAATGGAATTTGCTGTGATATATCTACATCTACGTGATTACTCTGCTATTCACAATAAAGTGCCTGGCAGAGTGTTCAATGAACCACCTCCGAGCTGTCTGTCTACCGTTCCATTCTCGAACGGCACACCGGAAAAACGAGCACTTAAATTTTTCTGTGCGAGTCCTGATTTCTCTTATTTTATCGTGATGATCATTTCTCATTATTTAGGTGGGTGGCAACAGAATGTTTTCGCATTCGGCGGAGAAAAGTGGTGATTGAAATTTCATGAGAACATCCCGTCGCAACGAAAAACGTCTTTGTTTTAATGATTGCCACTCCAATTCACGTATCATGTCTGTGACACTATCTCCCCTATTTCGCGATAATACAAAACGAGCCGCCATTCTTTGTACTTTTTCGATTTAATCCGTCAGTCCCATCTGATGCGGATCCCACACCGCACAGCAATACTCCAGAATAGGGCGGACAAGCGTGGTGTAAGCAGTCTCCTTACTAGACCTGTTGCACCTTCCAAGTGTTCTGCCTATGAATCGCAGCCTTTGGTTTGCTCTACCCACAACATTATCATCTACGTTGTAAAGCCTCCTCGTCGCAAGTTTCGAAGCATTGGCATGCTATTACATACATCACAGTGACTGTAAACATCGGGTTTGATTTGCTTTTGCAGGTAGATTGAATACAGAGCGTTCGGGTTCCCCAGTGTGTACAGCGTGGTCTTTGCACATGTAATGTTGATGAAACCTCTGTTTTCGCTTATGTGTGAATTCAAGATGTACCGCGTTTGGTGTTCCGCTTTCGAGCTTCGTCGATGCCTAGAATGGTAGCAGAACATCTCTCGAACAACGTGTAAAGTACTATAGGAATTAATTTTGAAACATCTGTTGAGAATTAGCTGAGATGCACTTAGCATAACAAAAGTGAGACAGCGCTAAAGTAACATTAAACCACCTCAAAATTAAATATTGTGAGCTAATACCTCTAGTTGTGCCGAAAATTCCAATTATTGGAATGCAGGGATACACATCTATGGGTAGCGGTGGTTATAATTAAATAGCAACTACTCACAGAGTTCCAATGTAGACTGCAATTAATGTATGGCAGCGAAAATCGGTAAATATTCTAGTGCGTTAATGTGAAACCGATTCACTCTGGAAAAAAGTTAGTTCCAGCTTTGGCCACCAACTGGAAATCTGGCGCTGTGAATGTAAGAATGATCTAAAGAGATTTTTCGGTAGGTAATGGGTTAAGAACAGGACGTGGGCAAAAAAGGTTACACATGTGAGGAAGTCACAATCTTGATTTTAGTATTATATGCCCCTTACACAGTTTGCTCACTATGAGCACTGGAGAACTCGACAAGTTCCTGTACAGCGCTAGATTTGCACCTGGCGGCCAAAATTGAGGCTATTTCTTTTCAACCGTGCATCGGTTCAGGAATAACGCATAAGCTAATCTATCGAGTTTCGCTGTCATATGATAACTATAGCCCACATTACACCTGCGTGAGTAGCAGCACTTCATATATAACAAGCCGGTATTTCTCATCCAAATGTTGATTGTTGTTGTTGTTGTTGTTGTTGTTGTGGTCTTCAGTCCTGAGACTGGTTTGATGGAGCTATCCATGCTACTCTATCCCGTGCAAGCTGCTTCTTATCCCAGTACCTACTGCAACCTACATCCTTCTGAATCTGCTTGGTGTATTCATCTCTTGGTCTCCCTCTACGATTTTTACCCTCCACGCTGCCCTCCAATGCTAAATTGGTGATCCATCAGAACATGTCCTACCAATCGATCCCTTCTTCTAGTCAAGTTGTGCCACAAACTCCTCTTCTCCCCAATCCTATTCAATACCCCCTCATTAGTTATGTGATCTACGCATCTAATCTTCAGCATTCTTCTGTAGCACCACATTTCTAAAGCTTCTATTCTCTTCTTGTCCAAACTATTTATCGTCCATGTTTCACTTCCATACATGGGTACACTCCATACAAATACTTTCAGAAATGACTTCCTGACACTTAAATCTATACTCGATGTTAACAAATTTCTCTTCTTCAGAAATGCTTTCCCTGCCATTGCCAGTCTACATTTTATATCCTCTCTACTTCGACCATCATCAGTTATTTTGCTCCCCAAATAGCAAAACTCCTTTACTACTTTAAGTGTCTCATTTCCTAATCTAATACCCCCAGCATCACCCGACTTAATTCGACTACATTCCATTATCCTCGTTTTGCTTTTGTTGATGTTCATCTTATATCCTCCTTTCAAGACGCTATCCATTCCGTTCAACTGCTCTTCCAAGTCCTTTGCTGTCTCTGACAGAATTACAATGTCATCGGCGAACCTCAAGGTTTTTATTTCTTCTCCACGGATTTTAATACCTACTCCGAATTTTTCTTTTGTTTCCTTCAATACTTGCTCAATATACAGATTGAATAACATCGGGGATAGGCTACAACCCCGTCTCACTCCCTTCCCAACCACTGCTTCCCTTTCATGTCCCTCGACTCTTATAACTGCCATCTGGTTTCTGTACAAATTGTGAATAGCCTTTCGCTCCCTGTATTTTACCCCTGCCACCTTTAGAATTTGAAAGAGCGTTTTCCAGTAAACATTGTCAAAAGCTTTCTCTAAGTCTACAAATGCTAGAAACGTAGGTTTGCCTTTCCTTAACCTAGCTTCCAAGATGAGTCGTAGGGTCAGTATTGCCTCACGTGTCCCAATATTTCTACGGAATCCAAACTGATCTTCCCCGAGGTCGGCTTCTACTAGTTTTTCTATTCGTCTGTAAATAATTCACGTGAGTATTTTGCAGCCGTGACTTATTAAACTGATAGTTCGGTAATTTTCACATCTGTCAACACCTGCTTTCTTTGTGATTGGAATTATTATATTCTTCTGGAAGTCTGAGGGTATTTCGCCTGTCTCACACATCTTGTTCACCAGATGGTAGAGTTTTGTCAGGGCTGGCTCTCCCAAGGCTGTCAGTAGTTCTAATGGAATGATATCTACTCCCGGGGCCTTGTTTCGACTCAGGTCTTTCAGTGCTCTGTCAAACTCTTCACGCAGTATCATATCTCCCATTTCATCTTCATCTACATCCTCTTCCATTTCCATAATGTTGATTATTAAATGCAATCTCGATACTACCTGGACTGGTTGTGACCCTCAGTTTCATTAGTAGATAATCAGTCACTAAGAAACAAAAATAGCAGAAAATGGTTGTCTCCAAAATATTGGACAAAATATAATAAAAAGAATGCGATAAAATTGTGTAAACACCTTTCGTAAAAAAATGTAATTTAAGTCTGTACAGTTCTTTGTAATACCGATACACAACGCCAATTTACTCAGAACGCAGCAGTAGTACGACAATTTTGGACAAAGGGACAAATTTTAGTTTAGTACAAAATATTCCATGCAGACAAAAACAGAGCTTAAATTTATTTATAGCACTATATTCTCGATTGTTACTGAGTAGCCAATCTAAAAAACCGACTTGGACTCAAATGAGGTATAGCTGTTCTTCAGCATTTTACCATAGTCGTTGGGACGTAGAAAGATGTTGCCCGACCCTCCAGCTTTGTCAGTGAGCGATCCACACCTTATTAATCACTTGCACCTCCTCGAGTAGTTTTATTTTATTTTTATTTACACGTCTAGTTCCGTAGGGCCAAATTGAGGAGAAAATCTCCAAGGTCATGGAACGTGTCAGTACATGAAATTACAACATAAAAGAAGTAACACATAAAATAAAATGTTTAAAAAACCCAAAAAAGTCAATTCATAACTTTAAGTAACCGCAATCAATAATATGAGAATCAGCTCAATTTTCCAACAAACTCAATAGAATAGAAGGAGTAACTCGTGAGGGAACTATTCACTTTCGATTTGAAAGCGTGTGGACTACTGCTAAGATTTTGGAATTTTTGTAGTAGCTTATTTAAAATGGATGCAGCAGTATACTGCACCCCTTCGTGCACAAGAGTTAAAGGAAGTGCTATCCAAATTCAGATTGGATTTCTGCCGAGTATTAATTGAGTGAAAGCTGCTAATTCTTGGGAATATGCTGACATTGTTAACAAGAAACGACAGTAAAGAATACATATATTGAGAGGCCAGTGTCAAAATACCCAGACTAGTGAACCGGGGTCGACAAGAAGTTCGTGAACTTACACCATTCATTGCCCGAAATGCCCGTTTCTGAGCCAAAATTATGTGTTTTGAATGGGAAGAGTTACCTCAAAATATAATACCATACGACATCAGCGAACGAAAGTAAGCGAAGTAGACTGATTTTCGTGTAGAACGATCATTTACTTCAAATACCATTCGAATAGTAAAAATGACACCATTAAGTCTTTGAACATGATCCTGAACGTGGGCCCTGAACGACAGTTTACTATCTTTTTGAACACCCAGAAATCTGAACTGTTCAGTTTCACTAATGATATACCCATTCTGTGAAATTAAAACGTCCGGTTTTGTTGAATTGTGTGTTAGGAACTGTGAAAACTGAGTCTAGCTGTGATTTATCGTTGGTTTATTTTCTACAAGCCATGAACTTATTTAACATCAGAAGAGGCACCAATGATAGCACCGAATAGGGGATCATGGAGGAATTTTATAAGGGGGGCTATGCTCCAGACTGAACGCTGAAAGGCATAATCAGTCTTAAATGATGATGATGAACTTATGAACTGCACTATTTGAAACCAAGCCAATGTTGTACACAACTTCCTTCACTACCAAGCTAGTGTCATCAGCAAACAGAAATCTTTTGGAATTACCCGTAATACTGGAGGGCATATCATTTATATAAATAAGAAACAGGAATTGCCCCAACACTGATCCCTGGGACCCCCTCACCCCCCCCCCCCCCACCCCCCTCTTCACCACCCCATTTGACCTCAGACCACACATCACAGCCATTGTCAACACTGTGAGTAATGTCCTTTTGCTGTTTGTTGTTAAAGTAAGAGGTGAACCAATTCTGGAGCAATATTTTGTGATCAACACAAACAAACGTCTTAGTTAAATCGAAAAATATGCATAGCGTTCGAAACCTTTTCTTTAATCCATCCACTACCTCACAGGGAAAAGAGAATGTAGTATTTTCAGTTGTTAAACGACTTCTAAAGCCGAAATGCACATTTGATAGCAAATCATTTTTAAAAAAATGATCATTTATCCTTACACACACAGCCTTTTCAGTGACATTAGCAATCGAGCGAGGTGGCGCAGTGGTTAGCACACTGGACTCGCATTCGGGAGGACGACGGTTCAATCTCGCGTCTGGCCATCCTGATTTAAGTCTTCCGTGATTTCCCTAAATCGGTTCAGGCAAATGCCGGGATGGTTCCTTTGAGAGGGCACGGCCGACTTCCTCCCAATCCTTCCCTAATCCAATGAGTCCGATGACCTCGCAGTTTGGTCTCTTCCCCCAAATCAACCCAACCCCAATGACATTAGCAAGAACTGATGGCATAGAAATAGGTCTAAAATTGTTTACATTGTCCCTTTATCCATTTTTATGAAGCGGCTTTACTACTGAGTACTTTAGTCGTTCAGGAAACTGACCACTCCTAAAGGAAAAATTACAAATATGGCTAAGTGCAGGGCTAACATGTGCAGCACACACTTTAATACTCTGATAGGCACTTCATCATATCCATGAGAGTTCTTAGTCTTCAGTGTTATTGGCATTTTCTACACACAGATAATCCTCCTGACGTTGCTCAGTGACCGATGCTCATCGCTGCATCACACGTCCGCTTATATTCATAGCGACCCACCTACATACTACAGCGTTTCCGTCACGCAACGGACAGTTTCTTCAGTAGTGTCAAAATGTGCTTCTGACACTGCGTTTTCCTATTGCGGTATGCATCCGTGTTTGTTTGTCTTGAATACGAATACATCCTGCAACAGCAAAACAAAATACGCGAAATGACGAGCGGACAGCGCACAAAAATGAGAATATGGGTAGTGCAGTGGAAGCGCTCTGTGCAAATGCAAACACTCAATACATACACGTAGAATACGAAGAAGAATGGAATAAACAACAAAAAACCGTGAGTTACGAAAAGAATAAAGACTGTTTATAGTAATAAGAAAAACATGCGGACTATTAATGATCAAAACAAAATTGTAAGAGAAAAACCCACATTGTTACAGTGACCACTGAAAGTGCTTTAAAATAAAGCGAAAGGCATCTGGTCGTACTAAGACTTTAATTGCAGTTGCTACAGACGGGAGTTAATCTATACTATCTGTAGTTTTACAGGAGCCTATTCCGCATTGTCTTTACAATAAATGCGGGTATTGTTCAAATTTTGAATGTTTTCAGGTGTGTTAAAACAGTTAAGGGACGTCTCCTTCCAGAACTATGCTGTGACCCACATGTAATAAAAGTAAAAGTGCACTCGACAGCCATGGTAGTCGTACGACAACTCGTCATTTTATGTACTACACAAACCCTCCGACACGTGGCGTGTGAATATGATACAGACATTGGTTAAAACAAAACAGTTACAAAGGTAAATTTTCATTGCAAAAAACTGAAAGTTTAATGCAACCCATTCTCTTCAGTTTTGCGAGTATTCCACCAGAGGGCGTTGTTTCTCATGGTAAAATAAGTGTTGTTGACAAAGGTTCTGCAATATTAAAACTTTCATTGCGTTATTGTATGTCAGTGTGCTTGCAAACCAGGTTCTAACTCTTACGGAAATCGTCGAAATGCCACAAGCAATGTGGATAGCAGGCAAGGGGCACTACATTAGTAACGTGTAGATATAATGAGAGTTTGAGACTGCTTGCTAGGGTAGTCCGTGCAGTTGCGATGTGGACTCTATCCGGATGGCATGGTTTTCAGAACATTCGTCTGATAATCAGGGGACCCGGGATCGAATCCCAGTGCGGCACAAATTATCAACTTTCCCCAGTGCTTTAAATAAATGCTCACTCCTAGCCAATGCCTGTAATTCCTTTGTGTCATGTTTACGTAAACGACCAAGAGATGGCACCACAGACTGGTTACTAGTGCATATGCATAGCGAAAGCAGAAAATATACGTTCAAAATGGCAAACAGCAATATCTACACATATAGCCTTAGCATAGCAAGTTCAACGGTACTCACCGCTATAATAGGCGTCAGAAAGCAGATCTCATCAGCAGAGGAACTCTTCTACTTTGGGATGGGCGGGCGCTGTTATGAGTCACTACTACAGTGATGTCTCTGGTATCGAGTGTCCCGCATGGAGTCACACAAACGTTGACATGAACTGTGACAGAAACGCTCGGAAGTGGAGTGACGGGCGAACATGACCGGCGGAGGCTCTGCGTGCATCTGTCGAACACAGTGCACCTACGAGTTAGTCAGCTCTAAGTGTGTCACCTGTTCTCTTATGGTATCATATTTTAAGTGAAAGCTCAATCGCGTAAACTTAAAGTCAGTTTTTCATCACCAGAGTGTGCACAAGCGGTAATGACACAAATTTATTCGTCTCATTACGTTTTTCAATAGCTGGACCCAACTCCTACTTCCACAAAACTAAAGGACAACAGAGATTATGCTGCATCGAATAGTTCTGGTATTCAGTTGGATTTTAACGTCTGACTCATGAATAATTTCCCATGTTGATGAATTGTTCCCTGGTCTTTTCTTTATATTTGAATAATTGTCTTAAGATATTTGTATGAGAAATGTCACTCATTACGTTAATTTCTGAAACCCATAAGTGTGAAAGACACGTTGCCTGAAGTTTTAAAAAGATTTAGGATCATTATCGAGAGCGGACATTAATTCACGATAAGAAAAATAAACGAAAGATTAACCATAATGCTTTTCTCTGCTAAACGATGAAATATTAATTGTCATATTTTTATTCTGTGCGTATTTTATTCTTTATGTGAAGAATAAACTAAATAATTAATTTCTTCTCTGCGGGGCCCGCACCATACATAAGTACAAAATGACATTTAAATGTAAACTGATTTCGAGGCAGCTACAAAATTTTACTTAGCTTGTGCAGGTCGTCTTTCTTCACTATAAGCTTCTTTCGCTTAGTATGCCATTGTCAAGTGTGCTTCTACGTGCAGTGGCGCTCATGATGTATCTTGGAGTCGGTATTTGTCTGCTGAAAAGTATATAGAATACTATTTCTGACAGATAAAATGACAGTTCTCTCTCTACGATGCTTTATGTCTGCATAGGCCTACTCCCGGAGCGATATTTAACTAGTAAGAAGTCGTGTGAATCAGTTAATTTCGTCCGTGCAAAATACTATTTTTGACAGCATCGTAGGAGCGGCAACTGTCATTTTACCGTCAAAAATACTATTCTATATAGACGTACAATTTGTCAGCAGATAAATATCCATTCTTTTGTATCCCGCCTGGTAGGCGGCACATGGGTCAGCTCCTGTAAAGTGAAGGGTAGGCCGAATATAGGAAGCGAATAGGAGCAGGAAAAGGTGAAGTACTGCGGTACTGCGTATAAGCCAAAATTCTTTTACTGGTGTATGAACGTGCAAAAATAATATTACTTAACTTTGGCTGAGATGAGCACGTACGTGCGAAGACGCACAGGATTCAACGCTAACAGTTACTAGTAGTTGGACAAACTATCATTGAAGTAACAAAGTCTGTAATGGCAATCCTCCTGTGAAGTAGAAACTTAAGTTGCTTGGCCGTCGGCTCGGAATCAAATGGGCTGAATCTTCAGCGGCGCTCGTAGAGCTGCACAGTGCCGGCTAGAGGGCTCTGCCGTCTGTGTCTGTGTTGTAGTGACAACCCAGCAGAGCGCACCTACGTTGTGGCATCGCAGCTATCGATACCACACATTCCTAGATGCATTGTGTACCTACGCAAAAAGATGGCTTCTTATTAAAAGAAAAAAAAATGATTCGTGAGCCAAATGATTTGTCAGATTTCTTGATCACAGTCTCCTACCAAAAGAAAATAATAGCTGACTGACGTTCAGTCATATTGTATATTTAGCCGATGTATTCCATCAATCTTTTATGTTTAGATCGATATTATTTCCTCTTAATGTTCCTTGAGCTGTACTAAAATGATACACCCAGCTTGGTCAGAAAACTGTATCTAGGTTTTAATATGAGCTCTTTTACTGCAGTCTTATTTTTAAACTAAATTTTTACGTTGCTTGGATTATACAATTCAGTCTAGTTTCATCACATTCGTCACATATCTTTCGATTTATATTTAATTTGTTTTTTTCTCTAAACTGATGGTAATCATTGTAATAAAAATTGTCATGTCGGGAGTCGAAACTGCTGCAGTTTATTGCAGTACCAACACCCTTTATTATTTTTTTGAAATGGGGTCGATTACTGGAAAAAAGGCTTTGATGAGAGGCATAGTTTTGATTTCGATTTAATTGGGAGCTACTGCCAATAACGTGTATTCATAGTTAATGACAGCCATTATCAGTATGCATTAACTGCAGTATTTGTTCCAATGGTTCCATTTGCGGTAATCCATATGATCCCTCGTAAAAGTGTTCGTCCGTCCATAATTAATGTTTCACTATTGACCAGCGATCGCATGTACATATTTAACTGCTGAAGCGTACAGCCTTTAATTTTTTATCCATATGAGTCATTATTCCTATGGCGAGAGGTGTCACTGATTGCAGAAAATAATATTTATTGGTATTACCTTCATACAAAAACTTTAACTAACTAAAAATTTATGAATTTCACCTTTTCCCCGAAAAAGCATGAATGCCCTTGGTATTACACTCCTGTAAAAGTCATTCCACATTATTTCAATGTAAAATTTTACAGGGGACAGGAAAAATTAAAATTCATGTTTTAATATGACAAGTTATGCAGAGAGTTAGTCAACCAAACAAGAGCTTGATTTCCATTGTTTAAGCTGTCCCGTGTTGTGCGTCACTCACATCCCATCTCTCTCGCGGAGATCCACAAATTTCCGTTAATAATAGCATGTTAATTTCAGCAACGCGACAGGGGGTCCTTTGTTAATCCTTTCTATTATTCATATTTGTATAAATAAGTTTTGTAAATAAAATTTTTGAACTGCTTGTTAATAATGGAATACGGAACAGGGTTTCAGACACGTGAATGATATGACGACTTCTTAAGTAATAGAACCTAATTCGTTGCCTGCGAAGGCGGGTGTTCATCGCAGACGGAGGTATGGTCTAATGTGCCTTGGGGAAGTGCGATAGGACCGACCTTTTTCTCCATATAAATAAACCGTCTGACTGATAGAGCGAGCAGCAGTCGGCAATTCTTTGCTGATATAGCCGCAGAGTACGGGACAGTATCGTCGTTGAATGGCTGTAGGAGGATATGGGATGACTTAGACAGAATTTATATTTATTGTTATGAGTGGTAGGTTGCACTAAATGTAGAAAAAATCAATCCAGATATACAGGAAAAATAATCCTGTTATGTTCGAGCACAGTGTGCTGCTTTGAGACAGTCACGTCGATTAAATATCTAGGAGTAGCGTTGCAGAGCGATACGAAATGAAAAAAAAGGAAAAAAACATAGGGTTGGTTGTAGGGAAGCTGAAGTTTCGACATCGGTTTATTGGTAGAATTCTAGGAAAGTATGGTTCCGTAAAGGTCACATACGGAACACATAGAAGACATGTAAGCAACTCAGAGACGTGCTGCTAGATTTGTTACTGCAAAGTTTGATCAACAAGCAAGTGTTACGGAAATGCTCCGTGAACTAAAATGGGAATTACGTTATGGAAGACGGATTTCTTTTTGCGAAACGCTATTGAGAAAGCTTAGAGACCCGGCACTTGTAGCTCACTGTAGAACGATTATGCCGACCTTGAAGACATAAAGTGAGATTAGGGCTCGTGCACAGGAATATAGATATGCATTTTCCCCCGCTCCATTTGAGAGTGGAACAGGAGAGGGTTTGACTACATGGTAGTTGCGCTGCTTGCTTGCGTGCTTATGGATTATCGTCTCAGCTATGTGTCTGAATTTGTGATTTCATGTCAGAGAGGTCACAGTTCGTAGTAACTGACGGAAAGTCATCGAGTAACACAGAAATGATTTTTGGCGTTCCCCAAGGTAATGTTGTAGGCCCTTTGCTGTTCTTTATCCATATAAACGATTTGGGAGACAATCTGAGCAGCTGTCTTCGGTTGTTTGCAGATGATGCTGTCATTTATCGACTAATAAAGTCATCAGAAGATCAAACCAAACTGCAAAACGATTTAGAAAAGATATCTGAATGATGCGAAAAGTTGCAGTTGGCCCAAAATAACGAAAAGTGTGAGGTCATCCACATGAGTGCTAAAAGGAACTCGTTAAACTTCGGTTACACGATAAATCAGTCTAATCTAAAAGCCGTAAATTCAACTAAATACCTAGGTATTACAGTTACGAACAACTTAAATTGGAAGAAACACATATATGATGTTGTGGCGAAGGCTAACCAAAGACTGCATTTTATTGGCAGGACACTTAGAAAATGAAACAGACCTATTAAGGAGACTGCCTACACTACGCTTGTCCGTCCTCTTTTAGAATACTGCTGCGCGGTGTGGGATCCTTACTAAATAGGACTCACGGAGTACACCGAAAAAGTTCAAAGAAGGGCAGCAAGTTTGTATTATCGCGAAATACGGGAGAGAGTGTCAAAGAACTGATACAGGATTTGGGCTGGACATCATTAAAAGAAAGGCGTTTCTCGTTGCGACGGAACCTTGTCACGAAATTCCAATCACCAACTTTCTCCTCCGAATGCGAAAATATTTTGTTGACACCGACCTACATAGGAAGGAACGATCACCACGATAAAATAAGGGAAATCAGAGCTCGTACGGAAAGATATAGGTGTTCATTCTTTCCGCGCGCTGTACGAGATTGGAATAATAGAGAATTGGCTGGCTCTGAGCGCTATGGGACTCAACATCTTAGGTCATAAGTCCCCTAGAACTTAGAACTACTTAAACCTAACTAACCTAAGGACATCACACACACCCATGCCCGAGGCAGGATTCGAGCCTGCGACCGTAGCAGCCCCGCGGTTTCGGACTGCAGCGCCAGAACCGCACGGCCACCGCGGCCGGCAATAGAGATTTGTGAAGGTGGTTCGATGAACTCTCAGCCAGGCACTTGAATGTGATTTGCAGTGTATCTATGTAGATGTTGATGTAGATGGTATCCTTCGCGGTGCGCTATATGTATGTAGGTATCACTGCAGCACTGTTAGATAACTTTGTAGCGTCACTGCTACTAGTTACTTTGCTGTAACGGTATCTGGAAGAAAATTATTGTAAAACTCTAAGCGCAGTATGTTATATTCGTAGTTTTATTTTCCTTTTGCTTGAATATGAAGATTAAATATTTGGATTTTCCAACTCTCTGTGATAAAAGTAATCTGTCCTAGCTTCGCCGAATATGTCTACGTTTATAGTTCCGCCAAAGGTAGGTACTTGACAAATAGAAGTACGGAGGTCTGCTTTCAGTTGCTAAATAAATAAATTAAGAGGGCGAAACAATCGTAAACTGAGGCAGAGACATCAGAGCCGTGTGACCAGCTAGAAATTTATTTTCATTTTTGATATACTCTCCTTGTAAACGTAAACACTTAACACTCGACACTCGAAAAGGCGTTAAAAGCATCCAGTACAGAATTTTTATGGCAGAGTTCGCAACTAATGAGTGACCTCTCGGGGTGTAAGAAGTTTATTTGGTTCCTTAATTTGCTGCAGGCCACGAGACCGATGTGTCCTGGGACAGCGAAATACCCATAGACCGGGAAATAATTTGCCATCACAGAGTAATCAGGCCGGCCAGCAAGTTCCTTGTTTGTAGTGTTTTCTTGTTCTTTTTTGAATTCTTGTATCCAATTGAAAAAAGTAATGAAATACAGTTCTAGCCATATAGGTTATGAAATCCTCTACCGACTTGCTTTGCAGACTGTCCCTTGGCTCCCGAAGATGGCGTGGTTCTAGTCGGATACACATTAATACCACACCTGCCATCTTGGTCTGACGGAGATTATTAACCATTGGTAGAGGAATGCTGTGTATCGGCTACCATCCAAGCAATATGTGCTGCCAACTTGTGGGTTCATATAGGCTCGAAATTTAAGACAATGTGCTATTTTATTTTCTTTATTGATTTTCAATTCCCCCCAAAGGGGGCGGGCTGGCAGCAGCTTAGTACGCTGCTCTACAGCCTACAGACTTTTTTAAAAGCGGAAGAAGAAAAGAAACAAGAAAAACAGGCGATAAAACGGTGAAATAAAGTGTAAAAATGGCGGAAAAATGCGGAAACTTAAAACAGAAAGCAAAAGGGGTTGGCAATGTTAATAAAAGACACAGGAATCAGACAAGTAACATAGTAGACACACAATTAAAAAACATGGCGACAGTCTGGTTTCTGTTTGCAAGAGATGAAAAATCACACCCAGCGACAGTATGATGGCCGTTCGCAACACTTCCCAAAAGACACAACACGGAACACTCACTGTAAAACACTGCACGAAAATGGCGGCGCAAAGATGACACTCCCGAGTCAAAGGCAGATGGGGGGGGGGACCTGGAGGAGGGGGAAAAACAAGGAGGGAGGAGGGGAAAAAACGAAAAGGGGGGAACCAAGGAGGGAGAGGACTCATAAGCGGGGAGAGGGGCACGGCAGACGTGAGAGGGAATGAGAACAGGCAGAGGAGGGAAATGCAAAAGGACTCGAGGGAGAGAAGGGGGCCAAGAGAGGGGAGGTGGGGATAAAAGAGGACGGAAGGGGGGGAGAGGGAGCCCGGGAAAAGGACAGAGGATAGGAGGGGAAGTGAGGATCAGGGTTGATAGGAGGGATAAATAGAGGGAGAGAGGGCATCATCCGGGAGGGGGAGTTGATGGAAGCCACCTCGTGAAAGGTGATGAATAGTGTAGGGGAGGAAGGTAGGGGGGACACAACAGTGAAGACGTGGCAGGGGGAGGGGATGGGAGAGGAGAGGAGCAACCAGGGGGTGAGGGGGATCAAGGCGGCAGCAGGTGTAGAGTATGCGGATATGTTCAAGGAGTAGGAGCAGATGGGGGAAAGGAATGAGATCGTAGAGGATCCGCTTGGGGGACAGGAGGCATTATACGGAAGGCGAGGCGGAGTCCATGACGCTCAAGGATCCGGAGGGACTTATAGAATTTGGGGGAGGGGGGCAGATATCAAGGCGGAACTGGCATAACAGAGGATGGGACCGATTAAGGATTTGTTGGTGTGGAGGATGGTAGTGGGGTGCAACCCCCATGTCCATACAGAGAGGATTGTGAGGAGTCGGAGGTGGTTGTGGGCTTTGGATTGGATGGAGTAGAGATGAGGGATCCAGGTGAGGTGACGGTCAATGGTGAGTCCAAGGTAGGTGAGGGTGGGGGAGAGGCGGACAGGACGGGCGCAGACAGTAAGGGAGAAATCCCGGAGCCGGAAGGAACGAGTGGTACGACCTATGATGATTGTGCTTTATTCTAACGTTTGCAACTTATTTATTGACTCACCCTCGTACTTACAGAGCTTCTTTCTAAGAATTAACATATGTAATAAGAACACAGAAACGCACCTGGCTTGTTATACACTACTGGCCATTAAAACTGTTACACCACGAAGACGACGTGCTACAGACGCGTAATTTAAGCGACAGGAAGAAGATGCTGTGATATGCAAATGATTAGCTTTTCAGAGCATTCACACAAGATTGGCGCCGGTGGCGACACCTACAACGTGCTGACATGAGGAAAGTTTCCAACCGGTTTCTCATACACAAACAGCAGTTGACCGGCGTTGCCTGGTGAAACGTTGTTCTGATGCCTCGTGTAAGGAGGAGAAATGCGTCCCATCACGTTTCCGACTTTGATAAAGGTCGGATTGTAGCCTATCGCGATTGCGGTTTATCGTATCGCAAACATTGCTGCTCTATTTGGTCGAGATCCAATGACTGTTAGCAGAATATTGAATCGGTGTGTTCAGGAGAGTAATACGGAACGCCGTGCTGGATCCCAACGGCCTCGTATCGCTAGCAGTCGAGATGACAGGCATCTTATCCGCATGGCTGTAACGGATCGTGCAGCCACGTCTCGATCCCGGAGTCAACAGATGGGGACATCTGCAAGACAACAACCATCTGCACGAACAGTTTGACGACATTTGCAGCAGCATGGACTATCAGCTCGGAGACCATGGCTGCGGTTACCCTTGACGCTGCATCACAGAGAGGAGCGCCTGCGAAGGTTTACTCAACGACGAACCTGGGTGCACGAATGGCGAAACGTCATTTTTTCGGATGAATCCAGGTTCTGTTTACAGCATCATGATGGTCGCATCCGTGTTTGGCGACATAGCGGTGAACGCACATTGGAAGCGTGTATTCGTCATCGCCGTACTGCTATACTCTTTATGGCGTTATGGTATGGGGTCACCTCTTGTTCACATTGACGGCACTTGAACAGTGAACGTTACATTTCAGATGTGTTACGACCCGTGGCTTTACCCTTCATTCGATCCCTGCGAAACCCTACATTTCAGCAGGATAAAGCACGACTGGATGTTGAAGGTCCCGTACGGGCCTTTCTGGATAATGTTCGACTGCTGCCCTGGCCAGCACATTCTCCGGATCTCTCACCAATTGAAAACGTCTGGTCAATGGTGGCCGAGCAACTGGCTCGTCACAATACGCCAGTCACTACTCTTGATGAACTGTGGTATCGTGCTGAAGCTCCATGGGCAGCTGTACCTGTACATTCCACTCAAGCTCTGTTTGACTCAATGCCCAGGCGTATCAAAGCCGTTATTACGGCCAGAGGTGGTTGTTCTGGGTACTGATTTCTCAGCATCTATGCACCTAAGTTGCGTGAAAATGTAATCACATGTCAGTTCTAGTATAATATATTTGTCCAATGAATACCCGTTTATCATCTGCATTTCTTCTTGGTGTAACAATTTTAATGGCTAGTGGTATAAATTTTTGGTTATTCATCGTCCAAAATAATCCTCCCGATATTCATTCTTATGAGCAGGTTATTTTTTGGGCATTAAGGGCTAACCGTTCGGAATGCTTTAAAGGGGAATTATCACATAAAACTGGTTGTAGTAAAAGCAGATGCTCCGCTGAGATTCACTGGTAGACTCTCAATGAAGTTTTGTAATTCATCACCCCGACGGAAGGGGCTTACATCGAACGGTAGTGGCACCGATACATGAACTTCGCTTTTCAGTCTGGGACCGTTATAAGGTTCGATTATAGAAAGGTTAAAGAAGGTATACATCTACGTAAATACTTCACAAGCCACCTGACGAGGTGTGGCGGAAGGTACCTCTTGTACCACTGTCAAGTAGATCTGACTACGAGCGGCTCTTTCTGTCACTGACAAGTACAGCAAGCGCGAGAGGGTTCCGCACGTGCTCAATAAACTACAGTGGCAGCCGCCACAAAGGAGGATTCTACATCAGGGTGAAGTTCACATTTAAAATTTCCTCAGTGCACGCTCTATGAAGAGGCAGGCTACATTTTACTTCTACATATGTATCGCAAAGTAATCACGATGAGAATATTACTGAAGTTAGAGCTCATAGGAAAGAGTATAGCAAATCTGTCGACGCAGGCACCACCCGCGAATGGAACGTGGAGGGGAAGAAGCTATCCTGATGCCACAAGTTGTAAGTAGGCTGTTTAGGTTTTTATGTTGGTAACGCCACGTAGCGCTCTGTATGAAAATCACTAGCTGTCCTGTGTGCAGTCTGTGGCTGGTTGGCATTGTTGGAATATTCGCTATTGTAGTGTTGGGCAGTTTGATGTGAACAGCGCGTAGCGTTGCGCAGTTGGAGGTGAGCCGCCAGCAGTGATGGATGTGGGAAGAGGGATGGCAGAATTTTGAGAGCAGACCATCTGGACGTGTGTCCATCAGAAAGAGTAAATTTTTCAATACTGGATGTCATGAACTGATATATATGTATACACACACACATATATATATCACTTTGGAACATGATTGAGGTAAATACATTTTTTGTTCTCTATCAAAATCTTTCATTTGCTAACATTTGCTAACTATATGCCTATCAGTAGTTAGTGCCTTCAGTAGTTAGAATCCTTTATTTAGCTGGCAGTATTGGCGCTCGCTGTGTTGCAGTAGTTCGAGTAACGAAGATTTTTGTGAGGTAAGTGATTCATGAAAAGTATAGGTTATTGTTTGTCAGGGCCATTCTTTTGTAGGGATAATTGAAAGTCAGATTGCGTTGCGCTAAAAATATTGTGTGTCAGTTTAGTGATGATCAGAATAAGTAAAGACAGAAATGTCTCAATACGTTCAGTTTTGCTCAGCTGTTTGAAAAGCAAATAATGTAAGAGGTTTATCAGCACAGTCATTTTTAAATTTTTCTAAGGGGACGTTTCAAAGTACCATCCGCCGCGTAACGTAAGGTGGCTTACGGAGTATAAATGTAGATTAAGTCCGTTCTTGAACAATTTTACCTATGCTTTAGCCAGTTCAAGCTAAAGTGATTTACTGAATTTGCGTAGGTTTTTGCGAACTTCCTGATGGTATGAAGTGAGTCCGCCTCCTAGGAAGTAAACCGTAGGTTTCACTGTTATGAACAGCAGCTGTTCCTACCATTTTGATCTGTAACAAAAACCAGTCTTTTGAATAGATTGTGGGAGCAACCAGTGATCAGTGTTATTACTAATATTTACTATCAAAAACAATCTTGATCACATATTATTCATTCCGGTGACCAATGAGTAAAAGCAATGAGCAAGAACCTCCTTCTGGTGATTTATCACCTGAAGAAGGTTCTTGCTCATTGGTCTGAAGATGACCACAGGTCTGGTCGAAACCAGTCACCGGCATAAACAATTTGTTATCAAGACTGTTTTTGATAGTAAATATTAAAAACCAGTCTACTTATAATTGTAGAAATTTCCCAACTTTGTAAACTAACGAGCAGTGGTGTCAGTAAATTTTCTAGTACCGTACCACTCCCCATTTCTCCTGATGCCGCCGTCTGGACTGACATTAGACGCCTCACTGAGATACATTAATTCATTACCAGTTCGAAGCAGTTCGAAAACGCGTACTTAATTACTGCTAAAATTAAGATGTACACATTTAGGAACTGTGACGCTGATGACCAGGAAAGAAACTTTAGTCTCAGAGAGAGTTTATAAAACAGGCCAGACGCAGTTTATCATGAGAGTGTGGAGGAGATGGGAAACGAAGCGATACTCAGGAATATTGTCTTGGAGATTATGTCAGTGTCTATGAAGTGTAAATGGTCTACCGATGGATCCATAACTGTAAGTTATGCCCATGCATGGCTATATAAGTCTGAAATGTACTCTGTTGACGGAACACTTTAACACCCTATATTGTTTCTCATAATACTGCGTTTCTATAACGTGTTCTTTTGCCTTGTGTTTTGTGTGGAAAGTGGTCTTCGTATGTATCAAATATGTCGTTCTGTGCCATATGGTTTTTCACAACTTGCTGTTGTTCAGCAGCCAATAAACAAATAATCTGCTATACTGGGTCCTATTTACCTGCTACTAAATTCCGAGTGAATCCTCAGTTTCGTTTGTAATCCGCTCTTTAAACACAGAAGTTCACCTGACAGTGTAAAACTAATTACAACGTCAGGTGAACTTCTATACTTAAACTATAATTAGTTCTAGACGCAATGAGATTCAAACACTGAAACATGTCACACATAAAACAATATATATTGCCTGCATAACTTCAGACACTGTTTGCCTTGAGAGTGTGGAGTGGCTGCGTTACTCAGGTGCAGTGTCTTGCTGATTATGTCAGTTCCTACGGAATGTAAATTATCTACCAGCGAATTCCTAACTGTATGATATACCCATGCTGAAATGTTTAGCTAAAACAAAATTTATTGTGATTCAAATAATAAACACACTTATGTTTTACACCGAATTCTACCATTCCACGCGGCGGCAGGAACTCTGTATTTTCAGTGTTTGTTATCTCTGATTACGTTGTGCGCCATAGTCATCTCATTCTATGCCACAAGGCCGTCCACTGACACTGCAATCTATTTATTCTGCTAGCTTTGCCGCTATGAGTGTTATGAATATTTTGCGTTGCCCGTTCGTTATCATAACAACCTCATGAATCCTCGGACTCTGGTCGGCCGGAGTGGCCGTGCGGTTCTAGGCGCTACAGTCTGGAACCGAGCGACCGCTACGGTCGCAGGTTCGAATCCTGCCTCGAGCATGGCTGTGTGTTCTAAGTTCTAGGCGACTGATAACCTCAGAAGTTAAGTCACATAGTGCTCAGAGCCTTTTGAACCATTTTGAGCCTCGGACCCTGGATGTCAGCAGGGGGCTGTTCAAGCTGTTGGAGGCTCTGTAATGGTGTTGGGCGTGTGCAGTTGGAGTGATCTGGGATCCCTGATACGTCTAGATACGACTCTGACTGGAGACACGTACGTAAGCATCCTGTTTGATCACCTGCATCCGGTCATGTCCATTGTGCATTCCTATGGACTTGGGCAATTTCAACAGGACAATTTCACATCCTAGAAGTCTAGAATTTTTACAGAGTGGCTCCAGAAACACTCTTGTGAGTTTAAACACTTCTGGTGGGCACCAGACTCCCCAAAAATGAACATTATTGAGCATATGTGTGATGCCTTGCAGCGCGCTGTTCAGAAGAGATCTCCACCCCCTCGTATTCTTACGGATTTATGGGTAGACCTACAGGATTCATGGTTTCAGTCCCCTCCAGACATTAATCGAGTCCATACCACGTGTTGCGGCACTTCTGGGTTCTCGTGGGGACCCTACATGGTATAAGTCAGGCTTACCCGTTTCTTTGACTCTTCATTGTATAACCATCATACGAGTATAGTGTTAAGGATTTTAAAACTTGTAAGCACAGATCACCGGTTGATCGGCAAACTTCTGTAGCCCTGTTCCCGCTGAATAAGGGCGTAAGATTCGATTTCGATCTAGTTTCTTTGAGAGCGAATAATCTATATACAGCTTTCTTCTGAACCACAGTGACGTCTTTATACGCCTTAAACATATCGATCACTGAGACTACATGTGATATTAGCGAGGTGTTCATGGCATATGCTACTTTCCATTGTACCACATATTAGAATTTCTAGTCTTTCGAATTTAGTGTAGAGCGCCGGAAAAATGATTGATTAAATGTGTATTCGTGTGTTGTAATTGGCGCAGTTTGGCTTTCACGGTCCCTAAGGAAGCGATAGGTAGAAGGGTGCACAGTATTTCTAGACTCCTAAATGTTGGTCTTTGAAAGTTTGAAAGTAGGTTTTTACGGGAGATTTAGCGTCTGTCTTCAAGTGTTGGCAACTGAGATTTTTCATTGTTGCCGAAATGTTCTTCCGAAACTCAAACAAATTGAAACGGCTCTACTAGATCCATTTCTTATAATTGAATCTCGACTTAGAGATATTTCTTTGTTTCGTTGGCTCTAGCTTCCTGTATGCCAAGGTTGCTAGCCTCACGAAAGGAAAAGTGACGTTGTTCACAGTTGTTTCACATATACCTGCATTTTTCCTGTGTCCTAATCCTGTGATTAAACCCATAATATATGGTTGGGTGTGATTTGAATATGTATTTCTCACGGGTGACTGAAACCTGTAGCCTGCAGTCACTGCTTCGCCAACTGGTGATGTAGGAAGATTGGCAAAGAGGTTTACGTGTACCGACAGGATTTGCTGTTAGGTTGGCAAGGGATAATGATCCCGACTACAGCTTCAAAGGGGGGCCGCGGGTCAGTTCCCGCTGCCCGACTCCCTTTTGGCTGGATTACACAACGATAGCCGTATTTTGGTAGACGTTCTGTCATCGTATGGTTACAAGTGTTGGAATCTTGTGTAAGTGAGCTTTGATTCGGTTTAACATCCTTGTTTTAGCTTTTGGGTGTTAGTAATCACTTCGGTTGCCATTATAAGAATGCGCGAATAATTTTTACTTTTATGGAAAGTAATGTATGTGCAGGAGGAAGATCTACCGCAACAGTACAAAAAATCCAGGCACTTTTGATGGAATGGAAATGTAAATTCACTACCAGTCTATCAAGTAAATTCAAGAGAAATATTTGTGGTTTACGCGGTATCAATTTTAATAATTTAAACGATTTGTAAGAAACTGAAAACTTCTGCCTTTGTTCAGCCACATTCTCGCAGGTGCCAGTGTTCGTGCACCACTGGACTGTGTGGAGTAGGGTTTGGGTACAATAAGCACAGTTTGAAAAATTTATTATCTAAAAATATCTATCATAAAGAATTTCACAAATGCAATGTGATTTAACATTCCTGGAAAAAAATCCATAAAATTAAAAAAAGCAATTAATTGTCTGTATAGTTTAAAAACAGTTTGGCCAAATAATCCGTCTGGTAAAGAGCGGATGGGTTATTTACGTAACATCACTATATGCTCTGCTTGGTCCCTTTGTTCGCATACAATATGCTTCAGCCAACGGCATCGGCGCATCCAGATGGTACACAAGTCAGTTATAATTTACATCTCTACAACATGCTCATCTGCAAAGAAAACCGTATTAATATCTTGTCATACCATCAGTGACCACCCACGCAAATTGAATAAAGTACAAACACTAGCCACACTTACAGTAAAATGGCCACAGTTTCAAAGCCTTTTAAATAATCCTCCAAAATCTTAATAACTACTGTCATCATAGCCAACTCCAGCCACAATGGCATGTAAGCAAGCAGTTAGCATACAATCTTAACCTTACATTATTCTAAAAGATTTGATAATACTTGTAACTACAGTAGTACGCTCTTTTAGACCTAGTAGTGCTTCTGACCTTTTCCTGCAATGTAACGACTACATTATATTTACACTAGACTAACACACCAGACACATACCTACACACTCTCACACACACACACACACACACACACACACACATACACACACACATATGGAAGCAGGCAATCTCAAAATCTCACTCGGTTTACAAATTGAAACGTCAGACGAGGTCCGTTTAATCTGATATAACTGCAGGAGGCACCCCAGGTGCAATAAGGGAGCAGCCGCAGTGTTCCCACACATACAGAGAACAATAGTTGCGCTGCACCAAACATCACGCTGGTAACATCCTCTTATCCCAGCGACATACCAGTTGTAGAAGTATGAAACCGGAATTTGGTTGCAATAATTACGCATCTGTTGTTTGAAAATCATGAACAATATGTTATTCAAAATAATCGCCATTGCTATTTATACGGCATATGTGTCGTACATTTCTTCCATCTCTCCGGCGGGCTATGAATGCGACGCCAAAAAAAATTTCTTCTTTTGAAGCGAACCGGTCGGGGAGACATTTTTGTACATTTTCTTACGAAATGAAGCGTTGTTCAGCGAGATCGTGTGCTAGTGACGCAAACAGAAAATAATCGGACGGAAAATGGTTCAAATGGCTCTGAGCACTATGGGACTTAACATCTGACGTCATCAATCCCCTGCAACTTAGAACTACTTAAACCTAACTAACCTCACACACGTCCATGCCCGAGGCAGGATTCGAACCTGCGACCGTAGCGGTCGCGCGGTTCCAGACTGAAGCGCCTAGAACCGCTCGGCCACACCGGCCGGCAATCGGACGGAGCCAAGTCTGGAGAATAAGCCGCATGCCCTGGTATCACCAAACTGAACGGCTTGATCGCTTCCCTGAGCCGTTTCTCTGTGTGTGATGGGACGTTATCATGGAGCAATATGACTTTGTGTTCCCTTTTCCCATATTCCGATAGTTCTTCTAGTAGTTCTCGATCTAAATCGATCACTTGCTGTTTTTAGAGATCGATTTTAACGGTTCACCAGGTTTTAGCAGCTCAAAATAGATGACACCCTCCTGATCCCACAAAACGGCGAGCATTGTCTTCTTTCCAAAGCGATTTGGTCTTACTGCGGATGTGGATGGTTTGCCTGAATTCACCCATGATTTACGACGCTTAGGATTCACAAAATACTTCCATTTTTTAACACCTGTCACTATTAGATGGAGAATCGACTTTCCTTGTATCTGGCGAGCAGCATTTCACATGTGATCTTTCGAGTTGCTTGTTGTGTTTCATTCAGTTCGCCGGCCAGAGTGACCGAGCGGTTCTAGGCGCTACAGTCTGGAACCGCGCGGTCGGAGGTTCGAATCCTGCCGCGGGACGGGATGTGTGTTATGTCCTTAGGTTAGTTAGGTTTAACTAGATCTAAGTTCTAGGGGACCATAGACGTTAAGTCCCGTAGTGCTCAGAGCCATTTGAACCATGTTTTTAATTCAGTTCACGCAGAACATTTTCCCACTTTCTGCACCTTTCCCATAGACTTCAACCGAAGAGAAACGACTTTCCTGTTGAGTTTCAGTATCCCCTTCACAGGGATTACGAGAAACACTTGTGATTGGGATATTTCCAGTATTAGAATCACTGAAAGCAAATTTTCTAGATTACAATTCTCTACTTGAGATATCTTTTTGTTCTTGCGGTATGTGCTTCCTATTAGATAGTAATGTTCCCAAGAGACCTAGCTTGTGATTCCTCCACAAACGTTTGGCCAAATCAACAGAAAAGTAAGATATGTCCGTAGTGACATTGCACCATGAATTATGTTCTTCTTCCTTGCTTACGGCTCCATGCTGAGAACGTATTTGGTTTTAGAGTCTGTGATCATTCGTATAAGAATACTATACTTTCCAGGTTTCTCATTCATAGATCTTGAAGGGATGCCTGTAATGGCACAGTAATAGTGTGCATCGAATCAGCTTAATATCTTAGCAGTATTTCACTCATTTTATCAAATACTTCTTGTATTATAGCAAACTTGTCACGTTTCTTGAACTGATTTCGCGTCTCTCTGTCATCAAATCTTACTATTTTAGTGAGCTGACGGAATCTAGTTGTACTAATAGTAGAAATATACCCAAACCTTCCTGAAATGTTGGACCATAAATCGTGAATAGCTGATTTACTATCGCCCTCCTTCCCTGTAATAACACAGGAGGACAATTACTGACTTACAAGAAGAAAAATGGTCAAACCACAGGGTGCACACACTTTCTTCAACATGTAAACGTCACTACAGATATTCGGATTTAGGTTATGAGATGTTCGAAATGCCGGCCATCATCAGCAATGATGTGGCGCAGACGAATACCAAACTTCTTCGTGACCCACTGAAGTGTTGGAACATAGGTTCTCTCGACGACCTCTTGAGTAGCTGTTTTCAGCTCAGCAATGGTTTTGGGGTTATTGCTGTACACCTTGTCTTTGATACAGTCCCACAAAGAGAAGTCGCAAATGTTCACATCCGGCGGATATGGCGGCCAATTGAGGCCCATCCCAGTGGTCTCTGGTTACCCCTGAGCCAGAATCAGTGTCACTTTGGATGAGGGAAATGAAATCATCTTCCAAAACCTTCACGTACCGTTCGCTAGTCACCGTGCCATTAAGGAATGTCGACCGGATTACTGCGTGTCTTGGCATTGCACATCACACAGTCACCCGTTGAGAGCGAACAGACATCTCGATCGCCAGATGCGGAGTGTCAGTCTCCCAAATAAGACAATTTTGCTTGTTGACGAGCCCATCCGAATGAATGTGGGCTTCGTCGCTAAACCAAACCATACAGCGCATACTAATTTCCATAATGCCCGGGGTGAACCTTGCAGTGTGAACGTCCTAACGCAAACCGTTCAGAAGTTATGACGATTTCATTGCATATAGTTCAATAATTGTCACCCTGTAAGTAATCCTTTATATGCCATGAATTCAGTTGTGTCTGTTTTGAGCAAATTCTGTGTCAATGCTTCTTCATTGATATCTTTATCATGATGTTAACAATTTCTGGAGAAGTAATCATTTCAACTAATTACCTTATTGTTCCTACTTTATCTTCATTTCTTACGCCTTGTCGCTCTATCCCTATGTTTTGTACTACTCGCCTTGTGATATGAAGAGGTTTGGACGTAAAAGCTTTTCCGGTGATTGTAGGAATACTTGTGACTAACCTAACCAGCTGCGTCATCCTCTACAGATTTCTCTTCAGAGTCTATTCGTACACCATCACTGTCCACATCCTCGCGCACAACACATTCCTCAACACCTTCCTCTCCAGTTTGTAACGGAACATATTAAAAGCTTTACTTTAATGAAGTATGTGATACCCTCCAAATTCAACCAGTTTAACGAGTATTTATGATTATAGAAGAGTTATTGTGTATGTTAACAATGATTGCACAACATGTCTCCATAAACAGTCAACCCATTAAATCATACTGAATAACTGACCCACACAAAAGTTAATATCACTTGATCACTGATACAGCAAATGTCATCATGTAAAAACACCAAGTTTATCTTAAATAATTAATATGAAGTACGAAAAATAGTAGCCAACTTAGGTATTTTGGATCTCCTTAAATAAAAATCACCCAGTGAAACCTATTCGTTCACTAGGAGCGTTTTCACTCAGTATTCACGTAATCAATCCTATTTTAGACGAAAACCAATGTAATTCTTAATAATTCATGTTAATTACTTATTTATGCAAATTAGAGAAGTCAATTGACAAACTTCTAAAAAACGGCCTTTTTGTAACAAAGAATTATTCTGTCAAGTCTACAAATCTGTCTGTCATTTTAATAACATGTTAAATTATGTCACTCGATGCAAATTAATAACTTTTCTACACAAATTATGATAACAGATGTACATGTGACTTGTAAACTATATCTCTTTTTAGTAGTTCTTTGACAATGTTATAAATACAAGCAGCAAGAACGGTCGGGAGGCAGTCGGAATGTCACTTTGGTAGAGTGTGTTTGTGTGTTATTGTTTGAGGTGGATAAACAATGCAAAGATCATGTAATGGAAGTACTACTTTGTGTTGTGTCATGGTCTTTGGTGGACAGTGGAATTAAGATGGCCACCAGAGTAATAAATATTTGAAGGTTACATATTTGTTGGTTTTGCTCGTTCTTTATCATCAAAAGCACATAAAAAACACGGGACCTCATGTTTTTAACCCTAGACAACCAGATTTAGAGCCAGCATCAGCATCGAGACACAGCAGCGATCCAGCAAGCAGCAGCGATTACTACAACGCATTTTAATGGCGCCAACCAAACATCAAGTGCTAACAAGCTCCGTAAATGGGAGTGAAATAGTGCGATTATAGCAATTAGCAATATCAACGACTAGGCGACCATTACAAAAGTGGGGGCTCAGCCGGGATCTTTAAGTGCATCGATGATAATAGTGCAGCGATAAATTTCGTAAGTGCTTATCATTCCAAAAAAGTTTATTTGTGCAGTGTGGCAACAGTGAAAATATGTCAAAAATAAATAAATAAATAAAGTGTGTTTGTGCGACTACGCCGCTCGGAAGATTAACATCTGGATTATGTCAATGGAATTCATCAATCAAGACTTCAGCTTCGATAAACCGAATAGAAGTGAAGAAAGCCAACAGGAACACCGATCACGACATAGCTACATATAGCAAGGTATTTTGTTGTTGTAATTATTAATTAACATGTCTCTACCTGAGAGTGATGAGATCGTAGGAAATGTAAAAATTGAACCAGGGGATGGTGAACAATTAAACTTAACAGAGTGGCTAGCAGGGTTTGCAACTCAAATAAGCTCGCAACTTAAACAGACAATTGAACAAGTAAGTTTGGATTTTAAACAATCAAGTGAACAAGTAAGTTTGAAACTCACAGATAGACTTGATAAGTTAAGTTTGGATTTTGATCTATTAAGTACTCATCTCAATGAGAAGTGTGAGGAAATTAAAACTACCCTCAGTAAGGACACTAGAGAACAGTTGATACACTTCAGAAAAGAACTTCAAGTTAAAGTTGAAAGTTTAAATGAAAACATACAAGCTAACACAGACAGCATTGCTGTCATCTACAACAGAGTAGATACTGAAGTTGAAAGATTAGATCAGAGAATAGACAAAACTTCAGAAAACCTTAAACAAGAATACAACCTGTATACCACTAATGTAGATACAAAAGTAGAAAATATACACACTAAATGTACACAATTGGAGGACGCATTGATGTCCAAACAAACGATTTAAGATCAAAATACAATGTATGGGCACATCCAAGTGAAATGCTTTCCTGGTGAAAATCTGCACCCTATTGACTTTATTCACCAATGTAAGGATATGTTTGTTGTAGGAATGTCAGATAACATAAAAATTAAGTTAGTAAAACGGTTCCTAGAAGGGGAGGCCCTATCCTGGGCAAATGAGAATAATGATTCTTGGAATACTTTTGAAGAGTTTGAAGCTAAATTTATTTGCAAATTTTGGTCACAATCCATACAAGCCAGATTAAAGTCAGAATTTCTAAATGGACCAGTGTATAGAGGGAAAGTAGGGGGAATGCAAAAATTTTGCAGAGATCAATTGAAAAAACTTGCTCACTTGAATAACTCTTTTGATATTATGACACAAATTGATGTTTTAAAAAGAAGGTTACCAGAGAGACTGCAGTGGGAATTGGTCCATGGACCAGACGATTCAATGGAAGAGTTCCTGAAATTTGTAGATAGATTAGATAGGGCCTTGGAAAGAGAAAATAACCAAAGATTTGGCTCTGACAACAACCAGTATGGGGGGTGGAACAGGAATGTAAATAGAGATTATTATGGGAGGAGAGACTTTGAAAATTCTGGAAATAATGCTCCAAATAGGGGAGATAGGAGATATGAAAATGATTTCGGAAACAATGCACAGGAGGGAGGACGGAGGAGAGATGACAGGAATGATAGAAATAGGTATTGGGGAAGAGAACAAGAAAGAAGGGGGTTTGTTGAAACTAGTGAACAAAACGACAACTACAAATGGACAGACCGAGGGAACCAGCCGGGAAACGGTGGACAGTCCCACTAGATGTCCGTAGTTTTGGGGCTAGACAATATTATGATAGGACAACATATAACCGAAACTGGAAAAGGAGAGGATACAATGTAAAGAGTAAATACCATGAAAATACTGATGTTGTTAGAATGAACAAATTAGAATTTAATAAAAGGTTTTGGGATACTATGAGTAAAAGTGATACAGTTAATAAAAACAGGGTTCAAGCACAGGTAGTTAGTGAAAGTGCAGAAGTTGAAGGTATTGCAGAGTTCCATAGTTGGGCTGAAAAAGATACTGGTGTTAATAAAAAGTCAGACACACCACAAATAGAATCAATTTTGGGGGGTTTATTTGATAAGAAGGGGGACGCCGAAGTGTTTAATGGAGCCAAAGACTCGATTGCTGAGATTCAGATACATAGGGGGGAAACTGAAGTTGGGGTTGTTGTGGAGGAGGAGGAAGAAGTAATAGAGGGACATTTAAATAATGATCCTAAATCAAGTGATGTTATTGATGAGAGTGTGGAGGAAGAAATAAAAGTATTTGTAGAATTGAAAAGTGGTGATGTAGTAAAGGTAAGTGATGTGACAAACATGGGTAATAATGAGGTTAATTTAAGTGAAATGCAGACTAGGGAATGTGTATCTGAGGACAAGCTATTGCCTATTGGGAACTATGAAACACTAATCTATGAGAATGGTAATAATAATAATAATAATAATAAAGAAAATATAAAGGGATGGAATGTAAATGTGTGTTTTCAAGAAAAAGGGGAAAAGTTTTTAGAAGTTTTGTGGAACAACTATGGAAACTGTAGAAACAAAGATGCCTTTTGGAAAGAATTAGCAAAAGTAAGTGCAACCTTGTATCCTACATGGTGGACAAGAATCCGTAGTGGATTTCATAAAAAATGGGATGAAAGCAGTAGTTTGTTAAGTGGCAACACAGTGTTAAGAGGGACAGATAAAAACAAAGGTTTATATTTAAATGCCAATGCTTTGCAAACAGAGAGGGATGTGTCTAAGTGTAGGAAAGAGGAAATAGACTTAGGAACTAAAGAAATTGAAAATGATCTATTGTTTGTAAATACTGAAATAGACAATGATGTTGAGCTAGGTTGTCCATATGTTAAAGTAAACATTTACATTGGTCCATTTGAAATAAAAGAAAGCAGACATCCTAATGCGTATAGACTTATCTTTCCCAGATCAAGGAGGTTATTTGGATTAAGAAACATCACTGAATTGAAACCATATAAACATGATTAAGCACATTTCCCTGTTTGAATACAGTTACTCACCCATTTTCTGTAAAGCATTTTATCAGCAAAGATTTTTACTGGGTGTGTCAAATAGCAACTACCACTCATCCTACAGACCCTGGAAAAGTTCCAGATCTCTGTGACAATGTTTTTATATTTTTTATTGTCACTATTGAATATTAAATTTGGAGACATCTTCTTTACTTGCAAGGGGCAAGTTTAACCATGCACCCAAAGAGGTGACAAACATTTATTACTTTCTGTTTGTATTGTTGAATATGGGACATACTTGCACCAAATATAAAAGACAATGTAAAAATTGTTGTGCAAGACCCATCATTTTGTTACTATTGTTTTCTTAGGCATAAGATTTGTGTACAATTTTCTACAGCTAATCAGATGTTCACCAAGTTTGATGTTTGTGTTATGTTGTGACCAATTTAAGTGTCCAATTTTAGTATTAATTTGTTCTTGTACTATCTTGACTGTGTCTCAATGGGAGACAAGTTTTTTTTAATATTTTCTTTTTTTTTAAATGCATATTATATTCATACATGTGACTTCTCTAGTGTTTGTGTTTATATATCATGTCCATACTTATAATTATGTTCTTTGCTTTCATTTCCTTTATGTGGCTCAAAATGAGCAGACAGCTGCAATATTTTTCCTATGGACATCTGAACTGTCCATCTATGTAATATATTTATGTTCCTTCTATTATCTTGATTATACTGTGACTCAATGAGAGCTGACTTAGAAATAATTTACATATATTTTTTTTTATATCTTAAGATCGCATGTGATATATTTGTGTCTGTTTTTGATCGTTTTCCATGTGGCTCACTGGGAACAAAGATTAACAGTTTTTTTTTTACTTTCATATATTACTAAATATTTTTATTATGCTGTCATACTGAGGGCCAAAACACAAAGTTCATTTGAAACAACTCAACTAAAATATTTGCAGGAAACAGTCATTGTATACATACACATTATGCATAGTAAAACAAAAAAAATTTATTAAAATAGTACTTTTCCAAATTTTAACCATTTGACACATTTGTCCTAGTCGGCTAGTATCATTAACATTCTGTAAATGATATTACCCGAGGGGGGTATTGTAACGGAACATATTAAAAGCTTTACTTTAATGAAGTATGTGATACCCTCCAAATTCAACCAGTTTAACGAGTATTTATGATTATAGAAGAGTTATTGTGTATGTTAACAATGATTGCACAACATGTCTCCATAAACAGTCAACCCATTAAATCATACTGAATAACTGACCCACACAAAAGTTAATATCACTTGATCGCTGGTACAGCAAATGTCATCATGTAAAAACACTAAGTTTATCTTAAATAATTAATATGAAGTACGAAAAATAGTAGCCAACTTAGGTATTTTGGATCTCCTTAAATAAAAATCACTCAGATAGTGTGTTTGCGTGTTATTGTTTGAGGTGGATAAACAATGCAAAGATCATGTAATGGAAGTACTACTTTGTGTTGTGTCATGGTCTTTGGTGGACAGTGGAATTAAGATGGCCACCAGAGTAATAAATATTTGAAGGTTACATATACTATCACCAAATTCAGTTCCATATTCTTCTAAAATATCTATTACCTCTCTCTCAGTAAGATTGCGACGGTACATTTTCAGTCACAATTGTCTCTAACACTGGGAAAAACGGCACCGAATAATAAGGTACAAGGAGCAATTGGGAACAAAGAGAAATGAATCGTTGTTGAGATTGTTGTTGCTGTCCACAAAGAGAAGTTCAATTCCGAAGTGGTTTGCATTGTAAAAATGTTGCAATTTATGGAATAAGACATTTGTCATCAAGTCCCATCTACTATTAAAGATGTAGGCTTCAGCTGCAATTACACTTAAATTAATGGATTATGTATAGCTAAAACAATTCATTTAATTGTAAAATCTGTGGGGAAAATAATAAATATACTCGTAAATAGACTCATAAAATATGAATTACCAATCTAAACTTCAATATTTACAAAAGATGGGCACAAAGTTCCACCCTCATCCTTGGTACTATAAAGGTTGAGATGGCCAGCTGTGTATCTGTTATGGCAGGGTGTCAGACATGCTGAAAGATGGCTTCTTACGGCTCTTTCAAACTCTACAGTGAATTACAGTTTTGTAACAAAGCAAATCTGAATACATCTACAGTCTCAAAAAAAATGAGGTGCATCCAACAACACAACAGTATTTCCAATATCCTTAAAACCATAGAAGTTAATATTTTTCAGTGACTGACTATTTTTACATTTTCTCTGAATTAACCATATTTAAACACTTCATGTGATTTCAGCGAACGATATATAGCTCTCGTAGTTAAAGCCTATGTATCTATCTGTACCTACTTTATTTACTATGATTTCTTTTGTATTTTTATATTATACGGATTTCTGTCAGAGCATAATATCCTCCATAATGACACAGCATGAATACCTCACAGCTTATCATGCTTGTGTATTTATATAACTATTGATTTAACTATTTCATACAGTTTCAAATAAAAATCACGGTAATTTAGGAACAGGTCAATCGCATGTGTTAGCTGACACTGCTTTTCAGAGTAGTCGAAAGGCACTTCCGTCACACGAGCCTAAATAATCGTCTAAATAATATTAGACGACAATCTGTTGTCTTTTAACATGGGCACTCTTGTGCAAGACTACTGACTTATTTATTTAAGAACAAACTTTATTTATATTTATTGTGCATAATCTGAGTGTGACTGAATGCTTATAACATTTTTTTATTTAAATGTTGTAGTAATCATTAGTTTAGTCATAGAAGTGGTCACGCTGAATGAAATCATGTCTGTAGGGCTTGAGAACGGCGTATTTTTAATGGAGATGGCCTTCAGCGAATGGAAAAGCAGGCAGCGGCGGAACATAATTGAAGTGGAGACAGCCCTTTTTTTCGAGTGATGTTCTCATGGGAGCGATTTTAGGCATTTTCGTTTAGATCTTGAAGAAGACACTTTAACGTCGGTTCTTGAAGAATGCGGATGTGCCAATGATTTAGTACATTTATTCGATCGTGTGGATGATTCATTCCGGGTGTTGAACAGCCACTATGACAATCCAACATTTTCCAGTTGCATTGTACTCATTATAGTTCTCGCATATGGTAATTTATAAATCACCATGTAGTATTCTGAACTAGTGTGAGCTGGTTAATATTATGTGCATTGTGATCATGAAATAACTTGGGTTTCGCGTGTCTTGGATGATTATTTAGCTCTGGAATTCTGTTGCCATTCTCGTAACACTTTCAACGCAAGTACTGCTCATAGTAAGCAAATTTCTGTCTGTATTATAATCCATTATATTAAGACCACTTTCCGTTTACTTGAGTTATACTGTGCCGAATTAACATTAGTCAACATAGTTCTTTGTCGTCTACATGAATTACAGACGTTAGGATAGGACATTTTGTACTAATCAGTCACTTATCTCCATTTAATACGTCTGTTTGTTTTATTATTTCGCAATTCTAGGCAATGCATAATAATTTGACTGTAGGATCACAGATTCAGGTTTTTATTTGCATCGAGTTATCTGCTGGCCTTGTAAGCAGACGTGCACGGTTCGAAGCTATGCTACGTCTAGCTATCTTTTTTCTTTTTTTTCGAAAAAGAGGCGCGAACAGTTCACTTACCTGAAGTGTGAGCAACACAGGTAATTTCGCAATTAGTTCTCAAATGGACTGCTGATTAACGAGCACCTACTCAGCAGAAAACCGTTATATATCATCGGGAAAGAGAGAGGGAGGAGGAAGAGATGGACGGATAGAGGAAGGTATGTGTGGAGCATGTCTGACTTAAGTTGGCGAAACTGCGGGTAAAAATGTAATGTGTAATAAACCTGAGATTATTGTGAATGATAGCACACGTGCCACTGGTGTAATATTCGAAAAAAGTCTATTTTTTATTTTAGCAACCGGTTTCCGGCTGTTATACCATTACCTGGTACAAAGGTAAATGTGTGTTGGCATGAATTTTTGTAGGATCAAGGATTTTTACTGGTGCATCTACTGAGTATCTCAGTTGGTTTCCAAAGATGACATTTATTAATGACTGATTAAGGTCTAAAACTATTTACAACAATTGTTCAAGAAGAAAATAAGTGGGACAACAGAATTTCGTGAAACGATCCAAGTGATTAACTCAACAAAATAATCGTGTCTTTAACATATCCAATGTTACAAGCAGGTAAACAATACAATGTAGACTAAGCAGATGACTGAAGCAGCAGCGATTATACAATGTAAACATTTGTAAGAGGGCTAGTGAGACATTAGTAAATAAAATAAAAGAGAAATAGGGCACATGCGTAGGAGGGATAATATTCAATAATGCCTGGCTAGGGGTACGAGTAGTATCTGTAGCTATAAGTGACGAGTAAGGAACTATGTCTGATGGTTCATATTATGCTTGGGATAAAATAATCTTTATTAATTTCCTTTATTTCACCTTAGTCCATTTATGGATGTGATTTAAGACTTAGTGTTGTACAAATGTAGCTATGAGCCTCCCTAAATAAGTGGTCTGAGAAAGCAGTCTCCTTTCTTATGGTTCCAGTTTCTTTGGCGTTGCTTCAAATGGGTGGATATTGCTCTAACAGACTGAGATGCACAGAACTTTCCACAATCGCAAGTATTTTGTATACTTCACTTTCTTCCAAATGCGAAATGCGGTCTTTACAATTGAGCAAAAAGTGACAAGTAGTGTTATGCACATAAAGTGATATTTTAAACTTCCTTGGTGAAAGTTTCTCGCCGATTTCAGAGGTGCGATTATAACCTGCCATAATCCGATTGGAAGTTTAAAATTCTTGTTCATATTTCTGTTAAATAACATCTAACAGATGACCAAATGTAGTCTGTTTTCCGCGTTATTAAGTTGTGCACGTAAATATCCTTAATGTTCTAGTGTAACCACAAGCGCCGGAACGAAGAGGAAGAACGCAAGACAAGAGAAGGCGGCGTGGCGACGTCGGCCAATAGCGCGCTGACCAGGATGTCACCACGATAGGAGCGGCACCTAGCCCAAGTGAATAAAAGCGCCGAGCCTGCCAGTCTCGGCCGGACATTAGTGGACAGGATTCGCAGAGTATTAGCACGGCCTAGCAGGGAGTGCAACGACAACAGTTATTAGTGATCCATATCCACTGCTTGTTAGGACATTAACTACAACGAAGACCATTACTGGTTGCCTGTCGCCCATCGCTTGCAACACTTATGGTAAATATAAGTTAAGTATTGTCATTCTTCTTATTTGTAATAAAAATTGCTATTGTTACTTGCTTGAATTGTTGTTAGCATTTCGAGAACGCAGCTTCCTTTAGGCACCCTACACGATACGAGTGGCCAAGGCTCCACATTTGGCAACGCGGACTCGACACTTAATATGAAGCGTGCTTCACGACAATATTTCATCGCTGGAACGCGAAGGAAATTATCTGTATCCAGCAAGTGAACGCAGCGGATCCGCATTAGGTTGTATATGTACTCCATTCCAGCAACTGAGAGAAATCTAATTCCTCTAGTAATTCTAGCTAGGAGGGAAGACCGAGAAGCATGATCACTCTGCACCGGACGGTACTTGTATGTATGCATTACGATGAAAGTGAATCTTAACATTTACATTGCCTCCAGTTTTAAATGAAAAAGGCCAGAAGCATCATTTCAGAAAGGAAGGATCTCGTATCGTCGAGGAATTGGTCATTAAAAACATTGACGAAACTTGAACTGAAAAGTATGAAGTTGGAAGTCGGCCTAGTCCTCTTCACTGGAATCATCCTGATACTTTCGTTATACCATTTATACAAATCGAAGCACACTACTATACGGGGTTTAGGACTGTCATTTTACCAAATGCCGGTTCAGAGCTTCACCAGTGTGTCACAAAACTGGCCAGTTTTCTTCCCTAGATTAGTCAGAAACTCTTTTCAGGTCTTAATATTTGATGTTTCACGAGAGTCTTCAGATACTAAGTCCAAACCTGTATCCAATTTCCCACAGGTTTACGAGAGCAATCACCACTAAACTTTCATTCGGTAATGTTAAGCCATTTCAACTCTTAGTGTTGCATTATTTTATTAGCTGTTCATTAACCCTCTGTGCTGCACAAAAAAAGTAAAGTTATTATTCTTTAAACCTGGCTAGGATGTTTCGTTGAGGTATTAACATCCGCTCTTCGCACTGTTGAGATGTAATTGTTAACTACTTTGTTTGACGTAGTTTCGCTTTAAGTAAGACTGTAAAATTAAATTGCTATAACATGTGTTAGTGTAACAGCAGTTTATTTCCAAAGTTTTTATGCTGTCGGTCATAACTCTGACTTCCATCGATGCACAAAACCGTGATGCAGCTGATATCTATAATCCCTTCCCTTTCCTTTTTCACCCCTCCTCCTTCAATTTACATTGTGTTTCACATTCCCGAAAGAACAAATACTACTCATTCAAATAAATAAGTAAGAAGTACACATATGCGGATCAGGCGACAGAGTAAGCAACATCCAGAGCCGGAGACATCAGCGGAGTACACATGGAGCCAGCAGTGATGGAGAGCCACCCCGAATTACTACGCCAGCCAGCAGAGCTCATGGTAAGACTATATTACTGCAGCAGCGTCCCAGGGACCGATAGACACACTAATTCGTTTGTTTGGATAGAAGCAGATGTATGCAGAGCAGTCGCTATCCCCCAGTAAGACAGTTATCTTCATTGGCTGTCAGTTCCTTAGTATGCAATCACTGCATACTTACCATACACCTTCGCCCTTCTGTAAGTACGACAGGATTACGTCACAACCTGATTAAAATACTTGCTGATTCCAGAACTTGGCACTCAAGCAGTGTCAGTTATACTATAACCTGCTATATATTATTTGGGATGCAACTTTAATAATAAATGTCCAATCCTTGCAAACTTCTACGTTTTTTACGAATTGAATGCTGCATCCTGCGTGGTAACACTGGTTTCGTAGCGTAAACCCCGAGTAACAGTAAAGCATTATAAAAGATTCAACGAGAATCAATTTGAAAAAAAGTGTTTAGCGTTCCTTATGTCAGGTCACGTTATCCAAAATGTGTTGTTTAAAGTCACTAATTAGCACTGCACCCTGAGGGGAGATGTGGTGCTGGAATTGGAAGTGTGATAACGGACATGAGAACCACCAACAAAAGGGGAGGTATCGCAACTTCACTCAGACTTAAGTAACAATACTGAAGCATACGTAAAGTGATTGCTATCATTTGAAAATGGAATAAGGAGGTACACTAAACTCCATTCAGAGAGACGCGAAAGTATGTAAAACGCTGCAAGGTATGGTACTCTCGCCTACTTTACAACCTATCCTCCTTAACTCTCTGGACAACCTAATAGCAGTGCACAAGAGACGTTATAGTGCAGAGCAGTTACTTCAGCAAATGAAACAAACCCGCAGAAATTACCACCACAAAGTTATGGCAATAAGCACCTTCACAGAGGAAAACCGCACTGCAGTTCCTTATCTAAATCCTCGCACGAACGAAAAAATGGCTGACATCGAAATAACTGTCCAAAGAATTGATAAGCAACTGAAAACACTCAACAGAGGAAAGTCCACTGGACCTGACGGGATACCAGTTCGATTCCACACAGAATACGTGAAAGAACCCCCCCCCCCCCCCCCCCCCCCCGTTCTAACAGCCGTGAACCGCAAGTCTCTAGAGGAACGGAAGGTACCAAATGATTGGAAAAGAGCACAGGTACTTCCAGTTTTCAGGAAGGGTCGTCGAGCAGTTGCGCAAAACTATAGGACTATATCTCTGACATCGATTTGTTGTAGAATTTTAGAACATGTTTTTTGCTCGCGTATCATGTCATTTCTGGAAACCCAGAATCTACTCTGTAGGAATCAACATGGATTCCGGAAACAGCGATCGTTTGAGACCCAATTCGCTTTATTTGTTAATTAGAGTTGAGTATTGCTCATCAGTGTGGGATCCCTACCAGATCGTGTTGACGGAGGAGATAGAGAAGATCCAAAGAAGAGCGGCGCGTTTCGTCACAGGGTTATTTGGTTACCGTGATAGCGTTACGGAGATGTTTAGCAAACTCAAGTGGCAGACTCTGCAAGAGAGGCGCTCTGCATCGCGGTGTAGCTTGCTCGCCAGGTTTCGAGAGGGTGCGTTTCTGGATGAGGTATCGAATATATTGCTTCCCCCTACTTATAACTCCAGAGGAGATCACGAATGTAAAATTAGAGAGATTCGAGTGCGCACGGAGGCTTTCCGGCAGTCGTTCTTCCCGCGAACCACACGCGACTGGAACAGAAAAGGGAGGTAATGACAGTGGCACGTAAAGTGCCCTCCGCCACACACCGTTGGGTGGCTTGCAGAGTATAAATATAGATGTAGATGTAGACCTGGAAAATATTAGATACAGGCTCCCGGGTAGATGCCATTTCCCTTATATTCCTGAAGGCGTTCGATACAGTTCCGCACTGTCGCCTGATAAACGACGTAAGAGCCTACGGAATATCAAACCAGCTGTGTGGCTGGATTGAAGAGTTTTTGGCAAACAGAACACAGCATGTTCTCAATGGGGAGACGTCTATAGACGTTGAAGTAACCTCTGGCGTGCCACAGGGGAGTGTTATGTGATCATTGCTTTTCACAATATATATATAAATGACCCAGTAGATAGTGTCGGAAGTTCCATGTGGCTTTTCCAGATGACTCTGTAGTATACAGAGAAGTTTCAGCATTAGAAAATTGCAGCGAAATGCAGGAAGATCATGAGCGGATAGGCACTTGGTGCAGGGAGTGGCAGCTGACCCTTAACATAGACAAATGTTATCTATTGCGAATACATAGAAAGAAGGATCCTTTATTGTATGATTATATGATAGCGGAACAAACACTGGTAGCAGTTATTTCCGTAAAATATCTGGGAGTATACGTACGGAACGATTTGAAGTGGAATGATCATATAAAATTAATTGTTGGTAAGGCGGGTGCCAGATTGAGATTCATTGGTAGAGTCCTTAGAAAATGTAGTCCATCAACAAAGGAGGTGGCTTACAAAACACTCGTTCGACCTTTACTTGAGTATTGCTCATCAGTGTGGGTTCCGTACCAGGTCGGGTTGACGGAGGAGATAGAGAAGATCCAAAGAAGAGCGGCGCGTTTCGTCACAGGGTTATTTGGTAACCGTGATAGCGTTACGGAGATGTTTAGCAAACTCAAGTGGCAGACTCTGCAAAAGAGGCGCTCTGCATCGCGGTGTAGCTCGCTGTCCAGGTTTCGACAGGGCGCGTTTCTGGATGAGGTATCGAATATATTGCTTCCCCCTCCTTATACCTCCTGAGGAGGTCAAGAATGTAAAATTAGAGAGATTCGAGCGCGCACAGAGGCTTTCCGGCAGTCGTTCTTCCCGCGAACCATACGCTACTGGAACAGGAAAGGTAGGTAATGAGAGTGGCACGTAAAGTGCCCTCCGCCACACACTGTTGGGTGGCTTGCGGAGTATAAATGTAGATGTAGATGTAGCCTCAGGTACCACCTCATCTTTTCAGCCTATTTATGACCACCCTCTTGATTTCCATGTGCACCATGTGTCGATTGAGTAGGTCGCGCTTAGCGAATAATTATGTGTACACCTCAGTAGCTGGATATTGTAAGATGGACTGGAACAATTCAAGTGAAGCTCGAACGGAAATGTGCATGAACGTGAAAATGTGAGTGATTTTTCAGAAATGATGCCAGTCTGCGATCTGGTGGACATGTTCTGCTAAAACGGGAGGACTTTACGCCCCTACTTCGCAAGTTAGGGCGTGTAACCAGTAGATAAGCGAACAGAGGGCTGTCGCCGCATGCCTCTGGCCACAAGCTGTGAAGTGGCCGAGCTGATCTGACACAAGCCTTCTCACGGCACTAAGGCATTGTGATTGCCACACATCTAAGGTCACTGCCTGTTGCTGGGGTTGGAACACTGTCGACACAGCGTAGTATGAGGGCCAGACTGTCGAAGTGGTGAGCTGGATTACGTGATGCCTGTAACTGGCACTAAGACGCTTCCATCGTCTGCGCAGTCAAAAAAGATGTCCCCGCACAACATTATGGAATGAGTAAACATAAATCTAGCCTGCTCCAGCCTTGTAGCATCTGTCATCGTCTGCAGCCAGCTCCGAAAAATACTCCAGGCCAGTCGTCGACCTGGTGCTGGACATCCCACAGAGTGCGCCAAAAGTCACGTCAGGTGTGACTTGCTTCGAAAGAGCTGCTAATGCACTCAGCTGCAAATTTATTTACTTATTTTATTTATTTTTTTGGGGGGGGCGGGGGGGGGGGCGGTTGGGGTGGCTCATGACTGCTCGTCACTATGTCTTCACAAATACATTCGTAATATTAGGTATGGAAGTGGGATGTGTCAGAGTGACGTGCATTGCCTACGAGACTGCTGAAGCGACTACTGGTAATGAACATTGCCACTACTGGAGTTAAAGTCTTCTGGGTTATTAGGCCGCATCATGTTTCTTCTAAAATGTTCGACGTTGCGACCCATCTGCTGGGATGTTCCTCAGGATCTTTTGGTGTCCACTACTGCTAGAACACTGTCAGAGACGAGTGTCGCGTCCACTTATAGAGGGGGAGTTTTCTGGCGTTCGTTCTGGAGAAGTGATAGTATTGGTTAAAATTCATATGGCTACCATTGGTGGGCGATAGTCATAGGCTAATACAGAAGAAGGGGCGTTGGTAGCTCATCTCTTGTAGATACCATTGCCGGTCGTCGTCATTGGATAGAAAGGCACTATTCCACACTTATGCTGGAGAAGGGTTATTGGTAGCTCATCTCCTTTGGATACCATTGGCGGTCGTCGTCGTTGGATAGAAAGGCACTGTTCCACACTTACGCTGGAGAAGGGTTATTGGTTGAAATGCCTGCTATTGGTTGGTCGTCTACAGTGGCTAGATTCGAAACGGACAGAGCAAGAGAGGGGGAATGTTTACCCAAAATATTATTGTCCGCCGAGGTGACTTGCAGCGCGTTGTTTATGCCGCTCACACACCGCGGCCGCGTATTTACTTCCTTGATGGCGGTGAGCCACGATGCCGGAAGCCTATAGCCGTCCTCTCTATTGAAATTAGATGCATTCTTAGAAATTTCAGCCGCTTCTCGGACCTTTCTTCTATAAATGTTTGTTTCTTTAGCCAGTACACGTACGTTATTAAAATCGATGTCAGAGCCACAGTTCTCGTGATGTTCCGCTGCTGCCGATTTTGTACTTTGTTTTAGCCGCATGTGCCGTTCGTGTTCCTTAATGCGTTCTTTAACAGTTCTTCCCTTTTCGCCTATATACACTTTGCGGCAGCCACATGACACTTGATAGACCCCTGCATTCTGGAGGTAATCAGGTGCATCCGTTTCCTGTCGGAAGAAAGCCTTTTATTTTTTTTTTAATAAAGAAATATGTCTGAATACCATTTTGCTGGCCGGGGTGGCCGAGCGGTTCTAGGCGCTACAGTCTGGAACATCGCGACCGCTACGGTCACAGGTTCGAATCCTGCCACGGATATGGATGTGTGTGATGTCCTTAGGTTAGCTAGGTTTAAGTAGTTCTGTGTTAGCAGACGAGCCAACACCGTGTTACGAGTGGAGGCCGAAATGCGCGCGTTTTAGCTCACGCAGGCTGGCGTGAGGAGGGAAGAACTATACTGACGTAAAGTTTGGAACATGACAAGGAATGAGAATTCAGAAAGCGGACGTAATTAGTTTGATACTTAACTTTAATCCATTAATGATGAACGTCGCTCTTGTCGGTACATGACTGACAATATTATCTGTTCAAAATACATTCTGGAAGATAGTACTTACAGTAACTGAATATGGCGCCTTGCTAGGTCGTAGCAAATGACGTAGCTGAAGGCTATGCTAAACTGTCGTCTCTGCAAATGAGAGCGTATGTAGACAGTGAACCATCGCTAGCAAAGTCGGCTGTACAACTGGGGCGAGTGCTAGGAAGTCTCTCTAGACTAGACCTGCCGTGTGGCGGAGCTCGGTCTGCAATCACTGATAGTGGCGACACGCGGGTCCGACGTATACTAATGGACCGCGGCCGATTTAAAGGCTATCACCTAGCAAGTGTGGTGTCTGGCGGTGACACCACACTAAGCTCTAGGGGACTGATGACCTTAGAAGTTAAGTCCCATACTGCTCACAGACAATTTTTTGAATAACATTTTTCTCTAAAATTCTGTTTATGCGGTCAGTGACCCCAGAAACGAACGGTAACCTGACGGAGTGAGAAGGCGGTTCCTCGTCATTCTTTTTAGCGGTATAAATATTCCGCCTAAAAGCCCTGTCGATTGAATAACTATCATACCCATTTGCCTTCAATGTTCTCTTTAAAAAAATCCACTCCGATTCTAAGTTGTCGTCATCGCTGATACGGAAGGCACGTGAAGACAAAGTGTTGAGTACTGCTTGCTTCTGGGCTGGGTGGTGGTGCGAAGTGGCATCTAAATACCTGTTTGTGTTAGTCAGCTTTCTGTACACTCTGTGACCTAGAGTGTTAGCAGATCTTCTGTATACCATCACATCTAGGAATGGGAGACCGACCTCACTCTCAACCTCCAAGGTGAATTTGATTTTGGGGTGAATTCCATTTAAGAAATTGTGGAACGCATGAAGTTCTTCTTCGCCGTGTGGCCCTATAACACTTGTATCGTCCACATAGCGGAGCTAGCAAGAAGGCTTCAAAGGAGCACTACTTAACGCTTGTTGCTCAAAATGTTGCATAAAAACGTCAGCTGCAACTGGCGAAATGGGTGAGCCCATGACAAGGCCGTCAGCCTCTTCATAGGATTCACCATTGTATTTAAAATAGCTCGAACGAAGACATAATTCATTTAAGTCACAAACAGTAGTGGACACCAAAAGATCCTGAGGAAGATCCCAGAAGAGGGGTCGACAGGCTGAACATTTTAGAAGAAACATGACGCGGCCTAATAACCCAGAAGATTTTAACATCAGTGACAACGGCCACGAAAGCCTGCAGGATTGCACTACTACTGGTGAGACTGCGAAGGGTTCCCTATTTGAGACGGCGGCCGCGCCGCGGTCGTTTGCGCTAGCTGCGGCAGTCGCCGAGAGCCACGGCCCGGACATCGCTCAGCCCCGGAGCACGGCACTTTGCGCCGGCTTAGGTCGCCCCTCTAATGCGCCTCATTACGACCGCAGCGCACACTTAATGCGGCGGTGGAGGGCGCAGTTAGGGCTCTGCGACGCCGGGGCTCCGTCACTTTTATGGCGTGTTTCGCTGTCGTAAACACGCTCGCCCCCTTGCGGCTTTATCATTTTCGCGTTATGTGGAATAGCAGTGCAGCTTCGACGCATCCGTAGTGGCTCATAAGGCCATGCAGCTGGGCACCGTCTCCAGCAGACGTTTCGTTTGCTGCTCTCCAGCACATGACCTCTAATGTACGGGTCTTCTTGTGGCAATCATAAATTCACCCTGAAACCTTCCCGTCTCCTCTACATCTCTTTTGTTACGCTACCTTCCCGTCTACAATAACCTATGAAAGCTTCCCTTAGGATTTCTTTCTCTTGCTTAGTAATAACAAATGAAATCTTCCATTTGAAATTTATTCTCTTTCTCAATCTCCGCATACAAATTTAAATGCTGCTTATTAAAAGTGATTTTCTTATTATATCTTCTGGTGAACCTTCCGGGATGTAAGGTCGTGGTCCATGAAACTCTTCAGCTCCTAACGTTTCGTCCAGAGCTGCGCTGGACATCTTCAGAGGGGTGTTTCTCCTCCGGTGAGTCTTGCCAACTGTCGTAAACTCTGTCGGCAAGACTCACCGGAGGAGAAACACCCCTCTGAAGATGTCCAGCGCAGCTCTGGACGAAACGTTAGGAGCTGAAAAGTTTCATGGACCACGACCTTACATCCCGGAAGGTTTACCAGAAGATATGTCATCCGGTCGTGAAAGCTTTCATAGTATGATTTTCTGATTACTTCGACGAAACATAGAATGTGTCGTCGTCGTGGCCCTCAGTCGTTACCTGCAATAACCCAAAACTGTTCCTTACCTTTTTTACTGTTACTCAATCGGCATCTGACTGTTACATCGAACTGCGACAAGAATATACTTACTCTGTTTTACTGTACTTTATTAGCTGCTGGTGGGCCGTCATAATAAGTGGCTGTATTTATTACCAAAGCTGAAGTTATTCTTTAATAAATCTGACTGACATTACGTAATTCATAGTTAAACTTTTTCTTGACAACAATAAAATTTAGCAAAGTTTTACGTTGATGGTTTTTGGAATGTATTATAATCAGTAATGCAATATTCCTGGCAAAAATTAATTATATTCTGAATGAAATGATTTTACAAAAGTTCAAATGGGACTTACTTTTTACAATAATCTTACAACTAGCATCGCGCAAACATACCTTCAGTAGTCTTGAGTTTCTCAAAGAAATTACTCAATAATATTAGTTCCTCATATTATAATAGTTAGCTGATGTCTCTGTACATCCGTTTATAATCTCTTGTAAATCACAGCTGGTGGCTGGCGGGCACACCGCTCCTCTCAACCTCTCGCTTCAGACCTGCTACCGACTCGCTTCAGTTCTCGCTTACTACTGACTTCCTACGAACGCTAAAGTGCGGTCTCTCCCTCCAGCAATGCTTTCTGGTGCAGACAATCCCTGCTACCATTACAAAATGTATCAATGCGCGGTCTTTCCCGCTCCTTTCTTAAAATGTATCCACACGCGGTCTCTCCCGGCCTTTTTAAAATTATATCAATGTGCGGTCTCTCCTACCAACAATACTTTGGTGCAGACATTCCCTGCTACCACAATTATTTCCAACATGACAAATATTAATTATTCCTACTTAATCCTATTAATAAAATATAAACATCTTTCACAAATTGTGGTTTGACAATAGGCAATAGAAATATACACGTCTTACAACCCTGAAAGCAGACCTCATACACGGACAAAATATTCCAAGACGTATTGCGTCAATTTTCTCAAATTAGTTACAAAATTTAAAGTTGGTCAGGGCTAGCGAACAGCCTTAAGGACAGGTTAAGGACAGGGGTAGGTTATCATCCACTGTTCGTATTCCTAATAAGAGCACCATTTGTCTGTAATAGGCTTCATCAGGCAGGAACCGACTGGTATATACCGGAAAAACAAATGAAGGGATAAGTGAGTTAAAGAAAAATAAATGTTAACCTAATAAGAGCACTATCTGTCCATAATAGGCTTCATGAGGTAAGTATCAAGTGGTTTATATTGGAAAAACAAATGAAAGAATTCTTTTCTTCTTTCTTTTGCTACTGCCTTTATCCCGCATTGTGCGAATGGTCGGCAGGGTTAAGGATGTAGTTGGCGTGGTTAATTTGTAAGGGGTGGCCGGATGCCCTTCCTGCCGCCACCCTATACCCCCCGGGACGGAATTAATGTACACCAGCTGTCTGTGTCTAGTGTAAATCGTGAAATAGTATGAATGCGTTTCAGATGTCTGCGAGTCGTGTAACTGAGGTGGGACGTGAGGACCAGCCTGGTATTCACCTAGTAGGATGTGGAAAACCGCCTAAAACCACATCCAGGCTGGCCGGAATACCGGCCGTCGTCGTTAATCCGCCGGGTGGATTCGATCAGAGGCCGGCCCGCCACCCGATTCCAGGAAGCAGCGCGTTAGCGCTCTCGGCTATCCTGGCGGCTCGGAAAAACAAATGAAAGAATAAATATGTTAAAGAAAAGTAAATGGTAATTCGGAGTAAAGAAAAACGTGATCATAACAGTGGCGAAGTAATGTTTGAATACTGTATATTGTTCACTCAAAGGCAAAATAATTTTGGCGTTACAACAATTTATTAAAAGTGTATGGATTCCTAGATTAAGTAAAAAAAAGAAACAGCTAATTGCACTTAATATAGCCTAGATGACGAATACGTTCTCGCAGATTCTCCAATTACGATAAAAGCAGAACCAAGGTCCATGTACCGACTATGTGTTAATATTGAGCCAGTTAGCAATAAATGTTCATCCTATGTAAAAGTTCATCACCATAGCTAACACTCGCACGAAGTTAGTCTTTCAGTGCCAAAAACTTGCACTTGAAAGCAACGTGAAAAAGTTGCCCGAGCTGCTCAAACACTATCACCGATATAGCTGCCTTGCAGCCCAGATGCAAAGGAAACAATATTCAACTCCTGCCAATACCTGCTGAAATGACCCTAATCCTTATTAAATTGTTTGTCGTATCACTAAACACAAGGTGGTCCATTGGTAGTGACCGGGCCAAATATCTCACGAAATAAGCATCAAACGAAAAAACTACAAAGAGCGAAACTCGTCTAGCTTGAAGAGGGAAACCAGATGGCGCTATGGTTAGCCCGCTAGATGGCGCTGCCATAGGTCAAACGGATATCAACTGCGTTTTTTTAAAGTAGGAACCCCCGTTTTTATTACATATTCGTGTAGTACGTAAAGAAATATGAATGTTTCAGTTGGACCACTTTTTTCGCTTTGTGATAGATGGCGCTGCAATAGTGACAAAATTATAAGTACGTGGTATCACGTAACTTTCCGCCACTGCCGACGGTATTTGCTTCGTGGCACATTAGCCGTGTTAAAATTGACCGTTTACCAATTTCGGAAAAGGTCGATATCGTGTTGATGTGTGGCTATTGTGATCAAAATGCCCAACGGCATGTGCTATGTGTGTTGCTCGGCATCCTGGACGTTATCATCCAAGTGTCCGGAGCCTTGGCCGGATAGTTACGTTATTTAAGGAAACAGGAAGTGTTCAGCCACATGTGAAACGTCAACCACGACCTGCAACAAATGATGATGCCCAAGTAGGTGTTTTAGCTGCTGCCGCGGCTAATCCGTACATCAGTAGGAGACAAATTGCACGAGAATCGGGAATCTCAAAAACGTCGGTGTTGAAAATGCTACGGAAAATCCACGATGGCTGCGACAAGTGGAACATCAGCGACCTTGGCGGATTTATGTATGGCGCGGCATTATGGGAGGAAGGATAATTGGCCCCCATTTTATCGATGGAAATCTGAATGGTGCACCGTATGCTGATTTCCTGCGTAATGTTTTACCGATGTTAATACAAGATGTTTCACTGCGTGACAGAATGGCGATGTACTTCCAACATGATGGATGTCCGGCACATAGCTCGCTTGCCGTTGAAGCTGTATTGAATAGGTGAATTGGTAGTCGAAGCAGCATACCATGGCCCGCACGTTCACCGGATCTGACGTCCCCGGATTTCATTCTGTGGGGAAAGTTGAACGATATTTGCTATCGTGATCCACCGACTACGCCTGACAACATGCGTCAGCGCATTATCAATGCATGTCCAAACATTACGGAAGGCGAGCTACTCGCTGTTGAGAGGAATGTTGTTACACATATTGCCAAATGCATTGAGGTTGACAGACACCATTTAGAGCATTTATTGCATTAATGTGGTATTTACAGGTAATGACTCTGTAACAGCATACGTTCTCAGAAATGATAAGTTCACAAAGATACATATATCATATTGAAACAACCGAAATAAAATGTTCAAACGTACCTGCGTTCTGTATTTTAATTTAACGAACCTACCTGTTACCAATTGTTCGTCTAAAATTGTGAGCCATATGCTTGTGACTATTACAGCGCCATCTATCACAAAGCGAAAAAAGTGGTCCGAGTAAGACATTCATATTTCTTTACGTACTGCACGAATATGAAATAAAAAATGGGAGTTACTATTTTAAAAAACGCAGTTGATATCCGTTTGACCTATGGCAGCGTCATGTAGCGGGCCAACCATAGCGCCATCTGGTTTTCCCCTTCAAGCTAGACAAGTTTCGTGCTTTGTATTTTTTTCGTTTGACGCTTATTTCGTGAGATATTTGGCCCTGTCATTATCAATGGACCACCCTGTATTTTGAATCGACCGTTTCCCCATTCTCGTCACTTACAAAACATTTTCACGCAAGTATAATGCTAAATATTAATAAAAACATCATCTAGTGCCACCATGAACAACTCTTAAAATATTTAAATACACTGGTGTGCAAAACCTGAGGAAGAAATTTACTTGCCAACGATGTGTCACTGCCATGTAACATAGATCGATAAAGTTTCAACCATGCCTAGAATGAAATGCTACAATTTGGTACAGAAGTTAACTGTAAGAAATACGCAATGAGACGAACACAAAGCAGACTTTTGTTCAAAGGCACCGTACCACGATTTTTGGTGGTCCCCTGGACATTACATCAGGCGAGACATGGTTCTTAATCCAGAGGGGCGCTCTGTATCGTACTCGCTTGTTGGCCACGATGTTGATAGAGCGCTCCATTCCTCCACCGGATGACAGCTGCCAGGTGGCCGTTGGTTCGTGTGGACGTCGGTGCAATACGGATCCTAAACGCATCCCACACGAGCGCAATGCGATCGTCGGAGGAACGGGTAGGCCAGTCCAATCGCCGAATGCTCTCTCGTTGCAAGAGATCCACCGCTTGCACTGTCGACGTCGTGCATTGTCATCTACAAAAATCAAGTCAAGGTACAGACTGAAAAGACTGATAACATTGACCGATGAGTTTGTCAGCTTCAGAGGTTCAGAGGTCAGTACACTCATGCGGCATTACGCGTCCCGGTACCATAAAACATGGATCGCCAAAACAACATAGCCCCATATGGCCAACGGTCGGAGCACGTGATGCCCCCAGGAACACTGTCGAACAAAATTAGAATTAATTTTTAATACCTTCAGCTGCTGACGAGCGTTGATATATATCAACGGGGACAGGTGAAAATGTGTGCCCTGACTGGAACTCGAACCCGTGATCTGCTTACATGGCAGACGCTCTATCCATCTGAGCCACCGCGGTCACAGAGGACAGTGCGACTGCACGGACTACGCCCATGCTTCCCGCGAGACCCACATTCTTACCTTGTATGTCCACACACTACGTTCGTACTGTCCCACCCCAACACACTCATTACTCGTGGAAGACATTCTTACCAAGTCGCCGGCCGCGGTGGTCTCGCGGTTAAGGCGCTCAGTCCGGAACCGCGCGACTGCTAAGGTCGCAGGTTCGAATCCTGCCTTGGTCATGGATGAGTGTGATGTCCTTAGGTTAGTTAGGTTTGAATAGTTCTAAGTTCTAGGGGACTGATGACCACAGAAGTTAAGTCCACTAGTGCTCAGAGCCATTTTTGAACCATCTTACCAAGTCCTGTAAGAGTTCTGGGAATATGTGTGCGTTAGTACAGAAGAAGAAGGTCCATGCCGGTATTGCCGTAACTGTATACTGATATGGATATGGTGTCTGTCCTTTCGGATATGTCCCGAAGAACAGACACCATTGACAACCTGCAGGTGTCTAGAACGAAATTAGAAATAATTTGTAATACCTTCGGCAGCTGACTGGGGTTGATACATATCAACGGGGACAGGTGAAAATCTGTGTCCCGACCGAGACTCGAACCCGGGATCTCCTGCTTACATGGCAGACGCTCTATCCGTCTGAGACATGTCCGAAAGAACAGACACCATATCCATATCAGTGTATAGTTCTTGAAATACCGGCCTTGACCTTCGTCTTCCGTGCGCATGCACACATATTCCCCGAACTCTTACGGGACTTGGTAAGAATGTCTTCCACGAGTAATGAGTGTGTTGGGGTGGGACACTACGAATGTAGTGTGTGGGCATACAAGGTGAGAACGTGGGTCTCCCGGGAAGCGTTGGCGTAGTCCGTGCAGTCGCACTGCCCTCTGTGCCCTCGGTGGCTCAGATGGATAGAGCGTCTGCCATGTAAGCAGGAGATCGTGGGTTCGAGTCCCGGTCGGGGCACACATTTTCACCTGTCCCCGTTGATATATATCAACGCCTGTCAGCAGCTGAAAGTATGAAAAGTTAATTGTCATTTTGATTGTGTCTGTTGTTTCGGCCATGTCCGAAAGAACAGACACCATATCCATATAAGTACATATTATCGAACAAGGTCGTTCAGAGGCATAACGTAAGATGGGTGTACTGATCTCTAAGTCTTTGAACACGGTCAACATTCTTGTAGCACTGAATTCCCTTTCCATGTGTGTCTTTTGAGGGAAGCACTCGTCCCTGACGCCATTTTTATGGGTGACAATGTGCGATAGCATCGAACAACGTAGGATAGGGGGATATTCGATCTGCTCCTTCCCTCGACTTCAATCACTTCGAGCACGTGTGTATTATGCGGGGAAACTTACTACGCCGGCCGGTGTGGCCGAGCGGTTCTAGGCGCTTCAGTCTGGAACCGCGTGCCCGCTACGGTCGCAGGTTCGAATCCTGCCTCGAGCATGGATGTTTGTGATGTCCTTAGGTTAATTAGGTTTAAGTAGTTTTAAATTCTAGGGGACTGATGACCTCAGCTGTTGAGTCCCATAGTGCTCAGAGTCATTTGAACCATTTTTGTTTGTTTTTTGTTTTGTTTTGAGACTTACTACAGCTAGTCCACATACACCAGTGACCGTCCAGGTGTTGTCAGCTGGTTTGGTGAAGGAGAGAACACTCTATCAGAAGGACTCCTTAATAACGAAGCGAACAGCATGGGAGCAAATTGCAGATCATGCATTGCCTTCCGTAGTGATCACACACGCTATTACGAAGCATGTGAAGCAGTTTGTAGATTCCATGAGTTCATAATGAATCGCAGTGACTTCAGGACAGTTCTTACCTTTGAATAAAAGTCTCATTTCTGAACATCTCACTGCGTATTTCTTTCAGTTAACTACTGTACGCTACTGTAACAAATCTTGCTGTGATTGTCAGAGTATTATCAAAATATGTTACTTGCCAGTGACGTATAAACGAAAGTTACTTTCGTCCTGTTTATTTTTGTATGCACAGTTGTTGCACGTCACATCATACAGCTTTTCACTAATATTTTCCGTAGTGTTCTTGGTTTTTATATCGCAGTCGCCAATATGAGTAGTGACTGATTTAAATGGTATGCCTGTATCAGCTAAATAATGCATAAATCGGCATATTGCGATTCCATATCTAAACATGGTTTCTTTAACAAAAAGGGTAAGGACATGCTGACACACCTGTGGGGAAAATTATATTCTGATTAATTTAATTCGGCAGTTTTAATCAGTTTTCGTGTGCTGTGGATTCACTTTTAATGAATTTGTGCTAAGTATTCACTGTACAATTTAGCACCGGTTTGACATATTATAGCTGTAACAGCTTTGGTTTACCAGCGTATTAATTGAAAGTGTTTTATAATCATTGTACGTAAAAATCGATGCCAAATAAAAACTAGAATTCGTACAGTCTTCTACAATGCAGCATAGCCGTGGTAGCCCGGCTGTATACTAAGCACTCTGTTCTCCTCAAGTTCACACCTTTGCATCATCTCAGCCCCCACGGCCAAGCTGGGAGCCTGTCAGGCTTGTAAACCCACGGCCTACACTTGGGGGAAGAAACGAGGACTTAACGAAAAGAAAATTTCACTATGCCTACTCTGACGAGCATACGATGACAACATATTTCCAATGGGAAATGAAACTGGAAGAATGTTGAACAGGATGTTCACTTAAAGCAATACAAAAATATCCCTGTTGGAGTGTATGGACAGTCGGTATGAAGTGTGACCACGCCACAAGACAATGCAGACCCGAAACGGCCCTTAAAACGCGTGCAGATCAGTGTACTGCGAATCTCTTGCCCAACGTAAAGTCCCGAGCGACTGGAAAAAAGCGCAGGTGACGCCTGTATATAAGAAGGGTAGAAGGACGGATCCTCTAAATTACAGACCAATATCCTTAACATCGGTTTGTTGCAGGATTCTCGAACATATTCTCAGTTCGAAAATAACGAATTTCCTTGAGACAGAGAAGGTGCTGTCCATACATCAGCACGGCTTTAGAAAGCATCGCTCCTCCGAAACGCAACAAGCCTTTTTTTCATATGATATCTTGCGAACCATGGATGAAGGGTATCAGACGGGTGCCGTATTCCTTGACTTCCGGAAAGCGTTTGACTCGGTGCCCCACTGCAGACTCCTAACTAAGACACGAGCATAGGGGATTGGTTCCCTAATATGTGAGTGGCTCGAAGACTTCTTAAGTAATAGAGCCCAGTACGTTGTCCACGATGGTGAGTGTTCATCGGAGGTGAGGGTATCATCTGGAGTGCCTCAGGGAAGTGTGGTAGGTCCGCTGTTGTTTTCTATCCAAGTAAATGATCTTTTGGATAGGGTGGATAGCAATGTGCGGCTCTTTGCTGATGATGCTGTGGTGTACGGGAAGGTGTCGTCGTTGAGTCAGTGTAGGAGGATACAAGATGACTTGGACAGGATTTGTGATTGGTCTAAAGAATGGCAGCTAACTCTAAATACAGATAAATGTAAATTAGTGCAAATGAATAGGAAAAAGGATCCCGTAATGTTTCAATACTCCAATAGTAGCTCAGCACTTGACACAGTCACGTCGATTAAATATTTGGGCGTAACACTGCAGAGCAATATGAAGTGGGACAAGCATGGAATGGCAGTTGTGGGGAAGGCGGATGGTCGTCTTCGGTTCATTGGTAGAATGGTTCATCTCTAAAGGAGACCGCTTATAAAACACTAATACGACTTATTCTTGAGTACTGCTCGAGCGTTTGGGATCCCTATCAGGTCGGAGGAAATAGAAGCAATTCAGAGGCGGGCTGCTAGATTTGTTACTGGTAGGTTTGATCATCACGCGAGTGTTACTGAAATGCTTCAGGAACTCGGGTGGGAGTCTCTGGAGAAAAGGAGGCGTTCTTTTCGTGAATCGCTACTGAGGAGATTTAGAGAACCAGCATTTAAGGCTGACTGCAGTACAATTTTACTGCCGCCAACTTATATTTCGCGGAAAGACCACAAAGATAAGATAAGAGAGATTAGTGCTCGTACAGAGGCATACAGGCAGTCACTTTTCCCTCGTTCTGTTTGGGAGTGGAACAGGGAGAGAAGATGTGGTACGAGGTATCCTCCGCCACGCACCGTATGGTGGATTGCGGAGTATGTTTGTAGATGTAGATGTAGAGTGTACTGATCCAAGTTTGAAGAACGCGAGGCCGCTTGGTTACTGGGGCTATTCTTTGTTCAGGAGTGGTAAATGTTGCTACTGGCGTTGTAGATGTTTCTCTTTTACTGCTGGTGATCAGCATGGTGACTTTTTGATGGAGCCTCTCCCATTCCATCTTCTGTGTCAGTATCTTCATTTCACACTAGTATTTGCACCCACCAAAAAATGGTTCATATGGCTCTGAGCACTATGGGACTTAACATCTGAGGTCATCAGTCCCCAAGAACTTAGAACTACTTAAACCTAACTAACGCAAGGACATCACACACATCCATGCCCGAGGCAGGATTCGAACCTGCGACCGTAGCGGTCTCACGGTTCCACACTGCACCCAGATCGGATTCGAACTGGCGACGCGTACCCATCAACATTAATTTCTACTCCATACTGGATATATATATATATATATATATATATATATATATATATATATATATATATATCCAGTATGGAGTAGCAATATATATATATATATATATATATATATATATATATCCAGTATGGAGTAGCAATTAACGTTGATGGGTACGTGTCGCCAGTTCGAATCCGAGCACCACCAAATATTTGTTATTTATTTTTTATTATTTCTAAAGGCAGTAGTAGTAGTAGCAGTAGTAGCTTTATTCATCTGTAGATCTTTTTTATATAAGTTTATAGGATATGTCAAAGTATTTACAAGTTTAGACCAATTTAAGCCGGCCGGAGTGGCCGAGCGGTTAAAGGCGCTACAGTCTGGAACCGCACGACCGCTACGGTCGCAGGTTCGAATCCTGCCTCGGGCATGGATGTGTGTGATGTCCTTAGGTTAGTTAGGTTTAGGTAGTTCTAGGTTCTAGGGGACTTATGACCACAGCAGTTGAGTCCCATAGTGCTCAGAGCCATTATTATTATTAGACCAATTTAAAATAAGTTAATTCGTATACTCGTACATTTACAAACTTCTAGTTAGAGACAACCAAAGATTTGCTCCTGGTATGCAATACCTTTTTTTACAAATAACTTATTAATTAATGTAATGTCACACTGTTCACTCGTATCTCACTATCAGTCATTGCACACACTATACACACATTGTTTCGTAATACTTCACTCACTGCACACACAAACACACACACACACACACACACACACACACACACACACACACACTGGTGATCTCCGGGCAGTTTTCTGTACCGCAACTTCCCATTTGCTATCCTGAAAAACTGAGTCAGCATCCCTCTATAATGAGTGAGATGTTGAACTCAGAAAGAGGAATAGGTGTTAGTATTGTGCAATGCATAGCTTGGGGTTATGTTTTTCTAGAAAAGGGAAAAAGCATAGTGTGAAGGTGTTATGTGGAATGTTGGATGTTTTATAATCATTATTATTATTTACTTGTATAAAATTTTTTAACAAACTCTACTCTGTTTTATCTAACTTAACCTTCAATATATAAAATGTATTGCATAATTGGTACTTTTTGGCTGCATTTTTAAATAAGTGTATTTTTGCAATTTCATTAATCTCTTTTGTTACTTTATTGTACAGTTTTGTTCCTTTATAGAAATTTCTGTTTTGAGTTTTATGTTTGTTTTTTCTTGGCAAATGTAAGTTGAATCTGGCTCTTGTTCCATGGTCATTGACAGGACTGTTTGTGCAGTAGTTACTAATGTTATTTTTTATGTGTACAACTGGCTGGTAAATGTATTCACAAGGTGAAGTTAAAATCCCAAGTGTTTTGAACAGATCTTTACAATAAGCTCGAGTACCATTTTTGGTTATGATTTTTATGGCTCTTTTCTGGAATTTGAAAAAGTGTCGCCCCACAGTTTCTCGATTGTGTTTAAATCCGGGGAGACTGGTGGCTAGAACAGCACTCAGCATTGATGCATCAACCAGGAACCCAATGCGAGGGCACATAAGCAGCGGCGTTCGCTGTAAGATCGTTGAGGAGACGCTGCTGGCGACCACTTGGTTCATCTGAGTGGCCACTTGCTCAACAGTTGCACGTCTGTTGTCCGTACATATCTATTCAGCCGGCGTTCACCCCTTTCATCCATGGCCCGTGGTGCACCTCAGTTGCTTCGGCGGCGGTTTCAGATAGCGCCATTCTTCCATCTGCTCTACGTTTTAACGCAAACAGGTTCCAAACTTAGCCGTTTGCGAATACATCCAATCTTGGATCGAAAGTCAGTGCTCATGTCCTTTTGGACGTCAGAAAAATCACTCTGTTTCCGCAATACGACAACAATTGCACTGTTGTTATTGTTACCTCTCTCCCCCTCCCCCCTCTCTTTCTCTCTCAACAGATCCATTACACGCCCATCACTGCTAGTGTTGGAATCTGACATCCGTGATTGGTTATTACACATCGACATCGATCATAGGCGGTGGTCACATTAATGTGACATAACTGTGTATTATCCGTACATGCTCATTACAAAATCACTTCAACAGCCGATCAGTTTCGTCTTTTTATGGATCTCCTTGGATTTCCGCATTTTCGGCCTGTATCGTGGCTAGAATGTTTCCTCGGTCTTCTCTGCTCCACTTACGCACTTTCCTTACCGCGTCTCTTGCCCGCCGTTCCACCAAGCGGTATTCAGTCCCACGGCAAATAGTGGTCGTAATATATTGGCTCATTTTCATGATATCTGCCATTGATCGATCTCTACCTGATTGGTCTATAGACATCTTTAAACACAGTGAAGTCACTATAATAGGAGTCACGAACGATTGAGGTCCAGTTTAGGCTTGTTCTCCAACTAAGTCACGTAATTTCCGACAACCAATGAGCGTTCAGTAGTGTTCTGATCGCTCTGCTGTGAATGGTGTAGCTAATTCGTGTCTTAAATGAGATCGTAGAGAGTTGTGTAGGGAATTTCAATTTCATTTTTTGCGAGTTAGCAACGGCCTTGCCGCAGTCAATACACCGGTTCCCGTGAGATCACCGAAGTTAAGCTCTATCGGTCGTGGTCGGCACTTGGATGGGTGACCATCCAGGCCGCCATGCGCTATTGCCATTTTTCAGGGTGCACTCAGACTCGTGATACCAATCGAGGAGCTACTCGACCAAATAGTAGCGGATTTGGTCAAGACTACCATCATGACGACCGGGAGAGTGGTGTGCTGATCACACGCCCTTCCTATCTGCATCCTCCACGGAGGATGACACAGCGGTCGGATGGTCCCAATGGGCCACTTGTGGCCTGTAGACGGAGTGGTTATTGCGAGTTATCACCGCTGATAGTGACGGACGTGATAAATTCAGCAAAAGCAAACGAGAGACATAATTTGCGAGACATAATCTCTCTTCAAGGATGTAGGCTGCGGTAGGTACTGGGAGATGATGAAGCTTGCAGAGGATAGAGTAGCATGTAGAGCTGCATCAAACCATTCTCAGGAGTGTAGACAACAACAACAACATCAACAAGCTCTCTTCAAGCGGAAACCACGCGCATGCGGGCACTGAAACCGTTGCTTGGAATCGTCAACAATGCAGTCACCGTCCGTGCCTCGACACGCGCGAACCGCCATCTTTCGTGAATAGGACTATAGCAGTTTTACGCGCCATTTCATGTACTATGTTCAGAAAAATACGTCCTATGTCACTCACATTATACGTTGCCCTGCTAGTTACTACCACGTATCCCTGAAACAGTTAAATATAGTCTCAGTTGATACTACACCAGCAGTTAATGCATTCAATATTTTTTGCAATTCCTGTTCTCCACCGGTTTTTTTTTTTTAATGGTGAAAGGTGTAGCATGAATGTAGCTGGCCGGTTTACCAGACCAACGATCATTAACCTGCCGTGGGAATCGATCTAGTTCTGGTTCGCCTTCCTGTCTCGCACGGTAGCAAGCTGAGCGATATGCCACATGAGCAGGTGGTTGGAGCCAACAGTCATCTGGAAATGCATCTTGCCACAAGTTGCAACTGCCTAGGTAATCCTGTTCTCACAACGTACAGACTTTCTACTGCGGATAAGGCTACAGGGAGGATCACTGTCTGGCAGTGTCATTATTTTTATTCGTCGAATTATCTATTAGTGGATGTCTATGGTGAGTTAGTGTGGTCAATTTGTCTAGCGGATTCGTGCACCCGTAGCTTCTTTTCCTGTCACGATAGTTTGTCTTAGGTATTTAAATCCTTCTACACTCTTAGCTTTCTCTCCTGCCAATGACATCCATCTCCGAGTCTTCATATTCTTCATGTAGTGTCTCGATAGAGGTCTGGAGACCCACATTTTTCTTCGAAGCTGGGTGACAGGATTAATTATCTCTTCTAATGATTCCGACAGTATCACAATACGGTCTGCGGGTGTCAGGAATTCTTCGGTATTTCTTTTTTCTTGCATCCCAATCTAATTCGGCCCTCACTTTTCGTTTCTCATGGCCATTCTGTAATCTGATTAACAGAGTTGAAGGTAGAGAGTGCGTCACCTAGCCTGGCCCCATTCTTTATTCCGAAGATTCCGCAAGTGAATCTCTGAACTTGACCTTGGATGACAAAGATAAGGGCTGTTTAAACATATTACAGGATTTTCTTTTCAGGCTCATCTGCTTTAAGATGTTGGACCATATATCCATAAACTTAAACAGGCTTTCTTGCAATCCACGAACGTGAGGATGAATACTTGCTTCTTTGTTTTCAAGATGCAACTGCCGCTTTCAAAGATTTGTTCCACAAGTTATCTGCTCTACCTGAAGATTCTTTGGTAGTCACCAATTTCTGGATTTTAGTTCGTTTTCCGCTCTTTCAGCAGTGTTCGGATGACTCTTCTAGCTCACTGGTATTAACGAAACTGTTCTGTAATTCCTAGAGCCCGAGTTATCTTCATTTTTGTGTAGGATTTGTCTGTGCCGACGAGCTTCCTTCAGGAATCTGCACTTCTTTCCTAGTTTTACTTGCCATAAGTAAGCTTACTTGCAATAAGTAAGCTTTCTCTTTAGCGTTCCTAGCTGTGGTGTTACTTCCCTCGTTTTATTTTCCTCCAAGGTCCAAGATGTTAATGATACTCCAAACTTCTTCTGAACCTGTTCGTTCAGAGGCTGGTTTTGGTCCTTTCTTAATATAGTTCAACGCCTCAGTCGATACTTCATTGCGCCGGCTGGAGTGGTCGAGCGGTTCTAGGCGCTACAGTCTGGAACCGCGAGACCGCCACGGTCGCAGGTTCGAATCCGGCCTCGGGCATGGGTATATGTGGTGTCCTTAGGTTAGTTACGTTAGGTTAGGTTTGGTTAGGTTAAGTTAGTTTTAATTTTTAGGTTAAGGTCTAATTTATTGGGAACTGATGACCTCAGCTGTTAAGTCCCATAGTGCTCAGAGCCATTTGAACCATTTTTAGCTAAGTCCCATTGTGACCAGAGCCATTTGAATTCTGGAGATGCCTTTAAAAGTAGTTGGCCAAGATCTAACTTACCGATGTCGCCATATACTACCGTTTTTTCGTTTTTCTTAAAGCCTAGTAGTACACACATCAAAAAAGTTTTGCATCACCTCGGTTCCGAGAGTTCCGGAACCTGTACGGAAAACTGGAATAGAGATCAACATAAACATCACTTCCGCCCTTTTTATTGCTCTTGAAACCACACGTCGCAAGTTGTACCACCATACATCGAGGTCTTCACAGGTGGTGGTCTAGACTGCTGTACACACCGGTACCTCTAATATCCAGTAGCGCGTCCTCTTGCATTGATGAATGCCTATATTCGTCGTGGCATACTACCCACAAGTTCATCAAGTCTCTGCTGATCCAGATTGTCCTACTCCTCAACGACGATTTGGCGTAGATCCCTCAGAGTGGTTTGTGGGTCACGTCGTCCATAAGCAGTTTTCAGTCCATCCCAGGCATCTTTGATGGGGTTCACGCCTAGAGAACATGCTGGCCACTCTAGTCGAGGGATGTCGTTATCCTGAAGGAAATTCACAAGATGAGCACGATGGGGGCGTGAATCGTCGTCCATGAAGACGAATGCCTCGCCAATACGCTGCCGATATGGTTGCACTATCGGTCGGACGATGGCATTCACGTATCGTACAGGCGGTACGGCGCCTTCCATGATCACCAGCGGCGTACGTCGGCCTCACATAATGCCACCCCAAAACAGCAGGGAACCTCCATCATGCTGCACTCGCTGGACAGTGTGTTTAACGCGTTCAGCCTGATCGGGAAGTCTCCAAAAACGTCTCCGGCGATTGTCTTTTTTGTAGGCATATGCGACACTCATTGGTGAAGAGAACGTGATGCCAATCCTGAGTGGTCCATTCGGCATGGTGTTGGGCCCATCTGTACCGAGCTGCATGGTATCGTGGTTGCAAAGAACGACCTCGCCATGGACGTCAGAAGTGAAGTTGCGCATCATGCAGCCTATTGTGCACAGTTTGAGTGGTAACACGACGTGCTGTGGCTCCACGCTAAGCATTGTTCAACATGGTGGCGTTGCTGTCAGGGTTTCTCCGAGCAATAATCCGTCGGTAGCGGTCATCCACTGCAGTAGTAGCCCTTGGGCGGCCTGAGCGAGGCATGTCATTGACAGATCCTGTCTCTCTGTATCTCCTCCGGTCCGAACAACATCGCTTTGCTTCACTCGGGGACGCCTGGACACTTCCCTTGTTGAGAGCCCTTCGTGGCAGAAAGTAACAGTGCGGACCCGACAGAACCGCGGTTTGACCGTCTAGACAACACGAACAGTGCTCCTCCTTCCTGGTCGAATGACTGGAACTGATCCGCTGTCGGACTCCCTCCCTCTAATAGGAGCTGCGAATGCTTGGTTGTCTACATCTTTGGGCGGGTTTAGTGACATCTCTGAACAGCCTAGGGGACTGCGTCTGTGATACAATATCCACAGTCAGTGTCTATCTTCACGAGTTCTGGGAACCGGGGTGATGCAAAACTTTTTTGATGTGTGTATAGAAGGACTGAGACAAGTAACAGCGAAAACTGACATTGATGAAAGTCTCCGGTAAAGTAAGGAAAACATTGCATTTAAACATGGTACTGAAACGAAACTTATGTTACATAATTGCCAATATGTTGTTACCAGATGCCGCTGACTACCATATGAAGAGCTTTCCTAGTCAGGAGAAGTATATTTGAATTGAAGACGTTTCGACTAAGCCTGCATGAAACTGGTCAGTGGGTGTAGAGTGTGGTAGACGCTTGACGAGACAGCAGCACGTTTTGTTTCTCAGGAAAGGCGACATCTAACGGGACAATACGGTCCAAGGCACCCATGTTTACAGGAACACTTTTGGCTCTAATACCTTGTACTTTCACTTGTGTTAGTTATTTCTATTATTTATAGTACACCCTGTATAGGACAGACAATGTGTGCCATATGGTATGTTCGTTTGCTATCGCAGTCAGTCACGATACAGTTCTCGCCTGATATACGAGTAATTCTGTCAGAGACAGCAAAGGACGTGGAAGAGCAGTTGAACGGAATGGACAGTGTCTTGAAAGGAGGATATAAGATGAACATCAACAAAAGCAAAACGAGGATAATGGAATGTAGTCAAATAAAATCGGGTGATGCTGAGGGAATTAGATTAGGAAATGAGGCACTTAAAGCAGTAAAGGAGTTTTGCTATTTAGGGAGTAAAATAACTGATGATGGTCGAAGTAGAGAGGATATAAAATGTAGACTGGCAATGGCAAGGAAATCGTTTCTGAAGAAGAGAAATTTGTTAACATCGAGTATAGATTTAAGTGTCAGGAAGTCGTTCCTGAAAGTATTTGTATGGAGTGTAGCAACGTATGGAAGTGAAACATGGACGATAACTAGTTTGGACAAGAAGAGAATAGAAGCTTTCGAAATGTGGTGCTACAGAAGAATGCTGAAGATAAGGTGGGTAGATCACATAACTAATGAGGAGGTACTGAATAGGATTGGGGAGAAGAGAAGTTTGTGGCACAACTTGACTAGAAGAAGGGATCGGTTGGTAGGACGTGTTTTGAGGCATCAAGGGATCACAAATTTAGCATTGGAGGGCAGCGTGGAGGGTAAAAATCGTAGAGGGAGACCAAGAGATGAATACACTAAGCAGATTCAGAAGGATGTAGGCTGCAGTAGGTACTGGGAGATGAAGAAGATTGCACGGGATAGAGTAGCATGGAGAGCTGCATCAAACCAGTCTCAGGACTGAAGACCACAACAACAACAACATACGAGTAAAACTGCAGAGCGGGAAGTTTAGCGTTTATCTTTTCTTGTGTTCTTTTCTTAGTATATTTATTAAATTTCGTGTGTGTTTTTTGTGTTTAAGAGTTTTAATTGGCCATTTTTGTAAGTGTAAATTCGTTCAGTCTCTAGCGCAGATGTTGCTCACTGAACAGGCAGCTCATTAACGCATCAGCGTCCATTGGTGAGAAATCAGGAGGGTAGTAAGTTACATATGTAGAATTCTGTCTGTTTTTATAGTTTACTTCTTCAGTTAATCTGGCTAGGATGGCTATGATGTGGCAGGCTGTGTGCGGACGCAGGACGAACTGGCCGTAGCTCGCGAACCGTTGAATGTACTTCTGGCTACGGTGAGTCACCTTTAGTCTGCTGCCCCGGGGTGTAGTGCTGGCGTAGAATGTGGTTCGTCGCATGGGACACCTCGGGTGTCGCTTTTTTGCCCACTAACTCTGCTTCCGAGGCACCTCTAGTGCACGCGACGCTGTCGGTCCGCCAGCACAGCAGTGTGAATAGCTGGTCGGAGTGCGTTCGCGTAGCTCGAGGCGGAGGGCGAATGTGGAGAATGGCCGTCTTGCATCGCCCATTCCACCTTGTGAGTGGATTGGTGGCCGCTCCTTCAGCAGGGTCTGAGTTGGAACAAGGGTATGGGGTTTAGTTATTGGCAGCTCCGATGTTAGGCGCTTTATGGAGCCCCTTGGGAAGATGGCGTTCAGAACTGGAAGGAAAGCCAATGTGCATTTGGTGTGTCTGCCAGGGGCCTCATCCGAGATTTGACCAACGACGCCTGTAGCATGGGTTCTGAGGCGAACCTCAGTTCGTACAGGCGGCTGGCGGAGGTGGTGCTGACCTCGCGCGCGGGGTGCAAGCATTGTTCCCAGACTCGACCGGAGTCCTTTTGTTTGGAACCGAGTGGTCTCAACCAATGGCTTCGTCGACACTGTGATGCAGATTTATAGACCTGCGTTATCGTTAGTAGGACTCCCCTTGATAGGTCAGGTGTGCACTACACAAAAGAAGCAGTTACTCGGGTAGCAGAGTACTTGAGTAGTGGACATGAGGGTTTTTTAGGCTACGCAGGTGCTCCGATGAAAAGTCGCCAATCGATATGCAAGGGAAGTCAAACTGCGTTCAGAATAAAGACACGTCGACTGCCACAATTTTGTCAGTAAACTGTCAAAGAACTGGTAATAAAGTTCCTGAATTCACTGTCCTCCATGGAAGTTCTCGCGCCCAAATTATTGTTAGGACTGACAGTTCGATGAAATCCGAAGTGGAAAACTCTAATGTATTTTTGGAATCGTGGAACGAATATCAGAAAAACAGATTAGAGGGAATAGGAAGGGGAGTGTTAATTGCTGTTGACAAAGATATTGTCTCCAGTGAGGTCGTCCGCCCCGACAGCTGAGTTGTCAGCGTGACGGATATCCGCCTTACCGGCCCGGGTTCGATTCCCGGCTGGGTCGGAGATTTTCTCCGCTCAGGGACTGGGTGTTGAGTTGTCTCCATCATCATTTCATCCCCATCCGGCGCGCAGGTCGCCCAGTGTGGCGCCGGATGTAATAAGACCTGCACCAAGGCGGCCGGATCTGCCCCGCAAGGCGCCTCCCGACCAATAACGCCAAACGCTCATTTCCATTTCTAGTGAGGTAAAAGCTGAGTGTGACAGTGAAATTATGTAGTCATGTATAACAGGTGTAGGTGAAAACAAGCTAATTGTTAGATGTTTTTACCGGCCACCCGACTGCGCTGCGACATTTCTAGTTATTCAAAGAAAGTTTACGGTCAGTAGTGCGTAAATATCCAGATCAAGGATTACTTGTTGGAAACGACTATAACCTATCGAGTATAGACTGTGATGTCTATGGATTCATTGCGGGGGTTACAGACGGACAGTGATGTGAAATACTTTTTCTGAAAACCGTCTTGAGCAGCTAGCTCGACAGCCCACACGCAATGGAACTATCTTAGACTTTGTAGCCACAAATAGGCAAGATGTATGTAGGTACAGAAATGGGGATTAGCGATCATAGTGTCTTTATAGCAACTATAATTACGAAAGTTAATAAATCAGTCAATAAGATCAAGCGAGTCTGCTAGATAGAGCAAATAATCAGTTATTAGCATCTTATTTAGACAGAGAATTGGCATCACTTAGTACCAGCAAGATGGATGTAGAGGAATTATGGGCAACGTTTAAGTACATTGTAAATAGTGGTCTAAAGTGTTATGCGTCTAGTAAGTGGATAAAGAATGGAAAAGACCCACCATGGTTAAACAGCAAAATTCGGAATATGCTGAGGAACCAGAGACTGTCGCACTCTCAGTTCCAAAAGGGAACGCACAAATGACGACAAGCGAAGGTTAGTAGAGATTCGTGCGTATGTGAAAGATCTCTGCACGGACCTACGACAACTACCACAGTCACATCTTAGCAAAAGCTCTGGCAGGGAACCAGAGGAAGTTATGGTCTTATGTAAAATCGCTAAGCGGGTCTACGGATTCCATTCAGTCCCTTGTTGATCAGTCTGGTGCGGTAGATGGAGACAGCAATATGGAAGCCGAAGTTTTATATTTCACGTTCAAGAAATCGTTCACACAGGAAAATCGTACAAACATACCTTCCTTTGACCGTCGGGCGGACTCACGTATGGACGACATAGTAATAAGCATCCCTGGCATTGGGGAACAACTGAAAGATTTGAAAGCAAATAAATCACCACGTCCGGGTCGAATCCCAGTTCAACTTTGCAAGGAGTACTCTACGGGTTTGGTCCCCTACCTAGGGGCCCAGTCTCTCGTCCAGCACAAAGTCCCAAGTGATCGGAAAAAGGGGCAAGTGACTCCAATAGATAAGAAGGATGACAGAACGGATCCGCAAAATTACAGACCAATATCCCTAACATCGATTTACTGCAGAATCCTTGAACAAATTTTCAGTTTGAATATTATAAACTTCATTGAGACAGAGAAACTTGTGTTCACGAATCAGCATGGTTTTAGAAGGCATTGCTCGTTCTAAACTCAACTCGCCCTTTTCTCAAATAATATGCTGAGAACTATGGATGAAGGGCAACAGGCAGGTTCCATATTTCTACATTTCCGGAAAGCATTTGACACACTGCCCCATTCCAGGCTGTTAACGAAGGTACGAGCATATGGATTAAGTTCACAGATATGCCAGTAGCTCGAAGATTTCTTAAATAAATAGAACCCAGTATGTTTTCCTTGACGGCGAGTGTTCATCAGAGACAAGGGCATCAATCTGTGGTTGTTTGCTGACGATGCCACGGTGTACGGTAAGGCGTCGAATTTGAGTGACTGTAGGAGGCTACAAGACGACTTACAGTTACACAAAATTTCTATTTACTATGATAAAGATCCGTACCGAAATACTGGAAAGTAGCACAGGTCTCACCAATATTCAAGAAAAAGAGTAGGAGTAACCCACTACATTACAGACCCATATCGTTAACGTCGATATGCAGCAGAATTATCGAATATATATTGTGTTCGAACATTATGAATGACCTCGAAGAAATGGGTCTATTGACACACAGTCAACATGGGTTTAGAAAACATCGTTCCTGTGAAACGCAACTAGCTCTTTATTCACATACCGTGTATGGGTCAGCAAGTCCTTCGTATCTGAAGATTCTTGTCGCAGTACACCATGAGGGTATCAGGCTAGCCACTGGTGCCTTCCGTACCAGTCCCATCCCCAGCCTGTGTGCTGAGGCAGGGGAACCGCCGCTCGCCATCTGCGGAAACTCCTCATGGTGCGACGGGTGTGTCAATTCCTTGCCTGTCCTACCTCTCCTGCGTACCCTACCGTTGCTCGACCGCCTATAGAACGTCTCTATTTCAGTCGTCCCAGGGCAACGAGACCATTTGGGATTCGTGCCAAGCATTTGCTTGAGTCCCTTGGTGTGGAGCGTGTGGCACCCCAACTCCATTGTTTTACCCGCCTGCCTTCCTGGTTGCTCCAGAGCGCCAGCGTCCTTTTAGACTTGTCAGAGTACCGGAGGAGCTGTACTCCTGCGTTTGTTTTTTACTCCTTATTTTACGATATTTTAAACCAGCATCCCGACCATGTACCAGTATTTTCGGATGGCTCTAAACAGGGAACTCTGTTGGTTGTGCTGTTGTTTTCCCTGATCGCGTCGTCAAGTTACGGCTTCCTGCGTCGTTTACCATCTTTGATGCCGAATTGTTTGCAATTTTGCGGGCATTGGAGCATATGAGATGTGTTCCCAGTCTTAAGTTTCTCATCTGTTCTGACTCCCTGAGTGCCCTTCAGACCATGCAACACTTGTACCCAGCGGATACGGTCGTCCAGAACATCCATGATGCCCTACTCCACCTGCAACTGCAGGGGAAGGAGGTTTCTTTCTTCTGGGTGCCGGGGCACGTGGGTATTAGGGGAAACGAACTGGCGGATGTGGCTGTCAAAGATGCATGTTCCCTCCCTCACGCTGTTGAATGTGCCGTCCCCCTCCATGCTGTTACCTCTCTTTTGCGTTTTCGTGTTTTGCGTCAATGGGAAGAGCAGTGGCTGGCAGTCGGTGAAAATAAGCTGCGTCTGGTCAAGGCCACCACGCGGCCATGGCGTATGTCCTACCAGTCATGCAGGCGGGATGAGGTTCTCCTCACTCGCTTTCGCATCGGGTAAAGTCCCATAATGCATGGTTTTTTACTCCGGCGGGAGGACCTCCCAACCTGCAGTGCTTGTGGCGTCCAGATTACTGTCCGCCACATTTTACTTGACTGTCTTTTATTCTCTGACCAGAGGGCGGTGGTTTCCCTGCCACCGGATTTGCCCTCTATTTTGCAAGACGACGCAACGACTGTGGTTAAGGTCTTACGGTTTTGTGTCCTGTCCAATTTGTTTCCTCGGATTTTAGAGAGAGGATTTTAATGTGCTGCTGGGTGACTGGCTCACCAAGGTTTTAGGTAAGAGGTCCGCCAGTCACCTACTTGTTTCACTTCGATATATGTTCTCTTTTCCTTGTGTTTCCTTTCCTTTTTTAGTGCGTTTCTTCTTCTCTTGTTTTGCCTCTGTATGTGAGGATTTGGAACTGCGTCAGATCTGTGTCTTTTAGCCGTTCTCCTTGTTCGCTGTCCGTCTTCGTCCCTTCACCGCATGTGTTCCTGTTTCTATGCGTTTGGGCGCTGATGACCACGCTGTTTAGCGCCCGAAAACCTCAAACCACACACACACACACACACACACTTTATTCACATGAAGTTTTGAGTGCTATTGCCAAGGGATTTCAGATCGATTCCGTATTTCTGGATTTCGGGAAGGCTCCTGTGACTGTACCACACAGTCTGGAACCGGGCGACCGCTACGATCGCAGGTTCGAATCCTGCCCCGGCCTTGGATGTATGTGATGTCCTTAGGTCAGTTAGGATTAAGTAGTTCTAAGTTCTAGGGGACTTATAACCTCAGCAGTTGAGTCCCATAGTGCTCAGAGCCATTTCTGAACTGTACCACACAAGCGGCTCGTAGTGAAATTGCGTGCTTACGGAATATCGTCTGCGTTCTGTGATTGGATTTGTAATTTCCTATCAGAGCGGTCACAGTTTGTAGTAAATGACGGAAAGTCGTCGAGTAAGACAGAAGTGATTTCTGGCGCTCCCCAAGGTAGTGTTAAAGGTCCTTTGATGTTCCTTATATATATAAACGAATTGGGAGACAAGCTGAGCAGCCGTCTTCGTTTGTCTGATGATGACGCTGTTGTTTATCGACTAATAAAGTCATCAGAAGATCAAAACAAACTACAAAACTATTTAGAAAAATATCTGAATGGTGTGAAATTTGGCAGTTGACCCTCAATACCGAAAAGTGTGAGGTCATCCACATTAGTGCTAAAAGAAATTCGTTAAACTTCGGTTACACGATAAATGTATCTCATCTAAAAGCCATAAGTTCAACTAAATACCTAGGTGTTACAATTACGAAGAACTTAAATTGGAAGGAACACATAGAAAATGTTGTGGGGAAGGCTAACCAAAGGCTGCGTTTTATTGGCAGGATTTTATTGGCGGGACACTTAGAAAATGTAACAGACCTACTAAGGAGACTGCCCACACTACGCTTGTCCGTCCTCTTTTAGAATACTGCTGCGCGGTGTGGGGTCCTTGTCAGATAGGACTGACGGAGTACATCGAAAAAGTTCAAAGAAAGGCTGCACGTTTTGTATTATCGCGAAATATGGGAGACAGTGTCACAGAAATGATACAGGATCTGGGATGGACATAATTAAAAGAAACGCTTTTTTCGTTGGGACGGAATCTTCTCACGAAATTCCAATCACCAACTTTCTCCTCCGAATGCAAAAATATTTTGTTAACACCGACTTACATAGGGAGGAACGATAACCAAGATAAAATAATGGAAATCAGAGCTCGTACGGAAAGATATAGGTGTTCATTCTTTCCGCGTGCTGTACGAGATTGGAATAATAGAGAATTGTAAAGGTGGTTCGATGAACCCTCTGCCAGGTACTAAAATGTGATTTGCAGTGTAGATGTAGATAAATGGCAGCTAGCACTAAATGCGTAAAAATGTAAGTAAGTCCGAATGGGTAGGAAGAACAAACCTGTAAAGTTGGGATACAGTATTAGTGGTGTCCTACTTGTCGGACTCAAGTCGTTTAAATATTTGGGCGTAACCTTGCAAAGCGATATGAGGCGGAACGAGCGTGTGAGAGCTGTGGTAGGGAGTGCGAATGGTCGACTTCGCTTTATTGCGAGGATTTTAGGAAAGAGTGGTTCACCTGTAAAGGAGACCGCATATAGGATGCTGGTGCGACCTGTTTCTTGAGCATTACTTGAGTCTTTGGGATACGTAAGAGGTCGGATTGGAGGAAGACATCGATGCAATTCAGGAGCGGGCTGCTAGATTTGTTACCGGTAATTTTGAAAACCACGTAATTGTAACAGAGATGCTTCTGGAACTTGAACGAAAGGCAACATTATTTTTGAGAAATGCTGCTGAGAAATTTAGAGAATCGACATTTGAAGATGGCTTCCGAACAACTCTGCTGCTACCAGATACGAGAAAATTTGAGCTTAAGAACTACGAGGACCAGATACGAGAAATTAGGGCTCGTACGGAGACATGTAGATAGCCGTTTTTCCCTCGTTCTATCTGCGCGTGGAATAGGAAAGGACACGGCTAGTAGTGGCACAGTGTAACCTCCGCCACTCAACGTACTGTACCTTGCAGAGTATCTATGTAGATGTTCTATAGATGTATACTGTGATGTACACTACTGGCCATTAAAATTGCTGCACCACGAAGGTGACGTGCTACAGACGCGAAATTTAACCGACAGGAAGAAGATGGTGTGATATGTAAATGATTAGCTTTTCAGATCATTCACACAAGGCTGGCGCCGGTGGCGACACCTACAACGTGCTGACATGAGGAAAGTTTCCAACCGATTTCTCATACACAAACAGCAGTTGACCGGCGTTGCCTGGTGAAACGTTGCTGTGATGCCTCGTGTAAGGAGGAGAAATGCGTACCATCACGTTTCCGGCTTTGATAAAGGTCGGATTGTAGCCTGTCGCGATTGCGGTTTATCGTATCGCGACATTGCTGCTCGCATTGGTCGAGATCCAATGACTGTTAGCAGAATATGCAATCGGTGGGTTCAAGATGGTAATACGGAACGTCGTGCTGGATCCCAACGGCCTCGTATCACTAGGAGTCGAGATAACAGGCATCTTATCCGCATGGTTGTAACGGATCGTGCAGCCACGTCTCGATCCCTGAGTCAACAGATGGGGACGAACAGTTCGACGACGTTTGCAGCAGCATGAACTATCAGCTCGGAGACCATGGCTGCCGTTACCCTTGACGCTGCATCACAGACAGGAGCACCTGCGATGGAGTACTCAACGACGAACCTGGGTGCACGATTGGCTAAACGTCATTTTTTCGGATGAATTCAGGTTCTGTTTACAGCATCATGATGGTTCAAATGGTTCAAATGGCTCCAAGCACTATGGGACTTAACATCTGAGGTCATCAGTCCCCTAGACTTAGAACTACTTAAACCTAACTAACCTAAGGACATCACACACATCCATGGCCGAGGCAGGATTCGGACCTGCGACCGTAGCAGTCCCCCGGTTCCGGACTGAAGCTCCTAGAACCGCACGGCCGTCGCGGACGATTGCGTTTTAAGATATACGGTATGTGAATCTGGAAAATCGGCAGATATAGCAACCAGTGGAGAGACGTTTTTGCCATGTGATTGTTCTCGCGAATATAATTAAACTGTATTACCGACTGTGGGGAGGCAGATGGAAAATAAAGAATTATTTCTATTATTTGTATGTTGCCGTTCTCTACACAGGGTCTCTAACTACAATTTTGGCAACCAGAAAGTGGTTAGCAAAAACGTGATGCCTGCAATTAGAGTTCACTGTGCCCACTCTGATGGAGAACTAAATCACAGGAGTCGTTCCGTAATTAATGATTAACCCCACTGTTAAGTGCATATCGAGTTACGTAATACGACATCCAAGGCTGTTCGTGACAACTGCACAAACGCGACGCGGCTTCCGACACGGAGTGCACCCTGATACGAATCTAGAAGAGGACTGGGGCCTTACTCTAGCTCGCACGCTCTTATTTATATATCAGCAGAGCCGAAGGCGCAGCCGACAACATTTGCCTTCTTGACCAGCCACTTGGGCTAGTAAAACACTTCTTCAAGTTACTAAACAATTAATTGCTTCATTCATTGAAGGCCAATGAAGCTCTCAATTTAATTGTGCAATCAGCTCACAGGTAAGTAACTATCATAAAATTCTAATGTGGCTAGGTTAAATGCTTTTGGTGAGAGAATTATTTTAGTTGTACTGCACGCAATAGATCAGTTCTGAACTTGGCCTTTGGAGAGACGCTACAGCTATAGTTTTACAGCTACCTTTTTCAAACTTCTCACATCTTTTTTATTATAGCGTACCTCCATTCCATCTAAATATAAACATCCTAGCTTTATCTACTCACTTTAATCTATCTTGCTTCCGAACTTTTAGGACACAAAAACAGCAAATCATGAATTTCAATCAAAATATTACTTTGCGAGATCCAGCATGCTATTTCCATTAAATTACAATGAAAAAGGAATCTGAATATAAATTTTGAAGTTTCTAGCTCCTTCCTGTTGCGCCGATGATTTTTACGTAAAACGTCGAAATTTCGATAACTGTGTAAGTTACCAAACTGAAACTTAACACATTATTATTTTCGTGTCACTCCTGACACGCTATTAGCTTTACAGATTATTTACTTTATTTTTAAGGTATTACGCAACATTTGTGTCGTTATAGCTAGTTACAGAGGACTAGGCTGGCACACAATGGAAAGCATATGAATTTTATATAGCGTGAGTAGGCTGCTTCCCTACAAGACGTATTCAGTACATGCAGAATCTCACTAAGAAGAAGGTAAGACTCTTGCTCTATTGTATCTGACGACTGGGAATTTGCTAGATTATTTTCAGTTTTACTGTCTTGTTCGTGTAAAATCACAGAGAAAGAATAACGTTGTCTGAAGTTTTGAGAAACACACGGGTCAAAGGGGTAGGTAGTGCTTAAGAAGTAAACTGGTATTAATTATCAGGTTTAAGCAAAATGCTCAGTTTACGTGTTATATAATTTTTAAATGGGTATATAGGTTTGCTAATGACAAGAAAAACTTCTCTTATTGTAAACCTACTGTGACTAGAATGCAGTTGCTGAAGCTGAGGCCGCCGCACGGGGTAGCCGAGCGGTCTAGGCACCTTGCCACGGTCCTCTCGGCTGCCCCCGTTGGAGGTTCGAGTCCTCCCTCGAGCATGGATGGGTGTGTGTTATCCTTAGCGTAGGTTAGTTTAAGTTAGATTAAGTTGTGTGTAAGCTTAGGGACCGATGACCTCAGCAGTTTGGTCCCATAAGACCTTACCCCAAATTACCAATTTCTTGAAGCTCAGTGTTATTTGTAAAAGGCTAGTAGGGCTGTTAAGTTTTGTGAACCCTCGTCGCCAGTTTTCTAAGGGCCTCGTCGCTACTGCTGTGGAGACCGAGTTGCCACTGTTGTTACGGTAAGCCGAGTTTGTTATTTCGTGAAACTGCTTCTGGTGCAGTACACCGCTAAGACAATTTCTCCCTGCCACTATTACGCAGCCACGCTCCAGAGTCGGGTAACGGGATAGGAGGACATAAGTTCTACAACACTCCAACAAATTAGTAACAAAGTCAACGCAAATGAATTAAAAGGTTTACTTATCTTTGCGATTATCTGAATACTGAAGTCTGCAACACTGCTCATGTAACACAAAAAAAGGCCCCAATGGTTAGGTGCAGATGATGGGTAGGTAAACTTCACAGTACATAGCGACTGCAATTTACAACGAGTGTCTGTTCACTTCTAAGAGTTTGCTAAACGACGTTCTCTGTATAAGTCAGCCCTGGACGATGGTCTGCAACCAAGTGCGCGAGAGCTGCTAATCTACTCTCCTGGAAATGGAAAAAAGAACACATTGACACCGGTGTGTCAGACCCACCATACTTGCTCCGGACACTGCGAGAGGGCTGTACAAGCAATGATCACACGCACGGCACAGCGGACACACCAGGAACCGCGGTGTTGGCCGTCGAATGGCGCTAGCTGCGCAGCATTTGTGCACCGCCGCCGTCAGTGTCAGCCAGTTTGCCGTGGCATACGGAGCTCCATCGCAGTCTTTAACACTGGTAGCATGCCGCGACAGCGTGGACGTGAACCGTATGTGCAGTTGACGGACTTTGAGCGAGGGCGTATAGTGGGCATGCGGGAGGCCGGGTGGACGTACCGCCGAATTGCTCAACACGTGGGGCGTGAGGTCTCCACAGTACATCGATGTTGTCGCCAGTGGTCGGCGGAAGGTGCACGTGCCCGTCGACCTGGGACCGGACCGCAGCGACGCACGGATGCACGCCAAGACCGTAGGATCCTACGCAGTGCCGTAGGGGACCGCACCGCCACTTCCCAGCAAATTAGGGACACTGTTGCTCCTGGGGTATCGGTGAGGACCATTCGCAACCGTCTCCATGAAGCTGGGCTACGGTCCCGCACACCATTAGGCCGTCTTCCGCTCACGCCCCAACATCGTGCAGCCCGCCTCCAGTGGTGTCGCGACAGGCGTGAATGGAGGGACGAATGGAGACGTGTCGTCTTCAGCGATGAGAGTCACTTCTGCCTTGGTGCCAATGATGGTCGTATGCGTGTTTGGCGCCGTGCAGGTAGCGCCACAATCAGGACTGCATACGACTGAGGCACACAGGGCCAACACCCGGCATCATGGTGTGGGGAGCGATCTCCTACACTGGCCGTACACCACTGGTGATCGTCGAGGGGACACTGAATAGTGCACGGTACATCCAAACCGCCATCAAACCCATCGTTCTACCATTCCTAGACCGGCAAGGGAACTTGCTGTTCCAACAGGACAATGCACGTCCGCATGTATCCCGTGCCACCCAACGTGCTCTAGAAGGTGTAAGTCAACTACCCTGGCCAGCAAGATCTCCGGATCTGTCCCCCATTGAGCATGTTTGGGACTGGATGAAGCGTCGTCTCACGCGGTCTGCACGTCCAGCACGAACGCTGGTCCAACTGAGGCGCCAGGTGGAAATGGCATGGCAAGCCGTTCCACAGGACTACATCCAGCATCCCTACGATCGTCTCCATGGGAGAATAGCAGCCTGAATTGCTGCGAAAGGTGGATATACACTGTACTAGTGCCGACATTGTGCATGCTCTGTTGCCTGTGTCTATGTGCCTGTGGTTCTGTCAGTGTGATCATGTGATGTATCTGACCCCAGGAATGTGTCAATAAAGTTTCCCCTTCCTGGGACAATGAATTCACGGTGTTCTTATTTCAATTTCCAGGAGTGTATCTTCTCAGTAGGCTCCTATCCGTTTTCGTCCAGTCATTGGAGGATTGTACTCGTCCGGCAATTGGCCAAGGAGAAGTCGATATTTTCATCTTCAGCGCCGGCTGCGCTGGTGGAACTGGCGCAAGTGGCGAGTCTCTTTGGCATTGGCATCAGCTCGCATCTTTGCGCCTGTGGTGGTTTTTCCCTGGCTGTGTCTTTTTCGGACGGCACAGCAAAGAGGATATGAATTTTTTGTTTCACGAACTTGTAATTTTTATTAACTGGTGTGCGCCGGCCGCGGTGGTCTCGCGGTTCTAGGCGCGCAGTCCGGAACCGTGCGACTGCTGCGGTCGCAGGTTCGCATCCTGCCTCGGGCGTGGATGTGTGTGATGTCCTTAGATTAGTTAGGTTTAAGTAGTTCTAAGTTCTAGGGGACTGATGACCACAGAAGTTGAGTCCCATAGTGCTCAGAGCCATTTGAACCATTAACTGGTGTTCTACATAAAAATTTACGAGAAATACTTTTCTTGTTAAGAACTGGGTAATACGATAGAAAACGGTACAATGATCCTTGTATGCGCTACTGATGTCAAATACACGTTTTTAGAAGTTTTTGTTATCATTCACTAAACTTCCAGTACGTTCCACTTCCCTAAATTCGAGATTAGAATTATATATTAATACTTTCAGATGCTGACGGTCGTTGATATATATCAACGGGGACAGGTGAAAATGTGTGCCCCGACTGGGACTCGAACGCGAGATCTCCTGCTTACATGGCAGACGCCCACTTCATCTCAGCCACCTATGGCACAGAGGATAGCGCGACTGCAGGGACTATCTCGCGCACAACTCCCGCGAGACCCACATTCTCACCTTATATGTCCACACACCACATTCGTAGTGTCACTACCCAACACACTCATTACTCGTGGAAGACATTCTTACCAAGTCCCGCGAGAGTTTGCGACCGAACCGCCGAATCTTTCCATCAGTAAATGGGGTATGTTCTCAACTGACTCGGTTGTTTTAACCCCTCCACTGACGGAATGACCCGCTTCCTACTTCCGTATGTATAAAGCCAATACGGACTTGTAGCTGTCACGCCTTTGCGCTTACTGCTACGTATTTTAACCATAAATAGCTCAGCCCTAATGGTAAGAGTTAGTAGTGAATTCACGTTATTAATCTTTGAGGACAGCACAGCTGCCACAAGCTCAGCTCACTTTTACTCCACTCCTACCCTCGCCATTGCACCACATTAACTAGGTGCTACATGGACCTTGCTAAATTCACTTGCGTATACATTTTTGACCGTTACTCGCCAGTATTTACCTATTGGATTAGTACACTCCTAACCGGACTATTTCTCAAAGAGCTGTGATGATTGAACGGGTTCCATCCACGGCCTACAGTGCCCTACAGTTCACACGGTAACACTGCCTACCTGACCCACTTAACTTGGTAGTGAGCTTATGTATCCAATCACCACTGCTAGCAGCAGTGGATAATCCTATCAGCACGACGAGAGCAGCAGACTTACCGTCGAATCCTCCTGAAAATACTTATAACTACGGTCGCCAGCTCTGAAGGAGCAAAAGAATAAATCAATTTTTTGGCTCGTTTCAAAGTGAAACGGCTTGAGTTGAATTTTAAACTTAATTCTGAATATTACTCTTTCTGATCATTCTAGGTGATTCTACAAAGCAAATACTCTCTCAATTTCTGTGAGTTGGCTTGGTAATTACCACCAAGACAATTTATGCAACTTAGGTTAACAAAATTCTATCCTTCAAGTTATTTAATGATTTTGGATAGTACTCTTTGGACAATTGATATAGAATTAGTTAAGTGACTTTACTTGAAAGGTTACTCAGAAAAATTTAGGTAACTATAAATAGGCGACTCATTCTCTCTTTTCAACATTCTTATACGCTAAAGTATTCTACAACCAAAAGAATTGTAAATGAAAGAGGCGATGGTGGCCTCAGTCTGATTTCACTGCACTATGTTTCAGGTTACTACACTTTACAATGAACAACATGCGTCGTAATTTTACTCATTACTATATTCTGTCCTCTGCACTTGCACAAAAGAAAACTGGTATTCTCCTTTTACATGTATACAAAGTTCGACTTAAAAATTGCAAGCAGTCTTGCCTTGGGTAGCCGTGTCGGTGCTGGTGGTGAGATGCATGTGGCTAACGCAGCTCTTCACGCCTCATGCCCTCAATGGCGGCTGGAACTACGAGCTGTAGCACTCGTATAAGCTACTGCACGTCCGCCATAAAATCTGGGCGCAGGAACTCTTACAATCAGCCCCAGTGGCATAGAGACGGCTTCGACAACCATTCGTCGCGTTCTACTCCACAAACGGCGACGATATTCGCCTCTTCGCTGTTGCACAATCACTTTTGCGTGAGCACAGTTACGCACGTCCTGTCACGTCAACACTCTCCAGGCCATTGCATTGTTCCGTCCCTGTGTCTCCAGCTACCTCTAGCTACGCTCGTACCACCAAGAGTGGGGGCGTTCCCCTACCACCTTTTCACCAAAATCATTTAGTATTTAAGAATATTTATATTTATTACCCTGGAGTTCATACCAGTCATAATAATTTACTACTAGCTCTTTATAACATTAAATCATACAGTAATAACTTATTATTACCAAGAAAAAGAATACATTTGACTCCGAGAGCTCTGTGCATTGTCTGAGAGTCGGCGCTAATTCCCAGCTTCGCCAATAGATGGCATCAGGGTGCACTCCCTGGCAGTCTCACACCAGCGCGCCTGTTTCCGACGCGCGGGCTCCAAATTACTGTCAGCCCACCATCATTTCAGTTCTGTTACAAGTTCTTGTAATATTTATGCATCGGCACAGAAGAGGAAGGTCATGGCAGGTTCTGCCAGAACTATATACTTATATGGAGACGACACCATATCCATATAAGTATATCCCTAAATTCGTGTAGTATCACCGTTCAAAAACAAGAGAGAAGACAAAGTAAAAAGGCGCTATTTTTCCTGTTTATTCTAGATACTGTTTGAAGTGTTTGTAAGTATATATTTTCTCAAGCAAGTAAATGTATATTTTTTGAAATGCCTGGACGACACTTTTGCTATTCTTACACTTCGCAAGAATGTAGAGAATTTGCCAGATGACCTTTAACAAGAACGAGTACAGTGAATTTTTGCATTGATCGTTAATAAACTTTATTACCTTTGCTTCTTCCTACATTTTGTTATTAAAATTCGATGTTTTCGTAAAAAAGTCTTTCGTAAACTCACTTTCACCGTTCAGGTGCCAAACCACTCAGAAGACCGCACTCACTACGCTCATTGTTTTGGTACTGACATGTAAACGGAAATGACAACTCGATACTCACTAGAGGATTAAAGCGCCAAGGACTCTGCAATAGACTCATTTGACTCGAGCATTCAATTGAGAGAAGAAAGTCGATCGTCTTAAAGGGGCTTAAGATAGTGAACTTGTTCTTGGAAGAATTAAAAAGTTCCCACACCCGCTTTCTGCTTCTCAAATACATCTGCAGTGGTTGGCACACGGCACTCGCATTCGGAAGGACGACGTCTCAAACCCGCGTTCAGTCATCCTGTAACACCCTAACGAAGACTAACTATTTTGTACTGGTTAATTCTGTTCATTGTCAAGTATGTAATTTACACGTTGTAATGTCTTTGATCTATTGTAATGAAGTGGAAAGTTGCCTAAAATGTTTTCTCTTTACTATTTGAATTCTTAGTATTAGTTGGAGGAAAATGTTATATAAATATGTGGCTTTCGTGTTGACATGTAAATGTATTTAAATATTAAGATTTTTTTAAAGATGTTTGTTTACAACTTTGTAAAGCTGGTTCACACCTACGGACTAGCATTGTATAAAATGAAAAGCAACAGTACTTCCCATCTGCAACGGGAGTTGGATGTGGCGCTCAGTCTGGGCGCCAAGTGAGAGAACAGTCAGTCGGCTGCTGTCTACTGGACAGTCTGGTCTGAGCAGCGAGTGAGTCAACAGTGCAAGTGCCGAGTGAGACATCCCGTACCTGTATTAATATGGAAAGGTCTCGGATGTGTGTACGACCCTAAAATGGTGCTCTATTATTGGAAAAGACTCTAAAGTTAGTAATTTCGTCGCTAAGAGGAAAGTAATAGAACAAATTACTTCCAGAGGGAAGACCAGGTAGCCACCATGTAGTCGCCACCAATATTGCGCCATCACTTCAGCAAAATCTAAAAGGTCAGATTCATATCAAAGTATGAACCAGTACATTTAAATGTTGTTTAATTTGCAATAAAAAGGCAAATTATGTCAAACTGTGTGTCCGACTCTTGAATTGGTTCCTGTCGTCATATCTCTTAGGACCCATTACACATAATTACTAACATCCGAGTATCCTGTATGTGAAAAACGATTGAAAATGAGTGATTGTTGGTGTTGCTTAATTCTGAATGCAACAAGATATATAGAAATACTGTAGGTTTCATTGAAATCAGAGGAAGTAGTTAGTACTGCATTTATGAAAACCTCCATTATGTTTGATTTGTTATAGTTCAAAGTATTTGTGCTTCAAAGATAAACTGCATTTAATTCTGTCAGTGTCAGTTACTAGTTGAATTAATGACAAAAGGAAGCACGTTATTTTGAGGTTCGTTAGAGTAAAATGCATTTAAAGCCATACTTTAGGTTCTTAAGTTAAGAATCTGTATAAAAAGTCACCGGCATTAACTGTTTTAAAAGCCCTGCAAGGTGAATGAAATCTGCGAAAGAGTAATACCTCAATTTGCATCTTACAATTCGTCTCAGAAAAGTGTCTTTAGTTTGCTTTAGTGTAATGGTCAGTTGAGAATCCCCACTTTAGTGTTGCTTAATATGAAGAAATATTCTTGAACAATGAGTTTACTGATTGCACTATGAAGTAATTCTACAGTTTTGTGTGCTTGGTGTAGTAAAAATAGTAAAGACAGTTTGAGGCCCCCCCCCTAAGTCTTTGTCTATGAAGGATAAAGTTACTGTAATTGCTTTTATTCATTAAAAGTGTTTATAAACATGTGTGTGCAAATATACATCCTGAATGAAGTGACATGTACTAAAACGACGGAGAAAGGAATGTTTCCCGGTACTGAAACATTAAAAATGCTGTCCTTGGTGGGTGTGGTAAATTTACACTGTTCATTTTCCACTATTTCGCACATATTTTCTACTTACGAAATTCATAACGTAACATTAAATCTTTTTGTGACAGGAATATCCATTTCGTCGGCCGGTGTGGCCGTGCGGTTCTACGCGCTTCAGTCTGGAACCGCGTGACCGCTACGGTCGCAGGTTCGAATCCTGCCTCGGGCATGGATGTGTGTGATGTCCTTAGGTTAGTTAGGTTTAATTAGTTCTAAGTTCTAGGCGACTGATGACCTCAGAAGTTAAGTCGCTAGTGCTCAGAGCCATTTGACCCAATATCCATTTCACCTCATTCAGGAGAAGAAATAAAACATGTATTAAGACAAATTACACCTGAAAATGGACCCACAGGGTAAAACAGGAAAAAGTTGTGACTGAAGGCGTTGTTTGATTCACACCTCCAATGTTTTGAATATAGTCATGTTTTAAGCTGAAAAATATGGATAAAATTAAAAAGAAATAAGATTGCTTCATAGAGAGTGTAAAAATCCTATTGAAAGTGACTTATAATTATCTTTGTACAATATGGATCGCAACTATAGAAACAGGACTCTGTCCATGTCCAATTTGGGTTTAGTAGTGTCTTTCACAACATTTGATGATGAGATAACTTATATATGACAAAGTATTACTGTTGAGGGAGATAAAGTGTCAGTTGTTTCTGTGATTGCTTACACACACTATTTATAACTGCTGGTATTCACTGTATCACTTACCTGATGAGTTTAATTGAACTTCTCTGGGAAAGAAGTAATGGTAGCAATCCTCTGCAAAATTCAGTACTGATTCTTTAAAAGTAATGGTCATATTACTATCCGTAATTAGGCTGGCGACCGTATTTTATTTCATTTAAGTAAACTTGGTTACTTAAGATATTTTCCAAATTTTAATCTTTAGCTTTCTGGTTTCTACTGTTTATTAAATTCAGGTTCGATAATCCAAATCCATTAGGCAACTCAACGGTCAATTTACTCAAATCCTCCCAGAGGGTAACATCTACTGCATCGTAATTCCATATTTGGTAATACGAATTATGCCGGTATAACAAACAGCGCAGTATAGTGCTGTATTTGGCTTTTCCCAAGCAGTACTATCTGTTGGTCAGTAAGTGTTAGGTTTTCTGTGATTTCCCTAAACCGTTTCAGGCAAATGCCGGCATGGCTCTATTGAAACTGCAGGGCCAATTTCCTTCCCCATCCTTCCGTAATCTGAGCTTGTGCTTCGTATCTAATGACCGCGTATTCGGCGGGACACTGATTCCTCCTGCTTCCGCATTCCCATTGTAACACACGTCTGACCGTGGTATTGTCCCACACATGCAGAGGGAACTGTTTTCTAACGGTCGTGGAGCTGACACGCCCCGCTTTGACCTCGACGGCGCTGCCGTCTGTAATCACGGTGCGCTTCGTCCCTGCCGAGGTGTCGCTGTTGACAAAGCGCGGCCGCCACAGAGGTCGACCACTATGCAGCGCGACGGCCGGGCCCTCTCGCGGCGGCGCTCAGAACTACTGGCGGCGCGGAGCTGGAACGCCACTCGCAGGGCCCGCCGCTGTCAAATTAGATTCGCGCTCGTCCCAGCCGCAGCCGACTCTGCCGACGTTATTATTCTTCCTCGCAGCGCCCGGGACGTCTGGCTCTGTGCCCGGCTGTCTCCCAGTGTAAACAAGGCGCGCCGCGCTTAGTGTGCGCGCCGTCAGCGGGACAAAAGCCGGCCGCATGCGACGTCTGTCCGGCGCGCCGCAGGACACCGAAATATTATATTAATTAATTTTTCTCCCCGCTGAAAGCAGACGTAGCACCTACTGTTTACAAGAACTTGGCTGTGATGCACTAAGAAAAGTAGGATTTCTAACAAGGGAAGCGTATGACCAACGGCTAGCCGAGTTTACTCAGATATAGTTGTTGTTGTTGGTGTGGTCTTCAGTCCTGAGACTGGTTTGATGCATCTCTCCATGCTGCTCTATCCTGTGCAGGCTGCTTCATCTCCCAGTACTTACTGCAACCTACATCCTTCTGAATCTGCTTAGTGTATTCATCTCTTGGTCTCCCTCTACGATTTTTACCCTCCACGCTGCCCTCCACTGCTAAATTTGTGATCCCTTGATGCCTCAGAACATGTCCTACTGCCGGCCGCGGTGGTCTAGCGGTTCTGGCGCTGCAGTCCGGAACCGCGGGACTGCTACGGTCGCAGGTTCGAATCCTGCCTCGGGCATGGGTGTGTGTGATGTCCTTAGGTTAGTTAGGTTTAAGTAATTCTAAGTTCTAGGGGACTTATGACCTAAGATGTTGAGTCCCATAGTGCTCAGAGCCATTTGAACCATTTTTGAACATGTCCTACTAACCGATCCCTGCTTCTTGTAAGTTGTGCCACAAACTCCACTTCTCCCCAATTCTATTCAATATCGCCTCATTAGTTATGTGATCTAGCCATCTAATCTTTAGCATTCTTCTGTAGCACCACATTTCGAAAACTTCTATTCTCTTCTTGTCCAAACTATTTATCGTCCACATTTCACTTCCATACATGGCTACACTCCATACAAATGCTTTCAGAAATGACTTCCTTACATTTAAATCTATACTCGATGTTAACAAATTCCTCTTCTTCAGAAACGCTTTCCATGCCATTGCCAGTCTACATTTTATATCATCTCTACTTCGACCATCATCTGTTATTTTGCTCCCCAAATATCAGAACTCCTTTACTACTTTAAGCGTCTCATTTCCTAATCTGACTCCCTCAGCATCACCCGATGTAATTCGACTACGTTCCATTATCCTCGTTTTGCTTTTGTTGATCTTCAGCCGCGAGGGATTAAAATGGTTCAAATGGCTCTGAGCACTATGGTACTTAACATCTGAGGTCATCAGTCCCCTAGAACTTAGAACTACTTGAACCTAACTAACCTAAGGACATCACACACATTCATGCCCGAGGGAGGATTCGAACCTGCGACCGTAGCGGTCGCGCAGTTCCAGACTGAAGCGCCTAGAACCGCTTGGCCACACCGGCCGGCGCGCGTGGGTTTAGCCGAGCGGTCTGAGGCGCTGCAGTCATGGACTGTGCGGCTGGTCCCGGCGGAGGTTCGAGTCCTCCCTCGTGAATGGGTGTGTGTGTTTGTCCTTAGGATAATTTAGGTTAAGTAGCGTGTAAGCTTAGGGACTGATGACCTTAGCAGTTAAGTCCCATAAGATTTCACACACATTTGAACCTTTGTTGATATTCATCTTATATCCTCCTTTAAGACAATGTCCATTCCGTTCAGCTACTCTTCCAGGTCCTTTGCTGCCTCTGCCAGAATTAAATTATCATCGGCGAACTTCAAAGTTTTTATTTTTTCTCCATGGATTTTAATCCCTTCTCCATCTTCTTCTTTTGTTTCCTTTACTGCTTGCTCAATATACAGATTGAATAACATCGGGGAGAGGCTATCGTACTTACTACCAAATATTGCTTTCGTGTGATGCTTTTACGAACTCGGTAAATAACATTACAGAGTACTAGCCATAACTGCGCGTAGAACTGCAGCGTGTCTGTCGACTCCGTTGTCTGCATCGTCTGCCATATTATAGGCATACAAATACTTTCTACAGGTTGTACGTGATTAGAAATTACTTAATTTATATATTTTTTCGACTGACGGACAACAATATTTAGTGGCAGGTAGTTAATTCAAGTCTGTTCACCGTCTTTAGGGCCTGAATACAAACGTTTCATACACAAATACACTGAAGAGCCAAGGAAACTACTACACGTGGCTAATATCGTGTAGGGCCCCCGCGAATGCGAACCAAGTGCCGCAACACGACGTGGCATGGACTCGACTAATGTCTCAAGTAGTGCTGGAGGGAACTGGCACCATGAATCCTGCAGGGCTGTCCGTAAATGCGTAAGAGTACGAGGGGGTGGAGATCTCTTCTGAGCAGCACTTCGCAAGGCATCCCAGGTATGTTCAATAAAGTTCATGTTTGCGGAGTTTGGTGGCCAGTGGATGTGTTTAAACTCAGAAGATTGTTCCTGGAGCCACTCTGTAGCGTTTATGCATGTGTGAGGTGTCGCATTGTCCTGCTAGAATTGCCCAAGCACGTCGAAATGCACAATGGACATGAATGGATGAAGGTGATCAGACAGGATGTTTAGGTACATGTCACCTGTCAGAGTCGTATCTAGAGGTATCAGGGACCACATGTCACTCCAACTGCACACGCCCCACATCATCCCTGAGCATCTACCGGCTGGAACACTTGTTGTTTTACATATGTGTTGCCGACCACAGCGCCATATTCTTCCTGTTTACATATACCTGTATTTGAATACGCATGCCTACACCAGATCTTTCGGGTTCAAAATGGCTCTGAGCACTAAGGGACTCAACTGCTGAGGTCATTAGTCCCCTAGAACTTAGAACTAGTTAAACCTAACTAACCTAAGGACATCACAAACATCCATGCCCGAGGCAGGATTCGAACCTGCGACCGTAGCGGTCTTGCGGTTCCAGACTGCAGCGCCTTAACCGCACGGCCACTTCGGCCGGCAGCTCTTTCGGGGCTTTTGTATTCAGGTTCCGAAGGTCGGTAACATAGACCTAAATTAATGGCAAATGCAGCATCAAACACGTAGACGCCACTTTAGACGAGATTGCAGAATTGTCTCTGGACGCCTGAGGCCCACACCTGTGCACAAAATTTACCCACTTGAGGTCATAAAACCATCAAATACCTGACACAACTTTACCAGATAAACACACAGGTAAAAGCAGCGAACCGACCCTCGGGCTTTACATGAACTGCCAAGGAGTTCCAACTCATCTTAAATTCAAGGATGAGCTTTACCCAAAAGATAGAACAACTAGAAGGCCGACCTGACACTCTAGCCGGCCGTGGTGACCGAGCAGTTCTAGGCGCTCCAGTCTGGAACCGCGCTGCTGCTACGGTCGCAGGTTAGAATCCTGCTTCGGGCATGGATGTGTGTGATATGCTTAGGTTATTTATGTTTAAGTAGTTCTAAGTTCTAATGGAACTGATGACATTAGAAGTTAAGTCCCATAGTGCTCAGAGCCATTTGAACCATTTAAACCTGACACTCTTAGCGGACGTTTATGGTCGGGATCTCTGCAAAGCACAAAACCTTCGCCCCAAGGAGAAAATCACACAAGGGCTACAACTACAGTATAGTAGATGGAGAGCACTGAATAGTTTCAGAACTGGAATCGCAAAATGCAAGGGAAACATGATGAAGTTGGACTACTCCGAAGATGACCGGCGTGAATGTGGAATAACACAGACGACTGATCATTTACTCAAGGGGCCGAACAATGGAGTTTGTTTGCACAGTGCAAGATATACTTCCATGCAACGACAAGGCCATTAACGCTGCAATATTTTGGAAGAACTGACTTTATACGTTCTTGTCCGTACTCCAAAAGTTAATTATCTAATTTTCAGTGACAACGAAATTCATAAACAACCGTGTAACTTGAGATGTTATTTCATTTTATTTTGAAGGCCATCAGTTTAAGCATTTCATTATGCCATTTTCAGACCCGATATGCATCTCTCCAAATAAACTGAAACGTCATATAGAGCCATGAATCTCGGAATGTCGTGAATTCAGTCGTTACACTAGCGCTTCATTCGAAGCATTCAAAATAAAATAACATCTTAAGCTACACGGTTGTCGGTGGATTTCACCGATATCGAGTTAACCAGCCGATATCCCCAGTCCATGATGGACCAACAGAGAGTTAATTATCTGGTGTTAAATATTGTGGACTGTTACCGGAATAAATTTTAAAAATCTTCCTGGATCACTGAGAATAATGGTGTGACCCGTTAAGTATTAATTTCACATATACGTTTTTTTTATTCTTCAGTCTCCTGAAATCTTCATTTCAGTTGCACCTTACATCCTCAGATCTTTGTTGGATGTATTAAAATCTCTCTCTTCCGATACAGATGTTACTCTGTGTAGCTGCCTCTCTTACTATTTTTAATTATCATCAAAAATCAAAAACTTGAAACGACAGTGATACATGAGTTGTGTAACTACAGCTACAATTAGCGTGAGCAACGAGAATGATCAGGTAACTGTATTTTTAGTTTTAATCAGCATATCATGTATGTATTCGCATTTGTTTACTGACAAGAAAATTGACTGTGCTTTTAACTTTCGAGAATAAGAAATACAAAGGCTGTGGTTATTCACTACCGATCTGCCTGATGCACGAATCTAATGTGTTTATCATCTTTCTCAAGTTCGTAGTTGAACCTCTGAGCACTTCGTAAATTTTCTACAAATAATATTTCTTTCCATCGGCACTTGTGCTTTGGATCACTTGGATGTCACAAGCGCTTACGATATTTACAGGGTGTATAAATAATGAACATGTAGGTACATATGAAAAGGGTGAGTAGATGAACCCAGTTTTCATGAATTTACACATAATATTTAATCATAGTACTCCGTCTTCAGACCACAATTGGCCCATCGGGACCATCCGACCGTCGTGTCACCCTCAGCTGAGGAAGCAGATAGGAGGGGCGTGTGGTCAGCACACCGCTCTTCCGGTCGTTATGATGTTTGGTTGAGTAGCTCCCCAATTGGCATCACGAGGCTGAGTGCATCCCAAAAAATGGCAACAGCGCATGGCGGCATGGATGGTCACCCATCCAAATACGACCACGCCCGACAGATTTACGCATAAGATATCTAATAATTGTAATTTCCTGGAAACTGCTTATCCAATTCCGGAGAGTGAAAAACTATTGAATTTGTTTGTTTGAGTTATACGAAAGCAGCAGCATAGTTTAACTTCCTTCTGTTGATGAAGAGGAACCTCGGTAAATCATACAGCGGGTAGGACAAGACGTTGTACATTTTATAGTAGTAGCTTACAGTTCATCTTCCTGATAGCAGAATAGAGATATCTCAAATTATTGATGAAATGAAAGAAAAGATGTTTATTTTTCCGTCTTAGTTGCACGTTTTATTCACAGTGTGATAAGTTTACTTTATTGTCTTTAGATCTATGTAGTTGCATAAGGAACCCATAGTGTCCATGAAGGAACTACACATTACAATATTCCGACGTGTAGTTTCTACGTGGACACGGCGTAATTCTCATGCAACTACATGTAGGTTATCCATAATCCACGTTCAAGTTTCAAAACTCTGGAGAAAGAGAACCACTGCTCAGAATGACGTTAAATTTTAGAACAGCATGTTACTGACACAGCGGGAAATGTCATGGAACAAAAAAGTAACGAAATATTTACCAATAGATGGCGCTGAAAGCGACTTAACATAAATGTGGTCGGCTACAAATGACAGACGAATCGCAATACGACGGCTATGGTTTGAGTTCCACGTTATACAATCTGTATTGTTCAGTATACATGACTGCACAAGTTCTGTAATCAACACTTGTGGCACTGTTAGTTAGGTAAGCCCATCCACAATGGCGATGTCGTACCACGTTGGATGGGAAAAATTGGTTTTTAATTACCCTCAGGCCAAAAGCTGTATGAAAAGCAAAATGAAATTGGTTTTTAATTGTCCTGGGGCCAAAAGAAGCATAGAAAACAAAATGACATCGGTTTATAACTGACGTAAGACATGTTCAATATGCTGTATACCGTTTTCTGCCGCAAGATAAAATCGACAAACTGCATATTCCTCAAAAGATCGCACTGTCTCGGGGATCATGTTCAGAGCGCGTTTGGCAATGTGTACCTGCAATTCAGCTACTTTCGTAACTGGAGCACTCAACCCAACATCTTTCAGATAACCCTACAGCCAGAAGGTCAGGTGAACTGGACGGCCACGGTGTAGGTAGCCCTGCGCCTGCTATACGGACGTCTGAGTCACAGCTCTCGTACAAGATAAGTAATTTAAGTAGTATAAACTGTTTTTAACACTTTATACTAATTTATTACGTTAAGTATAGCGCTCTTCAAGCGTACCATTAAAGGTTTTTGTCTTACTCGTGTATTTTCACAGTAATCACGTAAAGTTCGGTTTGTTTACATATCGCGACCAGGCCGAACTTTTGAGCTTTCAGATTAAACTTCATACCGCAATTTTAAGTGCATTTACTGATAGTTTAGTGTGCTAAATGCGTTTGCTGCCCCTTTATATCTGTAGAGCATCGTCATCTCTTAAGTAATTTCCAGTAAAAAACTTCTGAACCACTGCTTACATAGTCGCGAGTCTGCCTAATTTTGCGTACACGCATTTTCATTGTTTTCCGGTAACTTAATTGTCTTTCTGTCACTAAAATCGATTTGTACCATGAATGTAAAGTGCCTGACGTGCCGTAGAATCGTTAACTCCGGGGTCTGGTGTGATGGATGTAGTAACTCTTTTCATTGGGGCGATTGTAGTGGCGTGGGAATTGGGAAAATGAGCGAGACTCATCAGTGGTTCTATAGGCTATGCAGTAGAGGGGAACAGGAGGGGAAAATTGCTGCCCTTCAGGCTGAGTTAGATGAGGCTAGGCGAGAACTGGGCAGGTTAAGAGGCGAGAAGGGTAAACAGGGGTGGGAAGTGGCAACAGGCATAAGGAACAGGCCAAGAAATTCTTCTGACAGCTTTGTTATTAATGTACAAAATAGGTTTGACCTGTTGCCTCAGTCAGAAACTGATGAGCCTCTCACAGAAGTAGATGTAGACAGGGCTCAACAAGCTTTCAGCAGCAAATTGAATAAGAACGTAGGGAAGTCTGCAAAGAGAAAGAAAGTCTTGTTGCTAGGTAGTTCACATGCTAGGGGTGTGGGTCAACTTCTGCAGGATGAATTAGGGACAGAATACCAGGTCACAAGTTTTTCAAACCTAGTGCTGGACTGGGGCAGGTTACAGAGGATTTAGGTTCACTATGTAGAGGCTTTACTAAGGAAGATACCGTGGTTATTGTGGGTGGGCCGGGCAACAGTACTGACAGAGATCCGGGGTACAGCATAGAGTGTGACCTGGCAAAGATTGCATCAACATCGAGTCATAGCAGTGTTGGGTTTGTGTCGGTTCTGGAGCGCCACGACCGACCTCATTTGAGCTCTTCTGTCAGGAGAGTTAATTTGGAGTTGGAACGGCTACTTGGATCTGGTGCAGGGTCTCACATTGGTATGGTTCCTGTTGATTCACTCTGTAGGAGGGACTGTACTAGACATGGCCTACACCTCAACAAAAAAGGGAAGGGTAAACTGGCTGGGCTGATAGCAGGAAATTTAAAGGGGGGAGGAATTACATCTCATGGTGGAAACTCTTTTTTAGTGTAAGATCAGTGTCCAGTGGGAAACTCAGCCAGGCAAATACTAAAGATGTTAATAAAGTTCAAGATACTCACAAAAGTAAAGTGAAAAATAATGTAAGTATATTTCATCAAAATATTGGGGGATTGAAGAATAAAATTGATGAGCTTCTGCTTTGTTTAGAAGATATAGAAACTGAGAATGTAATAGATGTACTATGCCTGTCTGAGGATCACATTGTCACTGATATGCAAAAGGTTAGCATCAATGGGTACAAATTAGCTGCACATGTAAGTAGAGATAATATGATGAGAGGAGGAGTTGCCATATATGTCAAAAGCTTCCACAGTGTAAAAAATTTAGAAACTAAAAATTTTTGTGTAGAGCAACATATGGAAGCATGTGCCACTGAACTTAAACTAAATGATGGCACTTTCATAATTGAAACAGTGTATAGGTCCCCCTCAGGGAATTTCCAGCTATTTCTAGAAAACTTGGATGTTTTGTCGTTTGTTGTGCTATCTGTCAGACAGGGGGAAGCAAATTATCATTTGTAGGGATTTCAATGTTGATTCCCTGAAAGAGTGTAATAGGAAGAATTACCTTGTAGTATTACTCAGTTCTTTCAATTTGAGCTCCGTCATTGATTTTCTTACTCGGATAACAAAGAACAGCAGTACATTGATAGATAACTTTTTTATAGACCAAGATAAGTGTAAGGACATAAATGCTTATCCTGTTGAGAATGGTCTTTCAGATCACGGTGCACAGCTAGTTACAGTACATGACAAAGCTCCATGCAGTATATCAAATCAGACTTTCAAAGCAGTGTGTTCAATTAACAATATAAATATTGCAATCTTTAGGGAAAGCCTACAGCAGCTATATTGGGATGAAGTGTATAAGAAACCTGATGCAAACTTGAAATATAAATTATTTCATGATACATTTTTAAGGGAATTTTAAAATTGTTTTCCCAAGAATATAGTTAAACATAATTCCAAGAAAACATATAAAAAACCTTGGCTAACGAAAGGAATAAGAATATTTTGCACCTGTAAAAGAGAACTGTATCTAACAGCAAGAGTGAGTACTGACCCCGAAATTGTTCAATATTATAAAAACTATTGTTCGGTACTAAGAAAAGTTATTAAAAAGTCCAGAAGCATGTGTATCATGTCTGAGATCAGTAACTCTGATAGTAAAATTAAAGCAATTTGGAATATTATTGAAAGGGAAACAGGGGAACCATGAGCACAGGCAGACTTTAGTGCCATAAAACTGAATGACAAGTGTAGTAACAAACAATCAGAAACTGAAAATATTTTCAATAATCATTTTTTAAATGTTGTGGAGAAAATAGGATCTAGGTGTTCACTAGAAGAGGCAAGGCTACTAATAGAAGAGGCCATACCTGTGCAGTTTGAAACAACTGTAATTCCACCAATCTCTCCCTCTGAAATCAGTAAAATAATAAACTCACTGAAAAGTAAAAGCTCTTACGGAATTGATGGCATTTCCAGCAAGGTACTTAAAGCTTGTTCCCCCTCAGATAGGTAGGATTCTCAACCACGTATGTAACAGCTCTTTGGAGCAGGGTGTTTTCCCCGATAGACGGAAATATGCCATTGTAAAACCATTGCATAAAAAGGGGGATACGTCGGATGTCAACAACTACCGCCCAAACTCTCTTGTGTCAGCTCTATCAAAAATTTTTGAGAAAGTAATCTATTCAAGAGTACCCTTCCATATTTGTAAAAATAAAGTACTAACAAAATGTCAGTTTGGTTTTCAGAAAGGCTTCTCAACAGAAAATGATATATACGCTTTCACTGATCAAATATTAAATGCTCTGAATAACCGGACATCACCGATTGGTATTTTTTGTGATCTCTCAAAGGCCTTTGATTGTGTAAATTATGGAATTCTTTTAGATAAGCTAAATCATTATGGTTTGAGTGGGGCAGTGCACAAATGGTTCAATTGATACTTAACTGGAAGAATGCAGAAAGTTAAAATAAGTGGTTCATGTAATGTTAAAACAACAGCTGATTGCTCAAACGGGGGGGGGGGGGGGGCTAATCATGTACGGGGTCCCACAGTGTTCGGTCTTAGGTCCTTTACTGTTCTTGATATACATGAATGACTTACCATTCCACATTGATGAAGATGCAAAGTTAGTTCTTCTTGCTGATGATACAAGTTTAGTAATAACAGTCAAAAACCAATAATTAACTGAAGTAATTGTAAATGATGTTTTTCACAAAATTATTAAGTGGTTCTCAGCAAACGGACTCTCTTTAAATTTTGATACAACACAGTACATATAGTTCCGTACAGTAAATGGCACAACTCCAGTAATAAATATAGACTTTGAACAGAAGTCTGTAGCTAAGGTAGAATTTTCAAAATTTTTAGGTGTGTCCATTGATGAGAGGTTAAACTGGAAGCAACACATTGATGGTCTGCTGAAACGTCTGAGTTCAGCTACGTATGCTATTAGGGTTATTACAAATTTTGGTGATAAGGATCTCAGTAAATTAGCTTACTATGCCTACTTTCATTCATTGCTTTCGTATGACGTCATATTCTGGCGTAATTCATGGTTGAGTAGAAAAGTATTCATTGCTCAAAAACGTGTAATCAGAATAATTGCTGGAGCCCACCCACAGTCAACCTGCAGACATCTATTTAAGGATCTTGGGATCCTCATAGTAACCTCAAAGTACATATATTCACTTACGAAATTTGTTGTTAATAATCCAACCCAGTTCAAACGTAATAGCAGTGTGCATAGCTATAACACCAGGAGAATGGATGATCTTCACTATGCAGGGTTAAATTTGACTTTGGCACAGAAAGGAGTAAATTATGCTGCCACAAAAGTCTTTGGTCACCTACCAAACAGCATCAAAAGCCTGACAGGTAGCTAACTAACATTTAAAAATAAATTAAAAGAATTTCTAGATGACAACTCCTCCTACTCATTGGCTGAATTTTTAGATATAATTTAAGAAAAAAAAAAACTTAAACATTAGTGTCATGCAATATTTTGTGTAATATAATATCTTGTACAGACGTCTTTTATTAACCTGACACGTTCCACATCATCACGAAGTATCGTATTCATGATCTATGGAACAAGTATTAATCTGATCTAATCTAATCTAGGAAAATGACAGCTGATACTTTTAGCATTTCAAAAATGCCTCTGGTGTAGCCACTTCAGTGCTTGTGCAATGCGCAGAGGAGCGCCATCTTGCATAAAAATGATACTGGCTTCACATCCACGCTGTTCAAGAGTTGGAATGAGGTTGGTGTGCAAAAGACTTCCACAGCGTTGACCAGTGACGGTACAGGTAACAGGACCCGCAGGACTCATCTCCTCGAAAAAATACGGCCCTACGATAAGCGATGCCATCAACCGGCACCACACACTCACCTTTGCAGAATGAAATGGTAACGGTTGATGTGTGTGCTGATTTTCCGTTGCCCGTATCCTGCAGTTCTTCACACCGACATGTCCTTGGAAATGGCAATGGGTTTCGTCTCTCCACAGAATCTTCCATGACCATTCATTGTCAACTTCACTGCAAGCAAGAAATTCCGGAGGGAACGTTTGTTTTGCTGCCAGGTCAGCAGGAAGAAACTCCTGAGGATTGATGATTTTGTGTGGATAGCAATGCAACGTGTTTCGTAGCCTTTTTTGCTCCATGCTCGCCGACTTGGCCACCGTTAGAACAATTCCTCGTGTACTGCATATTTGCACACCACCGCTCTCCCTGTAGCGTCACAAGTTGTTCCGAGCGAAAGTTTGTTTTAAGATAGCTTGCTGCATGTAACTTCGGGGGCTGACATTTGCCGACCTAATTGGAAGATACACGTGCATCTGTCATGCCTGCCATGGGAAAGCTACTCAAGATCACTTACTGGGCGTGTATAATCATCACCTAAATAAATGATATTAAATGTTACTCAATCATTTTCAAAATCGGTACACTACCTTTTGTTATTCAGCAGACGATCGTATAAAAGTTTCAACATTGTAACTATCATAGTTTCGGAAATTAAAAAGAAAATCGTTAAAAAAGTCGAAAACCAACACTTAGGGAACTAAATTCAGTTAGTAAATATAATAGTTTATCTTTTCGTATAATTGGAAAACATAAACAGAACTCTCTGTGCAGAATTAATTAATTGAGATTTTCATATTAAAACTTCAACTATTTTTCGTTTTCATAATATAAAAATCAGGCAAAATTATTATTTGTGTCTAATATTGTTGTGGGAATAAATGTGAGTAAATGAGCGTGTACATGGGACATTCGTCAGATTTAAATGTTGCATTATATACCATCTTAAGTAACCTGCAAGAGTTACAGAAGCCTGTCGTGGGAAAATGATTCTAGGGAATTTACCCAATTTGCTGATGATGTTTGTCTAGGTGTGATTGCTATTGTAACAGAGCAGCCAGAAAGTCACCTGGAGTAAAATTATTAAATTAAATTTTCAGAATTATTGCCTTCTCGTTTTCGTTTATTAATATTTGCATGTCAGATTGACGCAAATGCGTCTGTGTATAAGGATTGGTGCAGTTCAAGTTTGGTGCAAGTATGATCATGAGGGAGCATTCTGATTGGTAGTATGATCAGCCAATCAGAATTGAGACGGTTTCCGGTTGTTACCTGACAGTTATACTAGGAGTGAGGCTGCAAGACGGAGGTCGCTCACCAGCTTTGAGCGCGGACGGTCGTGTTACTAGTGCCAGTCAAAATAATGTGTAAGATGAAGAATTTCTAAGTCGTTGAAATACTGGTGAGCTAAGTAGATAGCAGTTGCTGTTGAGGGATGCTTGGCGAAGTTTCGGAGATTCTGATTAAATGTGTTGGACAGATATTCGCGTGTGAAATATTGACCTTAATAGTATCCACGTGGCATGTTTCAGTATTCAGCCACTGAGCATTTTTGGCGAGCAATTTCTTTTTTAGAAATCCACAAGTAGGACCGAATGTAATAACTCAAGTTAGTGGTGGAATTAATGACTGTGAAAACGATTTTGATTCGGGTCGGGTCTGGGTAGATTTCTGGCTGCTGTGTGTTTGAAATGTGTGTATGAATTGTGAAGTGGAAGTAAATAGCCAATAGTTTAAATGTGGACTGAATAGTACTGTTTCGTTGGCTATAAGGACAAAATAAACATTCTTGTCTGGAAATTTAAGACTTTATTTTCCAGCAGCTAATGCTTTTTCTTAATGCCCTATAAAAGTGAATGACAGTTTCTCTACAGATCTTTCTTTCATTACTTGAGTTGCGCACCCTCAGTAATTGTAGGTATTAGACGATGCTTTTTATCAACGCTGCTTTAACATCTCTTGTAAGTATGGCCGTGTGGTTCTAGGCGCTTCAGTCTGGAACCACGCGACCGCTACGGTCGCAGGTTTGAATCCTGCCTCGGGCATGGATGTGTGTGATGTCCTTACGTTAGTTAGATTTAAGTAGTTGTACGTTCTAGGGGACTGATGACCACAGATGTTAAGTCCCATAGTGCTCAGAGCCATTTGAACCATTTTGTAAGTATCTACGTTGCCGAGTGAAGCGATATCAAGCAGACGCCGCTCTGAGGTAGGTGAATTTTAATTTGCAGCCTGCACAGAGATCAAAAGCCCTGCCCTCCGCAACCCCTCCTGTAATGTTGTGGCCACATCTCCGATAGACGTTGGATTAAGTGCTGTCCTCCCTACGCCACAGTACACTTCAAAAGAACCTGTCTTTTAGAATTTCGTAATCATTTTCTCCAGACCCTTGGCAGACATCGGATCAATGCTTTTTTTTCATACCCTTGAGTGTCAGTTACTTCTACAGGTCACCACTCTAGTAAAAGAATTTTGGCAGCATTGCGCGATCCTTCACTGACGCACTCATGTTGGGCGTCTCGGACGTAACCAGCCGTGTGTCTCACATCTGTTGGTGTGCATATTCTGATGCCATCTGTTGGTTAAATTTTCGTCTATTATTATTTCGTTTCACGACGTTTCCCCTACCGTCAACAATATGCTGTTCAAATTTGACGCCTCTCTGGACAGAGGTATTTACACCATCTGAAACTACAAACTTACACTACTGGCCATTAAAATTGCTACACCACGAAGATGACGTGCTACAGACGCGAAATTTAACCGACACGAAGAAGATGCTCTGATATGCAAATGATTAGCTTTTCAGAGTATTCACACAAGGCCGGCGCCGATGGCGTCACCTGCATCGTGCTGACATGAGGAAAGTTTCCAACCAATTTCTCATACACAAACAACAGTTGACCGGCGTTGCCTGCTGAAACGTTGTTGTGATGCATCGTGTAAAGAGGAGAAATGCGTACCATCACTTTCCGACTTTGATAAAGGTCGGATTGTAGCCTATCGCGATTGCGGTTTATCGTATCGCGACATTGCTGCTCGCGTTGGACGAGATCCAATGACTGCTAGCAGAATACGAAATCGGTGGGTTCAGGAGGGTAATACGGAGCGCCGTGCTGGATCCCAACGGCCTCGTATCACTAGCAGTCGAGACGACAGGCATCTTATCCGCATGGCTGTAACGGATCGTGCAGCCACGTCTCGATCCCTGAGTCAACAGATGGGGACGTTTGCAAGACAACAACCATCTGCACGAACAGTTCGACGACGTTTGCAGCAGCATGGACTATAAGCTCGGAGACCATGGCTGCGGTTACCCTTGACGCTGCATCACAGACAGGACCGCCTGCGATGGTGTACTCAGCGACGAACCTGGGTGCACGAATGGCAAAACGTCATATTTTCGGATGAATCCAGGTTCTGTTTACAGCATCATGATGGTCGCATCCGTGTTTGGCGACATCGCGGTGAACGCACATTGGAAGCGTGTATTTGTCATCGCCATACTGGCGTATTACCCAGCGTGATGGTATGGGATGCCATCGGTTACACGTCTCGGTCACCTCTTGTTCGCAGTGACGGCACTGACGGCAGTTTGAAAAGTGGACGTTACATTTCAGATGTGTTACGCCCCTTGGCTCTACCTTTCATTCGACCCCTGCGAAACCTTACATTTCAGCAGGTCCTGTACGGGCCTTTCTGGATACAGAAAATGTTCGACTGCTGCCCTGGCCAGCACATTCTCCAAATCTCTCACCAACTGAAAACGTCTGGTCAATGGTGGCCGAGTAATTGGCTAGTCACAATACTACTCTTGATGAATTGTGGAATCGTGGTAAAGCTGCATGGGCAGCTGTACCTGTACACGCCATCCAAGCCCTGTTTGACTCAATGCCCAGGCGTATCATGGCCGTTATTACGGCCAGAGAAGGTTGTTCTGGGAACTGATTTCTCAGGATCTATGCACGCAATTTGCGTGAAAATGTAATCATATGTCAGTTCTAGTATAATATATCTGTCCAACGAATACCCGTTTATCATCTGCATTTCTTCTTGTTGTAGCAATTTTAATGGCAAGTAGTGTAGTTATGGACCACCTGTAGCGTAAATCTGAGGAAACTCGAAAGTGATCGAAACTAGTCACATCGTACAGAGAGGTACAACAGAGACAGAAAAATAAACGATATAAAACTTATTTGAATGTCAATAGTTGCTGATTTCTCTGGCGATAAACATGTCAGCTGTCGTGTTTCTGAAATATTGGAAATGAACAGCATAGTCGGACACCCTGTGTAGAGAACATGTGAACCTTGTAGAAAAAGAAGACCCTTCCCCTAAGGTTTACCTCAAGTCAATTGGTCAGAATGTTAGTTAATGTGTCTAAATATACAGTGAATTCATTTGATGAGCCAACAAACTTGTTAGACCTTTTTTATGCTCCATATCGTTAGCATATTTGGGAGTCTGATGGACAAAGCATGTAACCAGCCCTCAAACTACTGAAAACGGCCATTAGTATAATAACATAAAATGGTAACTGAGGTCTATGTTAAGGTCTACTTAACACATGGGGATAGTAGCCGCTTGATTTGACCTCCTCTGTTAATCTGTTACCCGAATCGAGAAGTGCATCAACAGCTATCAAAAGCGGTGAAATCGTGAATTACCCTTTAACTATTATCATTTATCCTAGACAACAATATACACATTAACAAAAGTCCTCCTTGAAAAAAAAGCTGAGAAAATTGATATTGATCTGAAACTACAAACATGAAGGCGTTCAAAATGGTGAATGAGACAGCCGGTGTGTTACAATAATAAAAATAATAATAGTAATAACAAGGCCAATAACAATATTGTCCTTATTAAAATTTTTAAATTAAACAATTTTGAAGAAAATATCCAGTAAAAACAGTTCTACAAAACATTAGGCAGTCCCCACAAAAAGGTTTACACCAAAGATTTACTATAACCTTAGAACAGGGATACACTGAGTACTAAGTTGTAAAGGGAAAACTTCTTGTGGGGAGCCATTTAATCAAAAGTCTCTTGGCCGACAGCAGAATTTCATTTACAGTGTAAATCAGATAACATAAGATACTCAGCTTGAGCACAGACAGGCAGGACGAGCGACTACAAACAAAGAGCAAGCCGCGCTAGGAAATGCTCAAGAGCCGTGTACAGGGCCGCACGTAAGCGGACTGTACTACAAGTAAAGCTATGCTTTAACCATGGTTGCACCTATAGAGCTTTTACAGTAAGTTGGTACGCCATAGGAAATGAGCTTCACTAGTAGAGAACTATAGAAAGGTAGCCGTAATTTCTTCCAGAAAGGAATATCATAAACAACTCACTCGGGTCTTACCATTAACTGGAGCTCACAACGTGTTTAAAAGGGCTGGAAAATTGTGACACCAGAGCCCGCCAGGTTCTAAAACTTCGTGAAAACAAATATTGATACTTAAAAACAGCTTGTTTTCTTGCACAAGAATTTTAAAACAAACACGATAAGGCGTAGGCCCCTGACGTCGCTATGCATGACAACTGGGCACATTACATAACTGTGACAGAATTAGCCATGGAAGACCTTTTGAAACTGAATGCTGACAAGCAGATTAATACAAGTTAATTGAAAATCACACAGAGCAGTTAGGCCAATACACTATTCCTAAAAATACATAGCCAAATAACGAGGCGCGCTTGACGACGCAATGAACATAAACGAGAACATCTGTTCAAACAGCTTGCTGAACGGGAAATCGGTGCACGGAGCTGCACATCATAAACGAACTAGACGTTTGCCCTCTGCCCAGTCCTGAGGGCCGGCCGAAGTGGCCGAGCGGTTCTAGGCGCTACAGTCTGGAGCCGCGCGACCGCTACGGTCGCAGGTTCGAATCATGCCTCGGGCATGGATGTGTGTGATGTCCTTAGGTTAGTTAGGTTTAAGTAGTTCTAAGTTCTAGGGGACTGATGACCACAGAAGTTAAGTCCCATAGTACTCAGAACCATTTTTGAACCAGTCCTGAGGCCATATTCTGTATCGTATGTACCAATCGGTGCAGTAGGTTTGTCTCGGTAGTGACGTCATTTTCGGTTCTTTACCGAAATATCCTATTCAGTAAGCTTCTGAGACCTGTTACCGAACGGTCCTCCCACCGATTTTACCACAGTTGTACCGAGAGGTTTTGGATTTCGGTGTGGCCCTGTCGATCGGTAACCTGTGGTCTATGTACACCTATAATTTGTTATTTTAAACATATTTACGGTTTTTGCTTTGGATTTGGTGATTGTGTTACTAAAGAATCACCAGAGGATGCATCCGGAGTTCATAATAGACTTTCTCCTTTGTTAGAAATATGGTTAGGTTAGGTTGTTACTGTGAATGATTACATCAAAAAAAGGCTTTTGGTCAATATTCTCTCAAAATACGTCCTATTTTTATGCACATAAGAATTTAAAGATCATTAAATATCAAGACATCGGCTGTGCTTACGTATATTACATGAGTGTGAACTGACGTTACTAGTGACTTAGTGTAATTTTTCCCACAAATGGTGTTTACAACTTTCAAGTAACAATGGAAAGCAATCATGTGAAGCCTGATTTTGGAAATCTTTCAAACCATGACGCATTTATGACTTACGCAGCACCGTTTGCCAACGAAGTCAGTCTACGTTCCTCTACGCAATAGTACAAGAATTGAGAACGGAATAACATTGTTTGGCGTGGCTAAGTGGTGCAATATGAATCCCTTGCACTGCCACGAGATCGTGGCGGGGTGGGACTCATCCATGTGCCGACTCGTGTCAAGGCACTTTACGGCAGCTCCCAACTCAAACTTTGGCATCGTTGCCCGCAGAGCCTTACTAGCCTCCTGCTTCACAACTTTGCGCCGGCCTCCTTGTCCGCCCCAGTACTGGTATCGACCATTCCAACCCCCTTTTATTACATCCAACAATTTTTCCTGGAGTTCAGTTATGCCTACCGGTCCTTACCACTTACACGTTTGTACCTCACGACAACAGTCTCCGAATTGTTACAACAGTGCCGCCCGTCCAACCCCATCGAACGTAAGTATCCACAGTACGTGTGGCGACACATATGGAAGGCGATCCATGCGCGTTTTCTCGAATCAGACGTTCAATCAGCGTGGTACTTCACCGTGAATGGCAAACAAGTTAACCGAAATCGTCCGGACCGCATCCATCTCGCCGATTCATCTCTCTGCACCCACTGTGGAGTGAATGACACGGATGTCCACCGGTTCCACTGTGGCACAGCGCTAGACGTCTGGACACTTGCGCGGCGAATTTTGGAGTTTCTTACACGACAGCTCAGATCGACGTCCACATGCTTTTGTACCCCTTAAGACTTTCTACCCCTCCGCCAAAACTCACTCTGTGAATTGGATCTATGGCCACACGATCCGCTATCTTTTTACTTCTAGCGACAAGTCTACGCTAGGATATTGGACTTAACGAACGACACTGCGTCCTGATACGCAACCCAAGCTATAAGCAATATGTTTCAAATTTTTTACAGAGCACCTTCAATGACCCTCCTCGTAGCTGGAACGTCCAAGCCCTGAGAAGCTGAAAACTGTATTACCTGAACCGAACTGAGTAGATCTGCTACCCAGAACCCACACCTACGCAATGAGAAGACACGTTTGGACGAGCTGGCATGCTGTAGGCGGATACACTTCAGGAGCTCCAGTAAGAACTGGTCTTTAACTACGAGTCGCACGACGACTTTATATAATTAAAAAAAAAAAAAAGTGGTTAGCGCGCGGGAATGCGAAATAAAATACATGAGTTCGCGCATGGACAGGTGCTAAATTTTTCCCTTCTTCATATTTGCAACACGTTCTGAGACATTGTTCTTCGTGTAAGTTAATATTTTACTGCAATATTCGTTAGTACTCACATGTAAGAGCACACTACATCAGTAATGATTTCGTGATTTCTGCGTGTTTAAAAGACGAAATATGAAATTGCTGGAGATGAAATTGCTGTGAGTCAAACAACCGACAGTGACCTTTATATTTTTTTCTTGTTCTGAATATGTAGCGATTTCGAGTATACAGTTAGACAGGAATCTAAGAGCACAATTTAAATTACTGGCAATGTAACTAGCAACAGTCATCTTCATTATCTTGCTTGTCACAAATATTTATCTGCGATCTAATCCCCAACAACAGTAGACAGAGATGAACAATCTCCGCCATAATATTTTTAGACTGTAGCAGCATATACGAAACATTTTCATTTATGAGATGCGTGTTATAAACTTCGAGGAACTGCAGGAGCTCTCGATAAATGCGTTTTGCAATTTTGTTTTTAAGACCCAAATCGTTGACGTGTCATATAGGGCAGTGGGGTACTTAATCATTTGGATCTCTAGGAGCGAGTTATAACCACATTCTGTTTATCTTCTTATTCTTTGAAACTCTCAGAATCAATTATTCGGGTGTTTTTATATATGTATTAGTACAATGTGGTACTACATACTATTCCTAACTCATTTTCCGAAACGTAAAATCCAAAACACGATTGAGTGTGAATGAAAATAAGATGACATAATGTGGCATTTACGACAATCTGCAGAATATAGTCAAATACGCTATCGTTATTATGCATGCATGGAAACATGCAGTCAGGTGAACTGTAAAAATTTCTGTGCATTTCAACTGAGAATCATGGAAAAGGATATACTGCACCTGATACTGTTAAGGAGGAGGCAAGGTGGAATGCGGCGTCATGAGATATGGCAACGTAAACGCAATTTTCTGTACTTGGAAGAACAGCGCGCCTGTTTCATCTGCTAGCCGCTTTGTGTTCGTGGCGCTGCGCGCGCTGCAGTGCACATGCGCGGATCTGCGGCCGATTGCTTTTGATTGGTTTGCGCAATGCGAACCGACAACTGCGCTTCGATTCTCTAGACCCGAACGGTATCGCCATCGAAATACTTACTGAACAATACACGGGCTCTAATTCGAGTACTAGACGGTTCGGTCCTCTTGAGTACCGAAACGATTGGCAAAATGGCGGAAAGATACAGAATAGGCACCCTAGAGAAGAAGAGTGAACTGTGACCGGGAAAAGACGTCGTGCCGACCCGCACCACGTGTCCGTTGCTCCAAGCACTGCTCCTGTGAAGTACTCCACACTGTGCGAAGACACCCATCAACTGCCTGCGCTGCGATCTTCAGAGGCCTCTCTCTCTGTAGATGCGACTCCAGCGGCCCTTTCGAAGACGAAGCGAGGCAGCCATAACCGCACAAGGAAGTAATCCACGCCCCCTGGTGAGACTCGAGCTTAAGTTATCGATGGCATACAAGTTCAAGGCCGAATTAAACCTTAATTTACTACTAGTAAGCACATAAAGGGCAAACAAAAAAAATTTTCTACATGGGAGCAAAATTGAACCATAAATTACCCAGTGCAATAGAAGAGGCAATTGAAACTATATTCCGCGATCAACTCATGAGGGCAATGTGATGTTCACCGGTCGTCGTGTCCTCCTCTGCCATGTGGCATCATTCGGGTGCAGCATCTAGGGTCATGGGGTCAACACGCCGCTCTCCTGGGCGTTATCGACTTTCCAGACTCTGAACCCGCAGTTTCTCGTTGAAGTAACTATTCAGTTGCTTCAAGTTGGTAAAGCATCTCGTTACAGTCCTTCCACCAAGCAAAAATCCCAGGCGTTACCGTGAATCAAACCCAGGACCACCGCATAAGAGTGAGATGCACTGAAGTTCCGAATACAGGTGGGACAACACTACTCCAAATATTTAAAACAAGTCAGTTAAAGCTGTATAAGTATTCATATGACAAAGTCAACGATTATTTAAGTAACACAGAACAGGGAATGGTAAAAAATTTACTTTAGTTAATAATGAAATATTTTTCTACTGCAAATTGTAATAGTTTAATAAACTAACTGTAAAATACTATCCCAAGTTAGGTGATGGAAAACTCTACCCGGTCCGCCCCGAATGCTGAGTGATCAGCGAGGCGGAATGTCACGTCAAGGAGCCCGGGTTCGATCCCAGGCTGGGTCGGATATTTTCTCCGCTCATAGACTGGGTGTTGTGTTGCCCTCATTATAATTTCATCATCATCAGTTGAAGGCAACGGGAACCCACCACCCACCACCGGTATCACTTCCCTAGGCGCTCATGCGGTGGACCTTTCTGACGAGGCTTCCCCCATGACAAGACCTGCCGTAAAGCAGAACAAAGTAAAATAATTAACTCTACCCTCCTTCCATTTACTTAATCTCTAAATCTCATTCATTTTGATGGGGTGCTGGTCAGCTTCTTCATGCGGGACATAGATACCACCTGAAGAATTCAGTTAAATGGTAGAACCATTGAAATTGTCCTACGTCAGCTGACAGCATGTGTGTGTGTGTGTGTGTGTGTGTGTGTGTGTGTGTGTGTGCAGTATAGTGTAGAGTGTGTGCCGTGTGATATCGAGTGGAGATGGTCCACGACTGAACTGAAACTGGTAGATATTAAGGTTAAAATAAAAACAGCTGTGGTTAAAATGAGTTTCATTTTTCAATTTTTTTTCCACTTTCTGTTTTATATACCCACTAATGCCTTGCGAAAGTCACAAGCAGCCAACAGTGTAGTGTTTTCCTTTCTTCGAAATGAGTTTTAATAAAGCCTACTAAAGATACTTTACGACTGAAAGTTTTCTCCACATGTCATGACTTAATCCCAAACAGATAAGGGTTAGCAGTCTCATCATTTATGAATTGAAAAAGTTGACCAGTTGATATTTCACTATGGTCCTATTGCAAAAGGAAAGAAAAACTTAAAGTAACAGAACAAATAGTGTTTCACGGAATGCTATGACGCTATGAAGTAGCTATGATGCTATGAAGTAGCTGTTTCATACCTATGAAGTAAAGAGCTACGAAATGTCTGAGAAGAGGAAAATAAGCTTTGTCATCTGTCACAGCAACTGTGAAACTCCATATCGAGAGAAAACTCTGTGTCCGACTGGTGATACGCTTCGAATCCTTTTATCTCCTGGACGGTGTTGTATCTGTGCTGCATCATCTGAGGGATCCATGCGGCCGATAGGCTTCTGTCAGCCGCTATCTCTGCGAACAGCTCACAGACGTGACAGCTGGAACAGGATCGGCTGACTGACGTGCAGTTATCAGGAAGTTTCAGAAACGGATGTCACTCATTTCATTTTCAAGAAATAACTGCACACATCGACATGTTCCATCGGAAACATAATTTTGAAATAAGAATCTACATTTTGAATACGAAGTACTTTCTGATGTTCTGCGAAAGAATATACACTCCTGGAAATTGAAATAAGAACACCGTGAATTCATAGTCGCAGAAAGGGGAAACTTTATTGACACATTCCTGGGGTCAGATACATCACATGATCACACTGACAGAACCACAGGCACATAGACACAGGCAACAGAGCATGCACAATGTCGGCACTAGTACAGTGTATATCCACCTTTCGCAGCAATGCAGGCTGCTATTCTCCCATGGAGACGATCGTAGAGATGCTTGATGTAGTCCTGTGGAACGGCTTGCCATGCCATTTCCACATGGCGCCTCAGTTGGACCAGCGTTCGTGCTGGATGTGCAGACCGCGTGAGACGACGCTTCATCCAGTCCCAAACATGCTCAATGGGGGACAGATCCGGAGATCTTGCTGGCCAGGGTAGTTGACTTACACCTTCTAGAGCACGTTGGGTGGCACGGGATACATGCGGACGTGCATTGTCCTGTTGGAACAACAAGTTCCCTTGCCGGTCTAGGATTGGTAGAACGATGGGTTCGATGACGGTTTGGATGTACCGTGCACTATTCAGTGTCCCTTCGACGATCACCAGTGGTGTACGGCCAGTGTAGGAGTTCGCTCCCCACACCATGATGCCGGGTGTTGGCCCTGTGTGCCTCGGTCGTATCCAGTCCGGATTGTGGCGCTCACCTGCACGGCGCAAAACACGCATACGACCATCATTGGCACCAAGGCAGAAGCGACTCTCATCGCTGAAGACGACACGTCTCCATTCGTCCCTCCATTCACGCCTGTCGCGACACCACTGGAGGCGGGCTGCACGATGTTGGGGCGTGAGCGGAAGATGGCCTAACGGTGTGCGGGACCGTAGCCCAGCTTCATGGAGACGGTTGCGAATGGTCCTCGCCGATACCCCAGGAGCAACAGTGTCCCTAATTTGCTGAAAAGTGGCGGTGTGGTCCCCTACGGCACTGCGTAGGATCCTACGGTCTTGGCGTGCATCCGTGCGTCGCTGCGGTCCGGTCCCAGGTCGACGGGCACGTGCACCTTCCGCCAACCACTGGCGACAACATCGATGTACTGTGGAGACCTCACGCCCCACGTGTTGAGCAATTCGGCGGTACGTCCACCCGGCCTCCCGCATGCCCACTATACGCCCTCGCTCAAAGTCCGTCAACTGCACATACGGTTCACGTCCACGCTGTCGCGGCATGCTACCAGTGTTAAAGACTGTGATGGAGCTCCGTATGCCACGGCAAACTGGCTGACACTGACGGCGGCGGTGCACAAATGCTGCACAGCTAGCGCCATTCGATGGCCAACACCGCGGTTCCTGGTGTGTCCGCTGTGCCGTGCGTGTGATCATTGCTTGTACAGCCCTCTCGCAGTGTCCGGAGCAAGTATGGTGGGTCTGACACACCGGTGTCAATGTGTTCTTTTTTCCATTTCCAGGAGTGTATACATTTGAAATATTTTAGAATTATTTCTTCGAACGGTATTACTGGCATTAAGGCTCCTTTAGAAATTCCTCAGCTCCAAGACATTTTCTTAATATAAGGTAAACAAATGAAAATTGGACATATGGGGAAAAATGAGTACTGGGTGATCAAAAAGTCAGTATAAATTTGAAAACTGAATAAACCACGGAATAATGTAGATAGTACTGATAGACGCTTGAAAGATCTCTTGCGCGCGTCGTTTGGTGATGACCGTGTGCTCAGCCGCCACTTTCGTCATGCTTGACCTCCCAGGTTCCCAGACCTCAGTCTGTGCGATTATTGTCTTTGGGGTTACCTGAAGTCGCAAGTGTATCGTGATCGACCGACATCTCTAGGGATGCTGAAAGACAACATCCGACGCCAATGCCTCACCGTAACTCAGGACATGCTTTACAGTGCTGTTCACAACATTATTCCTCGACTACAGCTATTGTTGAGGAATGATGGTGGACATATTATTTCCTGTAAAGAACATCATCTTTGTTTTGTCTTACTTTGTTATGCCAGTTATTGATATTCTGATCAGATGAAGCGCCATCTGTCGGATATTTTTTGAACTTTTGTATTTTTTTGGTTCTAATAAGACCCCATGTCATTCCAAGCATGTGTGTCAATTTGTACCTCTCTATCTATATTATTCCGTGATTTATTCAGTTTTCAAATTTATACTGACTTTTTGATCACCCGGTACACTGTTTATGATTGCAAAAGTAACGAACGTAACCGTTAATGCATTTACCCCACTGTGAGACCAGACTGTCAGTGCCTTCATCAAAAATGTTTGCGGTTGCCTACCGAAACACGATTGTACTACCGGCCGCGGTGGCCGAGCAGATCTAGGCGCTACAGTATGGCACCGCGCGACCGCTACGTCGCAGGTTCGAATCCTGCCTCGGGCATGGATGTGTGTGATGTCCTTAGGTTAGTTAGGTTTAAGTAATTCTAAGTTCTAAGGGACTGATGACCTCAGAAGTTAAGTCCATAGTGCTCAGAGCCATTTGAACCATTTTCTAAACCACGATTGTACTTGGCGTGCAACTCTTCGAAGTAAACCGACGGCCACGAACGCCTTTCTTCGAGTCCAAAAATATCTAAATTGCATGGGGAGAGATCAGGAATGCACGGAATATTTGTATGGGCTTCCCAGATAAACCTCTGCAGCATAATCGAAACAACCTTGACAACATATGGGAGGGCATTTTGTTGGCATATTGGTTCGACTACGCTACAGATGTGTCGATGGGAAGCTCTTGTATGTCCTCCATACAGTCCGATCTCTTCCCATGCGACTACGGTGTTTTTGGAGATTTGAAGAAACACGTTCTTGGCCATAGAATACTTTCAGAAGAGCAGGTCCATGTCTGTTTCCGTAGGCAACCGCAAAAATTTTTCCATGAGGGCACTGACCGGCTAGTCTCATAGTGGAATAAAGGTATTACCAGATATGGCGGTTACATTTGATTTAGTAAACAGTTTACTTTTTTTTTCAGCTGTTTCGTTTTCATTTCACTGGCCCTTGCAGTAAGTCGGATTCGTGCATCGCTGTTGACAATTTTCTTCTACTGGCAAAGAAGCTGTAGTTCAGCAGCCGAAATAATACTGTGTCCGAAATGTTTATCGATTGCTTAATTAATTACGCGTTCCGTACACCGCTCGTGTAATTTCTATGGAAATTATTTGGAATGAGGGCGTTCTTTTTCTTTTTCTTGGACTATCAGCCCTTTTGATGTGGTGAGAAACGAATTCCTCTCCTGTGCCAAATGCTTCGTTTCAAAGCAGCACTTGCTTCCCACGTCCTCAGTTATTTGTTGGATGTAGTCTAATCTCTGTCTTCTCATACGGCTGTTATCCTTTGTAACTTCCTCTAGTACCAGGAAGGTTATACCCTGATGTAACTAGGCTCCTACCATTCTTTGTCTTTTCATTGGTTTCTATATATTCGTTGCCTTGCTGATTCTGCGGAAACGATCTGCTTTCCTGTCTTATCAATTCACCAAATTTTTGACATACTTCCGTAACACGACATCTCAGTCGCTCCAATTCACTTCTTTTCCGGTTTTCCTGTAGTGCCGACACACAAAAATTTGTATTTGATGTGTAGGCATGTAGGCAGACATAAATTTCACTGAGTTAAACACATGATATTCAAATAACGTACGGGAATGCGCCTGGGTGACGTTTTCGACAACCGTCGATATTTCGACATTAGCACACCTTGCTATTTTCGAGGCAAAACTACAGCAGATTCATGAATACTATCGAATACTGATCCCCACTGAGGATCATTGCCATCCAACAGTACACTTTTCTGATTCTTATAGTTGATATTCTAGGCTTGCAATTTTCGTGATTTCATGATTTATTAAGATACTTGTCCCTTCTAATGCTTTTTGTAGTAAACTAAAGAGTTCACGGAAATCATGCCTTTGGTTCAAGTAGATATTACTTTCCTTACCACATTTGATATTTTTCCATGATAAAACTCAAATTCCGCACCGTAAGTTTCACTTCTAGGTCCACGCTCTTTCATGGTGTTAACTACTCAGTTGCAAACATTTATTCTAGCTTTGAAATTAAAGGATGTGCCTGTATCGCCATCAGTTCTGCTCTAGTTATATTCACTCACACAAACAGTTTTGTGTACACTGGTGGACCCTTCCAGAATCGAAATACAATTGAAAATTGTAGGACACGGTCAGAAATTTAATCTCCTTTTTGTTTTAAAGATTCAATTGCTGTGAACATTTAGAAGCGCAGTAGCCTATAGAATTATTTTTGGAGCTAGTTAGTAACGTATATATTTTCAGCTTTATTGCAGTGTTTTCATTGGTTCTGTCCCACATCTGATTGGTTATCAGCGCCATGATATCAGAATTGAAAATTTGGAAAGATTACGCTTTATGTAGATGGAATTTGTTGCGTGATATGTTATGTGAGATTTTAGTGGTGATGATATTTTTACTTTGTTGACCGTTGTGTTGGCAAGTGGTCTTTCCCACTTAACATTCGATTCCGAACTTAGCCTTAATAAAGTTATTGGACCGACAGCATACAAGTAGATGATGAATTAAAGTAAAGGAAGCGAGTCTTGATAATAATGAGGAATAAGATGTGTTTGCTTCACAACATTTCGAATCCATTGTAACAATTACAAATTATGATGTAGAGGTTAGCGATAGGCTAAACATTCCCATTTGAAGAAATAAGCGAACGGATTCACGTGAATATTTGACAACTAGATGGACTGATATTGTATGCAAAAAATTTTGAAATTTTAGTATTTTTAAAGAAAACGGATGCTGAAACACAGAAGAGGGCAGAAAAGCTAAACAAACGGACAGATGAAGTAAGGAAGGAACTAAAAGTCGAAGCTGAAAACGCTTGAATTATATTAGGCCAAGCGGTGACATACGCACAAGGAAAATGGTGGAAGAACAACTGATAAAATAAGAAAAATATTGAAAGAGTCTTGTAATGAGATGCAAAAATTAGTCCATAGGGTTGAAAACACTCAACAGGGGCAGGAACAACTTTCAGGTTTGCACCAGGATCAAACAGAGCTTAACGAGCAGTAGGAAAAGGTCGAGAAATGTATTGACAAGACGCAGGAGCCAGTTGGGAAGAATGAAGAACAAAAAGTCAAAAACTTAAAACATGCCACAAAAAATTACAGATTAAAAACTGAAATAAAAGAAGATGAAATAAGTAAAGCAGGTGTGCGCTCAGATGGTACCAACCCACAATCTATGGCAGAAACCCAGGACGTACACTCTTTTCTTGCATTTCATAGTAAACATAAAGGGTCAGTGAACAGCAGCAGATAAGGAATTAGGAGTCAGATAGGAATTACAACAGACATCAAAAGAAAATATTGCTAGCGTTAGGCTGGGAAGCAAAGTCGAATGACAAACGTATTGTGAACAACTGGGTACGTGTAATTCCCACGGTGGAAACGAATATAGTACTGAACATAGCAATAAAGGGAATTTTCATGGTGAGTCCTGATAACATATAAGAAAACAATCGGAAATTGCGGTCAGTTCATCTGGATTTTATTTCAGTTTGAATGTTTCAGAATTTTAATGATACTGAAAACACACTTCACCTCATTACATAGATTGTTCGGTGTAATCTATCATTGCCAACATGGCCTCTAGAACATTAACTAGAATTCGTCTGAGCACACATCGAAGGGGTAACAGCGGAAAAGACGAAGGAGTGCTGTCACTTGTACCTCAAACAGACAATTTAGATACACTTTCCTCATGAATTATTGATTGCGAGAGATGCAGGAATGGATAAAACATGAAATGATAATGTTCCCGGATTTAGTAGAGCCCTGTAAAGTTCCTTGAAGCAATGAAGAGAAAAAATTGACTCTTAGATATACCATATAGCCCAGGCGAGACCATTCTGTACTGCTATATGAAACTGCGAATTATTTACCGGCAAGTAATTGTGGGAGGGTACGGTGAACATGTGGAAGAATTTAACCCTCCTAATACCGTGAGTCTGCGGTGTCTCCAGAGCGGATTGTCTTTCTAAAATAAACCTTGTGCAAAATTCCTCAAAATTATGCAAAACCAAACTTTCCTGAATTGAATAATAGTTTCATATTGCATTAAAAACCTTTTTGAGAGTATTTAGTTTTGCAGAAAATATTTATTTTTGCAGAAAACCATGCCATAACCATTGGAAACTGCTGGGATCATATTCAACCCCACTTCTTTCTTCGGATTTTATGGTATATTGTTGTTCTTTTACACTCTGTAATTATTACTGTACTTGTTTTATTACGTTCTTAGAAATATTGTTGCAAATTGCGATTGTTGACAGGACTTCAGTTGCCATCAGTTATTAGTTACATGATTGTGGAGATTAGTCCTGCGTCTGTCGCATTTAGCTGAACAAAAGGCTCATCACATTTCCGTAACATAAGTGCTCGAAATAATACTGCAAGATAATTCTCTCTCTGGAGAATCAAATAGTGTTAGTGATACTGATTCTGATCTCTCATACAGTGATGTCGAAATAGTCTTAGAAGAGAATATTCCAGAATCAGAAGGAAGTTCGAAAGAATATTTGAGCAATGCAAACGATCAGCCTATAAAGAACTGACATGCACTTCTTGACTTTTGTAGGTAAATACTTACTGTATTTTAAATTACTAGATACATATGGTAGCATCTAGTGCCACGATATATACTTTTTATCTATTTGGTCTAAGTCAAGAAACAAACAAAAAGTGTGGCACAAACACACGATTAGGGATGAATTTGTGGAAGAGAGAAAAGGTGTAACATAATCCGAGAAAAGCCAGGCCGCACAAAATTCGCGATAAAAAATGTGGAGGTTTTTGTTTCTTAGGAACAACATACTTGTTGAATTGCGAAAGTGGACTACCAAAGAGAGAAGTCTTATTTACTGTAGCAGATGGACACCAATAGATGCCGCTAAAATGCTTTATCAGTGTCTGATCGTAGCTGTTGCTTACGAGGCCAATAATGAAGCATTTACACATATGTGGAATAAAGAGGATAGTAGACCCATTTTAGAGAAGCAATTGTTACAAATAGTTTTATCTAAATTTCAAGATACCTCGAATTTGACGAATGTATGTGAGACGACGAAATCGTGCTACTGACAAGCTGGCCTCCATCTGAGAAATATTTGAAATGCGGATAAGGACATTTAAGACGCTTATATTCCTCACAGAAACGTAGCAACTGATGAATAATTTGTAACATTTCATGGTAGATCTCCTTTTCGTCAGTACATTCCTTCAAAATCAGGGAAATATGGGCTGAAGTTATGAGCTGTCTGTAGCAGTGCAACATTTTACGTTCTCGGTCTACAGATCTACACTGGTCGACAGTAAAACGAATCGCGTGAAGTTGGTCAAGGCAAGAGACTCACTTTAAATATTGTGAAAGGCTTAGAAACCAGTTGCAGAAATGTAACAGCTGACACTTTTTTCACAAGCCTTATTTTGGCGAGAGCACTTTTGAAAATTGATCTCACACTCTTAGAAACAATTAGAAGAAACAAATGAGAGCTGCAGAAGGTTTCACTCAGACCAGAGGTCGAGTAAAAGAGTCACCTAGCTTTGGGTTCCAAGAGCATATAACAACTGTTTCGTATTCTCCAAAAAGAGGCAAAGTTGTAACTTCGTTCAGTACAACGGATTCAAGGAAGGAAGTGAGAGATCATGAAGAATGGTTCTGAGCATCTGAGGTCATCAGTCCCCTAAAACGTAGAACTACTTGAACCTAACTAACCTACAAACATCACACACACCCATGCCCGAGGCAGGATTCGAACCTGCGACCGTAGCAGTCGCGTGGTTCCGGACTGAAGCGCCTAGACCGCCCGGCCACCGTGGCCCGCTCATCAAGAATCAAAGTCACTAAAGATTCTGGATTCTAATGGAAGGAAGGCAAGAGTAGATACTGGACAAGCTGGTCAGAAAATACACTACAAAGAAAACCAGCAGAAGTTGGCGAATGATACTATTTTATAACATAAATGATAAGAGTGGACTAAATGCGTTTATAATATGACTGCATCTCACTAAATGAAGCAGGCATTCCTCATAGAAATAGGAAACCAACAGATTGGCAAGAAACAAAACAAAAATTGGTTCCCCAGTCTTTTTACCAACACTACAGACGAAAAAATGAGGACTGTGTCCATTTTGAGATAGATCTGTTGATAGAAGATACGCTGATAAGTGTTGCAAATGTGGGTGTTCTGTGTGTAAAAACCACTAGGCAATTTTTTCCCTTAAATGAAAAGCCTCATAACTGTCGCTTTAGAATATCTGTAGAATCGGCAGATTCGATTTTACCTTTTACTGAAACAAATGTTTAAAACCAATTTTTCATTTTCATTTATGTTAATTCCACTACCATCAAGTTTTAAAATGTGAAAAGATTGTAAGGACTGTGATGATATTCAGAGCGTGCCGATAAACAATGCCGTCAAGTCGCACCACACACTCACCTTTGCAGAATGAAGTGGTACTGGTTGAGATGCGTGCCAATTTCCCGTCGCCCATATTCTGCATTTCTGCGTACTGACATGTCCGTGCGGACGGAAATAGGCTTCATCTGTCCACAGAATGTTCCATAGCGATTCACTGTTCACTTCCATATGAGCTAGCAATTCGACAGCGAACGTTTACCTTTTTGCATGCCAGATGGAAGCCTCGAGAATGTAGGTAATTTGGTATGGATGACAATCCTGGATGTTTGGTGGGATTTTATGGACCGTGCTGACAGGCATGTCCAACGTTCGGGCAATTTCCATACACTGCATCTTTGCGCATCACCGCTTAACCCCTCCTACACTGCTATGGCCACATCTGCGACAAACATCGGATCTATTGCTTTCCTGCCGCTGTCGTATAGCACACGCTATCGTAAAAGAGCACGGGATCCTTCATGAAGACAGTCATGCAGGGTGTCTCAGAAGTCAAGTGAGGAAAAGCCTACAACACTACAACCCGTCACCTGACGTACTTTTCATGTACTTGATTTCACGAGTTTATAACCATTGTTCGTAAATATATGCGTTAGTGCATCTGGACAGAATTAGTGTTTATGAAAATATACTGTTATGGTGTAGAACATTCATCTCGGCACCGTGACAGAAAGGCGAGAGAGGACATCAGTCGCGCTTTCTTCTTCCGTCGTTGGTCAAGGCGTCGGTACAATCTGCAAATCTCCCCCCCGTAGAGGCGTAATACAAAATTGTTAAGGCTTTCGTGGCCGCTTGTTGACAAACTGCCTATTGGCTTCTGTCTCTGGTTCTTCTGCCGACGTTCATCTAATGATTTTTCTGACGTTTCGCCAGCACGAGTGGCTGGCATTGTCAAAGCTTCACCCTCCATTGCCGGTGGTGAACTGGAGCCGAGCTAGCGGGCGCAGACTACACCGAAGTTCTTGAGATGTAAGCGCCTATTCACCACCGCCCAAGCACATCGTATCTACGACAGAATGGAACGAGCTTTTCTTCGTGAGCGAATACATACAACACGGAGAGACTTGGCAAGAACGGATCAGGAGCTTCTGGACATTTTCTATCAACTAAGTAGCAGAATGCATCGAGACGACTGGGACAAGATCGACAGCATCACTCACAGGAGCATGCAGAACGAACTCGAGCGCTGCACCGAGCGGCAGAAGAAAAAGTTTGAAAGATGCCGAAAGCAGACCGACAAGGCGATTCCCGACATGTCACACACAGTGGTCAACCTCACTGAACGACAATTGACCGAAGTGTCTGTTCTTCAAAAAGGAGGGAATTTCGCTATCACCCCGAGAACTATACCTATGGAGGATATCATTGCCAACACCGAAGCAGCCATTCGGACCCTTCCTTATGAAAGGGCAGAGGAAATACGCACGGAAACAGTCAGGATACTGCGCCGAGCAAAACCACCAGCTTGCAACCTGAAGAAAGAAGAGGTACAAGCCATTAAGAATCTCAACGCCGACAAGAGTATATTGGTACTGCCTGCCGACAAGGGGAATGCGACCGTCGTAATGAAGACCGAAGATTATGAGCAAAAGATCCGAGGCCTATTAGATCCGAAGACGTACCGAAAATTAAGCGCAGATCCGACGCAGCGTATCACACGGAATACGAATCGTTTAATCAAGGCGTCTTCTTTGCCGGCGGACATACAGAGAAACCTGCGCAACACAGAAGCCCTACCACCTCGGCTGTATGGATCCATAAGAACAACGTTCCACCGAGACCGATCGTTAGCGCTCCTGGCTCACCAACGTATAAACTGGCAAAACACTTGGGCTCTCTGCTCCAGCCACACGTGGGGAAGACCGACACATACATTAAGGACTCAGGACATTTCATTGTGAAGCTGAAGGAACTGAAACTTACACCCAACGACATCTTGGTCAGTTTTGATGTTGTTTCGTTATTTACGAAAGTGCCACTCAGTGACGCTCTGGAGCACATCGGTTCCATTTTCCCGCAGGACATCAGAAAGCTCTTTCATGCATGTCTCACCACGAGCTATTTCACGTAGAATGGCGATTTCTACGAACAGCTAGAAGGCGTCGCCATGGGTAGTCCTCTCAGTCCAGTGGTGGCCAACTTCTTCATGGATCAATTCGACGCACAGGCACTGGACTCGGCGACTTGCAAACCTAAGGTGTGGTACAGGTACGTCGATGATACTTTCGTGGTGAGGAGCCATGGTGAAGAACAGCTCGGTGACTTCCTAAGACACTTGAACGGCCTCCACGCCAACATAACATTTACCATGGAAGTAGAAAAGGACAAGAAACTGCCATTTCTAGATGTGCTGGTCACAAGGGACGGCGAAAACCTGGGACACAGCGTGTATCGAAAACAGACACACACGGACCGATACCTGCACAAACTGTCAAACCACCACCCGAGCCAGAAAAGAGGCATGATTAGTACGCTCGTAACGAGAGCAGGACGAATATGTGAGCCGTAACACCTCAAACGAGAAATGCAACACCTGGAAACTGTCCTGAGGAGCAATGGGTACTCCCCAAATTATATTAGAAGTGTAACAGAGCCAAACACTCGGCGAAGTAAGGAACCAGAAAAAGAAATGTTGGGTACGGCCTTTCTGCCATACATTCCCAGAGTGACGGACAGAATCGGCCGTATATTGCGCAAACATGGCGTAAAGACGATTTTCAAACCGACAAGGAAGATCAAAGAGTGTCTTAGATCGGCGAAGGAGAAAAGAGACCCACTTGCAATGTCGGGAATATACCGTATACCATGCACATGCGGAAAAGTTTATGTCGGAATGACTGGACGATCCATCAACACCAGGATCAAAGAGCATAAGCGACATTGCAGGTTGGGGCAGGTGGAGAAATCGGCCGTGGAAGAGCACGCACTGAATGAGACCGACCACGTAATAAAATTCGCCGACACGGAAGTTCTGGCTGTAGAGAAGCATTATCACACGCGCTTGTTCAGAGAAGCTGTAGAAATACAAAAACACGCGAACAGTTTGAACAAGAAAGAGGAAAGCCTTAAGGTAAACGGATCCTGGCTTCCCGTACTGCAGCGAACGACCGTCGCAAGTAGCAAGAGGAGAACCGCACCGGAAATGACCGCGGAGAAGCCCTCGGACGTTGGCGCGCCAGGTACATATAGTCTGCGCCCGCGAGCTCGGCCCCAGTTCACCACCGGCAATGAAGGGTTAAGCTTTGACAATACCAGCCACTCGTGCTGGCGAAACGTCAGAAAAATCATTAGATGAACGTCGGCCGAAGAACCCGAGACAGAAGCCAATAGGCAGTTTGTCAACAAGTGGCCACGAAAGCCTTAACAATTTTGTAATATTTTGTAGCCTTATTATAGCCATGCCAGTGTCACAGTACCTTTTTGGAACATTTTGACGTGTTTAATCAAAGAACAAACTCGTCGACAGATACTTCATTGATACCAGTCTTTTACCATCAGCAAGGTCCTACCGTTTCATCATAAATTCCGAGAAAGTCACAAGTGAAAGAAACAATGAAATTAGTCAAACCAAGTTAATTTTATACTTGACATCCGATCAGGTAATTATTGTGTTCAAAATCGGTAGTATCTAGAGTGGTTCAGGTAGTATTGCACTACTTGTGCTGCAGACAATTTTTAAAAATTAAAAGGTGATTTTACTGAAATTAATTTTTTATGACAAAAGTATGCTGCCATTCTTGTAGTCAATGTAGTTTTAGAAATTGATGCTGTATTTAGTAAATCTTATTATGTGTATACGTTTACGTAAAACAGTACTGAAAAACACTTGTTGCTATGAGTGGAAGTTGCTGTTCTTGTGGTCTTCATTCCAGAGACTGGTTTTATACAGCTCTCCGTCCAACTCTATCTTGTGCAAGCTTCTTCATCTCCCAGTACGTACTGCAGCCTACATTCTTCTGAATCTGCTTAGTGTATTCATCTATTGGTCTCCCTCTACGATTTTTACCCAGCACGCTGCACTAAATTCGTGATCCCTTGATGCCTCAGGACGTGTCCTACCAACAGATCCCTTCTTCTAGTCAAGTTGTGCCACAAATGCTTTTTCTCCCCAATTCTATTCAGTACTTCCTCATTAGTTACCTGATCTACCCATCTTCAGCATTTTTCTGTAGCACCACATTTCGAAACCTTCTATTCTCTTCTTGTCTAAACCATTTACCGTCCACATTTCACTTCCATACATGGCTACACTCCATAAAACTACTTTCAGAAACGACTTCCTGACACTTAAATCTACACTCGATGTAAACAAATTTCTCTTCTTCAGAGACACTTTCCTTGTCATTGCCAGTCTACATTTTATATCCTCTCTACTTCGACCATCATCAGTTATTTTGCTCCCCAAATAGCAAAACTCCTTTACTACTTTAAGTGTCTCATTTCCTAATCTAATACCCCCAGCATCACCCGATTTAATTCGATTACATTCCATTATCCTCGTTTTGCTTTTATTGATGTTCATCTTATATCCTCCTTTCAAGACACTGCCCATTCCGTTCAACTGCTCTTCCAGGACCTTTGCTGTCTCTGACACAGTTACAATGTCGTCGGCGAACCTCGAAGTTTTTATTTCTTCTCCATGGATTTTAATACCTACTCCGAATTTTTCTTTTGTTTGCTTTACTGCTTGCTCAATATACAGATTGAATAACATCGGGGATAGGTTACAACCCTGCCTCACTCCTTTCCCAACCAGTGCTTCCCTTTCATGCCCCTCGACTCTTATAACTGCCATGCGGTTTCTATACAAATGCTACGGTCGCAGGTTCGAATCCTGCCTCGGGCATGGATGTTTGTGATGTCCTTAGGTTAGTTAGGTTTAACTAGTTCTAAGTTCTAGGGGACTAATGACCTCAGCAGTTGAGTCCCATAGTGCTCAGAGCCATTTGAACCATTTCTATACAAATTGTAAACACCCTTTCCCTCCCCGTATTTTACCCCTGCCGCCTCCAGAATTTGAAAGAGAGCATTCCATTCAACATTGTCAAAAGCTTTCTCTAAGTCTACAAATGCTAGAAGCGTAGGTTTGCCTTTCCTTATTCTGTCTTCTAAGACAAGTCGTAGGGTCAGTATTGCCTCACGTGTACCAGCATTTCTACGGAATCCAAACTGATCTTCCCAGAAGTCGGCTTCTACCAGTTTTTCCATTCGTCTGTAAAGAATTCGTGTTAGTATTTTGCAGCCGTGACCTATTAAACTGATAGTTCGGTAATTTTCACATCTGTCAACACCTGCTTTCTTTGGGATTGCAATTTTTATATTCTTCTTGATGTTTAATGGTATTTCACGTGTCTCGCACATCTTGCTCACCAGATGGTAGAATTTTGTCATGGCTGGCTCTCCCAAGGCCACGTGTAGTGTCTAACCGATATTGTCATGAGCCCAGGAGAGGCGCTGCAGACGATCTGCTGTTAGCAAAGACATTCTGCTGTCGTAGCTATTAACACCAAATTTCGCAGCAATGTAATGAAGGGTGCATTCGTAGTACGTTCCACATTGATTCCTGCGGTTGTATCCCGCCGTGTTCCATGTCTGTTAGCACTGGCTACGCGAACGCCGCTGCTCTTGGTCGTTAATTGGAGACCGTCGGCCACAGCGTTACCCTTGTTAGAGGTAATGCCTGGACTTTGATATTCTAGGCACAGACTTGACACTGTGGATCTCGGAATACTGAATTACCTAAAGATTTCCGAAATGGAATGTCCCACGCGTTTAGCACCGACTACCATTCTTAATTAAAAATCTGTTTATTTCCTACACGCTGCCATAATCACGTCGGGCACCTTTTCACGAGGCTCACCTGATTTCAAATGACAGCTGCGCCAATGCACTGCCCTTTTATATACTGTGTACACGATACTACCACTATCTGTATACGTGCATATCGCTGTCCTACGAATTTTGTCACCTCAGTGCATTGCTGTAGACACACTGATAGTGCAGCTGCGTCTTTGATGTAGCTTTCATTACTGGTCCTGTTACCCTTCGCCGAGGAGCACATCGTATTAGTTTCGTTTCAATCTCAGATTTACCATCCGGCACAACATCAAATGATGTCTGCCGGTAAAACATATCTGTGTTCGTGCCGCATATCATCGTGGTTGTTTGTCCACAGAGTAGCACAGTGTCTACATGCCGCATTATCATCCATAAAACTTCTACCGTCGTCTAGGCGCTTCAGTTTGGAACCGCGCGACCGCAACGATCGCAGGTTCGAATCCTGCCTCGGGCATGGATGTGTGTGATGTCCTTAGGTTAGTTAGGTTTAAGTAGTTCTAGGGGACTGATGACCTCAGATGTTAAGTCCCATAGTGCTCAGAGACATTTATACCGTCGTCTCGGAACATGAGGTCGCTGAATGGCTGCAAATGACCAATGATGGATTCAGGTGGACCAGAGGACCCAGTCCATTTCATGTAAACACAGCCCATACAATATGGAGCCACCAAACCCAGTGTTCACCCGTCCAGGCTCACCAATGGAGTCCTGAAGATGATCTCGGCAGAGGGGTCAGAAAGTAGAGAGTTGGAGATGTTTGAACAGCAACGTAACGCAGCCAGATCACTCAGAATACTGAAAGTTGTTTGTTAAACGACACTTCCATTTCATCAATATTTTTGCTTTCTTTAACTAGCAAGGTAATATTTGCTAACATTTCGCAAGGACATTTTGCAAGCCGTGTCGATATGCAGCATAAGTTCTTTGGTTCGTGGCTCTTTGAGAGCACGTAGCGAAAACATGTCGTCACGAAAGACTTCCGCGTGCTCAGCCAGACAAAAATGTGTGAATTCCTAAGCGACCAAACTGTTGAGGTCATCGGTCTCTAACTTACACACTACTGAAACAAACTTAAACTAACTTATGCTAAGAACACACACACACATACACACACACACACACACACACACACACACACACACACACACACACATGCCCGAGGGAGAACTCGAACCTCCGGCGGGAGGGGCCAAGGAGTCCGTGACATGGCGCCTCTAACCGCACGGTTCGGACAGACACTAGACACTTAGCAGGCAGATAGCTGGGCCGTTCATGAGAATAGTTCGAATCACGCTGTTTTTTGGAGGTAAATGCACTTTCATGCGGCAACAGCAGAGAACGGTCGGTTTATTCGAGACGGTTGCTAATAAGCAAGGCGTTCCAGTTTATTTATGACTGTTGTATATGTGTTGCATGCTCATTTTTCGTTAATTCCGCGCGGTAAACTCACAATGATTCGCACAGTCGCCCAGAAGAGCTGTTGGTTAGGCGCATGCTGTTACGAAATTTCAGAGCCTTTGCGTTTCTCGATAACTTGAAGCTGGTTACGGAATCGTGTCTAGGTCATAGAGTTCGAAGCACTGTGGATTCAATTTCAGCATTCACTGTTGCAATTTAAGTCACTGTAGGTTACACCAGTTGTCATGCACTTAATTATGAATTTGTTTGATAAATCAATTTGTCGATTTAGTTTCCACGTGTATATTGAAAGTCAAACGGTTCGTGTTCTTTGGTTGTTTGTTTGGATGACAATATAGATTTCAATTAAAAATTGGAGAAACTAACAACAGCTTCACAGTACATTAAATTTCTTATGAAATATGTTGTGAAGAATCAATCGCAATTTTAAAATAATAATAGCAGTCGTAAATATAATGCTGAGAACAAAACGGGCCACTGTCTACAATGTAACCTAATTCTTGTAAACTATTCAGGCATTATTTGACCGTCTACTTTGTGAAATAGAGGTGCTGGCAGACGATAAAAATTATAAAAACAAATTGAAATCAGATTTACGTTCAAATTCCTTTAACTCCATGGTTGATTTTTTGAGGTTTGAATGTGTATCTGACTTTGCTTCATTTATTGCCTTTTGTTGTGGGGATGGAATATACCTGGTGATCCTGTGATGGTGTTACAAACTTTCAGCCATGATGTAGATGGGTACAAGTACCAATTTGAGGTAAGGAAAACGGCCGAGTCGAAAGTTACAAATCGATGTGACAGTGAGCCTGTTCTATTGCAAACTCTTTGCTTTCCACATTTTGGCAGGAGGTAGTATGGACCAAAAGAAGAAATAAATGTTCAGTAATTATGGGCTATAAAAATGCATACTTTAAGAGCTATAAGCACTGCTACTGTGAACCTCGTTGTGATAGCTCATAAGGTATGCATTTTATAGCCATGTTTACTAGGAAATAATTTCTTGTTTTGATCCTTCCTACTCGTCCCAAAATGTGGAAAGCAAGGAGCTTGCAGAGGTAGACATTTTTCCATTGTTGAGACTCTAAATAGGCACAACAATCTATATTTTCGACAAATATACTCCTGCAGTTATTGGAAACCATCTATGAGTACACGCGTCAATGCATGTACCAATACGACGACGGATGCCCTGTCTAGAGAGCAATCGTGCACAGTGCCGCGACGGGACAATTTGTGTGCCTCAGAGATAACGATAGCCGTGGGTGGCGTTGGTGCGGTAGGAGCTACGTGTCGAGAGGCCTGACCAGCTCAATGTTCTTAAAGAGGGGCAGTACCATTTGCAGAAGTTACGAGGGCAAGAGTCTGGAAAACTGACTGAGCTGGCCTTGTAACATTAGTCAACATGATCTCGCTAGTCTGGCACTGTGAATGGCTGACACTAAAGGGAAACTGTGACCATAATATTTTCCGAGTGAGTACATGAAGCTCTGCTATATAGCTTATTGACGATGCCATCCAGTTGCCTAAAATATTTCAAATTTAAAATAGACCCTCCTTCGTATCTTCGTGAGGAAACTACTCACGAGGATGTTGTCATCTAAAAAAAAAAAAAAAAAATTATGTTCACTGATTTGAGTGTGATACGTTAGATCTCTTAATTTGGTTAGGTACGTTAGAGAATTTAAAGAGGGAAGTACATGGATTGAAGTTAGATATAGTCGAAATTAATTATGTGTAGTGGCAGAAAGAACAAGACTCGAGGTCAGATGAATAAAGAATTCTCAAGAGGTCATTAGAGACGGAGCACAAGCTGGGATTAGGGAAGGGTGGGGAAGGAAACCAGCCGTGCATTTCACAGGAACCATCGCGGCATTTGCCTGAAACGATTTAGGAAAATCACGGAAAACCTACTACGGTCGCAGGTTCGAATCCTGCCTCGGGCATGGATGTGTGTGATGTCCTTAGGTTAGTTAGGTTTAAGTGTTTCTAAGTTCTAGGGGACTGATGACCTTAGAAGTTAAGTCCCATAGTGCTCCGGGTGTGAACCGTCGTCCTTCCGAACGCGAGTCCAGTGTGCTAACCACTGTGCCACCTTGCTCGGTAATCATGGGTAATGCAGAAGTAGATTGAAAGAGGCCTGCTTTATTTAACCGTCTTTCGTAGCTTCCATTTACTGAAGGACAGATTACTGGCACGCACTTTTGCTTTTGAATCGGTAGCACATTCATCGATTTTCCCACTTTGTGCGCTACGTCGGCTACACTTAGGTCTTTGCCCGTGGTCTTCCGAGCAACTTTCTCTCAGCCAATGCATAGTGAAGGCGTGAAGTAGTGGTTGGAGTGTGGCAGTTAAGTGGAGTGTGTTTGTTGTGGTTGTGAGCAGGGAGACAATGTTGGTCGGGATGCGGTCGCTAGTAGTTGTGTGTGATGGTCAGACAGTAGTTTGAGGTATTCAGGTTTGGCACTGCCGTGGACAGAAGGCGCAACTTTGGTATGAAGTGGTAATGAATGGCGCTACAGTAAGATAGACTGGAAGTGATAGGAGGGGGGGGGGGGAGGGGAGTAATGCTTGAGTGCAGTAATAAATCCATATTGAGAACATGAGAATAACAAGTATGTACAGCTTCTCTCTATTTGTTCGCTCAGTGACGGGAGGTAATCGACACGTTTTCTGTACGACTTGGCATGTTGCATTGGAACATTGTGGTTGCTTAGTACCTCTTGTCGAATGTGTATCAGATGAACTAACGGCTACGATGAATGTGCAAGGATCTTACTTTGTATATGAACTGAATTTACCGCGTGGTCGGCAGCAGCCAACCCTCGTGGTCGTGCGGTAGCGTTCTCGCTTCCCACGCCCGGGTTCCCGGTTTCGATTCCCGGCCGGGTCAGGGATTTTCTCTGCCTCGTGATGGCTGGGTGTTGGGTGATGTCCTTAGGTTAGTTAGGTTTAAGTAGTTCTAAGTTCTAGGGGACTGATGACCATAGATGTTAAGTCCCATAGTGCTCAGAGCCATTTGAACCATTTTTTTGCAGTCAACCGGTACTTGATTCACAGAATAGATCTTGTACCTCTCATACTATATCCAGCAGACCTCTGTGGCCGAGCGGTTCTAGGCACTTCAGTCCGGAACCGCGCGACAGCTACGGTCGCAGGTTCGAATCCTGCCTCGGGCATGGATGTATATGATATCCTTAGGTTAGTTAGGTTTAAGTAGTTCTAAGTTCTAGGAGACTGATGACCTCAGATGTTAAGTCTCATAGTGCTCAGAGCCATTTGAACCATTTTTTTACTATTTCCAAAAGTGTATTAAGCGATCGATTTCTGTATGACTATGCTGAGAGCAGCAGGTGTTTATACATTAACCAGTTGATCTGTGTAAGATCTTTTTATGAAATTGTGAAGTACAAAAATAGTTACAAAGTTACTGCATAATCTTATATTTTCGTTTCAAACTCGCACCTTTCGGAAATGTAGCATTAGTTTCATCAGATAGTAGAGGAGAGCAAGCTTGACGCCTAGCCCAATTGCTACGTGGAAATATTTCAACCAAATATTCTTGTACCCGTTCCAAGTCCGGTTTTTCAGTGAAAAAAAAAAAGTCTGCTCGCGGTTGGTGCTCACAACGAACAACGTTTCGATCAGGTAAGGTAAGTCACTTCGAGAGCTTCGAGACCAAGGTTCCTCGACACTTTTTCTACTTATTTTGAGGTGTGGTGACTTTGTGTAGTGATTTCGATGAAATATAACAAATTCATAGATGGTAGCATAAATTGGAGTTTCCGTGTGCTTGTCTAGGAGATACTAAGTGAAACAAAATATTCTGGTGCGTTAGGCAGTATGGGTATCCGTAGAGTGATAAGTGAGAAAAGTCAGAATCAATTTTGTCAGCTTAGGTACTGTTCCGGCGTAACGTCAAACTCCGGCACGGCGATCAAGAACGGAAGAGCAGAGGGGGCTGTGAGACGACGCCAACCAATAGTAGGCTGACAGACCACCCTCTTGGACGACACAGAGACAGGAGAGGCAATTGGGTCAAGAGAATATACGCGCCGCTCAACGTGGCCGCGCCCCAGTTGAAGACGAGCCGTCCTCCGATCACTACAGCAGTGACTTCCGAACTGTATTGTTTTGCTCGCATTGGAATTGTATATACTGAAGGACACTGAATATTTGCATGTAACCATTTGCTTGCGACACACCTTTGTCAATACGCAAAGTTGAGTATTGTCATTTATCTTACCGTAATAAACTTTATTAATACGATTTGCTTGAATTGTTGCCTAGCGATCCGAGAAAGCAGGTTTCATAGGTACCCTATATTAGACGGGTGGGCACAACACCACAGGCCTTACTCAATTTCGAAGGAAGTTATATAAACAGATCCTCACAATTTAACAAACACCCAACAAGGTCTACTGTTGCATAAGAAATCGGCAATGTGTATACGTTACTGCGAACAGCATAGTGAATGCACTAACGTAATAAAGACAAATACAAAGCCAACACTTTATCTAGTGCATTTTTATGTTCGCAATGACTCTAGAAATGATAAAGAGCTTAGAAGAATATACGCAGAAATGAAATCAGTAATTCAGACAATATTAAGAGAAACAGGAGTTTCATTGTGATGTGAAACTGGAGGTGTATTGCAGGAAGAAAAGGGAAAGAAAAATAGTTGGTGAATTTGGACTGGCCGGCCGAAGTGGCCGTACGGTTAAAGGCGCTGCAGTCTGGAACCGCAAGACCGCTACGGTCGCAGGTTCGAATCCTGCCTTGGGCATGGATGTTTGTGATGTCCTTAGGTTAGTTAGGTTTAACTGGTTCTAAGTTCTAGGGGACTAATGACCTCAGCAGTTGAGTCCCATAGTGCTCAGAGCCATTTGAATTTGGACTAGAGGAATGGAATGAAGAGCACGCAGCGTTGTTAAATTTTGCAAAGAACACAATTTAATCATCAATAAAACATGGTTTAAGAATCAGGAAAGAGGTGTGCGTGTAAAGGACCTGGCGATATCGGAAAGTTTTAGACGGCTTTCTTAATATTACGACTTTTTAATATTAAAGAATTTTGTAATGAGCAGCTGTGGACTCTGCCAATAAATGATTGGTTAGGAACTGCGGATTAAAACTGAAGAAGCTACAGAATGGCTGGAAACTAAGGCGATGGTACATGTATAGAATAAAAGAGCCGGTGGTTCTTGGTAGGTTTGAAGGTGCGTTACACGGCGAATGACTGAAACAGAGGAAAGAAATAAAATAGTAGCCGAATGTGTAGCTTCGAGAAATGATACATGAACAAATAGTCAGAACCACGAAGTAGATGCACTTGCCTAGCAAAAAAAGAAAAAAAATAGAATAAACAGACGAAAGAAGAATCAGAAACTTAAGCAGGCAACAGGGAACGTGTAGGTGAAAAATATTAAACTGACAGAAAATGCAAAATGGCAAAGCAGGAATGGGTATGGGAGAAAGGCCAAGCTCTGAAAGCATGCAAGACTACCTATAGATAAATAAGTCAAAAGGCTATGAATTAAAGATACATTTGCCCTTGTAATGTAAGATATTCCCCCAGAATTACTGAGATTCTTGGCAGACCCATCCAGAAAAGGAATATTATATCTGGTATGAAAGGCAATATTTATATTACTAAGAGGGCAAGTACTGACACGGGAGAATATGCTTGAACCATCAAATTAATGATAAATGTCTGTAAAATACTGACAAGAATTTGTACAGAGGAATGGCAAATACTGTGAGAATTAAAATTCGATGAAGATCAGTTTGGATCCAGAGAAATGTGGTAAAAGGCGAGGCAATACCGATTCTACGACTTACCTTAGGATAACGAAAGTCAAGCCTATGATTACAGCATTTGTAAACATAGAGGAATATTTGTTACAGATTTCACTGAAAAACAATATAGATAAATTCAGGGAGTGAACAGTTATGTACAACTCCTGCAGAAACCAGAGCGCAGATTGAGGAGCCGAAGACAAAAATAACAGGCACCAGCGTAGAAAGAAGTGAGAGAGTTGTGTATCCACGACGTTATTTAATTTGTAAGTCGAGAAAGCTATGAAGGAAAGAAAAGAGAAATTCGGAAAGTGAAATAAACGTCAGCGGACGTATTAAGACTCTGAAGGTATCGGAAGACATTGCAATTCCGTCAGAGGCTACAAAGGACTAGCAAGAGCAATTAAACGCAACGAAGAGTGTATGGCAAAGAGGCCATACAATGAATCTCAACAAAACTGAGACAAGATAAATTTAATGTAGTTTAATTACATCAGACGATTCCAAGGAAATTACATTAAGAAAATAAGCACTAAAGCTAGTAGATGACTTTTGTTATTTCGGTAGCAGAGTGAAGACAGAATAAAATGCAGACTGGCGATGGAAGGAAAATTATTTCTGAAGCAGGTTATTAAGTGGATGCAGATTGCAGTGGATATGTAGAGGTAGACTTGCACGTGACAGAATATTTATTTATTTACTAGCTATTTTCCTGTAGTCTGTTTTCTACTCGTGTATAAAACAAGAGACCGAATGTTGCACGTGAATTGGCTTGAATATAGCACACAATATTTTAACATAGTTTCAGATGTGTTAGTAATATCTAAGCATTAAGCTGTATAAGGGAAAAATCTACACAGAAACTCTACATACAAAGAATAATAATAATAATAACTAAAAGAAAGATCTACATTCGACCATTTGGCCATATGGCGCACAGATACAGAGCACACTCTCTCTATTACATTTCAGTACAGACGATCACAGATTTTGTAATTTATAATTATAGACTACGTTACTATGCACTACAGCACTACAGCACACACCAATACACTACACTACTGTGGTTGGTATCAGAACGAAGCTGGACTTCTCATTTGTGTGAGTGGTTAACCCCCGGCGCACTGAGACGCAACCCAGTATTCACAGGGGCTGCGTTGCTGTGCCACGCAAGGAGTAGAGATTAGGAGATGGCTGTCAGGGTCTCAGAAGGTACTTCCTGATCCTGTCCGATGGTCGTCTCCTCATTGCTTCCAGCTGGTTGTTCCGCCGTGGTGCATCTCTCAGCCTTGTTATCTTTCAATTCATAAGCTGATATTACAGCTGTCAGTGAGTGCAACTTATGCCACAGTTCCTCATTCCTTATTACCTTACAGACAGTTGCACTTCCAAGTGCGTTTCTGCCTCGGTCTGTAACATCTTTTCTTATGGCATTTTCGCAGACGATGTCATTGGGGTGTCGATTTCTCATTTTTGAGAAGTACCTATGGTGCGCTGCCGTATTTTTTGTAAGTAGCTGGAATATGAATCATGTCGCAACAGGAAGTGTACAGCTTCCTTGATCGGTAGGAAGTATGTCACTCTTGTTCCGCCTTTTATTTTGGTCTTATGTCAAAGTGGTAGGTGAAACAAAACAAAATGTCCAGACACTCTGTGACCAAAATGTTACTGAAACAGAAGATGACAGACTAAAGGCCGAAATACTAAATGTCTTTTTCCAAAGCTGTTTCACAGAGGAAGACTGCACTTTAGTCCCTTCTCTAGATTGTCGCATAGATGACAAAATGGTCGATATCGAAATAGACGACAGAGGGATACAAAAACAATTAAAATCGCTCAAAAGAGGAATGGCAGCTGGACCTGGTGGGATACCAGTTCGATTTTACACAGACTGCGGGAAGGAACTTGCCCCCCTTCTTGCAGCGGTGTACCGTAGGCCTCTAGAAGAGCGTAGCGTTCCAAAAGATTGGAAAAGGGCACAGGTCATCGCCGTTTTCAAGAAGGGACGTCGAACAGATGTGCAGAACTATAGGCCTATATCTCTAACGTCGATCAGTTGTAGAATTTTGGAACACATATTATGTTCGACTATAATGACTTTTGTGGAGACTAGAAATCTACTCTGTAGGAATCAGAATGGGTTTCGAAAAAGACGATCGTGTGAAACCCAGCTCACGCTATTCGTCCACGAGACTCAGAGGGCCATAGACACGGGTTCCCAGGTAGATGCCGTGTTTCTTGACTTCCGCAAGGCGTTCGATACAGTTACTCACAGTCGTTTAATGAACAAAGTAAGAGCATATGGACTATCAGACCAATTGTGTGATTGGATTGAAGAGTTCCTAGATAACAGAACGCGGCGTGTCATTCTCAATGGAGAGAAGTCTTCCGAAGTAAGAGTGATTTCATGTGTGCCGCAGGAGAGTGTCGTAGGACCATTGCTATTGTGGATGACATCGGAAGTTCACTGAGACTTTTTGCGGATGACGGTGTGGTATATCGAGAGGTTGTACCAATGGAAAATTGTACTGAAATGCAGGAGGATCTGCAGCGAATTGACGCAAGGTGCAGGGAATGGCAATTGAATCTCAATGTAGACAAGTGTAATGTGATGCGAATACATAAAAAGAAATATCCCTTATAATTTAGCTACAATATGGCAGGTCAGCAAATGGAAGCAGTTAATTCCATAAATTATCTGGGAGTACGCATTAGGAATGATTTAAAATGGAATGATCATATAAAGTTGATCATCGGTAAAGCAGATGCCAGACTGACATTCATTGGAAGAGTCCTAAGAAAATGCAATCCGAAAACAAAGGAAGTAGGTTACAGTACGCTTGTTCGCCCACTGCTTGAATACTGCTCGGCAGTGTGGGATCCGTACCAGATAGGGTTGATAGAAGAGATAGAGAAGATCCAACGGAGAGCAGCGCGCTTCGTTACAGGATCATTTAGTAATCACGAAAGCGTTACGGAGATGATAGATAAACTCCAGTGGAAGACTCTGCATTAGAAACGCTCAGTAGGTCGGTTGGGGCTTTTGTTGAAGTTTCGAGAATATACCTTCACTGAGGAGTCAAGCAGTATATTGCTCCCTCCTACGTATATCTCGCGAAGAGATCATGAGGATAAAATAAGAGAGATTAGAGCCCACACAGAGGTATACCGACAATCCTTCTTTCCACGAACAATACGAGACTGGAATAGAAGGGAGAACAGATAGAGGTACTCAAGATACCAAAAAAATGATTCAAATGGCTCTGAGCACTACGGGACTTAACATCTATGGTCATCAGTCCCCTAGAAGTTAGAACTACTTAAACCTAACTAACCTAAGGACAACACACAACACCCAGCCATCACGAGGCAGAGAAAATTCCTGACCCCGCCGGGAATCGAACCCGGGAACACTCAAGATACCCTCCGCCACACACCGTCTGGTGGCTTACGGAGTATGGATGTAGATGTAGATGTAGATATCTTAGGTTCTCCTTCCTTTCCAAATTTTTTGTCATTCTCTGTCAATGCTTGCTTTTATTTCTTTATTCGGTGCGGCTCTTCCACCCATATCTCCCTTATCTTGTCATATTTGCAATTTCTGAGCAAGTTTTGTGCCTCTCTCTTTCTTACTGCTGGACCTAGAGGTGGTGAGCCTAATATCACGAGCAGCGCCTGAGTAGAAGTTGTAATATATAAACCAGTCAGGCGCAGGATCACGCTTCTCCGTGCTTGCAGTAGAGCCTGTGTTGTCCTTACCATTCAGTTTTGTTTTTCATCGACGTTCATTCCAAGATACCTCTGCAATTCTTTCATTTTCACAGGTTGATGATTTATTCACAGTTTTCGATTTATCGTTATTGATTACGTTGCCTTTAGTAACATTTAAAACTTTTTGTGCCCTGATATCGTTAGTTTGTTTTCCACGCTGCAGCTGCTTAGTCTTTCAACAACTGCCCTACTGGTTTCCTCTAATTTAGCCCTTGTGTTAGCAGATACTATAATTATCAAATAGTCTACATAGGCGACGCAGCCTCTAGTGTTTGTTACACTCTGAAGCTGGTTCAGTAATGGCTCTATGCGAACATCCCAGAACTATGGATCACAAACAGAGCCACGTGAGCAGCCTTTGATTATGTCGTTCACAATTCTCTTTCCAAGACATTGTAATTGCTAATCTCATAGACTGTTATAGAGACACCTAAAATATTCCGTTTCAGTCTTTTAAAAAGACTCCAGCTATATCAATCATTTTCCTATAACACAAATGTCGTCTGAGGTTTTCACAACATTCGTTGCGTCATTTATCGGATCCTCTGTGGACTTTGCTTTCCTGAAACCATTCTGCAGTGGGCTGATGTCTACTACCTGTCTGTGGTCCTTTCGATGGCGGCACAGAAGCTTTCCTCGTAATTTGGCTAGAGCGTTTACAAAACAAATCGGGCCCTAAGATTTTGATTGTCTTGGGTCTATGTTTTAATTTTGTTTTACTATAATGGTATTAGAGATTTTCCAGTTTCTGGCACGTGACCCGACAAAAGAGATTCGTTTAGTAACATAGTTATTTATGGCCCAAATTGGTCCACATCCTCAGGGGGCTCACCAGTCTTTGTTGAGTTCGTGCTGGGCTACGACAGGGCCCCGGGATTTGCAGCAACTCTTCCCTTTCAGTGCTGCATGTCTATGCCTCTGGTATTCTTTTTCCCCTTCCTTGGAGAACATATCTTGGGTATTTTTGCGAATGCGTTCTCAAGTTTAAAAAATGGTTCAAATGGATCTGAGCACTATGGGACTTAACATCTGAGGCCATCAGTCGCCTAGAACTTAGAACTACATAAACCTAACTAACCTAATGACATCACACACATCCATGCCCGAGGCAGGATTCGAACCTGCGACCGTAGCAATCGCGCCGGTCCAGACTGGAGCGCCTAGAACCGCTCGGCCACAACGGCCGGCCCTCAAGTTTCAATAGTGAGACATCGGAACACTCCCTCGTCGGTTTTTTCCTACTGCCTTCCTTCTCCATCTGCTACCCTTCCTCCGCCTCTGCGTTTAAGGTCTCTCTTTGTTTCTTCTTCCTCCCCATGCGCTTCTGAAGGCCGTCCTGCGCGTTTGACACTTAACAGGTGAGTGGGTAATCGGTAATTCCCGGCCCACTCAGAAAGGTGGGGTTCGCACGTACCCTCTGGTGCAGGCCAGGCCCAGGGGCGCTGTCACCATCCCATTTCCAACTGATCCTTCTGTCTGGAGTTTGGGGGATGTGACATGAGGCATGAGGTGTGAACAGTTACCTACAGCAGGTTGGGCCCAACTGAGGTGACCCCTCCCCCCCTCCTCCCCAGTCGAACGCGTCATCGGAGACGGTGCCACCTTTGGTCCTCCAAGGCTGTACCATTCGTGTCGAGGCCCGTTGCACGCTGAATTCTTCCTGTGGTGTTGTTAGCACTCGGCTGCTTAATGATCTGACCGAGGAGAAATCTAACATTATCTCTCTGTGCAGGGCATCAGTGCAGTCCATTGGGTAATGAAAAAGGTTGAGCAAACTTAATGCCTAAAGACACACTTTTTTCTCATATTTGATCCAGTAATGCTTCCGTCGAAGATTAAGGTAGGCAACGAAGTACATTCCAAACTCGATGCGCTGTTACCAGTGTCAACGTTATAACGACACTTGTGTGTCCTGTGAAAACACGGCCAAATGCGTTACTTGTAGAAGAGATGCTCATGAGGGTATTACCCACCTTCTTCTCCCCACTGTATCATCACGAGAGTATCCTGTGTATCTCGATGAGTGGGCCGTCCAGGAGATACATGTGGAGGAGTACTCTACATTGTCGCTCACAAGTTGTTGGCTAATCGAAAGCCCTGCATTTTACCATCCGGTACTTATAGTACCATTCTTCCTATGCCATTGTCCACGATGGACATGGCCATACAGACTTGCGATCTACAATTCAGTACTGCAGCAATGAAATCACGGCCAAATGCTTTACTTGTAGAAGAGATGCTCCGTTCCCTTCTCCTACAACTGCACAACAAGCCACCAAGTCTTCACCCACGGCAGTGAAATCACCTGCTACAAAGCCGACAGGCCAGTAAGTACAAGAGGAACACTCCTGTAAAGACTTTTTGCGTCCTTCCACCCAACAAACGTCTGAGTCTTCGTCTGCCAATCGTAAAGGCTCGAAGAAATCGAACAAGGGCAAACGGTCTTCTCCTTTCCTGACTCATAGAGCCTCTTCAACGGTGTCGCTGCAAGTTATCCCCTCCCGACTGATCCCCATTTCGTTAGCGTGCGCCATCTACCGTTTTACTGCTCTGCAATCTTCAGACCGATAGAGGAAGAATACCGATGACTCCATAGATCATGGAACAAGATCCTCCAGGCTCTGCCCTCTGTAGCAGTGAGTCTTCAAAGACTGGCACTCGGGAGCTCGAGTGCTCTTCGTTTCTTCCCTCCTCCTCATTCCCCATTATGAGTCTTCTCCAATTGAATGTTCTGGCATTAGATCCAACAAGGAGGAATTACGGCTATTCTTGAACTGCAGCGTCCAGTTGCTCGTGTTTCCTTCCGGTCCACAATGACCTTCTCCTCACGGGGGAAGTCATGGGGGAAGTCATGCTGCTCATTGAGATGACGTCCATACCCACACCGTCTCGTTGAACACCCAGCTGCAAGCAGTTGCAGTTCGCATTTATCTTCCTCGTTTCACCTTTTGTCTTTCTGAAGTCTACATCACTTCGTAAGATCGTAGTGTGTAGAGCCGTTGTTGTCCTGATGGCGGTCATCGTGTGGTCATTCAAGGGCTGAGAAGTGATATCTTGGTTCTGCCCTTGGATTCCGACGAGGAGTATGAGGTGAACATAAGAACCCTAAGAAGGTGCACGTTGGTGGTGCGTATATCAGACTTGTGAGTGGTGTAAGCTTTGCTTCGATGCTGCAGTCTCCCGTCAGAGCGCTGATTTAAAGTAGATGACTGTTTTGGATTGAAGGTGGATCGAAGTGAGGGACCGAATCATTGCTTGTCTTATTAAGAAACCTAAGTCGGCTCCCAGCGTGTTGAACTGTGTTATCTACAATTTTAACGGGTAATTTGACACTGTGATAGTGTCCACGAGTCAATTTTAGTGGTACTGTTAAGTGTTGTAGTAATGACTGGGGAGGTTTTCAGTCGGACGCTTATGAATCGTGTTAGTTGCAGTTCACTTCTTATGGTACTTTACGGTCTACTTGTCGTGGTGAAATCACCCATAGTATTTTGATAGTTTAGCTTGGGACGTCATTATTTGGTTCGGTGTGGCCCTCCCAAGTGTTTAAAGCCACAAATATTTTCTTACTGCCTTTTCTGAGGTTGTCGTGCAACAGTTGTTGATTTATCTCTTGTCTACCACACCGTACTGCTGTCTGGTGCGGTGCGGTATAGTCGAAGTGGTCAGTAGTATCGCATCTACTCCCTCGCCCGTTTAAGGATTTGCGAGCCGCATCCATATCGACGTATAATCCCAGTATGCAATTTGTGTAAGTTGGTTGCGCCCTGTTAACGTTTTGTACATCGTGGAAAGTCTTTCCCGTGCCGCATGTGATCCTGCAGCACAGCACGGTGCACAACAGTGCATAACCATGACGAAATCAAAAGAAATATATTATATATTTTTTTTAACGGATGTAACCACCGAGCTTAAGAGTTGATTTGTCTGTTTTTTGATTTATTTTGAAAGGAAAAGATTTACATACCTACTTAATTACAACATCTATGCTTAATTATTTGTCATAATTCGTTGGGTGTCGTATGCATCACATGTGGAGAGGCTTATGATGAAAAGTGTTTAAAAGGAAGTACGTTGATAGTAAACAGATTTTATTGCGTTTAAGTTGCTGTTCTAATTAAAATTTTGTGATCGATATTGCATAGTCTTCAGAGATCACAGGTGATGTCTAGGAAAATTTTGGTATTGCCATGTGGCGTTAGAATCTTTTATTTAATCTTGCTTTGTGCAATTTGTATATTTTTTCTTCGTTTCAAAAGAGATTTTGTCTTTTAAGCGTTGTTAATTGATTGTGACAGCTGTTCTTTGATCTTTTATTAGTCAAGAGACTGTTGGTTAAATAATTTTAAGGAACTTTCATTAAGAAACTATATTGAGGATCTTGCGGTTCATGATAACGAATGTTCACTTACTATTCTAAAATCAAGTTAATAGAATAGTAAAATATTACAGTTAAGAAGAGCTTTTATTAGAAAGACGGTGCCTGCCCGTACCCCACACAACTTCCACGTATTCAAAGTATTGGCCCTCGGGTGCAGTGTGATGTTTTCCCCGGTGTCTATCACCTCCCTCAAAAACGAGTGGAGAAGCCTTGGTGGTATACTTCTCTCAGAATCGTGAATGCTGTAATGCCGCCTTTACTATGAGGGACTTGACCATGCTCTCACTTTACCCTGATCTTCCGCTCGAGCACGGAGTATTTTCACATTCAGATATTGCAGCACCTTCCTCTTGCAGGTAGGCACTTTCTCCTTTGTACAAGCAATCGCATTTGGGCAGGAGGCACGTTCACCAGATGGTGGCGTGAAGCCATTGTCAGACCCATGTCTGAGCCTGGTAAGGATAAACACCTTCCTTCTACCTGCCGCCCCATTTCTCTCACCAGCTGCGTTTGCAATGTGATGAAACCTATGATTCATGGACGGCTATAGTTCAATTCTTTTATCTTGGCGGCTCGCGCATGCCCGCCCAGACGCGGGAGATTGCTGCGTTGCCAGTTGCACACGACGCACGCGCCAATAGAAGCAGCGCCATGGTATATCATAGTTCGCAAGCTTACGTTTAGGGGGGAGCGCGCAGTTCATGAAGTAAAGCCACCACGGCCGCATTAACCCTTTCGCTGCTACAGAGACGTGCTCCCCGCATTCCGCGCTGTGCGCGATTTTGTCATCACTGCACTGCTCGCCTGTGCAGACACATCGTGTTCCGACTGCTTTGACACTGTTTATCATTCGATTCCACAAAAACTATTTGGCCACAAAATTTGATTTTTACACATCTTCTTGACTGATATCTTCCTCCCATAAATGACTTAATTTAGTTTCGATTTTCAACGCAGTTATTATGCAGCATTAAATATAGTAAACCATTGCACGAAATTTTGAAGAGTTTGCAGAGGTAAAAGTCAATAGAGCATACTTTCCGTATGGTCGATTTTAGTTGCCACAATGTTGAGAATGAAATGTGGACAAGATACCTAAATTTCATATAAAATTTACTGTATAACAATATCTCATTTAAGCACCACACAGGTGTCGTATGTAATATTGAGAAATATTCCGTCTTTCGCGACTGTAACAAAAGTTTTATTTACACTGGACACGTTTGGCTTTATTTTAAAGCACTTCAATCAATCAAAAGGAAGTAGACAAAATACATTAAACAAAAGTGTGGACTTACAAAAACATTAGGACTTGAATATACCGTCTATCAGTGAAGTGCTCTGAGCTATGTCAAATACAATTTTTGTGTGTGGCACACACAAACATCATTTATTTGCTAAAACACTGATCAGCCAACACAAACGTTGAATATTGTGTTACTGCAGCACAAAACTAGGAAAGGTCACTTGGCAATGGAGGAGACAAAATACTGTCCACTGAAGATGCTTCAAAAGAGAGAAACGCGTCTGGGCTAAATAAGTCGCTTATTACAGTTGCAGAAGAGGAATATATTTCAGTACCATTGGTAAAACTGCGACTGTGGAACATAAACAAAAAAGAGAACATGAGTACCATTGTGTATGTGCCATATCTTTCATTGATTGAAATGCTTTAAAATAAAGCCAAACGTGTCCAGTGTAAATAAAACTTTTATTACAGTCGCGAAAGACGGAATATTTCTCAATATTACATACGACACCTATGTGGTACTTAAATGAGATATTGTTATACAGTAAATTTTATATGAAATTTAGGTATCTTGACCATATTTCATTCTCAACATTGTGGCAACTAAAATCGACCATACGGAAAGTATACTCTATGGACTTTTACCTCTGCAAACTCTTCAAAATTTCGTGCAATGGTTTACTATATTTAATGATGCATAATAACTGCGTTGAACATCGAAACAAAATTAAGTCATTTATGGGGGGAAGGTACCAGTCAAGAAGACGTGTAAAAATCAAATTTTTGGGCCAAATAGTTTTTGTGAAATCGAATGATAAGTGTGTCAAAGCAATGGGAACACCATGTGTCTGCACAGGTGAGCAGTGCAGTGATGACAAAATCGCGCACAGTGCGGAATGCGGGAGCACGTGTCTGCAGCAGCGAAAGGGTTAATGAAGAGACAAAGCACTAGAAATTTCAAAAAATTTAATTCAAACGAATATAATTCGTAAAGTAAGGCACTTCGATATTGTTTTTAAATAATGAAAATTTTAAATACCGCACAAGGTTTGAACTCATAACCCTCCGCGTAGAAGCTCAACATCTTAACCGTTACACTACCCCAGCTTGTCTAACTACGGTACGCCATGAGGACTCTAACATGTCACGCAAAATACTGACAAACACTGTTGGTATGATTATGAATTACTCACGCTTCGCCGAAGTACAATAGGAAATAAACAATTACCGCTGTTCTTTATTGCAAAAAAGCGGTTCGTGAGATTGATACAAACACCTTTCCTTGCTAGCTTGTTTGGTTTAATTAATAAATAGAATATGAAGCAATTGGTATAAAGAATGCTTTTTCCAAACTTTCTATAAAAGGAAGTCTGCTATCAAGACATTGCTTTTGTTCTATTACTTTATTTATGACTGAACGTTTCTAAAACTGAAGACACTCGTCCATGCTCTGCACTGCAGTCGAGATCTGGCAACGTCGTTCTCTGTTCATTGGCTGACTGTGTTTTGTGATGTCAGATGCGCAGAACGAACCTAAACTCGGCCGCCAACATAAATGACGCGCACTTTAGTATGCTGGCTCAAGTCTCACGATCTACTAACCACTTCACAGTACAGATTTGGTGCGCTCTGCTCTGCAGTTGACCACCACGTCATGTCGTCAACCTGTTATGAACGGTTTTCTGTGGAAGTACCAGACTGTCGTCTTGTTTCCTTTTCCTTTTTCTTTTTTTTCTTTTATTTGGAGAATACACGACACGTGCTGGAGAACAGGTATTCTCCGTATTTTATATACACGTGTGCGTTCCGAGGCCGACTGCCGCATTTCCCTTAGGAATTTTCAAAATCAAGTTTTCAAGGTACGAGTGGATTCGGACTCTTCGGACACATTTATCCAGGAGAATGAGTGCCTCAAGCTCCGTCCCGAGCGTCGTCCTCTTTGCTATAGTTATTAACCCTATCATGGACGGTCTCCGCCGGGCATCTAAGACTCCCTTTCCGTCGACGGCTATCCGGTATATTGCAGTTCTCCACGGACTTATCTCCTTGAACGACGTCTTCAGTGATGTGCGATCGTCTCTAGTCGTGGAGTACCGACAACGGCTTTAGCTTTAGCTATGCATTAATTTCTGGCAGCGCAGTTGGTTTCTTCCACCGTATTTACATCGAGGGCCTGTTGCTCTGTTCTTTGATCTTTTTCTAAACTACGAAATTCCTGGGGCTCTTGCTTCATAGTAAACTTTCTTGGTCCACCAATATGTCTTAACTGGTCAAACGCTGTACCTGGTCCCTCAATGTCCTGTATGTCCTAAGCGGTATTTCCTGGGGAGCAGTTCAGACAACTATCCTCAGTTTATACCGATCCCTTGTCCGTTCGAAACTAGACATTGGGAGCTAAGTTTATTCATCTGCACGTCCGTCCATCTTACGCCATCATAACACAATCCACCATCATGGAATACGTTTGCCCACTGGCGCCTTTTACATTAGCACGGTTGAGAAGCTCTATGCAAAAACTTGCCGAACGACCAGTGTCAAACCGGTGTGATGTGCTCCTCAGTGGATACTGAAAGCTTGTCTTCCACCCATCCAATACCTCCTGTTTCCATGAACCCCTTGACCTCCAGTATCAGACGCGCCCTTCTTCTTTATTATTCCCCAGAGTTCACTTTCGGCTACTGCCTCGACAGATTACCTTCAAGTTACCTGTCACGTTCCCTATAGCTGTGAACTTTTGACTGACTTGGCTTCGTGCAGCGGCCCGTGATCATCCTGGACGTCATTCGCTTCCAAAAACAGTATTTCGGATTTGGTCTAACGCTGTAAGTGTCTCGACCTTCACACGCAACCTTTGACATTTCGTCGTTTCCTAACTCAACGCCCTTTTTTTAACCGCTTGTGTTTCGGTGTACGTTTGCCATCTGAGCTTTTGACAGATCACAAAACATACCAGTGGCCTGTAATTTATTGTTTAATGAACTGAGTACATTCTCACTACAACTTTAGATACCCTTCTCAATATCATAACCCTCTAGAAAACCGAATTGCGACTTGGATAATATTTTATTTGTGGTCAGATGGTTAAGAAGAGGTCTGTATACTATGTTTTCTAAAATTTTTGAGAATGCTGACAAAAGTGAAACTGGACAGAAGTTTTATGGTATTTCTTTATCTTCTTTCTTATACAAAGGCTTAAGTTCAACTTATTTCGGCTACTTCGTGTATTCGGGAAATGTTCCACTGATAAAAGACTGGTTACACAAATAACGAAAAATGTCACTAAATTCAGAGGCACACTGTTTAATGAACTTTGTTGACATATTATCACAGCCACTGGAAATTCATGTTTTATGTTACTTCTACGCCGGCCGCGGTGGCCGTGCGGTTCTAGGCTCTGCAGTCCGGAACCGCGGCACCGCTACGGTCGCAGGTTCGAATCCTGCCTCGGACACGGATGTGTGTGATGTCCTTAGTTAGGTTTAAGTAGTTCTAAGTTCTAGGGGACTGATGACCTAAGATGTTAAGTCCCATAGTGCTCAGAGCCATTTGAACCATTTTGTTACTTCTACTGATGTTGTGAGGGTCGTATTCATATTACTATAGTTCTTTGTAGTCACTGGTCTGAGATATTTAACGGCAGCATCTATTGAACCTGACAACTCCATCTTTTCAGGAACAATTACGAAGTGCCTATTGGAAAGTTCAGTAACACTGCACACATTTGTTACCTGTGTACCATTTACTCTTAATGCTATGCGGTCATCTTCATCTCTGTTTCTACTAATCTCTTCCTTCCCTATAACCATATTGTCTTTTTTTTGTTATTTTCAGTATGTTTTGTAATGATTGGTATCATTTACATCACAGTTATTTCTGACTGATAGATACATTTTCCCAATTGTCTTTTAGAATACCTTTATTCCTTGAGTAACTCATTGCTATTTTATAGACTTTGGTCTAATCTAGATTAGTTTTTGGGCAAATAAGTTTTCAAGTAAATTAAGGACATCATTAATAAAAGTGTTGTGAGCATTGTTCACATCACTCCAGTTCATTTATTTGAGGAGCATCCTACATTAATCTGTTACTGGTTTACTGATTACCGTCTTCAATTCAGATTTAGTATATTTTATGCCCTGATCAGTATTAACATTTAGCAAACGAAACTGCATGTCATTGTCTGACAGGCCACCCATTATTAGTTTTATAAATGAACTGGTTCATAGGACATTTCTATAAATGTATTATCAATGGCTATCTTTGAGCTTTTATATATTCTAGATGGAAAGTTTAACAGTGTGAATTAAGTTGAATGACAATGCTACTGACTGCAAGTTCCTTCTGGAAAATCAACATTAAAATCCCCAGAAACCACTAATCCTCTCATGTTTGTTGGTAGATGGGCCAGTAGAGCTCAAAAATGATTTATGAACAGATTAAAATTATCTGATGGTGCTTGGTATACACTGACTATTGTGAACGATTTACTAAGACATTCTACTTCTGTTGCACATGGTTCCAGATGCCACTGCATGCAAAAAATTTATGAATGGATACGTTATGAAATTTATGGCAATTCCTGATGAATGTCGCATTTTCTCCACCCACCATTTGTAGTCTACAAAAGTGAGAAGATTACCCTAATCCTCACACATAAGACATCTATATCAATGGCCACATGACATTCAGGAGGCAGGTTATGTCGACTGGGTTAGATGACTATAATTCATCAACGCACATAAGTAGATCACAAATTTTACTTCTTAGGCCACCCATGCAATGAGGGTAGCTGGCAGTTCACATTGACTGACAAAACTGGGTAGTAGTAAAATTTATGCTTAGTGATGTAAATTTTTAACCAACAGCTGTGTTTACTGATCCAATATACCAGAATTATGTTCTTTACTTTCTTTCTGAAACTAAAAGTTCGTTTCGTTCCTGACCTCTCTTAGAACTTGACTTCTTTCTGTCCTACTTAACCTAGAAAAAGGTGCTGCTCCAACTTCTATAACCCCTGGTATTTTACCACTCGTGACAGTGCCTGTCCCCCCTTAACTTTCCTGCTATTAGCCCAGTCAGCTTATTCTTCCCTTTCCTGTTGTGGTGTTGGCCGTGCCTAGTATAATCCCAAATTCCGAGAGAATCATCAAGAACCACATCAACACGTTACCCCGCCCCTGACCCAAACAGCTCTTGTAACTGAATTTACTAACAGAAAAGTTCAAATCCTGTCATGGCGCCTCAGAGCAGACACAAACTCCACATGTCTCGAAGTTCACGCAATCTTCACTAGGTCATCATCTACGTCACAGCCGGCCAAGGCGTGCCCAACTCCAAGCATACAGCATGCGCAGACCACGAGCGGGCTAAGGCCCGGCCTGTCAATCGGCTTTGCTCGGTTCTTCTCGGAAGTACTCGGAACAGCACGAATTCGGCAGAATCGTGACGACAGCAAAGTTCATCCGTCGCCATTTGTTCATGGTATGAAGGACGCTCACGGGTCCATTGGCTGTTTGCACAAAAAGAGTCTATTTAGCGATCTATCGTTACAATCCTTTACCATGATGGGAAAGGGAGAAGAGAGGGATGAGAATTCTTAAATCGCATAAGCGACGGGTACTGTTTATTTTCTACGAAACGGCATTATAGTACCATGCAGAAAGAAATTAAACTTTCAGATGACAATAAAAAAGCAAAAAATTACAACGATCGACGGACGTGTTTTACGGTTCTGCTCGCTAATAAGCACCTTGGGCTAAATTTACAGGCATGGAGTATTTCAAGAAATTGGTGCTACGAATATAAAAAATGCCTGAAGTCGTATCCATTTTTCCATTTTCAGTTGCAACAGGTTTCAATGGAAATGAGCGAAGAGTGTGGAGACTTCATATATTACTGCAAATTCCGTTGGGTAGGTCAAGGGCCGTGCATGGAACGAGTTTTCGATTTAAATTTCTATATTGTTGAATTTATGAAGGAAAAAGGAGCGAAGGAACGAAAATTAAAATATCCGGAATGGACTACACACTTTCGATTTTAAGTGGACGCCACACAGTAAGACATTTCAAAGTAACTTCTTTTCTGATTTCATGGCGATGCATTTAAGAAGAAAATCGTGTTATAGAAAAGACACGTTCTGGCAAAGACAATCCACTTTCCTAAGTTCAGCGGCGTTACGTACAGTGCGAGGCATGCAGAATTCATTGTGACCTTACAAGAATGACGATAGTCTTACAAAAATGTTTCGAGGACACTGTCAATCTTACATCTGTTTTGCCGGCCGAAGTGGCCGTGCGGTTATAGGCGCTGCAGTCTGGAACCGCGAGACCCCTACGGTCGCAGGTTCGAATCCTGCCTCAGGCATGGATGTGTGTGATGTCCTTAGGTTAGTTAGGTTTAACTAGTTCTAAATTCTAGGGGACTAATGACCTCAGCAGTTGAGTCCCATAGTGCTCAGAGCCATTTAGAACCGCTAGGCCACCTCGGCAGCCCTTGGTAAGGCTTTTACAGGGTGATCCTAAATCCTACATCTACATCTACATCTACATTTATACTCCGCAAGCCACCCAACGGTGTGTGACGGAGGGCACTTTACGTGTCACCGTCATTACCTCCCTTTCCTGTTCCAGTCGCGTATGGTTCGCGGGAAGAACGACTGTCTGAAAGCCCCCGTGCGCGCTCTAATCTCTCTAATTTTACATTCGTGATCTCCTCGGGAGGTATAAGTAGGGGGAAGCAATATATTCGATACCTCATCCAGAAACGCACCCTCTCGAAACCTGGCGAGCAATCTACACCGCGATGCAGAGCGCCTCTCTTGCAGAGTCTGCCACTTGAGTTTATTAAACATCTCCGTAACGCTATCACGGTTACCAAATAACCCTGTGACGAAACGCGCCGCTCTTCTTTGGATCTTCTCTATCTCCTCAGTCAAACCGATCTGGTACGGATCCCACACTGATGAGCAATACTCAAGTATAGGTCGAACGAGTGTTTTGTAAGCCACCTCCTCTGTTGATGGACTACATTTTCTAAGCACTCTCCCAATGAATCTCAACCTGGTACCCGCCTTACCAACAATTAATTTTATATGATCATTCCACTTCAAATCGTTCCGCACGCATACTCCCAGATATTTTACAGAAGTAACCGCTACCAGTGTTTGTTCCGCTATCATATAATCATACAATAAAGGATCCTTCTTTCTATGTTTTCGCAATACATTACATTTGTCTATGTTAAAGGACAGTTGCCACTCCCTGCACCAAGTGCCTATCCGCTGCAGATCTTCCTGCATTTCGCTACAATTTTCTAATGTTGCAACTTCTCTGTAAACTACAGCATTATCCGCGACAAGTCGCATGGAACTTCCGACACTATCTACTAGGTCATTTATCTCGTATATATTGTGAAAAGCAATGGTACCATAACACTCCCCTGTGGCACGCCAGAGGTTACTTTAACGCCTGTAGACGTCTCTCCATTGATAACAACATGCTGTGTTCTGTTTGCTAAAAACTCTTCAATCCAGCCACACAGCTGGTCTGATATTCCGTCGGCTCTTACTTTGTTTATCAGGCGATAGTGCGGAACTGTATCGAACGCCTTCCGGAAGTCAAGAAAAATAGCATCTACCTGGGAGCCTGTATCTAATATTTTCTGGGTCTCATGAACAAATAAAGCGAGTTGGGTCTCACACGATTGCTGTTTCCGGAATCCATGTTGATTCCTACATAGTAGATTCTGGGTTTCCAAAAACGACATGATACTCGAGCAAAAAACATGTTCTAAAATTCTACAACAGATCGACGTCAGAGATATAGGTCTATAGTTTTGCGCATCTGCTCGACGACCCTTCTTGAAGACTGGGACTAACTGTGCTCTTTTTCAATCATTTGGAACCCTCCGTTCCTCTAGAGACTTGCGGTACACGGCTGTTAGAAGGGGGGCAAGTTCTTTCGCGTACTCTGTGTAGAATCGAATTGGTATCCCGTCAGGTCCAGTGGACTTTCCTCTATTGTGTGATTCCAGTTGCTTTTCTATTCCTTGGATACTTATTTCGATGTCAGCCATTTTTTCGTTTGTGCGAGGATTTAGAGAAGGAACTGCAGTGCGGTCTTCCTCTGTGAAACAGCTTTGGAAAAAGGTGTTTAGTATTTCAGCTTTACGCGTGTCATCCTCTGTTTCAATGCCATCATCATCCCGGAGTGTCTGGATATGCTGTTTCGAGCCACTTACTGATTTAACGTAAGACCAGAACTTCCTAGGATTTTCTGTCAAGTCGGTACATAGAATTTTACTTTCGAATTCACTGAACGCTTCACGCATAGCCCTCCTTACGCTAACTTTGACATCGTTTAGCTTCTGTTTGTCTGAGAGGTTTTGGCTGCGTTTAAACTTGGAGTGAAGCTCTCTTTGCTTTCGCAGTAGTTTCCTAACTTTGTTGTTGTACCACGGTGGGTTTTTCCCGTCCCTCACAGTTTTACTCGGCACGTACCTGTCTAAAACGCATTTTACGATTGTCTTGAACTTTTTCCATAAACACTCAACATTGATCTGTTAGGTAGTCTGAAATCTGCCTTCTATTACTCTTGCTAAACAGATAAACCTTCCTCCCTTTTTTTATATTCCTATTAACTTCCATATTCAGGGATGCTGCAACGGCCTTATGATCACTGATTCCCTGTTCTGCACTTAAACAGTCGAAAAGTTCGGGTCTGTTTGTTATCAGTAGGTCCAAGATGTTATCTCCACGAGTCGGTTCTCTGTTTAATTGCTCGAGGTAATTTTGGGATAGTGCACTCAGTATAATGTCACTCGATGCTCTGTCCCTACCACCCGTCCTAAACATCTGAGTGTCCCAGTCTATATCTGGTAAATTGAAATCTCCACCTAAGACTATAACATGCTGAGAAAATTTATGTGAAATGTATTCCAAACTTTCTCTCAGTTGTTCTGCCACTAATGCTGCTGAGTCGGGAGGCCGGTAAAAGGAGCCAATTATTAACCTAGCTGGAGTGCGACCTCCACCCATAATAATTCACAGGAACTATCCACTTCTACTTCACTACAGGATAAACTACTACTGACAGCGACGAACACTCCACCACCGGTTGCATGCAATCTATCCTTTCTAAACACCGTCTGCACCATTGTAAAAATTTCGGCAGAATTTATCTCTGGTTTAAGCCAGCTTTCTGTACCTATAACGATTTTAGCTTCGGTGCTTTCTATCAGCGCTTGAAGTTCTGGTACTTTACCAACGCAGCTTCGACAGTTGACAGTTACAATACCGATTGCTGCTTGGTCCCCGCATGTCCTGACTTTGCCCCGCACCCGTTGAGGCTGTTGCCCTTTCTGTACTTGCCCTAGGCCATCTAACCTAAAAAACCGCCCAGCCCACGCCACACAACCCCTGCTACCCGTGTAGCCACTTGTTGCGTGTAGTGGACTCCTGACCTATCCAGCGGAACCCGAAACCCCACCACCCTATGGCGCAAGTCCTCTGCCACCTGACCCAGTTTGCCTACACATCTAGCATTAGAACTACCTAACAAGGAAACTTCCTTCCGAGACTCATCAGTTTCTAACTAAACGACAAGTCAAACATATTTTCTACATTCACCACAAAGCTGTCTGACGAAGTTCTAAGCCTCTTCCTTATGTTACCTGTTGCGACTTCCCACCTCTCTTTACCCTTCTCCCTCCTTAACATGTCAAGATCTTCCCTCGCCTGTTCTAACTCAGCCTCACAGGCAGCAATTTTCCCCTTCCTGTTCTACTATCATCGTATGAGACGAGTCCTACTGAACTACTGATGAGTATGATTCACTTCCGGGGTTCCCACGCCACTACAGTAACTTCAGTAGAAAAAAGCTGCTGCATCCATCACACAAAACTCCGGAGCTAACAATTGTATAGCGAGTTAGGCATTTTTCACTCATGGTAAAAATAGTACTTTAGTGAGAACAAGTCAGTTAAAGTACAGAAAAACGAGAAAACGCGTCTACGAAAATTAAGTCTACTCGCAACTGCATGTAAACACAGCTACTAAAAATGTTTCAAATGGCTCTGAACACTATGGGACTTAACATCTAATGTCATCAGTCCCCTAGAACTTAGAATTACTTAAACCTAACTAATCTAAGGACATCACACACATCCATGCCCGAGGCAGGATTCGAACCTGCGACCGTAGCGGTCGCGCGGTTTCAGACTGTAGTGCCTAGAACCGCTCGGCCACCCCGGCCGGCAAACACAGCTACTATATGAAAGGTTCCTAGATCCATAAAATTAACATTTACGCAGCGTTTCGCTAATAAAAATTAAAACAATGAAGGGACAGGCTTTACTTAACTTTCTGGAAGGGAAAAATAACAAATAATGAGATTCTTCAAGTTTACTGCTCCAGAAAGTAAATGGAAATGCAACTGTAATCATTGCTTGGGAAGCTAGATCATATTGTGGCGGTTGGTGTCCTCCCTTGGCCACCGCGCTACCTTGTGTAGTTCCTCTGTGTTCCACGGAGTGTTTGACGTCCTATACGCGTGCGTTGCGACGCGGTGGCGATACGCCGTCCGCGAGGTGCGATATCCGCTTGGGTCGGCTCTGAGCTCTTGACCGCCTGTGCTTACTAGCACAGTGTGGGATAGCGGCTCTATAGCAACGGAGCAGGACTGGTGTTACCCACGGTTCTGGGTTTTGAGACCTTGGCTGTAGATTGGTGTTCTGTGGTCCGGTGTTACTAAGCACGTCGTTGTTGCTCGCAGTTTCTCGTTATTCAGTGGTGAGTTCCTCCCTGTTGTATGCAGCTTCACCGTTGTCAGCAAGATGGTTAACGGTGCCTTAAAGCGGTGAACGACAAGTCAGAAACGTTTACTTCAAGTCATAAGGAAGGAAAGCCGGTATAGCACACCGCTGCCAGGAAGTTGTTTGGTGCAGCCGTTGTGGATTAATCTAAGTACTGGCTACAACAGCAACGTTCGTTGTTTGTTTATTATTTGCAAAGGAGTGTTATGGGACGTACCTGCCTTCGTAAAGTGACGGAAATGGCTGTTACTGAGTTACCTCTCAAGTGTGTGGTACGGGTCGATTTTTCTCTATCTTTTTGTTGTTATCGGAGTTATCAAAAGGGGAAGAACTGGTGGGTTACCGCTTTCGTATGGTCTCCGAAATGGAGAAGCTTGAGGTGTGGAACACTGACGCGTCCCTGTAGTGTGTTGTACCAAGATCAGTTTGTTCCCAACAGTCGACGGCGTTGTGAGGTAAGTTGTATTGTCCGTAACTGGGATTGGTTTTGTCGAGTTTATTTTGTAGTGTTGTTTTTGCGTCTTTTGAGGCAGTTGTTATTGCAGAGCATATCTGTGTAAAGTAGAGCGCTCCGCTTGTGTACAATAATGAAGTGCTGCACAATAGTAGTTAGTTATTTTAATTATGGGCGACTGACCTTAAGTACTGATCTGGCTACGGTGACACTGTCTTACTTAACTCGTTCTGCACAGCACCGAGGGTGAGTTCTGCTGAAGTCTGTCCGGTGTTTTCTCTTGCTTGTATGTCTAAGTCCAGCTATAGTTAAGTTTATCAGCACTTACAGTTGATTTTGTGATTCTGTGGGCGTACTGGGCAGCCTGTGTCCTGTGTTGCAGTAGCTTATTTGCATTTCAGCACAGTAATAATGAACTTCGCCAGCCTTATATTAAATTTTAAAAGTTTTGCTTCTAAAGCTTTAGCTCTGCTTCTCCTACCTTTTAAGTTGTTTGATTGACAAAATTGACCCCTGGTATTTAAGTTGTCTGTGATACATAAACATATAGTAGTGTTAAGTTGTTGTGCTCCGGCATCGCACACCAGAGACTTCATTGGTGATAGGAGTACACTCGGACACACTTGTAAGCGGCACAAGAATAAGATAAGAACATTAATAAATTAAAATCAAACTAGTATATTATAAACGATGAATATCTCTGATAGGCTCGATGAAGCGGATCGCTGACTGTGCTCGAACGTAGAGCCAAAGATACTGCTAGTGTTGGAGTAAGAGAGCGCTGGGCGCACAGTTGTAGGTAGCTCTCTGTGAGGGAAAGACGATGGAGTAGGCAGTCTTTGTGGTGTGCTGTGTGAAGCCACCAAGAGTTAGATTTATGTAGGTATGTCAGTATTGTTGATCATGGCAGCAGAAGTTTTCAGGTAAATAAGGTAAAGATGTTCAATAATTATGATTTCTGTTTTCGCCAGCGCATTAGTATAGATGAGCTGGCTGATAATTTGCAATTGTTGAGTAACCCCAGAATGCACATAAACGGTTTTGATCAAGAGGCTAGATAGATATTTCATTTTTGTAATGCTTTTAAGATTTGTTAAGAGTGCTATGTATAATTTGATAATATGCAGTTATGTTGGGTTAATGAAGTTAGATAATGCTTGCTGTTTAAATCTCATTGTTTGTAAATCAGTTATGAGTAATGTAACTTCAATTTTCAGATATTTTGAAAAGCCCAACTTAACTCGCAATATAATTTTGTTAAAAAAAACTGAGTGTTAGTAATTCACCATAATCACTACCGCCTCCCAATTCAGGTCATATAATAATTTTTCAAAGAAGTTGGATTTTCTTCAATATTCTTGTTTATCAGCCAAATGAATTTCATGAGCATTTCAAGTATTTTGCCAGCATTGCACACAGCTGACCCTGTAGCTACTGACCCCTGGTATTTACATATTTTTTATCAGAGACCAAATATATTGCGTTTCACCGTTGCTTCTCTAGAGGTAAGATACTCGTAATGTAATTTATTTGTTATGTGCACAGAGACCAGAGTTACCAGATTTTAACAGGGCCAGATGATCCAGTGCCTAAGGGGCTGAATGTATTTTGCAGTTACTGCATTTCGTTATTGGTATTGGGAGTTGCATTGCCCAGTCGATTCGTGTCAAGTTCTTCTAACAATAACACAGAGGAAGCACACCGCTTGCAGTTAGAACACACAACACGACAGTTTGAGTTCTGTATCCATTTCACTGATTAGACTTCATTCAACGCAGTCTTAAAGTATATTATATCATTATTAAAGAAACTTACAAGGGTCATAGTCGTTCAATTTAAAAAGACGGTAGGTTGAATAATATTTATCTCTTTACTGAACTTTAATCCCGTATGTTTGTGTTAAAGGAACTTGGCGCCAGATATGCAGTCTGTGCAAAGACACTTGCAGGACGAAAGTACTGACTGAGGTAGTAGTTTCAGAGGTCCTGCCGCAGTGTGCTGCAATTTCGGCCAGGATGAAGTCTCACCAGCAGGTCCTGCAGGATGCTTCCCTGAGATTCGACCACGATTCAGAATCTCACCAGCATTACCGAGAGGGCGCGTTCCATCTCTACATAATACAGCAGATGATCGTTTCATAATTTGGAACTGTTCAAGAAGTAATGAGATTTCATTCACTTCAGCCTCGACAATACGTACCTAGTCCTCCACGTCAATAAAAATTACGTTCAGTATCAATTTTCGACCTGACCACCACTTTACTAACAACCACGGCCGGTTTGAGGCCCAAGCAACACTAGCTGTTCCTTGGGGTGCAAAGCTGAAAGGGGCTCCAGAGGAGCGACAACTCCAAGATTTCATGATAAGGCGTATCAGAAAGGGGGATTGTAAACAGCATGGTTGAAATAAAAAAAAATGTTCTCGAAGAGGCACTAACATCTACATCTACATCTATACTCCGCAAGCCACCTAACGGTGTGTGGCGGAGGGTACCTTGAGTGCCTCTATCGGTTTTCCCTTCTATTGTTCGTAGAAAGAAAGATTGTCGGTATGCCTCTGTGTGGGCTCTAATCTCTCTGATTTTATCCTCATGGTCTCTTCGCGAGATATACGTAGGAGGGAGCAATATACTGCTTGACTCCTCGGTGAAGGTATGTTCTCGAAACTTCAACAAAAGCCCTTACCGAGCTACTGAGCTTCTCTCCTGCAGAGTCTTCCACTGGAGTCCATCTATCATCTCCGTAACGCTTTCGCGATTACTAAATGAATGATCCTGCAACGAAGCGCGCTGTTCTCCGTTGGATACTCTCTATCTTTTCTATGAACCCTATCTGGTACGGATCCCACACCGGTGAGCAGTATTCAAGCAGTGGGCGAACAAGTGTACTGTAACCTACTTCCTTTGTTTTCGGATTGGATTTCCTTAGGATTCTTCCAATGAATCTTAGTCTGGCATCTTCTTTACCGACGATTAATTTCATATGGTCATCCCATTTTAGATCACTCCTAATGCCTACTCGTAGATAATTTATGGAATTAACTGCTTCCAGTTGCTGACCTGCTGTTTTGTAGCTAAATGATAAAGGATCTTTCTTTCTATGTATTCGCAGCACATTACACTTGTCTACGTTGAGATTCAGTTGCCATTCCCTGCACCATGCGTCAATTCGTTGCAGATCCACCTGCATTTCAGTTCAATTTTCCATTGTTACAACCTCTCGATGTACTACAGAATCATCCGCAAAAAGCCTCAGTGAACTTCCGATGTTATCCACAATGTCATTTATATATATTGTGAAAAGCAACGCTCCCCTGAAACACTCTTACTTCGGAAGACCTCTTTCCATTGAGAATGACATTCTGCGTTCTGTTATCTAGGAACTCTTCAATCCAATCACACAATTGGTCTGATACTCTATATGCTCTTACTTTGTTCACTAAACGACTGTGGGGAACTAATAAGAAAAACACATTTTTTAACATACCATTTGGAGATAATTAAATCAGTCATCCAGTAAACACTGGATGACTAGACAATTAGTCACTACGTCAAGATCGTTACAAATTATTAGAAACATTCGTGTTACCGGTTTCGACGTGTTAGATTATTTGTGATAGGAGTTATTACACCAAAACATGAATGTGAATGTTTATAGTAATTAGTGTGGATTCTTTCATAATAAATTATTTTACGAACGTTTGAAAAGTCGCATACTTCCATCATACAATATGCCGATTTTTATAAATCACACAATGGCCTCCACGCTCACCCGACTTAGGTTTGGGGAAAATTAAAAAGACGATGTGAACAGTGAAATATCGAAGAATCTCGAATTCGTAAACTGCCATGCAACACAGGCCTGTACTCGGGTAGTAGCTCCTGATGTGATTCAATGTGCTGGATTGTCCGTCCGCAGTCGCTTTATAGCACGTGTCAGTAATCAAATAGTCGACAGTAATCTGTATACACATAAACAAACACAGTTTCACTTATGCCTGGCTGCCATATTTTGGTCTAGAATGTGTCATTTATGAATTACAGAAGAAGCACTTCCCATTCCCGGTTACAAACTACGTTCTAGCGAGGTTTCCCTTGGTTGTGGTGCGAATTGCGGAAATGGAAAACCTCTCCTAAATAATCCAAATTGGCGCTCACTGTGCTTCACTACCAACAGGCTTCGTATTTGACTGGAACAACCCTGAGTCATTACCCGCTACCCACCCGCTGGGTGGGGAGAGCGTCATGACCCTCACGACCCCACCTTTGAACCTCACTTTGGTGCTGAATATGGCACTAATGTGGTTACGGTTAATGAAGCAATAGCACTACGCCACATGTTGAACTTTGTGTGGTCACTGTTATCGCATCTCTGTCGTTCCAAGAACGAATACGTGTGTGAGGTGGGAGAACGCTCGATTAAGCAGCTCTGGGCTAATAAACGAGTGTTACGGTTGGTTGTTATCGAGCGCAGTCGTTAAAGTGCATTCTACAGATGTGGTCGGTCCAGAACACCGGGTCGGAGCAATTATTCGAAAGTGATAAATGTAAACTACATTTTACGGTCACGTAGCGAAAGAACATTGAACAGTAATTTGTAACAGGGAAAGCCGTTGAAGATTGAAGTAGTCATGAGAGTTGAAGTTTTAATCGGATCACCTCGCATGTTTTGTTACTTTTGAACGGCTGAGTCATGTGTTGCGAGGTCTGGATGAGTAACATGCGGTATGACAACTTAAGAAATTGGAAAAAAAGTAATTTTTGGAATAAAAATTATCTGGCCAGTAATCTGCCCAAAATTTTACAGCTAAGCAAATAGAATTTCTTAATAAATTATTTTAAGAAAGAAATGATAAAATGAATTTACGAATGATAAAATGATTTTAAGAATCAGCCAAAATTTCACAGTTTAAAGGAATACAATTAGTTTATAAAAACAAAAGAGTTCATCGGCTCAAAGCAAGCAGTACTGAAATTTTACACTATCATACAGCAAAAAATAGCGCTCAGAACTACTCAGACGAACTGCTTTCACAGGAAACCAGACTCAATGGATAATTTCCGTGCGGTTGTGTTATCAGATTATATAAGGCAATAATTCTGGTCATCGGAAGAATAACGACTATCAGTATTCACCAAACAACCATCACAATCGATATCATCCCAATCTGGACACAAACTTATTGTATTACTTCAGTCCACAACACAACACCAGACATAATAAAGTAGTGACACCCGAAACTACTTTTAAAATTACAGCAAGAAATTTTAATAAGTTCTTCAATGCCATTATTATGTACCACAGGATGTGTACCAACTCGCACTGTAGCAAACCAGTGAACAGAAAGTCAGGGGGGGTAGAACGTCAAATGGCCGATTTGGAGCAGGAGAGGCACCACAGGACATTTTAATTTCCACTGTCTATACTTTTACAAATAAATTCATAAACCTTTGTCAGCATCACCAGGAAGGACTCAGGATTCACACTCGTAGCTGTAGAAGTTAGAAAACATAACAAAATAAATTTTTTAAGTGTGAATTTTCATCATTTTTTCACTTGCTATTGGCTGAATTTGTTGTTATAGTTACACTTTTCTTCATAAATAAGAGAGATTCTTCAATGAATTTTGCGCAGCATACAAATCACATTTAGAGGTGCATGAAACTCTAGAATTATCCAAATCTGTTTAAAACTGTGGTAAAAATTGAGATAATTAACTATAAAATTAAAGTTTTTTTCTAAACATGAGGTTTAAAATGCAATAGCTCATTCAGTTTTTCATAAATTAAATAAATTCTAGAGTTCGTGACCACTACAAGGAAGAGGGCGCGCAGCGTCGTCCAATACAGGCGCTCCGCCACTGCTATTCCGCTATGCCAACTCGTCTGCTCACCCTCACGGCACGTCACACCCGCTTCTCAAGCTGCGTCCAACCAACCCCCGCGCTCTTCGCCCAAACCCCAGTGGTCGGGCAGACGAAGCCAGGGTGTTGCGGAACACTTGTAGTAGAGATGGGCGATCTGCTCCTGAACTAATTCATAGAGTTGAATCTTTCAAAGGAGTGAACAATCAGTGATTCAGAAAAAAAGAACGGTAGCTCCAAACGTTTCCCACAGCAGAGAGAGAGAGAGAGAGAGAGAGGGAGCAGACCAGTGGGGCCTCTGCTGGTCAGAGCACACTACACGCCACACAACACAGCCAGCGCCGGCCTCTACCCTGCTTCTGCCTTGACTGCCTGCATTGTTCAGTGACCCATTGGATTTTGTGTTTCACACATGCCGTGCCGTCTCTGTGCTTCCTCTGCCGCGTGCAGTGTCTGGCGCACCTTAACTTAGTGTCGCACTCCGTCAGCGATCGTTTCAGTCGCACGTCCTGCCCTCTGGGCAGTTGATGCAAGCAACAGGACAGAGAGCCTCCTAGCGGAGAACATAAGAACTACTTGCAACAACCTGCTCGCAAGAGAACGGACGATTTGTCTCCGAGCGGGTGAGTGGTGGCCGTTCACCGCTCCCCCCACCCTCGGAACTCGGCCGCTCAACGCTCACCCCACCGTTCTCGACTCTAGCCAGAGCGTTGAGCAAAGCAACTCAGGTGTCATTCTGGTCTCTGCGGTCTTAGCTCGCGCAGTAATACAGCTCGCGGCTCGACCTGCTTGACTCAGCGCCTCTGCATCGGAGTTCGTCTCTACTGGATATTGTTCTTCGTAGTAATACTGTTATGTATATTACATAATTACGTTATGTATACATCATTTGTTTTTATTTTATTTTTATTTGTTTAAACTGATCAGATTAGGTTCCTGATGGCTCCTCTTACTATAGGATTTTTTATTATGGTCACTCGAATTTACACTTTAATTACGAGCGAACTGATAAACGTATAGCAAAAGTGATACACCAATTTTTCCTTGTTTTATTCTGCGGAAGGCTATATGCAGCACTTTGGTCTTACAGTCAAATTTATATATTTTTGTCTTATTGTAATACGGATTTTGCGATTTTAGGCGTCTTTGGAAGGAAATGTTCACTTTAAAAATATATGGCTTGCGATGTATTTGTACGAGGTTAATGAAATTTTGATACATTATAGCCAAATATATTGTTAATGTAAATCTCAAGTTACAACATTTTCCGATCACCCAAAAAACCACGATAGTGCAAAATAAATCAATAATCAAAAACTTTGTCATATCGTGGAAATTTCAACAAACAATACAAAATTCTTAATCATTATCTGTGTTACTTCAAAATAGGATCAAATAAGATCAAAATACAGGTATAGTACTGGAATAAACAAAGTTTAAAGGGCAATGTGCATTCCATTCACCCTCACGGCACGTCACACCCGCTTCTCAAGCTGCGTCCAACCAACCCCCGCGCTCTTCGCCCAAACCCCAGTGGTCGGGCAGACGAAGCCAGGGTGTTGCGGAACACTTGTAGTAGAGATGGGCGATCTGCTCCTGAACTAATTCATAGAGTTGAATCTTTCAAAGGAGTGAACAATCAGTGATTCAGAAAAAAAGAACGGTAGCTCCAAACGTTTCCCACAGCAGAGAGAGAGAGAGAGAGAGAGAGGGAGCAGATCAGTGGGGCCTCTGCTGGTCAGAGCACACTACACGCCACACAACACAGCCAGCGCCGGCCTCTACCCTGCTTCTGCCTTGACTGCCTGCATTGTTCAGTGACCCATTGGATTTTGTGTTTCACACATGCCGTGCCGTCTCTGTGCTTCCTCTGCCGCGTGCAGTGTCTGGCGCACCTTAACTTAGTGTCGCACTCCGTCAGCGATCGTTTCAGTCGCACGTCCTGCCCTCTGGGCAGTTGATGCAAGCAACAGGACAGAGAGCCTCCTAGCGGAGAACATAAGAACTACTTGCAACAACCTGCTCGCAAGAGAACGGACGATTTGTCTCCGAGCGGGTGAGTGGTGGCCGTTCACCGCTCCCCCCACCCTCGGAACTCGGCCGCTCAACGCTCACCCCACCGTTCTCGACTCTAGCCAGAGCGTTGAGCAAAGCAACTCAGGTGTCATTCTGGTCTCTGCGGTCTTAGCTCGCGCAGTAATACAGCTCGCGGCTCGACCTGCTTGACTCAGCGCCTCTGCATCGGAGTTCGTCTCTACTGGATATTGTTCTTCGTAGTAATACTGTTATGTATATTACATAATTACGTTATGTATACATCATTTGTTTTTATTTTATTTTTATTTGTTTAAACTGATCAGATTAGGTTCCTGATGGCTCCTCTTACTATAGGATTTTTTATTATGGTCACTCGAATTTACACTTTAATTACGAGCGAACTGATAAACGTATAGCAAAAGTGATACACCAATTTTTCCTTGTTTTATTCTGCGGAAGGCTATATGCAGCACTTTGGTCTTACAGTCAAATTTATATATTTTTGTCTTATTGTAATACGGATTTTGCGATTTTAGGCGTCTTTGGAAGGAAATGTTCACTTTAAAAATATATGGCTTGCGATGTATTTGTACGAGGTTAATGAAATTTTGATACATTATAGCCAAATATATTGTTAATGTAAATCTCAAGTTACAACATTTTCCGATCACCCAAAAAACCACGATAGTGCAAAATAAATCAATAATCAAAAACTTTGTCATATCGTGGAAATTTCAACAAACAATACAAAATTCTTAATCATTATCTGTGTTACTTCAAAATAGGATCAAATAAGATCAAAATACAGGTATAGTACTGGAATAAACAAAGTTTAAAGGGCAATGTGCATTCCATTCACCCTCACGGCACGTCACACCCGCTTCTCAAGCTGCGTCCAACCAACCCCCGCGCTCTTCGCCCAAACCCCAGTGGTCGGGCAGACGAAGCCAGGGTGTTGCGGAACACTTGTAGTAGAGATGGGCGATCTGCTCCTGAACTAATTCATAGAGTTGAATCTTTCAAAGGAGTGAACAATCAGTGATTCAGAAAAAAAGAACGGTAGCTCCAAACGTTTCCCACAGCAGAGAGAGAGAGAGAGAGAGAGAGGGAGCAGACCAGTGGGGCCTCTGCTGGTCAGAGCACACTACACGCCACACAACACAGCCAGCGCCGGCCTCTACCCTGCTTCTGCCTTGACTGCCTGCATTGTTCAGTGACCCATTGGATTTTGTGTTTCACACATGCCGTGCCGTCTCTGTGCTTCCTCTGCCGCGTGCAGTGTCTGGCGCACCTTAACTTAGTGTCGCACTCCGTCAGCGATCGTTTCAGTCGCACGTCCTGCCCTCTGGGCAGTTGATGCAAGCAACAGGACAGAGAGCCTCCTAGCGGAGAACATAAGAACTACTTGCAACAACCTGCTCGCAAGAGAACGGACGATTTGTCTCCGAGCGGGTGAGTGGTGGCCGTTCACCGCTCCCCCCACCCTCGGAACTCGGCCGCTCAACGCTCACCCCACCGTTCTCGACTCTAGCCAGAGCGTTGAGCAAAGCAACTCAGGTGTCATTCTGGTCTCTGCGGTCTTAGCTCGCGCAGTAATACAGCTCGCGGCTCGACCTGCTTGACTCAGCGCCTCTGCATCGGAGTTCGTCTCTACTGGATATTGTTCTTCGTAGTAATACTGTTATGTATATTACATAATTACGTTATGTATACATCATTTGTTTTTATTTTATTTTTATTTGTTTAAACTGATCAGATTAGGTTCCTGATGGCTCCTCTTACTATAGGATTTTTTATTATGGTCACTCGAATTTACACTTTAATTACGAGCGAACTGATAAACGTATAGCAAAAGTGATACACCAATTTTTCCTTGTTTTATTCTGCGGAAGGCTATATGCAGCACTTTGGTCTTACAGTCAAATTTATATATTTTTGTCTTATTGTAATACGGATTTTGCGATTTTAGGCGTCTTTGGAAGGAAATGTTCACTTTAAAAATATATGGCTTGCGATGTATTTGTACGAGGTTAATGAAATTTTGATACATTATAGCCAAATATATTGTTAATGTAAATCTCAAGTTACAACATTTTCCGATCACCCAAAAAACCACGATAGTGCAAAATAAATCAATAATCAAAAACTTTGTCATATCGTGGAAATTTCAACAAACAATACAAAATTCTTAATCATTATCTGTGTTACTTCAAAATAGGATCAAATAAGATCAAAATACAGGTATAGTACTGGAATAAACAAAGTTTAAAGGGCAATGTGCATTCCATTTATTTTCTGTTGTGAATGAGTGGTCAGTCATGAAAAAGAGCTAGTTCATTTCAGGGAGTGAACAGTTCTGATCTGATGTCTGAAAAGAACAGTTTTGCCCATCTCTAACTTGTAGTACTTACCTGAACAGCTTTGGATTTCTTTGACGGGGATGATGCGCGATTTTTCCACTGTTGCCTTTGCCATTTGCCCTCGGGTTGTCGGGAATGCTGCCGGATGGAATCATCCGTCCTGTTGCACGATAACATTCGCCTCCCCTCTGACAATCGTACGAAGGCTACACGTCAGCGGTTTGGTTGGGAAAAACACTGCAACACACTCCACACAGCCCGAATCTCTCAACGCAAGCTTTTCACATACTTGGCGACCTGAAGGAAGGCGTGCGAGGATGTTGATTTCAGTCGGACTAGACTGGGTGCGGCTGTGGATCCGTCAGTGGCCGATCACGTTCTACACAACGGGAGTTTGTCGTCTAGTCTCTCCAGTGGTTCAATTGGCTCTAAGCAGTATGCGACTTAACATCTGAGGTCATCAGTCCCCTAGAACTTAGAACTACTTAAACCTAACTAACCTAATGACATCACACACATCCATGTTCGAGGCAGGATTCGAACCTGCAACCGCAGCAGCAGCGCGGTTCCGGTCTGAAGCGCCTACAACCGCTCGACCACAGCGGCCGGCTCTCTCCAGTGGAATGTATGTCTTAACACGTGTGGTGATTAAAGTTGATTAGACCCACTCCACAGTACCGTTGTGGCAGGTGTTCGGTCTTCGTTTGGCTGCCCGTCATACTAACGTTGAAATGATCTATCACCGACAAGAAGAGGAAAAACTATTTTCGAAGAGACTGTTCGAGAGGAGCTTCACAAGTTGAAGATTAAAACCATGTGACGCAGTGAGGTATTTTTTTCCCTTTTCTTTCGAAAAACTGAAGACAACCTTGTAGAGGGAAAACTTTGTGTTCATGTCTCCGTGCTGTGACCGCATGAAAGGCGGCTCTTGCATTCCCTTCCGAAACTGACGACAGAATCTCGAGTTGCCGCCCCGTTTTCGGTTCGCTAGCCTCCCCTCTGCCCGCCCGCAGCGCACAGTGTTCGGACCAACAGTTTCTCCCGTCGCAGATATCAAAGGGGCGGGGCGGTCGGCGTGTCGCCGGCTCGGCAGTTTCTTTTATTTCGGGCTCTGTATCGGCCGCCCTTCCCTCCGAGAGGGCCGTTCGTTTCCTCCCCCTACTCCCTCTCCTTCGCCGGGCCCGGACCGGCGGAAGCTCGTCCGCGTGATGTATTTACATGAGCGGCACGCGGCCGGCGTACACAAGGAGCCGCACCTATCTCCGGCGCTGGTCATCTGCATAATGTATTCCGCTAACGGCTCGCTTGTGCGCCCGAGTTGGAAAAAGAGTAGGACGGCGAGAGAAGAGTAGGAAGGGAGGAGAAGAGAGACGGGAGATAGGTTAGCGGTGGAGATGTGGGTGGCTGTAGTATGTGAGAAGTGGCGAGTGTGTAGAGGAGCTACGTGCGTGCGTGTATATTCTGACGGGAAAGTTGCGGGTTTCTAGGAGAAGGTCTCACGACGATGGTAACGCCCAGGTTTATGTCCATTCCAAGCCGAATGGTGGGTAACTTGTGGTCAACTAGGTTTGCCGTCTGTCGAAGAAGGCGAAGAAACACCGCCATATTAGGTCCCTGGTGTTCGGAGCGTCACCATTTGAAATGGCTTTTGTCGGACTATAGGATTTCTAGTGTAGTGTTTGGGGATGCAGTATGTGGACGAGAGCCACCATCTGCATACATCGTAGAAGTGACAAGATTAACCGGCCGGGGTGGCCGAGCGGCTCTAGGCGCTACAGTCTGGAACCGCGCGACCGCTACGGTCGCAGGTTCGAATCCTGCCTCCGGCATGGATGTGTGTGATATCCTTAGGCTAGTTAGGTTTAAGTAGTTCTAAGTTCTAGGGGACTGATGATCTCAGAAGTTAAGTCCCATAGTGCTCAGAGCCATTTGAACCATTTGACAAGACTAATATACAGAAGAATGGAGTAGACAACTGATGAACTGATCATTTTTTAGATGACGTTTTGTCCTTGGGAAAGGTAAAGGCACGAGATGTGCAGTTCGAAAGTTGGGCTCTATAACAAAATCAAGACTTCAGAAAAAACTACACACGTTCATACTAATTGTCGTCTTAGAAAAAGTGTCCGACAATGTAAAACAGTGCAAGGTGTTCGAAAACAACAGAAATATGGGTGTGAGGCGTAGGAAAAGTCTGTGGGCGTAACAAGAACGCTAGACAAAAGTCGAATTATTATGATTGAAGAGGACGTTAAACAACGAAGCAATCTGTTGCCTCTGTTGTTCGAACTACACATCCGAGAGACAAACCAGAAATTAAAGATTCATGAGTGGGTTTAAAAGTCAGAGTGAAAGGATAGCAGTGGTAAGATTAGGTGACTGCTATCCTCCGTGAAAGTGAAAATGAATTACATACCTGCTGAAAGGTGCATTTTAATGAGTACAGAATATGGATTGAGAGTAAACCAAAGGAATAGCAGAAATGAGCTTAGCGATGAAGTTAACACCGAAATTGGGACCTATAAAGTAGACGAAGTGAAGGAATTCTGGTACCTTGGAACCAAAATAATCTATGACGTACGTTGGAAGGACAACAGGCAAAGCTGGTATTCCTGACCAAAGTAGGACTACTGATATGAAACATTGACCCTAATTTGACGAAGAATTTTCTGCGAACGTGTGTCTGCAGCAGAGCACTGTATGGAAGTGTCTATCTTTATTTATTTATTCATATGGCTCACAAGAAGTTTAAAAATACAGGTGTATAACATCCGTAATACTATATATAAAAGAAACATTAAAACACAAAACGACATATAAAACTAACTAAATGTCACTTCATAAGTCTGACACTCCACTCCTTTCTATCGTCAGACATCAGCAAAATACCCAGTGAGTGCGCTAGCATCAAAAGAGAAAATGACTGGGAATAGGAGTGGACCCTTATTCAATGACAGAGCATAACGGTGTATAGCTGTACACAAATTTCTTTTAATTCAGGATTATTGTCGAAAAGGTACATGAATTTACTCAACTGAAGATGACAAGGTTAGGACAGTTGTCAAGATAACGCATCACGCCCGGTTTAATCGAAATAATACTGAACACAACAATATCAAGTTTTAACCAGGTTCTCTACAAAATTATTCTTACCACTACATCGTGAAGTTGGCCAATATTACAACAAATCATCCGATTCCGGTTCTAAGTTCAGTACGATTTAGCATGACCATCAAGTCCATAGAGGATGGTTAGTTCTTGTGACTAGCTGAGCAAAGCATTACTCAAGGTCGCTCTAGTTCACAGTGGATGCAAGCTGGTGAACCAACAAGTTATGCCTCTACTGGCGGTATTTGCCTTAGCTGCGATGAGCTATCAACTGCATAGCTGCTCTCGTCCTCTGAAAGTCGTATAAAAGCTAATAAAAAAAAATCTTTGCTGATTTTATCAGCAGAAACTGTCCTATGTTTCTCGTTAGGAGATAAAATATCCCTCGTCTCCAAATATGGTGATATTCATATGCGTGGTTGCATATGACAATGCCCTCTCAGTTCTCGCAAGAACAATTAACTACGTTGCTGTTTCGGTTCTCTGCTGTTGCAGCTCAACGACGCTACAGCTAATATCTAGCTGAATGTCAGCCGAAGTAAATGCAGAGTTGACACAAAATTCCTCCTTTGCGTCATACAGAGCAAGATGCGACCTGTTTTGCACTTAACGTTGGTTCAGAGGAGAGTCCTCGAAATTTTCGGTCTTGTGTCTCTCGTAGCAAAACTGTCCCCCACCTTGGTCCTTTCGTGTTCCACATCACAGCATTTTTTAACAAATAGGAGTGTTCCTTTCATCTTGTGGAAACTATCTCTCCTAATCGCAAAGGGCCTACCATCAAACTGCATCGAAATTTCGGCACTTTACTCCTTCCTAGTTCATGTCAGCCAATCGGACATTTTGTGCTGCTCCAGACGCCTAAGAGTTACAGGCACACATCATGAGCTACTATGTGCAGTTCATGTGATCGATTGCGTCGCTGGTCTGTTTGTATCCATCTGGAAATTCCCCAATGCAGTTTTCCAAAGATTCTCTCCATACCATGCCACTGGCCCGCTACCTGCCATGAGTCACCCAGCGCATTCGTTGTCCCTTGCCACGGCTCGCTTGAAGAGCGTTCCACTGTGCCTGGGCGGTGACGTCACAACTCGCATCTGCTCCGAACTGAAATGTTTCCTCCGGCAGCTTCTTTCTTCTCTTGCTCATTGACATGATGAATGTAGGTTTGGTGTGTTAATACCATCGACGGAGTGTAATCCCTTTGCATTGCAGACTGTACATTTTAACAGGCAAATCTGCTCGTTTTCGCCAAAGTATGTCTGCTGACATATTCACCTACGATGTATAACATTTCTCACGTAAGGTCTGGAATCGACATTCATTTAATCTGCCACCTTACATATCCTCCTCCATCTGTGTTCAATTTTGCGCTGGGTCAATCAATGGTTGAGAAATTGAAGTCAGTGCAAAAGTTTTTCAACTGTTGACTGTAGGAATTGACATATCTTTATTGACCAACTTTCTGTTATAACATGGCATAATCTAGCAGTGGTTCTGTTAGTCTCCTTATCGTAATTTATCAGTGCAATTAATTTCCTGTGTACTACTGATTGGATTACTAAAGTAAACTTTTTCTAAAATTTAACAAGTTCTTTCTAATTTTCTGATTTAATACAATTATTTCATTAATGTGAAGTCTTTCATTTCTATCTTATGGTTGTCTATGTTTTAATTTTAAATACAGACAGATCAGAGCCTCTCTATAGATTTGTACCACTCACAATTTTTAAATTTGAGACTGATCTTTTTTAACTTTAAGGCTTATGTTAAATGATAATGGAGATGTATAGAAGTTGAGGAAACTTTCATCTAAAAATTATCCTCCCAATTTTCAATGCTTATGGTCTAGTCTGAACTTTATGGCTCTGAGCACTATGGGACTTAACATCTCTGGTCATCAGTCCGCTAGAACTTAGAACTACTTAAATCTAACTGACCTAAGGACAGAACACAACACCCAGTCATCACGAGGCAGAGAAAATCCCTGACCCCGCCGGGAATCGAACCCGGGAACCCGGGCGTGGGAAGCGAGAACGCTACCGCACGACCACGAGTTTCGGACTTTCTCAACTTTATTTTTATCATGACAATTATAATTTAAAAAGTTTCATTTCTTACAATAATTTTTTGATTTATGTTATACTTAACTGTACCCTTCTCATAACTTGCTAAATCCATTTTTCTTTACATATTCTATATTTTAACCGTCACATTACATCCTAGAATCTTAGCTTCCAAAGAAAATGTTGAAATTTGGTTTTCTTAACTTAGACATGTTGCAAAATATGAATTACACAGACATATTATTGATATGTCAAGATTAAAACCTTAAAACTATTAACAGAGATCTGTTTCTTATACACAAAAAGCCTCAAAAATTAAATATTTTCAAACAACAACAAACCTTGTGTGTTCATAAATTTTTCCTTTTTTCGGTTTAATCTGATGCGCCTCGACATGTCTCCGCTGAGTATGGAATGACAGTCATCGGAGGGAAGGGTTGCTGAAGGTATGAGCTTGTCGTGAATTCTTGGTTGCCTTTACCCATTCCGCAAGCGCCCACGGCGAAATTGTATGAGAGATTTATTCTTAGGAGCATATAAACTTATCTTTCTCATTCCTCGAATCCTTATGCCGATTCATCGTTGGTCAATTCGTCTCTTGTTCTCCATATGAGTAGTCATCTGCCATCTCTTGGTGTGACATCCGAAAGTGTTGCAACTGACCGCAAGGAATATCGGACATTTGTAGTGGTAGAATAGTTAAAATTGGATTCATTGTTAGTAGGTAAGAGCAGTGATGATCTTGTATGGGAAGGGATTTAGAAAGCTTTCTTGATTTCTTCTGGTCCAGACTCTTCTTTCTTCCAAATCTTCTGCGTGGAATCTTCTGTTCTTGTGGCATCTTGCTTGCCTCACACTTGTGCCTTCGTTCTTCTCTTGACTGGGAATTGGGATTTAAGACCTGCTTAACATCGTTATTGCATAATCTGTTCTTATGGTACTTTCCTTCAAATCGCTGTGTATCCTTTATTGCATCAGGTTGTTCATCAAGATAGCTTGGGTAGCCTTTCATCGTTCTCTTGCTCACTCCAATGAGTGTTCAGGGGATGTTTCACAGTTGCTGAATTTCGGATGGTATGATAACAGTTTCAGCCATTCTGAACCACGAGTTACAGAAATGCGCCCTTCTTCTTCTGGTGAATTTAAACATTCGTTCGTCCTTGATGTAACATGTCCGCCTCCATTCCGGTTCGGTGGATATCCATCATCTCTGCTTATGCTGCTCTAAACAGTTTGTGACAAAATGCTAAGTGCCTAACACTTTCGCAAAACCATTGTTATAAAAATCATCGCATGTGGTATTCACATGACTACAAACTCATGCTCATAAATTAAGGGTAATGCTGATACATGGTGAAACAACGCTGTGGTGGATGGTCTGCGGGTTTAAATCGCCTCGAGGTGTGACCAGGTGGTGTATTTGACCTGCGGTCATCGCACGTTGGCGCTGGCAGCAGTCCACATACGCAGAGCAGTGTTGGCACACGTCAGAGTACGGCGCAACGAGTAGGTGCGCAGACGTTTTCAGACGTGCTAATAGTGACTGTGTGTTGAAAATGGCTCAAAGAACACATATTGATGACGTTATGAGGGGTAGAATACTAGGGCGACTGGAGGCTCGTCAAACACAGCAGGTCGTAGCACGGGCTCTCCGTGTGCCACAAAGTGTGATCTCAGCAGTATGGCAACGATTCCAGCAGACAGGAAACGTTACCAGGCGCTACAGTACGGGACGTCCACAGTGTACAACACCACAAGAAGACCGATATCTCGCCATCAGTGCCCGCAGACGGCCACGGAGTACTGCAGGTAGCTTTGCTCGGGTCCTTACCGCAGGCACTGGAACAGTTGTCTCCAGACACACAGTCTACATACGACTGAACAGACATGGTTTATTCTCCCAGAGACCTGCAAGGTGCATTCCACTGACCCCTGGTCACAGGAGAGTCCGTAAAGCCTGGTGCCAAGAACACAGTACATGGCCATTGGAAAAGTGGTCCCAGATTCAGGGACGAGTCCAGGTACATTCTGAACAGTGATTCTCGCCGGGTTTTCATCTGGCGTGAAGCAGCAACCACATACCAACCCCTTAATGTCCTTGAAAGGGACCTGTATGGAGGTCTTGGTTTGATGGTGTGGGGTGGGATTATGATTGGTGCACGTACACTCCTGCATGTCTTTGACAGAGGAACTGTAACAGGTCAGGTGTATCGGGACGTCATTTTGCATCAGTATGTCTGCCTTTTCAGCGGTGCAGTTGGTCCCACCTTCCTCCTAATGAATGATAACGCACATCCTACCGAGCTGCCATCGTGGAGAAGTACCTTGAAACAGAAGATATCAGGTGAATAGAGTGGCCTGGCTGTTCTTCAGACCTAAACCCCATCGAGCACGTCTGGCATGCTTTCGGTCAACATATCGCAGCACGTCTTCAAACCCCAACGACACTTCAGGAGCTCCGACAGGCACTGGTGCAAGAATGGGAGGCTGCACCCCAGCAGCTGCTCTACCACCTGATCCAGAGTATGCCAACCCGTTGTGTGGCCTCCGTACGTGTGCACGGTGATCATATCCCATATTGATGTAGGGGTACATGCACAGGAAACAGTGGCGTTTTGTAGCACATGCGTTTCGGGACGGTTTTCTCAACTTGTCACCAATACTGCGGACTTACAGATCTGTGTCGTGTGTGTTCCCTATGTGCTTATGCTATTAGCGCCAGTTTTGTGTAGTGCCACGTTGTGTGGCACCGCAGTCTGCAATTATCCTTAATTTATGAGCATGAGTGCACATCACATCATGGTACATGTTGACTGTATCCAGGATTCGTTGTAAATCTCCAAACTTTTCCACAGAGGTGGTATTCTCTTGGACTGTTGCTTCCACCAAGGCACCTTCTTTCGACATCTCAAAAGCTGTTGTACCAGGCATCCACACTCAGTGTCCCTTCCTCTCACGCCTAACTACTCTACTCAGTTCTGCTGTCGCTCTGGCACCAATAATGCTGCATCGTGCTTGACGACGTCATGTATAATGCAATATTTTTCCAAACTTTCGTCTATCTTGGTTTTCTTATATCCTCAAATTTCTCTAATTTACATGATATTATTACCTACCTTATCATAACCCTTACTCCCTTAAAATACATTAAAAGCTTTAGGAACACTAAATTATTAATAGACTTTACAAGATTCCTGATTTAAATGATATAAAATTTTTCTTATTACTGTCTACATAAATTTACACCTTTTATCCCCATTCTATAAACACATGTTTTTATCATTCGTGTAAAGGTCATGGTTTCCTCATTTTCATCACGATGGATGGTAAAAGGAAACTTAATGGTGATGACGGTTAGTGTGTTAGTAAGTCGTTTTCCTTTTTTTTTTAACTACAAGTACATCATATTATCATGAAACTTTGCACCTTGACTCCGACTCCAGTATCTTTTTCTCTGCAATCTCTTCTTTTCGGCATTAGCTGAAACAGAACATCAAAATACAATATACTCCCCCCTTTTTTTTCCAAAAACTTTCTCTACTGCTCTGTTGCATTGTTCTAGAGCTCATTCTTCTCACTTGTACTTATACCTTTCTCCTTCTTCTAAACAGTAAACTTTTATATTCCTTTCTTCTCCCATCATACTCTTCCTTATTGAAATCATTTCAGTGGTAAACTTACGTCCCTCTGTCTACCTTCTTCCACGAAACAACATGTTTCTTGCTTTGCTTAATAATTCAATTCTCTCTCTTAATTCTTACCTTCTAACGATCTTTTATATTTGTTTTCCTTATATCTCCATTTTAATATCAAATTTTAGTACCTTCCACAAATCATGTGTGCTTCTCATTTTCCCCCAAAATATCTCCTCAACGATACGTTCACCGATCTCGACGGAACAAACCAAAAATGAATCTCTCCTTCTTACCAAATTCTTTACTTCCTTCCTACTTCTTGGCTTCCTTTTGTCCACAAAAGTCAACTTCGTTCTACTTTACACTACATTTTAAGAGAGAAACTGCTACTGTTTCGTCAAACTATCCACATACTGATCTCTGTCTTCCACCTTGCTCTCTACTCTTTCCCCAGAACACATTTAGTTTGCAGAAGAGCTACTTTAGTTCTTACTTTACTGTTTTTCCTTCACAACTATCCTCTTGATCTAGTGAGAAAGTTATCCTATTTATTTTAATGAGATAAGTACAGATTAAAATGTTTTATTTGTGTGCATTTTGTTAGGTTTCCTACTCTTTGACTTGATTTTGCTCTTATTGGACTCTGGATATTTGATACCACTAATTTTTCTTGTGGAGTTAATATTTGTTGTTTTACCCTTTATATAATTTCAAGTGACTCACATACTGCAAGTCCAATGAATTTCCTGTTTTTAGGTTAATCAATTCGACTGCATTATCATGAACCACTTTACTTACTTCCATAGGGCCTTTGTATACCGAAAAGAACTTATTTTAACGCCGCAGCCTTCATTTTGCTGAGTGCCAATTTTAGTAGATGTTGATGTTGTACTCTAGGTACCGGTGGTAATTTAATTATGACTTGGGTATCAATACTGGTGTTGTCAATGGTGAATTATCCTCTTGGCATACCATTTGTCTCTACTGTCTGAACTACATCCTTCACAATTTGGTCATCATCAGTTTTTGTACAGCTGTCTGTATAAAGTGCTAACAACTCTTGTTCCTCATTATCGGTCGATTCCCAGTCAATTGTCTCCCAGCATCCTGGTGTTTGTATCTGATCACCCCTTAAACCTACTTCAGAATCTTGCTGATCAAAGCTAAGTCTATTTACATGTTTAATTATAAAATCAACTTAATTTGGCGATTGAAGCGCTTGTGACCGGTCTTCGTAGCGTTCACCACGTCAATTCTGTCTTTTGCCAGGGTTAGGAGGCCTCAACTCGACTTCCTGTACCGGTTCATTTCACGAGTGTTGTCCTGCTGAAGTCTGATCCTCCCAACCTTTCTGCATTCTAGGCATCCCAGTTCCACCTAAATAACTTGGGTTTTGTGGCGGAAAACCTCTAAACCTTCCTGCTTCGTTTACACAGTGATCATATCGTGAATTATAGTTACCACTATAGTGTCTGGGACCAAAGCCATTACTGTAATTCCGCGGCTCGCCAAAACCATAGATATTGTTTGACCTGTGTGAGTTTCCAAAACCATAGCTATTATTATTCCAAGGGCAATTACTATTCTTTCCAAAACGATTACCTTTCCCAACATTATTATTGCCATTGTAAGCATCATTGAAGTCCAATCGGTTGCTATTATTCCCCCTACCATTGGTTTCTACCACTGCACGTTGTTTCTTCGCCTCATCTTCACTAAAGATGAATTCAAGTTCTCTTAACATCGTTTTAAATGCCTTTATATTATCTCCTGTTCTGCCAACCAACAATTGCTGATAACACAAGAGTAAATTCATTGTGCACATACGTATCAGTTCCCCATCAGTGTACGGTTTGTCTAAACACAGATTCCTTTTCGTCATTTCTTCAAAAAATCTAGCTGGCTTCTTTTCTCCCGAATTCTCGAATGACTCCTTCTGCAACAATCCACATTTTATCCTACTTTGGGTTTCCGTGGAGCAGTATCGCTCCGCAGACTTAAGTTGTTCATACGACTGACGGTTTGCAGCGACTCTTTGCATGGTTTCCACTATTGCGCCTTCCATATGACCACAAATGCAGCCAAGTTTATGGCTAAGCGGCTAATGCTCTAGAAAAACGATCTGGAACTGATGTATAAACGTGCGGGGGTGTAAGCCGTTCCCGGTTTCTTTGTAATGTTGGAATTTTTTCACTGTCAAAAAGTGATCATCATCAAATTTTTCTAGTGCACCATATGGCGTTTGTGTTTTCGCGACTTTTCCGTTCCTTCAAGTGCGTCATGTTTTCCTCTATTCATCTCACCACATTTGGATCCTGAGATGACATTAGCATCGCATATATGCAGTGGTGTGCAATTATTTAAACCGTACCGTTCCTCGTGTATCGGACTGAAAGATACGTTTAAATTTTCCGTTACTGGATCCTTGTTTTGTCTTTGTATTTCCTGCATAGTGACCTGCAGTACATGGCCTGTTATACTATAACTCGTAAATTGAGAATTTGGTACATGTGTCGCCGTAAATTGCTCAGTTATTCCGTCATTCGCGTACTGCCGTTCTGTCGGTATACGCTCAGTTACCACCTCTCGCACCTGTGAACGCACATTACCTGCTTCGCTCATCTCTCTCAACTTTACTCCTCCCATTTGTATCTGTCTCGGATCGGAAAATACTTACCCAACCTCTTGTGGACATGCAAGTTGAAACTCATGACTTTCTTGTGTTTCCGCAACTGCCACGGAAGATTGCATAACATACTTGGTTACCTCTGGACTTTTATCCACCACTATGTCGGATGATACTACCGATTCCGTCGCCTCACTACTGCTTACTGTACGGTTCTCAATACACTGCTTCAGTTCTGTACGAAGCTGTTCATATTTATGCTGATTTTCCGAGACGATATTTACAATGCGTGTATCGAAACTTTTGACCGCGGCTCGCGTGATACGCTTTCAGACATTGAGTTGTTTCACGATTTGTTGCGCCTTGCCAGACGGCTTACGTTCTAAATTATCTACTCTTTGGTTGATGTTAGACACTGCATGCTGCACCTGGTCAATGTCAGTACGCATCTTTTCTGATTAGCCAACAGCGATTGAATTAGTTCACGCGAGTCTCTCGCTCCTCTCCGGATTTCAGTAAACTGTCCGTTAACTTCCGTTCGCAACTTTTGCTGATCAATGAGAACTTTTCGATTCTAGAATTGGTTTCAAATTTGAGACCGTTTAAAGCAGCATTTGTAGCCGATAACCCTTCATTTGTTTCTAAGACTGCTAACGCTCCATTTTTTTCTGGTTTTAAGTCTGATAATCCCGCATTTGTTTGATTGACAACAATAGTGAGTTGGTTAAATATTGCGAAACCACTATCCGACTCCTCGCCATCGTCACCCGTCACCATTTAGTGTAATTTTTGCCGTTCACGTCTGTCACGTGACGTCTCACCGACTTCTGTGCACAGTACTGATGCACTCACACACATTCTTTCCGTGGGAAACTGTCCCGTTTGATTCAGAATTACCACATTTGGTTCAACATACCGAAGTTTCTCGTCCTCTGATTCTACTTCTGTCCCACTAGGTCCGTCATCTTTTCGGTTTTGTGCCGTCTCAAACTGCTATACCAATCGCGAAACTGCCACCATTCCCTTTGCCTTGTTACTTCGTTCGGTTTCGTGACTTGCACTGGATACTTTTTGTTGCACGTCAATTTCTATCCTACCAATATCTTCAGTTTGCCCTATATGCGGTGATCTCCGTCCTTCCGCCATCTCAGACCGTCTAACTGACTTCTGTTTCTCTCGATTTGCGCGATCCTGAGCTCTCGTCAACATTATGTTATATGACGTGACACATCTCCAAAACATCATAGAAAGTTTCTTACGCTATTAACACACATCATTAGCAACGCTGTTAACTGTTTGTGGATATTCAAAGCAACTCAACAACGCCGTGAATAGCTTCGCGGACTCATTAATACAGCTTCTTCTACTCTGTGGGTCACACATTTACAGTATTCTGACCACTATGCAGACACATACGCTGAGTAACCTTGTCACAAAAAAAATTCATTTTCTTTTTCAATACAAAATTTTAATTACAGTTCCTAATTTTATCAATTGCCATCCTGGCAGACCAGTTGCCATCCTGGCAGAGTCGCCATTATTTGACACTTCACTCCTTTTTTCTATCGTGAGACATTAGCAAAAACACCCAGTGAGTGTGTTAGCATCTATAGAGAAAATGATTGGGCCTAGGAGTGGACCCTTATTCTATGACAGACCACAACTGAGTTTAGCTGTACACAAATATTGCTTTTAATTCAGGATTATTGTCAAAGAAGTGCACGAATTTACACAGGCTCTAACATGACAAGGTTAGGACAGTAATCAAGATAGCACATCATGTCCTGTTTAATCGAAATAATACTGAACACAACAAAATCAAGTTTTAACCACTCGGTTCCCTCAAAAATTATTCTTACCACTACATCGTGAAGTTGGCCAATATTGCGACAAATCAGCCGATTCTGGTTCTGAGTTCGGTACTATTTAGGATGGCAATCAAGTCTGCGGAAGATGGTTAGTTTTAGTGACAAGCTGAGCAAAAGATTACTCATGGTTGCTCGAGTTCACAGTGGATGTAAGCTGGTGTACCAACAAGTTTACGCCTCTACTAATGGTATTTACCTTAGCTGCGAGGAGCTATCGGCTGATAGCTGCTATTGTCCTCTGCACTCATTCCAAGTCTTGAAATATGGCGATCTGCACTAGCATGGATGGAGCAGCGTGCATATGACAATACCCTCTCAGTTCTCGCAAGAACAGTTAACTACGTGGCTGTTTCGTTTCTCCGCTGTTGGAGCTCAATGACGCTACAGCTAATATCCAGCTGAATGTCAGCCAAAGTGAGTGCAGTGTTCACACAAAATTCCTCCTTTGCATCGTACAGAGTGGTGATGCGCCCTGTTCTGCACTTGACGCTGGTTCGGAGGAGAGTCGTCAAAATTTTCGGTCTTGTGTCTCTCGTAGCAAAACTGTCGCCCACCTTGGTCCTTTCGTGTTCCACATCATGGCTTTTTTTCACCAATAGGAGTGTTCCTTTCATCTTGTGGAAACTGTCTCTCCTGATCGCAAAGGGCCGACCATTAAACTGCATCTAAATTTCGGCATTTTACTCCTTCCTAGTTCATGTCAGCCAATCGGACGTTTTGTGCCCGGCTCACACGACTAAGAGTTACATGCATACACCATGGGTACTACTGTGTGCAGTTCATGATAATCGATTGCGTCGCTGATCTGTTTGTATCCATCTGGAAATTCCCCAATGCAGTTTTCTAAAGATTCTCTCCATACCATGCCACTGGCCCGCTACCTGCCCTCTTTGATGTGTCACACAGCGCGTTCATTATCCCTTGCCATGGGTCGCTTTAAGAGTGTTCCATTGTACTCGAGCTTTGACGTCACAACTCGCATCTGCTCCATATTAAAATGTTTCCTCCAGCAGCTTCTTTCTTCTATTGCTCATAGACATGCAGGATTTGGGTTCAGTGTGTTAGTATCATCGACGGAGTGTCATCCCTTTACATTGGATACTATACGTTTTAACAGGCAAATCTGCATATTTTCGCTGAAGTATGTTAGGTGACGTATTCTCCTTTCTGTTACGATGTGTAAAACCTGTCATGTAAGGTGCGGGATGGACATTCACTTAATCTGCTGCCTTATATAAGTTACTAATCCGTATAAGAGCCATATCATCATCTTTCAAGATCACACTCCAACTCCTTTGGTAAGAATGCAATGGGCCTCCATCTCTAATGCGCCGCATTTTCAGGTTCAGAGACCCACAGTCACAAACCGTAGAGTCTGTAGCACCCCATGTGTGATAACACCTCATGCTAGCAAACTAGCTTGCGTCTATACTGGAATACTACACGTGCACCCAGGGTAATGCTAAATGAGCTTGAACAAACTGGCGGCCAGCTCAGATATTGGATTTCATTGCTACAAACATGCAGACAAATCAAAATTGTGTGCAAGTGAATCATAACATTCAGGGGGAAACTTGTAAAGAGTTGAACCATAGCGTTTAAAATGTGGTGCCACACAAGGGTGTTGGAAATGATGTGAAATAATGTGATTAGAGGTGAAGAGATTCTGAACACAATCGACAAAGAAAGCTGCACTTGGGAAACACTGACAAGGACAAAAGGCAGGATAATAGTTCATGTGCTAAAACATGAGAGAGAGTGCCATGGTACTAGAGGGAGCTGCGTAGGGTAAAGACTGCAGGGGAAGGAAAGGTATTGGACTACATCCAAACATAGCTGACGGTGATGAGTCGAAGTGTTACTCAGATACGATGAGATGGACAGAGTATAAGAACGTGGCGCAATATTAAAAGTTCATTATTTTCTAAGTAACGTTCATTTAACAAATGATGGATGATAAAAGTTGACCTCCTACTCATACAACTGTAGCCCAAGCGGATCAGCTGAATTATAATTACTAAAATATAAACAGTAATACTAAATTCCCCACAGATTTGGAAATTTTACAGTCACGTAAAGCGTAAGACCGGCTTTGAAACCAGCAAAAAAATCCCCTAAGATGAGAAATTATACATATCAATTCACAGACGTCTTACATCTCGTGAAAATTACGTTCACTTTATTATTAGCAGAAATGATTCTGGAAAGAGGAATTAAATCGAATATGATTGCTACCACATTAACATAGATTCTAAAAAATAGAAACTTAAATAGCCTTAGAAAGTGAAATAGCCCTAGCTCTCAGGCAACTCAATTGCACTATGAAGTTGTCCTTCACGACACATTGTCACTGACGCAACCCGTGTGATGTTGGAGTCCATGTTGTACCGGCCCCTGTGTGCGAAAGGTGATGAAAGACGCCGGAGCGGCCGAAAGTGGAATCAGTTGTAAGCCTACGAGGAAGATGATGCTGAATGATTTTAAAGTGACTGCGTGAGTTGGCAGTATGAGCTACGACTGTTATTTTATTGTACGTGAAGTGAGACGACACAGTGGTTTGAATACTTACGATGGCACTTGCAATAGACAGTTGGTTCATCTCTCCTGGGATTCGAATGTGGATGTTCCATACCCACCTTCTCAACGAAATTTTGGCGCATCTGCCTCAGAATGATTTTACAGGAGGAAATGTGTTGTGGACAGATTCAATCTACTAAACGAAACATAGAATACGAATATTTCACTTTTAGTAACTACAGATCCATTAATTCTAAATTCTCTTTCAGGTGGGTCACCTCCCTATAGATTGTGGACTTGTAACTGGTAGTGCTCGTTGCTAGGCTCCTGATGTTTCTGCTTGATCATGTGAGCAAGATCGGACTGCAGCCAATGTTATTACGCCTTGGTTGTAGTCACGCTTGCACACGTTCGAGATTAGCCTGGACAGTCCTGGGTTTTTTACTGCCGTCCGAGGTGATACCTTGGATTGCATAACACGTCCTGAATGGGAGAATTTTATGATGACGAGTATTTTTTTAATTTTTAGATATGTTCGACGTAGCGGCCGTGACTCTTCCAGCCGAGCTTCAGCAAACGCTGGCGCGCTTGGGGAAGCATGGTGACCGGTTCCGTAACCACCCTTCATTCAGTCATTTACTAACGACAGGAGCAACGTGTGCATATTGTTTTCGTGTGTGAAGTAACTCATCTGCACGGTATTCATAATTTATCTTTATTAGTTTTTTGTCTTGTCGTTTAGGAATAGGAAAAAGTAAGTGTGTCTAATGTTAACATTCGACAGGAATACAAATTTTTGAAATCGTGTAAAGACAGTAACAAGGAACATCTATTCTGTTTACTGTGTACAGGAGAAATTTTATGTTGTACGTAATGAAAAGAATGATAATAAAGATGACGTGAAAACAGCTAAAATATGAGTGCTATGAATGCTACTGCTTCATCAAACAATCTAGATCTTTTTAAAAAGCCAGGGACGGGAATAACACTCTTGCTGAATTTCGAAAGTCTTAGTGCATAAATTTACGAACTTAAACTGTATATCGCCCGGGTTCCCGGGTTCGATTCCCGGCAGGGTCGGGGATTTTCTCTGCCTCGTGATGGCTGGGTGTTGTGTGCTGTCCTTAGGTTAGTTAGGTTTAAGTAGTTCTAAGTTCTAGGGGACTGATGACCATAGATGTTAAGCCCCATAGTGCTCAGAGCCATTTGAACCATTTTTTAAACTGTATGAACTGATTTAGAACGGAGTACACTAGCCATTAATGGAACTGTAAAAGATTCCGTAAATATACATGACCTGTGTGATGAAGGAACATTGTTGACTAGGTAACTCAAAACAGAAGAGTAGGTTGCTGTTCAAATTCTGGAAAGGTATCAGATACTATTCAAGAGAAGTAGAAAGCAATTTTCAAGGCGTTGCAGAAGATTGATGTTCTATGTTAGTATATTAATAACGCGGTTGAGATTTCAGTGTCTTTACCCAGGACGTCTGTGCCAGTTGAGACAATTTTTCAATTGTTGGGAACATTTTTGTCTGAAAAAAAGGTGTAAGCTTTCAAAAGCTACTGTTAAACTTTTGGTAAATGTTAAAATTATTTCAGAGCTTTCTTGTTGTGATTTTTATTCTGTAACTAAAACAAACAATTTCTGAAAAGAGTCATATCCAATGAAAATACAACTGAGTAAAAAAAGATTAATATTTTGTGAACTGTTAATATTTTTAAGTAATATCATAAATTTGTCCTGAATTCGACTCAAAGAATACGGTAAAACATCCTGACCTGCATCCAAAAAATACAGAAGCCTAATTATAGTTATTACATTCTCAACTAGGCACTGGGATCAGTGCTGATGAAGTTTGTTGCTGCAGTGGATGTGGTGCATAACTGGGACACGGGCCACATTTAAGAAGTGGTCTGTTGGCTGAACATTTAACATATCCCAAATTCTAAGTCAGGATGTGTTATATTAACCATTGTTGTTATTAGACATACTACCGGGTTATGTGGTATATGATACTGCCTTCAGCATTTGAATGTTAAGTGGAGCTCCACATGGTAGTCATTTTAAGTAGTGTGTAAGGTGGCAGCTTGAATGAATTTCAATTTCGCAACTTACATGAGATTTTATACGTCGTAACAAGTGGATGGATATGTCACCTGACATGCTTCGGCGATAGTGAGCAGATTTGCCTATCAAAATGTACAGTATGTAATGCAAAACGACGACACTCACTTCGATGGTATTAACACACTGAACCCAAATCCTGCAAGTCAGTGAGAAAAAGGTGACAACAAGCTCCTGGAAGAAACGTTTTCATTTGGGGGCAGACGCGAGCTACGCCATCACGGCTCGCATACAATGGAAAGCTTCTAACAGGTGTTGGTGACTCGCAGCGAGAGGTGCAACGAACGTTGCCAGGTGACACATAAGTATGTAAACTAAATTTCATGCCTATTGTAAACTGTACTTATCATTTCTACCCTAAAGTAAAACTACAAACAACCAATTAATATTGACGTTATTTCAAAGATTACAAGTATTACACACTACTTAGCGCTGCTGTTTGAGTGTAAAGCACCCTGGCTACTTTTCAGCATTTCCAGGAATAATTGATACCAAATATTACCCTTAATTACAATAATCTGGATCACATTAATCGTATTTGGAACAGATCAAGACCACTTAACACAAGACAGCTTGAAAGAAGAGGCTATGGAAATGGCCACTAGCTCTACACGTAAATCAACAATAGTCGTTGACTATCCAAACCTAGGTCTCAACAAAAAGGTTTACATACCTCATGTATGGGAGAAATACAAATCAGTCTCCACCAGAATGAGAAGCTGGCGTTGACCCCACTTTTGGCATCACCATAACGATCTGTTTCTGGAAATATTAAATGGTGACAGTGACATACACTGAAGAGCCAAAGAAAATGGTGCACCTGCTGAATATCGTGTAGGGCCCCCACGAGCACGCAGAAGTGCCGCAACACGACATGGCATGGACTCGGCTAATGTCTGAAGTAGTACTGAAAGCAGTTAACACCATTAATCCTGCGGAGCTGTCCATAAATCCAGAAGAATACGAGGGGATGGAGAGCTCTTCTGAAGAGCAAATTGCAAGGCTTCCCAGATATGCTCAATAATGTTCATGTCTGGGGAGTTTGGTGACCAGTGGAAGTGTTTAAACTCAGAAGAGTGACCCTGGAGCCACTCTGTAGCAATTGTGGACGTGTGGGGTGTCGCATTTTCCTTCTGGAATTGCCCAAGTCCGTCGGAATTCACAGTGGACATGAATGGATGCAGATGACCAGACAGGATGCTTACGTACGTGTAACCCGTCTTTGTCGTATCTAGACGTATCAGGAGTCCCATATCACTCCAACTGCACACACCCCACATCATCACAGAGCCTCCACCAGCTTGAACAGTCCCTTGCTGACATGCAGGTTCCACAGAGTCATGAGATTTTCTCCATACCCGAACACGTCCATCTGCTCGATACAATTTGAAACGAGACTCGTCCGACCGGGAAACATGTTTCCAGTCATGAACAGTCGAATGTCGGTGTTGACGGGACCAGGCGAGGCGTAAAGCTTTGTGTCGTGCAAAGGTACATGAGTGGGCCCTCGGCTCCGAAAGCCGATATCGATGATGTCTCGTTGAATGGTTCGCGCGCTGACACTTGTTGATGGCCCAGCATTGAAATCTGCAGCAAATTGCGGAAGGGGTGAACTTCTGTAACGTTGAACGATTCTCTTCAATCGTTCTTTCAGGATCTTTTCCCGGCCGCAACGATGTCGAAGATTTGATGTTTTATCGGATTCCTGATATTCACGGTACACAGTGAAGTGGTCGTACGGGAAAAACGCCCATCTCATCGCTATATCGGATATGTTGTGTCCCATTGCTCGTGCACTGATTATAACACCACGTTCAAACTCACTTTAATCTTGATAACCTGCCATTGTAGCAGCGGTAAACGATCTAACAACTGCGCCAGACACTTGTTGTCTTATAAAGGCGTTGCCGATCGCAGGGTCGTATTCTGCCTCTTTACTTATCTCTCTATTTGAATACACATGCCTATACCAGTTTCTTTGACACTTCGGTGTAATTCCCTCACTAGTCAACAATGAGGTAGCTCAGTCGAGCTTCCTTAATATTAGAGAGCACGTTGGAGATACATGCTTTGCAGCTGTGGATGAACGATGTGTGTCACGGCGGTTAAAACACGATCTACAGGGTTGTTACAAATGATTGAAGCGATTACATAAATTCACTGTAGCTCCATTCATTGACATATGGTCACGACACACTACAGATACGTAGAAAAACTCATAAAGTTTTGTTCGGCTGAAGCCGCACTTCAAATTTCTGCCGCCAGAGCGCTCGAGAGCGCACTGAGACAAAATGGCGACAGGAGCTGAGAAAGCGTATGTCGTGCTTGAAATGCACTCACATCAGTCAGTCATAACAGTGCAACGACACTTCAGGACGATGTTCAACAAAGATCCACCAACTGCTAACTCCATTCGGCGATGGTATGCGCAGTTTAAAGCTTCTGGATGCCTCTGTAAGGGGAAATCAACGGGTCGGCCTGCAGTGAGCGAAGAAACGGCTGAACGCGTGCGGGCAAGTTTCACGCGTAGCCCGCGGAAGTCGACGAATAAAGCAAGCAGGGAGCTAAACGTACCACAGCCGACGGTTTGGAAAATCTTACGGAAAAGGCTAAAGCAGAAGCCTTACCGTTTACAATTGCTACAAGCCCTGACACCCGATGACAAAGTCAAACGCTTTGAATTTTCGGCGCGGTTGCAACAGCTCATGGAAGAGGATGCGTTCAGTGCGAAACTTGTTTTCAGTGATGAAGCAACATTTTTTCTTAATGGTGAAGTGAACAGACACAATGTGCGAATCTGGGCGGTAGAGAATCCTCACGCATTCGTGCAGCAAATTCGCAATTCACCAAAAGTTAACGTGTTTTCAGCAATCTCACGGTTTAAAGTTTACGGCCCCTTTTTCTTCTGTGAAAAAAACTTTACAGGACACGTGTATCTGGACATGCTGGAAAATTGGCTCATGCCACAACTGGAGACCGACAGCGCCGACTTCATCTTTGAACAGGATGGTGCTCCACCGCACTTCCATCACGATGTTCGGCATTTCTTAAACAGGAGATTGGAAAACCGATGGATCGGTCGTGGTGGAGATCATGATCAGCAATTCATGTCATGGCCTCCACGCTCTCCCGACTTAACCCCATGCAATTTCTTTCTGTGGGGTTATGTGAAAGATTCAGTGTTTAAACCTCCTCTATCAAGAAACGTGCCAGAACTGCGAGCTCGCATCAACGATGCTTTCGAACTCATTGATGGGGACATGCTGCGCGCCGGCCAGAGTGGCAGCGCGGTTAAAGGCGCTTCAGTCTGAAACCGCGCGACCGCTACGGTCGCAGGTTCGAATACTGCCTCGGGCATGGATGTGTGTGATGTCCTTAGGTTAGTTAGATTTCAGTAGTTCTAAGTTCTAGCGGACTTATGACCACAGCAGTTGAGTCCCATAGTGCTCAGAGCCAACCAACATGCTGCGCCGAGTGTGGGAGGAACTTCATTATCGGCTTGATGTCTGCCGAATCACTAAAGGGGCACATATCGAACGTTTGTGAATGCCCAAAAAAACTTTTTGAGTTTTTGTATGTGTGTGCAAAGCTTTGTGAAAATATCTCAATAAAGTTATTGTAGAGCTGTGAAATCGCTTCAATCATTTGTAATAACCCTGTATATCTATGAGTCACAGTACAGAATAGAGCAACTCGAGCGACGACAGCTTGAATACGAGAATACCCGCGAAAGACGAGGCACTGAGATGTACTGGAGGCAACTGTAACCCCACAAATACATCACAAGACACTGAAACACTAATAATAGATCGTAAAACTGAAGTGAAATTGCAGTCTACTGTTACACGGATTAAGTAGAAAACATACGATACTAATAAGTGCTGAAAGTAATTATATAAAACTGGTTTGTACACGGATGGGATGCACCTTGAACAACCATATTTTTTCTTTTTTTACCCACACAAGTTTCACTGAAGTTACACCATCATCAGTAACTCTTTTTAAGTTTTTTATCTATGAAAAGCAGCCACAGCCACGCGTGCACGTTCTGTTATGATAGGAGAAGCAAACGCGTGCGCTGGATACGCAGAAGCGTGTGTGTTTTCACAGCTGAGGTGGTGTGCTGACCACGATATGCTGAAGAAGGTCGCACAAATGTCGTACCATCGCCAGTACACACGCAGTTTTGAGTTTCAGTAATTGGCGGACACTGAGGCCATGAGGAATACCACCTCTGCGGGAGAGGAAGAGGTAAATGGTGCTTTGGCGCTGCGGCTGGAAAAATCCAGGCGCGTAATCGTTGACGAAAATAAATTCAGTAAAAACTAATTTCTAAAAGTTACATAGAAGCCAATAATATTGTTACAAAGAGAAAAATGAGATGTGTGTGTGTGTGTGTGAAGATGTACCGTCGACCAAGCAAGTCGTAATTAAATTAGTCGTTGTTGAAGGTTTTATAATGAAAATGAACAGTGAAAATAAATATCTCAACAATGTGTAAACCGTGTGTTCACAGAAATGGCTCCTTGAGCTGTATCAGAATATAATACTAGATTTTTTTCAATAAACGCTCTGTATTTTAAATTACAGGCGGGAATATAAATTCCGTACACAAAAAGAATATTCGGCATATCCATACATACAATGTGTGTGTGTGCGTGTTTTATATCTCCTCCTAAACTACTGAACCAGTTTCTACCAAACTTGGTACACATTTTCCTTGCTGTCAGACAGTAATCGCTATGGAGGTAAGAAGCATGTAATTCTTGATATATGACGTCATAAACAATGAGATGTGTGCGAAAATGTCCATCGTGCATGACGTTTCAATTTCTTACTTCTGTGCAACTAACTACATTTGGAATAAATTTAGCGGTGAATATCCACACATACCGCTAAATACACGTATCACTCATAGATCAGGAGATATGATGTCATAAACACTGAGGAGTGTGAGAAACAGCCACTTTCTGCATGACGTTTAAATTAATTACTCACTTGCTATTAACTCTACTCACAACGCATGCCGCTGAATGTACCTACACAAATTCGTCATTGCACGACACATAGTTCAAAATATATGACGTCATAAACAATAAGGTATGAGTAAAACTGACGCATCATGCATGAAGTTTTAATACATTGATTCATTACTACTAACGCACGCGAACAATTTTACGTATAGCGTAAAATTAATAGCTATAAGTATGTACATGAGTGCTTAAATAACCGTTTTGGTCTTCATCAGCAATTCACCTGGATGAATTGAAGCAATAAAGCACCTATGAGCGACTATTAGGTCGCATTTGGGTTGTTTCCGCAAAAATTTATAATTGTTAACTCGTGGACTTGTGTTTTTTGCGTTTGTCGGCCCGAATCCACAGAGCAATCAACGCTAAGTGAACGGAACAGAACCGTAAAACAACTCAGCGATTGTTTTAGAATAATTTGAACTTGTGGTTTTATGTGATTACCCAATGGGCAACTTTAATTTTAAAATATACTTTGAATGAACTATTTGCCAGATATTACTGGAACTTGCACGGTAATTCACCTGAGGTACTGCTGCGGTTTTCAAATGGTTCAAATGGCTCTGAGCACTATGGGACTTAGCATCTGAGGTCATCAGTCACCTAGAACTTAGAAGTACTTAAACCTAACTAACCTAAGGACATCACATACATCCATTCCCGAAGCAGGATTCGAACCTGCGACCGTAGCGGTCGCGCGGTTCCAGACTGAAGCGCCTAGAACCGCTCGGCCACCCCGGCCGGCGCTCCGGTGTTATTTGAGTTATTGCACCCTCTTTACTTTACTTCAGTGTAAGTCATTACACTGGTTCAGTGTCTGAAATAATACGGCAATGAAATCACTTTTTTTTAAATTAATAGTACTTCGAGTTGTGAATATTAATTACTTTCACCACATAACCCTGCCTGCATATTTTAATTATTTTTTCCATTTTAATTGTTGAACTTCTGTAACTAGTTTTCGAGAGTAGTTGCCACAAGTGCGTTTGTGTGGCCCGCTGACAGTAGCGTAGCCAACTCGTGAAAATCTCCCACGCATTCTGAAACACAGGAACTACTTTTTTAAATTTTAGTTTCGTACATTCGAATGTAGAGGCTCAAGAGCAAAACAGTTTTCGTAGCCTTTTATTGATCTAAAACCATCTATTGTCGCAAAGAACAAGAAGGATGCTCTGTGCTATGGGTAGATATAAAAAATTTAGTTTTTAAGGAAGTTTTCACATATTTGAAAACACAGAAGATTTTTTATATATATCTTGTTATCACAGAGTGTGATTTTTGTGTTTTTCTATTTTGCATTACAATTATTTTTACACGCGTCGACTGCGGCCATAGAGAACTTAATACAGAAAGTTATTGCCAGCGAAAATGTATGTTATGGTTAACATTATTAAGCTTGTAATTAGTTTAAACTAGCGAACCCAGTAATATTTCGCAACTGTTATATGTATAGAAACTGGATATATTTCCAGAATGAGATTTTCACTCTGCAGCGGAGTGTGCGCTGATACGAAACTTACTGGCAGATTAAAACTGTGTGCCGAACCGAGACTCGAACTCGGGACCTTTGCCTTTCGCGGGCAAGTGCTCTACCATCTGAGCTACCCAAGCACGACTCACGTCCCGTCCTCACAGCTTTACTTCTTCCAGTACTTCGTCTCCTACCTTCCAAACTTTGCAGAAGCTCTCCTGCGAACTTTGCAGAACTAGCACTCCTGAAAGCAGGGATACTGCGGAGACATGGCTTAGCCACAACCTGGGGTATGTTTACTCTGCAGCGGAGTGTGCGCTGATAAGAGACGAGACACTGGCGGAAGTAAGGCTGTGAGGACGGGCCGTGAGTCGTGCTTGGGTAGCTCAGATGGTAGAGCACTTGCCCACGTAAGCAAAGGTCCCGAATTCGAGTCTCGGTCCGGCACACAGTTTTAATCTACCTGAAAGTTTCAAACTGGATATAGTTATAATCTCCTTTTCCCCCTATCTCTCTCCATCCCTTTCCTCCTTCGCTCCCCCTCTGTTCATCTTCTCCTCATCCCCGTATCTCTCACCATCGCCTTCCCACTGATCCCTGTAAATTTCTTATCCCACACTCTCTCTATCTATCTCCCTCTGCCTCATCTACCCGACCATGCCCTCTTTCTCCTTCTTTATAGCCTTCCATCAATATCTTCCCCAGAAGGCACAAACGCCAGCCAGGATCACCACATTTTAAGGGCAGTAGTGGCATATCATAAAGCTACCACAACACAGATAACAGGGCTTGTGAGCCCAGACATATAAGCACGAACTGTTCAAGCCCAGTATTTTCTGTGAGACTTTAGGCACGCACACCTCTAGCCCGTTTTCCACGGACGCCACTGCACCGATATCCAGGGCTCGACTGGGGGCTGTTGCGTAGCCACGAAAAACACACCCCGTACTGACACACTGTCGCCTCTGTATCTAGCAAAAAGGGTAATGCAATGGTTAACACACTGGAATACCATTCTGGAGGACAGTTCAAATCCCTGTCTGACCATCTAGATTTAGATTTTCCGTGATTTCCCAAAATCGCTACTGGCAAATGCCGAGATGATGTCTTTGAAAAGGTCACGCCCGATTTTCTTCTCCATCGATTCGTAATCTGACCTTGTTCACCGTTACCAATGACCACACTATCCAATGGACGTAAAATCCTACTCTTCCTTCCTTTCAGTGCTGTACTTCAGCGTCGGTGCTACATATGATGGTAGCGAACGTCCTCTAGAGATTCACCAAACCCAAAGTATCCCATTGAATTACCAGAAGTTACAGAGTGATTCATCACTATAAATCTGTAGTTTGCAGTTATCCACTGTCCAGTGGCATAACTGTTTACGCCAGCTCAAGCGTCGGTTGGCATTGGCTACAGAAATACCGGGGTGGGGGAAGGCACTTGCCGGCCGATGTGGCCGTGCGGTTAAAGGCGCTTCAGTCTGTAACCGCGTGACCGCCACGGTCGCAGGTTCGAATCCTGCCTCGGGCATGGATGTGTGTGATGTCGTTAGGTTTAAGTAGTTCTAAGTTCTAGGGAACTTATGACCACAGATGTTAAGTCCCATAGTGCTAAGAGCCATTTGAACCACTTGGAGGACACTTTATACCGACATTTTGAAAATATTGCAATGCAAACATGTATTTATATTTAGGTTTTTAATTTCTTTTGTTTCTCTCTGTTTTAGTGATTTCTTATGACAGATCCCGCAGTTGCTTTAAATTTTTTCAGTAAAATTTAACACAAAAATATAAGTCTTATTTGTGGATGTGACGTTTCACAATTAATGTCATATTCATATTTTCAGACCCAAGACTCCTCTTACATATCAGTATATACTTAGAAAGTATTTAGGAAATAAAAGTCAGCGACAGTTAACGAAATTTTTATTACTTTTCTTATACCTTTCGTGGTGGTCATAAAGTATGCCTCCTTGGTAGTACATGTTGCAGAAAATGCACATCTAATGCTAAGGCTATGCTATAACATATTTTTAGATTCTGGACTCTACTTACACACTAGCACCTATTTAAAAAGTGTCTTGCTCGTAAAAGTGAACAACAATCACCGAAACAAATTTTTTTGTCCTGGACATTAAGTATTGCCCTGCTCCTTCCTCCTCTCCCCCCCCCCCCAAAAAAAAAAAAATCACCTCCCATAGTAGTACACGTTATGGGAAATGCGATGCTATTTTCACGATTTATGAAGAGATGTACGGCCATTATACCCCATTCCTTTTAACACTCTCCACTCTGCACACAGCCGTAGTGTTACCTGGAGTGCTGGTGGCTCTTTGCAACTCACGAGTGATTCCTCCCGCTGATTATATGCGATTTTTTACGGTCACACATTCCGCAATGGTCGACGATTCCTGTTCGTCAATAGATGAGCTAGATGAGGTCCGCTTGGCCTTCTTCTAGGTGTGGTTGTTCTTGCAAGTTCCCACTTCATGATCACATCACTAATTGTCAACTGGAGCACCTGTAGAAGGGTTGAAACGCTTCTGAAGGTTTTGTTACTCAGGTGACATACAGTGACTAGCACACTGAGCTGTCCTCACTGGCCAGTGGACAGATCTTACTTCTATACCGACAACACAAGTCCCCCCCCTCTTCTCGTACAGGTGGGTCCACCTCTCGTGAATTCCGCATTACATAGGTGTTTCCGGATATCTTGATCAGATTGTGTATATACACGCTTCCAACGTACTATAGTTTTCAGACTGTGTAACTTACATTTACATGCAAGTGACAAAAACGTCTGTTGTCGCCCATAGATGAAAAATACTCGCCAGTTTCTCAAACGTCTCGTTTTTAAAGCAAATTTCTCTGCCTCGTGATGACTGGGTGTTGTGTGATGTCCTTAGGTTAGTTAGGTTTAATTAGTTCTAAGTTCTAGGGGACTGATGACCATCGAAGTTAAGTCCCATAGTGCTCAGAGCCATTTGAACCATTTTTTTTTAAAGCAATGTCGCCTCCGCAGCTGACACCAGCAGCTGCACCAGAGGCGACGGCGCTCTTGTCCTGCGGCTGTAGTACGCTTTCTGGCTGCTGAATAATGGTTTCTTCAGAAACAGTTTAACGGTCGCAGCTGGCGCGCTTCACCGCGGTGCTACGCGGCCCTTTGTTCTCTTTCCCGCCGTACACACCGTACCAGCGCCTCGGCTATTAATCATACAACGCGGCACTCTCGCCAGAGCGCTCCACAACCGCAAAGAGCACAAGCGCGACATCGCGCGGTCCTTGCGCGCAAAAAACTGCTCTCGCAGTGCGACACGTGCGCCACTAAATCACCTTCTGTGAATAAGATTTCCGGATTTACACTTGCACACTAAACAGACGCAGACCAAATAAATGGTACACATTAAGTGTAATCGCAATTTAGAATATGGGCAACCATCAGCTGTAGAATGGAATGACGATAATAAAAATGTGTGCCGGCACAAGTATCGCGAATGGTCGCCTTACTATTTGTCTGTCCGCATACGACTCAAAGCCAGGCCTCAACTTCCATATGTTGTCAACCATGCGTCTACAACCTTACTCTTAAATCCATTATGTATATTCCCATACAGATGAGACATTTTACTTGAAACCCACTTGCCCGGTGTCGGCGGATAAACACGATGTTATACTACCTGTGTTAGTCCGAATTAGGATGCAAGCTTCTTTCGGACATTCATGCATGTCTGAAGGAACTTTGCGTCACAAGTCAGAATAACGCAGGCACTGTAGTATCGTATCGTACATGCAGATAAATAGTGTTGAAGTAAATTAACATCTGGATAGTTTCCGAAGCTAACTGCTGTGCAGAATTATGCATCAGCTAATAATCGTTGTCTCTAGCTCTTACTTCATGCACACTCATACAAGCATGAAGAAATTAGTAAGAGGTAGTTTCTGTTGTGGGGTTGGACATTCTCTATTGCATCGGTGGATGCGCCGGTTCGGCGTGTGATGGAACGTGCCACTGGGTCTGGCGTTCAGTCGAGTGCAGAATGGAAGCGTGTTTTCAGGGCACATGGTCGCAGGTAGATTGCGGTTGCCTGGCTAATGGGCCACTCCATGTTGGAGGTCGTGGAGCTATCTGGCTTTTCATACTGCCACTGGAAGGGCGAACAGTGTATTTCCACGAATCATGGTAGGCCAGTAACCGACTTCACTCCCCACTCCCCATTCATCAAAAAAAATCGAGCTCCCATATAGAAAACAGCTTTAAACATCTGGTTACAAATCTGTTACGTCTAATGTGTCAAAAACGCACCACAAAAGAATTATCCGAACAGATCGATAGATATGATGTATGCTAGGCAATACCTACGTCAGGCTGTCTGCAGTAGGAAGGACAGTGCCAAAGGGAGACATTGGTGTTGTGAACGTTCTCTTTATTTTAACAGAACAAACTAAGTTAGATTTATCAAATGTCAGTTGGAAAAACATCTCCAGCGGTATTGCCTACAAAGAAACAATAATTTACAATCATAAAACTGCACCAGATTGAATAATAGCAGACAGATTAAATACAATAATGAGAACTGTAGCTGTACAACAACAGAGCTACAAATTCTTTCTCAAAAGATACTTCGAGTTTTACAGTTGAAAAGAAAAATATACTCCACAAATGAGTACCATATAATAAAATTACTGTACCCTCGGGTAGCGGAGGAGCGCAAGGCATGCAAGAGAAATAGCCAGACAAAACTGATGATTAATATTGCGTTCTGAATGATACAAATAGTCAGTGAGATCTTTCATAAAATTAGCACACCTTAATTCTCCTGGCATTTGGCCAGTTCAAAAACAATGCACACAAGGACGACGATTAAAAACCATTCAGTTGGTCGATCCACGCATGCATAGACAAATTTAACTGAATAAGTCTAGCAGTTACTCAGTTGGGAAATTGGGCGATTAACACCTCAAGAATTGACATGCACTTGAAATAAAAAAATTGAAATGAGACCTTCATTAGGCGCGCAGTGATTAAGACACAAATAAATACTTGGACTAGCTGTACAGCCATGTCTTGGAAAGGCGTAATGGCTGGTCGTTTAGCCGGCAGCTTGTAACACCATAGCTCTAATGCTGTACTGATTTATTTCGCCTTTTGTTTGTTTAGTGTTATATCGTTGAGTTTCTGTAAATATTGTTGGACTGAATCGATACCATGAGAGTGTTTATTCTTTTCTGTTAAAAACTTTGATGTCTTTTAGAGTGTAGGGAGTGTAATCCTTGTAATATGTACAATATGAGCAAATTATATGTTTTGTCTTCCTCATATAATCTCTTTGGTTACCTTAAAAAAAAGTGTGAAATCTTATGGGGCTTAACTGCCAAGGTCATCAGTCCCTAAGCTTACACACTACTTAACCTAAATTATCCTAAGGACAAACACACACCCATGCCCGAGGGAGGACTCGAAACTCCGCCGAGACCAGCGGCACAGTCCTTGACTGCAGCGCCCCAGACCGCTCGGCTAATCCCGCGCGGCGGCTACCTTTAAAATTAAATAATTTTATTTAAAGAATTTTGTGTAGAACTACCAATATATGCAAATGTTCTGTTTTATTTAAAATGTTTGTTTGCTGTTATGTAAACTGCTGACCCTCACTTAGGGTTCTTAGTTATTTTGTATGTAAAAGGTGTTGTGGTTCCCCTCGAGAACGGAATTGTGTAGCGCGCAATTTGTGGTTGGCCTAGGTAGAGAAGGTGGAACAAAGAGTCAGTCGGGGATGAGCTGCTAAACTATCAACTGCTCAGGTAAAAGTTGTGTATTGTGTTGGTTCCGAGAGAGGCTTTTCCTGACGCTTTGCAATGCCTCGGATGGATGGATAAATAGCTTGAACTATTCTGTAATTGGCATCTATCATCGCCACCAAGAAATGTCCAGCAATTCTACCTGCAAATCCACCTACCAACATGCAATTGCCACCACATTGCGCAATCAGTGTAATGGAACGCTACAGTAATGTACAGTGAAGGATCAGCTCATAGGATGTTATAGTGTACTCAAATATAAGATAATTTATAAATGAATTTATGTACCTACCTTGATTTTTTCCTTATCATAACACCTCTCAGGTTCCTCTCCGTTTGAACTAAGGTGATTACCGAGTGTCCTTTATTGAAAGCATATTAAAATTAATATCGCAATAGAGTGTGCTAAAATTAATATTGTTTGTTGAAAGGATCGTAAAAATATCTCAATTTTGTGTTTGAATGCAGTAAAAGTCCAGAACTGTGACTGTTGAGAGTTATATATTCATGCTTGCTAAGTAACTGTTTCACTGATGTAATGAAAGTGTGTTTAGTTTGCTCTGCTACAGTGGTCAAGATTAAGGCCCCCCCCCTCCATTGAAAGTAGTTTAAATGCACTAAAATGCTTAATTATAGAAAGTTTCAATTACTCTTGCTATTCAAATAAAATTCTGTACAATATTGGTTTCCTCTTGTGTATTAAAAGTGTATATTAATGTCGTAACAGGATCCACAGTTTGTCAATTGTGCTCATGCTACATAACGATTAATAGAAAGTCAACTATCAATGAAAACAGTAACTTCTTTATCCAAAAGACAGTCAGAAGAAATTTGTTAGTGTTTGGTAGTGACAGAGTTAATTTATGTGTAGTAACTAAATTTGTTGTGAGCCATATCCATATTTCATGCCAGACAGGAATTTGTTTGAAAAGTAATATTGAGCCTATGCCCAATTTACGATTCTACAGTGAATATTAATAGTAGCGTTATTGAGACCATTCAGTTTGACTAAGTCCTCAAGGTAATAGTGTGTTTTGTTATCTGTTATATTTATGCAAATAGTTTGTTCTGATCTGTTAACTCCAACCTTAACGTATCCAGGTGCCAGAGTTCATTGCACTCGCGTGTGGCAAAGTATAGGGTGTGTTTGTTAAAGTTACTCATACCTATATTCTTGAACAAGAATGTCAATCATTCTCTTGCCTAATTAGGCTGGCGAACGTTTTCTTTATTCTTTGAACAGTGTGGATAGGTTAAATATTGTTTATTACTGTTTGAATAGCCGGCCGGTGTGGCCTTACGGTTCTAGGCGCTACAGTCTGGAACCGCGTGACCGCTACGATCGCAGGTTCGAATCCTGCCTCGGGCTTTGATGCGTGTGATGTCCTTAGGTTGGTTAGGTTTAAGTAGTTCTAAGTTATAGGGGACTGATGACCCCAGAAATTAAGTCCCATGTGCTCAGAGCCATTTTTGAACTGTTTGAATATTTACGTAATTCTGACTTTCACTTCCGATAAGCCACCTCCGTTAGGTACAACACGGTCAACATAACAAAATTCCTCTCAGAGGGTAACACTGCTCTGTTGCTTTATACCATAATTGCTTTAATCAAAATGTTCAAATGTGTATGAAATCTTATGGGACTGAACTGTAAGGTCATCAGTCCCTAAGCTTACACACTACTTAACCTAAGGACAAACACACATACCCATGCCCGAGGGAGGACTCGAACCTCCGCCAGGACCAGCCGCACAGTCCCTGACTGCAGCGCTTTAGAGCGCTCGGCTAATCCCGCGCGGCTAATTGCTTTAATAAGATAGTTTGATTTCACGACCCGACTCCAACTTTAAGGTTATGGTATAACAGTAGCGGACAGTAGTGTTATACGCTGTGGCCGAGCGGTTCTAGGCGCTTCAGTCGGGAACCACGCGACTGCTAGGGTCGCAGGTTCGAATCCTGCCTCGGGAATGGATGAGTGTGATGTCGTTAGGTTAGTCAAGTTTAAGTAGTTCTAAGTTCTAGGGGACTGATGACCTCGGATTTTAAGTCCCATAGTGCTCAGAGCCATTTGAACCATTTTTTTGGCTGGTCGATTGGTCGAGCGCGGACTTGGCTCCGCTTTCGGAAGCTGCGCCTGCTCTATCAGCCAGGCAGATTTTACCCAAGTACTAGGAAATAAAACACAAATGGTAGCCTAACTAACACATAAATACAGAATTCAGTACAGGAAGTGGACCAGGCGTATGCTATAGACCGAACGCCGCTGCACGAACGAGAAAAACAAGTAAAAAATTTTTCATTGAGTTGACAGAGTCAAATCAATGAAACTTGTAAGGCGGAAAAAATGAAAACACACTTCCAAATACAGTTACCGAGCAGGATGTTCGACTACCAAACACAAACTGTACCAATCTCGCGCCGCGTGGGCAGGGGGAAACAAGATACCGCCACTCGGAGCGGAGCACTAAACCACAAGCAAACACGTTCAGTTGGCAGACAGAACATGCCCTCTTTAATAGCACTACAGCCACATGTAAGACAGTCAGGAGCTTGAAAGTGGCAGGGAAGCTAAAAAATCTGATAAGGGAAATGCAAAGGCTTAATCTAAATATAGGGTGTTTCAAAACGAACATACCGCTTTTAAGGCGTTGTAGCATTTATTACGTTCAACTTAGAATTGTAAATTATACACCAAATAAAAGAGCAATTCAAACAGTTTTGTTTGTATACCTGTGCGCAATGGGAAGAGTATGGGATGACAAGAGTGACTGAAAAACCTGTTGTGCGGGGGCGAGTCTTTCACGCTTAGCCCCATGAAATATCCCCGCGGAAAGTTTATGGGCCTTCATTTTCGGTGAATCAATTGTAACTTATGTTTCTTATCTTGATGTGCTATGGGAAGAACCTGAACAACACATCTTTACTTGGGAGCAAGATGGTGCGCCGCCTAACTGGCGTAACTCAGTAAGCGACTGGTTTAGCGACGTTGTATCCTACAGGTGGATTGGGCGCAAGCGCCGGTTGAACAGCATTTTACGCATGACCCCCACGTTCACACACGATCTGACGCGATCATGTGTATGTGCCCCCGATACCAGCTAATCTATGCGACTTTAGAACCAGCGTTATTGCAACGGTTACTCCTGACACATTGATCAAGGTTTCGGAAAATCTCGCTTATGGAATCGATGTGTGATCGGTGTCCACACTGAATAATTGTAAAAAAAACTCCTTGTGTTTCTCTTTCATTTGGTGTATTATTTATACTTGTAAGGTGAATATAATATGTGCTACAAAGCCTTATATCCCGTATACTCATTTTGAAACACCCTGTATAGTAGGGGAAAGTGAAGTGAAATCGAAAGAAGACAAGGATTTCTGGTCAGATGAGTACAGGGTAATATCAGCTGCAGCAGAAAATGGCATAACGGGAATCGGATTCCTTATGAATAGTAACGTAGGCCAGAGAGCGATATACTATGAACAGTTCAGTGATAGGGTTGTTCTTATCAGAATCGGCAGCAAACCGACAGCGACAAAGATAGTCCACGTATACATGCCGACGTCGCAAGAAGAAGATGAAGAGACAGAGAAAGAAGAAAAGGATTTTGGTCGGGTAGTGCAGTACGTAAAGGCAGATGAAGATATAATATTCATGGAGGATTGGAATGCATTTGTAGCGGAAGGAGTAGAGGAAAAGGTTGCAGGAGAACATGGCTTCAGACAAGGAATGAGAGAGGAGAAAGACAAATTGAGTCATCTGATAAATTTCAGCTTGTAATAGCGAACAGTCTGTTCAAGAATCACAAGGCGAGGTGGTATACTTGGTAAAGGCCGGGTGATACCGGAAGATCACATTTAGATTACATCATGGTCAGACAGAGATTCCGAAATCAGATACTGGATTGTAAAGAGTAGCCAGAGCAGATATAGACTCAGATTACAATCTAGTAGTGATGAATAGTAGGCTGAAGTTCAAGAGATTAGTGAAGATGAATTAAAACAGAAAAAATTGGGATACGGGAGTGCTAAGTAATGACGACATGCGCTTGAAGTTATCTAAATTTGTAGATAGAGCAATAAGCAATAGCACAGTAGGCAGTACAACTGTAGAGGAATGGAGATCTCCATAAATGGCAATCACAGAAGCTGAAAAAAGACAACATAGGTATAAAGAAGACAAATCTGAAGAAAACATGGGTAACAAAAGAAATGCTTCAGTTGATCGATGAAAGAAGGAAGTACAAAAATGGTCAGGGAAATTCGGGAATACAGAAATACAAGTCGTTGAGGAATGAAATAAATAGGAAATCCAGGAAGCTAAGACGATATAGCTGCATGGAAAATCTGAAGAAATCGAAAAAGAAATGATTGCCCGAAGGACTGACTCAGCGTATACAAAAGTCAAACCAACGTTCGGTGAAATTAAAAGCAAGGATGGTAGCATTACGAGTGCAACGGAAATTCCACTTTTAAATGCAGAGGAGAGAACTGATAGGGCGAAAGAGTACATTAAAGGCCTTTATGAAGTGGAAATTTTCGCTAATGTGATAGAGGAAGAAACAGGAGTCGATTTAGAGGAGATGATCCAATATTAACATCAGAATTTGAAAGGGGTTTGGATAACTTATGAACAACATGGGTGAATTATTATGGATGGAGGTTACACTGAACAACCGAACTAGGTTAATAATTGGCTCCTTTTACCGACCTCCCGACTCAGCAGCATTAGTGGCAGAACAACTGAGAGAAAATTTGGAATACATTTCACATAAATTTTCTCAGGATGTTATAGTCTTAGGTGGAGATTTCAATTTACCAGATATAGACTGGGACACTCAGATGTTTAGGACGGGTGGTAGGGACAGAGCATCGAGTGACATTATATTGAGTGCACTATCCGAAAATTACCTCGAGCAATTAAACAGAGAACCGACTCGTGGAGATAACATCTTGGACCTACTGATAACAAACAGACCCGAACTTTTCGACTCTGTAAGTGCAGAACAGGGAATCAGTGATCACAAGGCCGTTGCAGCATCCCTGAATATGGAAGTTAATAGGAATATAAAAAAAGGGAGGAAGGTTTATCTGTTTAGCAAGAGTAATAGAAGGCAGATTTCAGATTACCTAACAGATCAAAACGAAAATTTCTGTTCCGACACTGACAATGTTGAGTGTTTATGGAAAAAGTTCAAGGCAATCGTAAAATGCGTTTTACACAGGTACGTGCCGAGTAAAACTGTGAGGGACGGGAAAAGCCCACCGTGGTACAACAACAAAGTTAGGAAACTACTGCGAAAGCAAAGAGAGCTCCACTCCAAGTTTAAACGCAGCCAAAACCTCTCAGACAAACAGAAGCTAAACGATGTCAAAGTTAGCGTAAGGAGGGCTATGCGTGAAGCGTTCAGTGAATTCGAAAGTAAAATTCTATGTACCGACTTGACAGAAAATCCTAGGAAGTTCTGGTCTTACGTTAAATCGGTAAGTGGCTCGAAACAGCATATCCAGACACTACGGGATGATGATGGCATTGAAACAGAGGATGACACGCGTAAAGCTGAAATACTAAACACCTTTTTCCAAAGCTGTTTCACAGAGGAAGACCGCACTGCAGTTCCTTCTCTAAATCCTCGCACAAACGAAAAAATGGCTGACATCGAAATAAGTGTCCAAGGAATAGAAAAGCAACTGGAATCACTCAATAGAGGAAAGTCCACTGGACCCGACGGGATACCAATTCGATTCTACACAGAGTACGCGAAAGAACTTGCCCCCATTCTAACAGCCGCGTACCGCAAGTCTCTAGAGGAACGGAGGGTTCCAAATGATTGGAAAAGAGCACAGATAGTCCCAGTCTTCAAGAAGGGTCGTCGAGCAGATGCGCAAAACTATAGGCCTATATCTCTGACGTCGATCTCTTGTAGAATTTTAGAACATGTTTTTTGCTCGAGTATCATGTCGTTTTTGGAAACCCAGAATCTACTATGTAGGAATCAACATGGATTCCGGAAACAGCGATCGTGTGAGACCCAAATCGCTTTATTTGTTCATGAGACCCAGAAAATATTAGACACGGGCTCCAAGGTAGATGCTATTTTTCTTGACTTCCGGAAGGCGTTCGATACAGTTCCGCACTGTCGCTTGATAAACAAAGTACGAGCCTACGGAATATCAGACCAGCTGTGTGGCTGGATTGAAGAGTTTCTAGCAAACAGAACACAGCATGTTGTTATCAATGGAGAGACGTCTACAGACGTTAAAGTAACCTCTGGCGTGCCACAGGGGAGTGTTATGGGACCATTGCTTTTCACAATATATATAAATGACCTAGTAGATAGTGTCGGAAGTTCCATGCGGCTTTTCGCGGATGATGCTGTAGTATACAGAGAAGTTGCAGCATTAGAAAATTGTAGCGAAATGCAGGAAGATCTGCAGCGGATAGGCACTTGGTGCAGGGAGTGGCAACTGACCCTTAACATAGACAAATGTAATGTATTGCGAATACATAGAATGAAGGATCCTTTACTGTATGATTATATGATAGCGGAACAAACACTGGTAGCAGTTACTTCCGTAAAATATCTGGGAGTATGCGTGCGGAACGATTTGAAGTGGAATGATCATATAAAATTAATTGTTGGTAAGGCGGGTACCAGGTTGAGATTCATTGGGAGAGTGCTTAGAAAATGTAGTCCATCAACAAAGGAGGTGGCTTACAAAACACTCGTTCGACCTATACTTGAGTATTGCTCATCAGTGTGGGATCCGTACCAGATCGGTTTGACGGAGGAGATAGAGAAGATCCAAAGAAGAGCGGCGCGTTTCGTCACAGGGTTATTTGGTAACCGTGATAGCGTTACGGAGATGTTTAACAAACTCAAGTGGCAGACTCTGCAAGAGAGGCGCTCTGCATCGCGGTGTAGCTTGCTCGCCAGGTTTCGAGAGGGTGCGAAGGATGAGGTATCGAATATATTGCTTCCCCCTACTTATACCTCCCGAGGAGATCACGAATGTAAAATTAGAGAGATTAGAGCGCGCATGGAGGCTTTCAGACAGTCGTTCTTCCCGCGAACCATACGCGACTGGAACAGGAAAGGGAGGTAATGACAGTGGCACGTAAAGTGCCCTCCGCCACACACCGTTGGGTGGCTTGCGGAGTATAAATGTAGATGTAGATGTAGAACAAATAAAGCAGAAATGATTGATAACATTCCATCAGAATTTATAAAATGATTGGGAGAAGTAGAAACAAAAAGACACGTTTGTGTACACAATGTAAGTCTGGCGATATAACGTCTGACTCCGGAAAATATCTTCCACACAATTCCGAAGACTCCAAGAGCTGACTTCGGAAAAGCCGGCCGAAGTGGCCGTGCGGTTAAAGGCGCCGCAGTCTGGAACCGCAAGACCACTACGGTCGCAGGTTCGAATCCTGCCTCGGGCATGGACGTTTGTGATGTCCTTAGGTTAGTTAGGTTTAACTAGTTCTAAGTTCTAGGGGACTAATGACCTCAGCAGTTGAGTCCCATAGTGCTCAGAGCCATTTGAACCATTTGAACTTCGGAAAAATATCATCCACACAATGCCGCACACTGCAAGAGCTGACACGTGCGAGAGTTATTGCAGTCAGCTTAACAGCTCATGCTACCAAGTTGCTGACATGAATAACATACAGAAGAGTGAAAAAGAAAATTTATGGTGTGTTAGATGACGAATGTTTAGGTTGAGGGAAGCTAAAGGCCCCAGAAAGTCGGTTCTGACGTTGCCCAAAGTGTTCGAAATTCTGAGAAAAATAGGGGTAAGCTATAGGGAGAGGCGGGTAATATACAAATATGTGAAAGAGCCAAGAGTGGACGACCAGGAACGGAGTGTTCAGATTAAAGAGGATGCAATACAGAAGTGTAGTCTTTCGCCTTTACTATTCAGTCTGTACATCGAAGAAGCAATGACGGAAATAAAAGAAAGGTTGAGGAGCGGAATTAAAATTCAGGGTGAAAGGATCTCAGCAATACGATTCGCTGATGACATTGCTATTCTGAGTGAAAGTGAAGAAGAATTACGTGATCTGTTGAACGGAATGAACAGTCTAATGAGTACATAATATGGATTGAGAGAAGTGAAGAAAGACGAAAGTAATGAGAAGTAGCAGAAATGAGAACAGCGAGAAAGTTAACATCAGGGTTGATGATCACGAAGTAAATGAAATTAAGGAAGTTTGCTACCTAGACAGTAAAGTAATCAATGACGGACAAAGTAAGGAAGACATCAAAGGTAGTCTAGCACTGGCAGAAAGGGCATTCCAGGCCAAGAGAAGTCTGCTAATATCAAACACGGCGCTTAACCTGAGGACGAAAGACCGAGAATGTACGTTTGGAGGACAGCATTGTATGGTAGTGAAACACAGACTGTGGGAAAACGGAGCAGCAGAGAATCGAAGCATTTGGGATGTGGTGCTACAGACGAATGTCGAAGATTAGTTGAGGAGTGAGGAGGTTCTGCACGGAATCGGAGACGAAAGGAGTATGTGCGAAACCGTGACAAGGAGAAGTGATTGGATGATAGAACGTCTGTTAAGACATCAGGTAATGATTTCTATGGTACTAGATGGAGCTCTAGAGGGCAAAAACTGTAGAGGATGACGGAGGTCGGAATTCATCCAGCAAATAACTGAGAACATAAGTTTCAAGTGCTACTCTGAGATGAAGAAGTTGGCACAGGAGAGGAATTGGTGGTGGGCAGCAGTGTTTTAAAGTCCTCACTGATACAGTCTTCTGCTAAGGCTCGTGGCCCGACCTGTCTATCGTACAAGGGTTCCTCCCCCCCTCCCCACCAGCGAAACCTAAACGCGGTGGCGGGAGGGGGGGTGGACGGAAGAGACCGCAAAAACTAAACCCACACTGCCTCTCATTTTCCTCATCACAAAGCCGGAGCGTGACGGGAGTGGGAGCGAGTGAGGATACGCAGTGATTAGCACACTGGACTCGCATTCGGAAGGTCGACGGTTCAAACCTGCCTTTGGCCATCCTTATTCAGTGATTTCCCTAAATCGCTCCACGCCAATGCCGGGATGGTTCCTTTGAAATGGCACAGCCAGCTTCCTTCCCCATCTGTCCCTAATATTATGGGTGATGACCTCGCTGTTTGGTCCCCTCCCCCTCAAATCAGCCAACCAAACAATGGGAGTGGGAACCTCTATCATCCTGTAGAGCCCCAAAAAACGTGGTGCCAGTTTACCAGAAGCTTTACCTGAAGGACCACTAGCCTTCGAGTTCCTAACGAAGACCACATCTCGAAACTGCACATTCCCCAGAAACGCTTCCCTCCTAAGGGCGCTTTGGATGTTGGCCTTGGCCGTGCACCACTTACCTTTGATTATCTGAGCTCGAGGTCGTGAATGGGCCAAATGAGTGATAATATGGAACTGAGGGGCTAAGTCAACATAAGAGATGCAGGAGAGGTTTGGTTGTTTCGTGCCTGGTGGTGGTACGAACCAGCCTCAACAAGGGTAAGGTAAGGTGCCAAATAGTTTGAGCCTCAGAGTGAAAGGTTTCAGGTTGCAATTGACGTGCTCCACAAGTGAAGACTCAGGGTAATACAAGGTGGTGGTGACATGCCTAACCCCAGAACGGAAGCAAAAGTTCCGAAATTCTTGAGAAATGAAGTGTGGGGTGTTGTCGGCAACAATGACTCTAGAAGGCCTGAACCAAGAGAAAATCCTACCTAAGTGCTTAATACTCTGACCTGCCCTAATGCCACTACTGGGCAACAGCCATCTGAACTCTGTAAAACCGTCAATGGCGACAAATATGTGACGATATCCACCTTAAGTGCTGGGAAGGGGAGCGAAATAATAGATAAAAAGACGCTTCATAGGCACCTCTGCCCAGGTGGTTTGGAGCTAGTCCCTTATCCCGTCCGAATTGGGCTTTACCATCTGACACTGTTGGTATTGGTTAATCATCTCCCTAACATTCCTAAACACGGAGGGCCAGGTGATAGACTCACGTATTTTATAGGTGGTCCTGTACGCTCCCAAATGCTTCCCGGGCACCGAGCTGTGAAAATATTTAAATACAGCCAGAACAACAACAGTGAATAGGAAAATCCTAACCTCATCATCCCATGGACCCGTGCCGCACAGTATGTAGTTCTGCAACTCATAAATGAGAAGAGGTTGCCCGGACTTCAACTGGTTCCTAATGGCGCCTAGTTTGCTGTAAGAGGTCGCTGAACAGCACGGGGATGCCAGTAAGTAGAGCACTCACACAAACCTCTCCCGCATCATTCTCGCTTACGAAAGGATCCCCCTCCTCATCCTCCTACGGCTCAAGGTATCGGCAACAACTTTATCAGAGCCCCTGATATGGCGCACATTGAACCGATAGGCGGAAGTACCCACTGCCCATAGCGCTATACGACCTGTTTACGGGCATGGCTACAACTCGACAAAGTGCCTGATGGTCCACTTGCAAGGTGAACTCTTGTTCCAAGTAAGACTTGAATTTCTCCAACATAAAGAGAACTACTAGCGCTTCTACCCCTTTAGCGGAGTATTTCTCTTCGGTGGGAGACAGGCACCTAGAGGCATAGGCTAAGGGCCTCTGCTCCCCATGTTGTTGCTGAAGAAGCACAGTAGCAACGCCAGTGTTGGAGGCATTGGTCTGAACCATTAGATTAGATTAGATTAGATTTACTTTCATTCCAATTGATCCGTAGTGAAGAGGTCCTCCAGGATGTGGAACATGTCAGAAAAACAAAAACACATGACAATTATTTACAACTACAACAAATAAGCTAATATACCATTCCACAAGTCTCAAGTGGAATGATCGTCATTTTTTAATGAACACTATATGAAAGAGTCATTTTACAAATACTAATGCACTGAATTTAAAATTAAAAAGTTTATTTATTTATTTATAAGGTGATAAACATGTAATACAACTACTGTAATACTTATTTACAATGAACACATTAGTACACTGAAATGCTGCAGAAGTTAGATTGTACTTACACACACACACATCAATGGAGTAGAAGGAGTTGGCCACCAATAAATCCTTTAGGCTTCTCTTAAACTGAATTTTATTCGTTGTTAAGCTTTTTATGGCTGCTGGCAAGTTATTGAAAATGTGTGTTCCTGAATAATGCACACCTTTTTGTACAAGACTAAGTGACTTTAAATCCTTGTGAAGATTATTCTTATTTCTAGTATTGATTCCATGAATTGAGCTGTTGGTTTGAAAAAGTGATGTATTTTTAATGACAAGTTTCATTAACGAATAAATATATTGGGAAGCAGTAGTTAGTATCCCTAGTTCCCTAAAACAGGCTTCTGCAGGATGTTCTCGAGTTCACACCCCATATAACTCTTACTGCACGTTTTTGTGCCCGGAAAACTGTAGCTTGGCTTGGTGAATTACCCCAAAAAATAATCCCATATGACATTTTGGAATGAAAGTAAGCATAGTATGCCAGCTTTTTCATTTTTATATCCCCTACGTCTGACAAAATTCGCATTGCAAACAGAAGTTTGTTAAGACGCTTCAGCAGTTCTGTGGTGTGCTCCTCCCAGTTGAATTTATTATCTAGCTGTAATCCCAAGAATTTAACACTATCTACTTCTTTTCTTGTCATCGTATGTTAGACATATACTCGTGGGACACCCCTTACAAGTTCTGAACTGCATGTAGTGTGTTTTTTCGAAGTTAAGTGACAAAGAATTGGCTAGGAACCAGTGATTAATGCCCACAAATATTTTATTAGCTGATATTTCTAAGACTACACTTGTTTTGCTATTTATTGCAATGTTTGTATCATCGGGAAACAAAATGAACTTGGCATCTGGTAATGTTACTGATGAAAGGTCATTGATATACACAAGAAAAAGTAAGGGCCCCAAAATGGAACTTTGTGGGACCCCACATGTAATTAGTTCCCAGATGGATGATGCCTGATAGCTTGATACACGTCTCTTTGCTAATAACACCCTTTGTTTCCTGCCAGAGATATAAGCATTTTGCAGCAATTCCTGTCACACTATAATATTTTAATTTGCTTAAAAGGATATTGTGATTTACACAGTCAAATGCGATTGACAGATCGGAGCCAGAACCAGAGTATTACTCAATGCGTTTTCGAGGCAATCAAAGGTGTCTTGTTGTGTGCCAGTCCAGACGAAGAGTTCATCCTTCTTCCGCAAGAGGGCAAAGGAAGCAGCCAGTCCTGCCAATTTGGGGACGAATATCCGAAAAATAAATTGCTCATCCCGATAAAAAGCGCCCCCCGTCCTTATTGGTTTTGGGAGAGAGGAAACCATAAACACCTTCGTCCTTGACAGGTCAATCCTAACCCCTTCCGCTGAAACTAAATGTCCAAAAAGGCTATCTCTCGCAGGGCTAAGGCAACCTTAGGTGGTTTGATTGTATGATGGTCTCAGACGCCCAATAACAAGACGTAGAGGCCCCAAATGATCGTCAAAGGTGGGACTGTAAATGATGAATGCATCCAGATAGTTACAGACACATTTGAACTTCAGATCACCAAGCATGGAATAAAGCATCCTGGGAAGAACCGCTGCACCGGTAGACAGGCCAAAAGGTTTCTGGTTAAAATCTTACAGGTTCCAATCGGTACAAAAACCTGCGGCCGTTTTGGACCGTGCGGCACAAGGAATTTGGTAGTAGGCCCGATTCAAATCAAAAACCGAAAAATAAGGAGTACCCGAAATCCAAGGAAAACAGGCGTGCAAATTGGGAAGGGGAAGGACTACAAGATGACACTCTGATTAACAGCACGATAGTCCATAACCGGTCAGAATCCCTCTCCATTCTACATCGCGACCAAAAATACTGGCGAGGTATATGGCGAGGTGGACGGCGCATAATCCCCTCCACTATCATTTTGTTAACGAACTCGTGCAGCACCTGTATTTTAGGTGGGGACAACTGATAGAGTGACTGTCTGACCGAAATCTGATCAGACAGCAAAATACGGTAATCTCTACTGTCGGTAAAACCGGATCTGTCAGTCTTACGGAAACTATGCAAGGGTCTACCAAGCTTTGAACATGACTGGGAGGCAGGTGCGCTACATCGAAGACCACACTAAAAGTATGATTATTACACGGGGTCACCCCATTAGAATGTCGCCACAAACGGAACTTCACTTCGGGGCGAAATCCAAAATACACTCCTGGAAATTGAAATAAGAACACCGTGAATTCATTGTCCCAGGAAGGGGAAACTTTATTGACACATTGCTGGGGTCAGATACATCACATGATCACACTGACAGAACCACAGGCACATAGACACAGGCAACAGAGCATGCACAATGTCGGCACTAGTACAGTGTATATCCACCTTTCGCAGCAATGCAGGCTGCTATTCTCCCATGGAGACGATCGTAGGGATGCTGGATGCAGTCCCGTGGAACGGCTTGCCATGCCATTTCCACCCGGCGCCTCAGTTGGACCAGCGTTCGTGCTGGACGTGCAGACCGCGTGAGACGACGCTTCATCCAGTCCCAAACATCCTCAATGGGGGACAGATCCGGAGATCTTGCTGGCCAGGGTAGTTGACTTACACCTTCTAGAGCACGTTGGGTGGCACGGGATACATGCGGACGTGCATTGTCCTGTTGGAACAGCAAGTTCCCTTGCCGGTCTAGGAATGGTAGAACGATGGGTTCGATGACGGTTTGGATGTACCGTGCACTATTCAGTGTCCCCTCGACGATCACCAGTGGTGTACGGCCAGTGTAGGAGATCGCTCCCCACACCATGATGCCGGGTGTTGGCCCTGTGTGCCTCGGTCGTATGCAGTCCTGATTGTGGCGCTCACCTGCACGGCGCCAAACACACATACGACCATCATTGGCACCAATGCAGAAGCGAGTCTCATCGCTGAAGACGACACGTCTCTATTCGTCCCTCCATTCACGCCTGTCGCGACACCACTGGAGGCGGGCTGCACGATGTTGGGGCGTGAGTGGAAGACGGCCTAACGGTGTGCGGGACCATAGCCCAGCTTCATGGAGACGGTTGCGAATGGTCCTCGCCGATACCCCAGGAGCAACAGTGTCCCTAATTTGCTGGGAAGTGGCGGTGCGGTCCCCTACGGCACTGCGTAGGATCCTACGGTCTTGGCGTGCATCCGTGCGTCGCTGCGGTCCGGTCCCAGGTCGACGGGCACGTGCACCTTCCGCCAACCACTGGCGACAACATCGATGTACTGTGGAGACCTCACGCCCCACGTGTTGAGCAATTCGGCGGTACGTCCACCCGGCCTCCCGCATGCCCACTATACGCCCTCGCTCAAAGTCCGTCAACTGCACATACGGTTCACGTCCACGCTGTCGCGGCATGCTACCAGTGTTAAAGACTTCGATGGAGCTCCGTATGCCACGGCAAACTGGCTGACACTGACGGCGGCGGTGCACAAATGCTGCGCAGCTAGCGCCATTCGACGGCCAACACCGCGGTTCCTGGTGTGTCCGCTGTGCCGTGCGTGTGATCATTGCTTGTACAGCCCTCTCGCAGTGTCCAGAGCAAGTATGGTGGGTCTGACACACCGGTGTCAATGTGTTCTTTTTTCCATTTCCAGGAGTGTAAAATAGGCAGCACGCGGAATCTAATACGAGCCAAGTTCGACTAACAAAATTGCATCCCAGTAGAAGATCGGTACTGAGACCCTTCGCCACCAAAACTTCTATAGGCCAAGAAAACTCGCCAATCTGACAAGAAATGTAATCTGAACTGGAACAAGTAGGGCCCTGTTCAGGCATCAGCTGTTAGGACGTTCCTTGCCGCTGGACTCACGATGGTGGGCAAAATGCCCCTGCCTATCAAAAAGCTAGCAACGATCTGTAACGGCTAGCACCTTATTAACGGAACATGCTCCTGGAGTAGGGTTGGCAAAAGCTTGACGTCCTCTCGCAGACATTTCTTTGGTTGGCTTGTTTAACTCCCCCTCCACAAGGTGAACCAGACTATCGAAGTCGTGATAGGTCACAGGTCTCTCAGCAAACAGAACCCTGGAACGTTCCTCCGGTTTAATACCTTGCAACATAGTGTTAACAATCTCATAGGCAGCTGTAGGTCAAAAGCCACGGTTGCCGTATGTACTTCAAGAATGTGGTGAACTAGATCCTCACCCCCTTCTGAAACCAGAAGAAATAATCATTGGCTAGCTCTCTCTTTACCCTAACGGACAAATCCTCCCTCAGAACATGCGGACACAATTCTTTTAAGGACTCCTATCTGTCTAAAACCTCGCCGATCATTTCGGCAAAAGACCGCAGACACAAAGGACAGATCAGCTGGAAAACGGTTTCCAATGACATCTTGAAAACCTTGTCTTACTCCTCTCGTTTAAAGGAGAATCACAAAAAACTAACGCCCGCTACGTGTCAACAGCGAGGCATTCTATGCCACACAACACACTCAGAAAAGGACTGGGCAATTTAGCAAATCCGGAAGGAGCTTTCTCTATATCATCAGTTCTAAGTGACGGGGAGAGTTCCTGAAGTTCGGTCACTTCGGACTCACTAATCCTTGAACACTTTCCCACTCTAAGCCATTCAAATCAATCTGGGACTTGACCACCCTGTTGTAAAGCCGGTCAGTCTCAGGTCTCAGGCGAAGATCAGTGGCCACCGTCGCTAAATCTTCAACTTGCCTCAACCAATGCGGATATTTCACCTGCATTCACGTGATGGAAATCTGGTTTTTAAGAATTTAAGAGTTTGCTGAAACTCAGAGAGGGAAGCGGCACAGTATTCAAGGGCGACGCTCAACTGTCCTATTCGCTCCGTCTCCATCTGTACCAGCGCCCCCACAGACACGAGAAGCCGATCCGATAGTTCGGGAACGTCTTCATCTTCGGTTAATGCACGGAAGCGACTCTCATACTTTAGTTGTTCCTCCCGCAAACAGCCCACTGCGACGACGACTCTCGAACGGAAGGCACCTGGAAGCCAAATTTCCAAACGGAATTTTTTTTTAAACAGGAAAGATAAAATAATAGCCACGTTCTTGCTACCAGGGTGATGAGGGCGTGCTTGTCCCATAACCCAGACGTCCCAGACTAGCAAAAGAAATCTGGGATATAGTGTATAAAGAAACCAATGTGAATATGAAATTCTCTAAATTCTCCACTTTATTTAAATTGAACTATGAAAAGGCATTTCAAAAAGTATGCATGTCTGTATCAACATCTCACAAAAACAGATGGATAACAGGAGGTATTAAGAATTCCTCCCAAACACTTAAATATCTCAGTCCCATGAAAAAGAATCGCAATGATACAGAATTCTTAAATTTCTATCATAGATACAAAAAGATGTATAGGAAGGTGCTGATTGCTGCAAGAAAGTCATTTAATGACAAAATAATATATAATGCAGAGAAAAAAAGCAAATCAGTCTGGGTTGTTATAAAAAAGGAAACAGGGAGAAGCAAACAAACCCAGAATAACATACTGCTAAGGGAGGGGGATAAGGTAATAAATGATCCACAACACTTAGCAAACTATGTAAATGAGCGTTTTTCAAGTATTGCAGAGAAGTTACAGCAAAAATTCCCCAAAACAAATAATATAAAACCTGTAAATAATGTTGCACTAAATAGAGTGATGTTACTTCCAACCACAGAGAATGAAGTCAATAAAACTGTTCAAAAACTAAAAAATAATATATCAATAGGCTAAGATGAAGTACCAATGTGTGAAATGAAACAATGCATAGAGATTATACTAGGCCCCTTAACAAGGATAATAAATGAATCCTTCACATCAAGTCAAGTAAGTGAATTTAAATATCTCGGAAGCACAATAACTGAATACTTGAGATGTCAACAGGAGGTGAAAACTCGAATTGCCAACAGGAAGAGGAGACTCTTATGTGGCAAATTAGATAAAGGACTAAGGAAAAGGCTTGGCAAATGTTTTATCTGGAGTGTGGCATTATATGGGGCAGAAACATGGACGATGAGACGAGAGGATGGAAAAAGGTTAGAAGCATTTGAGATGTGGATGTGGAGGAGAATGGAGAGAAAAAGCTGCAAGGAAAGAGTGAGTAGTGAAAGAGTATTGGAAAGGGTTGGTGAGAGATGTCTGATGAAGGTTTTAAGAGAAAGGAAAAAGAACTGGTTGGGACATTCATTGAGAAGGGAGTGCTTGCTAGTAGATGCTTTGGAAGGATTGGTTTGCGGGAGAAGACTGAGAGGAAGAAGGAGATACAAGATGATAGACGACATAAAGGGAAGAGGAAATTATGCAGACCGGAAGATGATGGCAGAAGACCGGACAGCTTGGAGAACTACCATGTGAAAACCTGCCTCTAGGCAGAACACTGATGAAGATCACATCAAGGACATTTCCAGAGCAGTTAAAACAGGAAAGAGTTGTACCTTTTCTTAAGAAAGGTAATGCAGAAGACGTAGAAAATTACTGGCCCATTTCCCTTCTGTCAATAATAATAAAAGCAATTATGAAGGCCAGATTGATGAATTACCTGAATAAATACAATCTTTTAAGCGAATCACAGTTTGGTTTCCGAAGTGGCAAAAATAGTCATCGTAGAATTCACAAAGGTTAAAAATTTCAGTTTGAAGAGGTAAAATTACAATGTTAAATTAAATGTAGATGGCACCTCTATAGACTGTGTGATAAATGCAAAATTTCTGGGAATAAATATTGATTCTCAGTTGAGGTGGTGTGAACATACAAAGGTACTAGCAAACAGAATATCACCAGCATGTTGCACCCTTAGAATCCTATCGTCAGTGTGTAACATGCAGTGTCTTTCAGTTACATACTATTCATATGTACTCTCAATTCTTAGCTTTGGCATTCTTTTTTGGGGGAACAAATGGACAAAATATGAAAACAATTTTCAAACTCCAGGAAAGAGTCATAAGAATCATAACCAAAAATGGTAGTCGAGCTCACTGTAAAGATCTGTTCAAAACGCTGATTTTAATTGCTCTGTGTGAATACATTTACCAGTCAGTTGTACACATCAAAAATAACATTGATAATTACTGCACAAACTGTTCTGTCCATGACCATGGAACAAAAGCTAGACTCAACTTACATTTGCCAAGATAACATAAACATAAAACTGAAAACAGCATTTTCTACCAAGGAATAAAACTGTACAATAAATTGCCAAAAGAGATAAAAGAAATTGCAAAAATGTCCTTATTTAAAAATGCAGCTAAAAGGTACCTGTTATTCAATACATTTTGTACATTGAATTATTACCTAAATAAAACAGAATAAGGATTTGGTAAAAAAATGTAATTCAAATAAATAATAATAATGATTATAAAACATCTAGCATTCCACGTAACACCTTCACACAAATTTTTTTCCTTCTTTTTTCCTTTTCTAGACAAACATACCCACAAATTATGCATTGCACAATACTAACACCTCTTCCTCTTTCTGAGCTTAACGTCTCACTCATTAGAGATGAATGCTGACTCAGTATTTCAGGATTTTTTCAGGATAGCAAATGGGAAGGTGGGGTACAGAAAATGGTCCAGAGATCACCAGTGTGTGTGTTTGTGTGTGTAGTGAGTGAAGTGTTACGAAACAATGTGTGTATAGTGTGTGCAGTGACTGATAGTGAGATATGAGTGAACAGTGTGGCATTACATTATTTAATAAGTTATTTGTAAAAAAAGAGGTATTGTATACCAGGATTATCTAATGATTTTCTCTAACTGGAAATGTATGTGTATATGAATTAGCTTATTTTAATTTGTTCTAAACGTGTAAATACTTTGACATATCCTATATCTTTGTAAAAAGGGATCTACGATGAATAAAGCTACTACTACTACTACTACTACTACTATTACTAATACGCTCGCGAACAGAATGATATGAAATACCGGAATCAGGCTGACTGTAGTAGGAAGGACGGTGTATAAAGGCGACTGAACACCATTCGTGTTGTGAACATTCTCTTTATTTTAACAGAACACACTAAGTTCGATTTATTACATTTGTATTGTAAAAACACCTTCTAAGAAACAAAATAACTTACGATCATAAAACTTTACCAAGTCGATTCATAGCACTTAGATTAATTACAATAATAAGAAACTGTAGCACTACAATAACAGAGCTGAAAGTTCTTTATCGAAATAAACTATAAGATTTACCATCCATAATGGAGTTATACTCCGCAAACTAACACCATATAAGAAATTACTACACTGCCGCATAGCGGAGGTGCGCAGGGGGTGCAAGAGAAATAAGCAGACAAAACTGATGTTAAATATTGCTACCTGAATGGTGCAAATAGAGAACCTTCATTAAATTAACAAATCTTAGAATCTCCTAGCGTTTGGTCAGTGCAAAGACCAACAATGCCTACAAGGAGTGAAATTAAAAACCATTCAGCTGGCTGACCCACTCTTGCATAAACACATTTAAGTAAATAAATCTAGCAATTACTGAGTTGGAAAACAACAATAGCATGTGCCAGAAATTAAAAAAAATTAAAAGCGGAGGTGCTATAGGAGCGCAATACTTAAGACACAAATAAATACATCGGCATGCTGTACGACACCATGCGCTTTGCGATTCTGGTTGTTTTTCGTTCATGGCTACCGTTTTATGTTCACGACGCCAATAAGTGTGTGAAAATACTTCTGTACAATATGTGTGAAGTCTTATGGGATTTAACTGCTAAGGTCATCAGTCCCTAAGCTTACACACTACTTAACCGAAATTATCCTAAGGACACACACACACACACCCATGCCCGAGGGGGGGACTCGAACCTCCGCCGGGACCAACCGCACAGTCCATGACTGCAGCGCCCTAGACTGCTCGGCTGATCCCACGCAGCAATACTTCTGTCAGCCGTACTTCAGAGGTCCGAAATTATCTAGCAATGACACCTTTAAAGAGACAAAACCTGCTATATAACATTTATTTTTTCAGTCTATGACTAGTTTCGATCGCGGGTCATCATCAGATCGAAATAATGTTATAAGCGCTTAGTTCGTACATGTAATATTAACAAATTGCTGTATTCTTATACCCACAGGCTGTTGGGCTGTTGTGAGTCATCTCTTATACTTTTGGTTAGACCCATAATGCTTTTATAAGTTTCTGGATTATGCAAGTCTCTATTTTTACGGTGATATAGGAACGTGCCTCCGGATGTCATATGTCCTCAGGGATGTTATCAGAGTTAGACGCTGGTCAGTGTTGTCCACATATCGTTTAACTTTGGTCAGAGCTGTTTACTCAAGACAGAAGTTAAACATTGTTTAAAAAGAAAGAAAAGCCCTGAATCTGCGATGAATTCCGAGTTCTAGTGCGTTATTCGACAAGAATGAGGGACAGGATGATAGGACGCATATTAAGACAGTAAAAATTAGCTTCCATGCCACTAGAGGCAGCCAAAGACGGTAAAAACTGTTGGGGGCAACAGAGTTTCAGATTTATACAACAAACATTGATGACGTTGGATGCAAGTGATTCATTGAGATGCAGCCTAAAAATCTCGTGCTCTTCTGTTACTTCACGTTGGACAAATCTGCATCGACCGACTACCATCACTCTAGCCGGATGACAATTATCAGCTGTTGGTCAGTATTATATCAGGTTACCCAGGAGGGTACGCGCCAGCACAGTTCTGTGTGTTACAACGCCACCTCTAGGATGGGGAGGTCCGCCGTCACCGCATCAAATCCGCCAGCCTCGTTAATGACGAGGTGAAGTGCGTTTGCCAGCCTGCATGTGGTTTCCCACATCCTGCAAGGTGAATAACGGGCTGGTAGACAACAATTAACGCCAAGTTAAACGATGCGCAAACATTTAGAAAACTTCCGCTCACTCTCAGACGGATAATACTACACACAGACAGTCGGGGTACACATATTGCGTCCCGGGGAGTGACAGGGTGGCAACAGGAATGACATCCGACCACCCCTTACATTATCTAAGCCAAATCTGCTCACAACTATACAGACGTAACTTCAATGCGGAACAAAGACACAAGAAAAAAGAAGAATACGTTTCAAAGGGGAAATGGCACCGTAGATCGGTTAAGATCAGTCATGGCATTCGAGGGTTTTTAAATGTACGCAACAAGAATTTTTTGCGGCTATCTCCAAGTACGGTAAAATAACAAACGAAAATTGTAAAACATAAGAAGATGAGAATGGTCCTGTTGCAAGTCAGTTGGTTGAAAAATGATAAGAATAGAGCCTGATACCCACATTGGTTTCAGAGATTATGGCGTATATGGCGAGGTGGACGGCGCATAATCCCCTCCACTATCATTTTGTTAACGAACTCGTGCAGCACCTGTATTTTAGGTGGGGACAACTGATAGAGTGACTGTCTGACCGAAATCTGATCAGACAGCAAAATACGGTAATCTCTACTGTCGGTAAAACCGGATCTGTCAGTCTTACGGAAACTATGCAAGGGTCTACCAAGCTTTGAACATGACTGGGAGGCAGGTGCGCTACATCGAAGACCACACTAAAAGTATGATTATTACACGGGGTCACCCCATTAGAATGTCGCCACAAACGGAACTTCACTTCGGGGCGAAATCCAAAATACACTCCTGGAAATTGAAATAAGAACACCGTGAATTCATTGTCCCAGGAAGGGGAAACTTTATTGACACATTGCTGGGGTCAGATACATCACATGATCACACTGACAGAACCACAGGCACATAGACACAGGCAACAGAGCATGCACAATGTCGGCACTAGTACAGTGTATATCCACCTTTCGCAGCAATGCAGGCTGCTATTCTCCCATGGAGACGATCGTAGGGATGCTGGATGCAGTCCCGTGGAACGGCTTGCCATGCCATTTCCACCCGGCGCCTCAGTTGGACCAGCGTTCGTGCTGGACGTGCAGACCGCGTGAGACGACGCTTCATCCAGTCCCAAACATCCTCAATGGGGGACAGATCCGGAGATCTTGCTGGCCAGGGTAGTTGACTTACACCTTCTAGAGCACGTTGGGTGGCACGGGATACATGCGGACGTGCATTGTCCTGTTGGAACAGCAAGTTCCCTTGCCGGTCTAGGAATGGTAGAACGATGGGTTCGATGACGGTTTGGATGTACCGTGCACTATTCAGTGTCCCCTCGACGATCACCAGTGGTGTACGGCCAGCGTAGGAAATCGCTCCCCACACCATGATGCCGGGTGTTGGCCCTGTGTGCCTCGGTCGTATGCAGTCCTGATTGTGGCGCTCACCTGCACGGCGCCAAACACGCATACGACCATCATTGGCACCAACGCAGAAGCGACTCTCATCGCTGAAGACGACACGTCTCCATTCGTCCCTCCATTCACGCCTGTCGCGACACCACTGGAGGCGGGCTGCACGATGTTGGGGCGTGAGCGGAAGACGGCCTAACGGTGTGCGGGACCGTAGCCCAGCTTCATGGAGACGGTTGGGAATGGTCCTCGCCGATACCCCAGGAGCAACAGTGTCCCTAATTTGCTGGGAAGTGGCGGTGCGGTCCCCTACGGCACTGCGTAGGATCCCACGGTCTTGGCGTGCATCCGTGCGTCGCTGCGGTCCGGTCCCAGGTCGACGGGCACGTGCACCTTCCGCCGACCAGTGGCGACAACATCGATGTACTGTGGAGACCTCACGCCCCACGTGTTGAGCAATTCGGCGGTACGTCCACCCGGCCTCCCGCATGCCCACTATACGCCCTCGCTCAAAGTCCGTCAACTGCACATACGGTTCACGTCCACGCTGTCGCGGCATGCTACCAGTGTTAAAGACTGCGATGGAGCTCCGTATGCCACGGCAAACTGGCTGACACTGACGGCGGCGGTGCACAAATGCTGCGCAGCTAGCGCCATTCGACGGCCAACACCGCGGTTCCTGGTGTGTCCGCTGTGCCGTGCGTGTGATCATTGCTTGTACAGCCCTCTCGCAGTGTCCGGAGCAAGTATGGTGGGTCTGACACATCGGTGTCAATGTGTTCTTTTTTCCATTTCCAGGAGTGTAGTTAAATGTATACAAACAGTAAAGAAAATTCTTTATCTTCAACAGATGAGAAATAAAAGCCCACTGAAGATGCTGCAACTGCAGTGAAACATGTTTGGGTTAAAAAATAAAATTGTGTCTTGCTAAAGGCGGACCTTATCCAAAAAATATACGTATTGTTAAAGCAAACACGGAAAAAAGATCTTCAACCCCAATATGATTAAATAAACCTGATGTAAGCGTTACACCATGTATTCTTCCTTGTTTATTTGAATCTCGTTGGATTCCGTTTCACGTGGAGTGGAAGCCAAGCTGTATCCAGTACAATCAAGTAAGATCATAAGGATACGCTTTAAGCTGAGTTACACGCACATACACTGGACGATAACGCGGGACAACAGCTCTACCGAGGCTTTTAACTTGAAGAGCACAGGTCAGCTAGCTGGTCCAACTAACCTGCAACGATGAGAGCAGTTGCAGTTCAGACGTAAAAAGAGACGAGCTGAGAAACAATACAGCTTCGAACGTCATTTCACTTTAAAGGGAATGAAACAATATTCAGCAAAACTCCAGCACAGCCGCACGCTCTTTAGGTGACCTCCGGCAAGCACAAAATGCTCTCTTCTCAGCTAACGTAATATTCTACCCACAAACAAGAGTGACGAAAATTCCTAACTTAAACACAGGGTAATTTTACTGAGTAAGCTATATGTGATGCAAAATCGTATTTCAAGGATTTCGCCGTATTGTTGAATTATGAGGCCAATGAAGGCCAGTCGTCTGGCAATCTCTTAGATTCTTCCATGTCGTAATCCGAGAAATACCTTTCAGTTCTGGAACAGTCATCTGCTACGTTGATAACGAGTCGATGAAAAACAGAATCCACGAAGCCACCCAGCCGCCGCTTTTTCTCCTCTTCTTTTATGACGCCCCTTTCTACATCCCGCCAGCGTTCGACAGCGACATGTGAAAACGCTTCGTATGCTAGTTCCAGTGCGTATGGCGACTTAACAGTCTTGTTATTTCCCGGGCGAAATCCCTTAACTTGGCACCAAATCGGTTCTGTTGGGTTCATTTTGTAATGGTACAGTGGCCAATGTAAAAATGCAGCTTTTGTGTGGTGTGCTCGATGCTGTGAAAAGGATGGGTTTTCATGTTTCTACGAATTTATCGCTTTGGTTCGTGTGAGACTACATGTGTAGTATAAAACAACGGACATCGTCCCAATACAGAGTATTTGGCCTTTCATTTTTGTCCTAAAAATTAAATTCTTACGTTATCTTAATTTAAGCAACCTTTATTAACAATATTTCATAAAACATCGCTAGCTAAGAATTTATATTTGAAATTAAAACAGGATTTTCTCTTGCAATATGTAATTGAGAACGTGAAGTCGTCCATTATTCACAAAAAGTTATGATGAACTTTACAATTACGAGAGGTAGCTATTTCAAACTGAACGAAAAAAAAAATGACCAAGATGACGTGAACCAGCGATCGATGAACTGCACTAGGGTATCAGTCCGTACATTATATACGCTACCGATTCCGCTATGCATCCAATGTGTATTGGTATCTCAACTGTATCAAACACAGTCCCTCGAGAAATTTTAAAACCGATATTTACCGTAAATTTATGTAAAACATTAAGAACAACCTACTTCTTAGCACTTTTTAACAATGATCCACACGCATGTCTCGTTACGGAGTGGAAAGCAGCCTCAGCCATTTTCATATTGCGGCGTATTAATAGCGCGACAGTCAGAGCGCAATGGTACGTAGACTGTCACTGTACACCATTTTTTAAATAAAAACAACATAGAAAAGTGTGATTAAGAAAATGTTGATGGCTGTTAATACATTAGAATATCTTATTGTTATATTGAAAATAACTTACTGAAATATATGTCTTACGTAAGTAACACCCACTTCCAAGAAGGTAACAACACCAGTGAACGTGTGCTACTGCTTCTGACCAACCATCGTGTTTGTGTTTGTTTACATCAGGTTTATTCCTATGGTGAACGGAGTATAGTCATTTCCTTTCCTTTTCCGCTCACAAACAGAACTAGGGATAAATGGCCGTCTGTACGCCTCTAGTGAATCCTCATTTCTCGTGGCTTATCTTCGTGGTTCTTACGCACACTGGATGTTGGCGGAAGTAGAATCATTCGGCAGTCAGTTTCAACTGCTGTTTCTATAAATTTTCTCAATAGCGTTCCTCGAAAATATCGTCTTCTTCCTTCCGGGGATTCCCATCTGATTTCAAAAAGCATCTGCGTGACATTTACGTGTTGTTTGACCCTCCCAGTAACAAATCTAGCAGCCCGTCTCTGAATTGCTTCGATGTCCTCCTTCAATCCGACCTGTTGCGGATCCCAAACACTCGAACAGTATTCAAGAATAGGTCGCACCAGCATCCTATATGAGGTCTCCTTTACAGATGAACCACACTTTACTAAAATTCTCCCAATAAATCGAATTCGAACATTCATCTTCTGTACCACAGTCTTCATATGCCGTTCCATTTCACATCGGTTTGCAACATTCTGCCCAGATATTTCAACGACGTAACTGTGTCAAGCAGTACACTACAAACGCAGGATCCGAACATTATAGGTTTGTTTTAAATCACATTTTTACGCTTTTAGAAGTAGCTGCCATTCATCACATCAAGTAGAAATTTTGTGTAAGTCATCGTGTATCTTCCTACATTCACTCAACTTCAGCACCTTATCGCAAGACACAGCGTAATCAGCAAACAACCGCAGATTGCTGCCCATCCCGTCCGCCAAATCATTTATGTATATATAGAAGAACAGTGGTTCTGTAACACTTTTCTGGGGCACTACCGACGACATCCTTGTCTCTGATGAACCCTCGCCGTCAAGGACAACACACTGGTTTATATTATTACTTAAGAAGTCTTCGAGCCTGTCACACATCTGTGAACTTATTCCCTATGCTCATACCGAGTCAGTAACCTGCAATTAGCCACCGTGTCGAATACTTTCCGGAAATCTTGAAATATGGAACCTGCCTGTTGCCCTTCATCCATAGTTCACAGTGTATCATGCGAGAAAAGGGAAGACTGAGTTTTGCTTTCTAAAACCTTGCTGATTCATGGACATAAGCTTTTCAGTCTCAAGAAAATTTTGATTTTCGAACCGAGAATATGTTGAAGGATTCTGCAGCAAACAGAAGTTATGATATTTGTAATTTTACGGGTTCGTCCTTTCATCTTTCTTACATGTATAAGAGACGTCTGGGCTTTTTTTCAGTTTCTTAGTTCTTTGCTCTAAGCGTGAGATTCTCGATAAATACAACCTAGGTGGGGGTGCCAATGCCATAAAGTATTCTTCATGGATTTGTGGCACAATACACAGAACATTGAGGGACAAGACAAGGAAGAATACCTTGAAAATGTTGTACAAAGGAATGACTACTCTTGTTCTAATATATGGAATCTAATATTCAAATACTGAAAGAAAGCATAAAATGGTTATAGTATATCAAGAGAGCAGGGGAAGCCAAATTAATTAAAAAAGTAATCAGTTTTAAACCAAGAAGAAAGAAATGCAAGACTATCGAGTAAGGGATGGCTCCAGTGAAGAAGCGACAGGCTGTAAGCCTACTCCATGAGAAGAAGAAGGTGAAGGTGATAATGTGTATCTTATACCCGGATATGCACATGTACAACAAAAGAGAAAGTCGTCTATTTATGCAGGGAACTGAATAAGCAACTGGAAATTGTCTAAATATGGACATAAAATTAGGTTGCCTTTCCAGGCCGATCACTATTAATCATTGTTATTCATCTTCAATATTACAGCGGTACTGGCCCAGCTTCCTATAATGTCTGCAGCAAAACCTGCAAAACAGTGACCGTCCCTTTCCGCTGGCTTACATTTTATTCACACCTACTTGCTGTGCCCTGCAGAACTCCGCAATGCGGTCTGCTAACAGGGTCGTAAAGGGTTTTGTGGACTTAAAGCGTTGCTAATAATTCATCGTGCTATGTGAGCCAGTACCGCTTTATGGTTTCCATTCAGCTGCAAACTTTGTTTTTATTACACTCAACGTTACTGGTTACAGACACAGAGATTCAAATATTTATTTGCCTTATTTCTTAATTAAAGGTACAATAATAAAAAAATTTCCCATCTTTCATGTACAACTGGTTTACGATAACTGTCTAGAGGATATTAAGAACCGTGAAACAGTTTTACACTACTTTCATTAGATTCTAAAGTGCTGAGTGTTGTCTCTCGTCTAATGAAGATTCAAAATATAATAAAATTATACTCGATAGAAAATTGAAGCTTATAGACAGATTTACGTAGGTGTTAATTCTTTAATTATATGTATTGACTTATTCACAGGGCTGAGGCCCTCTCTTACACCTGATCACGCATTTTACATACTGACGCCTCTACAGGCTTTTTCAGCTGTTGATGTCGAAGGTAAAACCATCTGTGTTGCTTTTCCGCGTCATGTTCCTCTTCAAATATCTGCTCACACAATCGACGTTTCGCTCCTCTGCTCAGACCTTCTTCAGTATCTTCAGGTGTCCCCGATTAGCTGAACATTTGACACAGCATAACAAACTACGAGGGCAGTTCAATAAGTAATGCAACACATTTTTTTTTCTCGGCCAATTTTGGTTGAAAAAACCGGAAATTTCTTGTGGAATATTTTCAAGCATTCCCGCTTCGTCTCGTATAGTTTCATTGACTTCCGACAGGTGGCAGCGCTGTACGGAGCTGTTAAAATGGCGTCTGTAACGGACGTGCGTTGCAAACAACGGGCAGTGATCGAGTTTCTTTTGGCGGAAAACCACGGCATCTCAGATATTCATAGACGCTTGCAGAATGTCTACGGTGATCTGGCAGTGGACAAAAGCACGGTGAGTCGTTGGGCAAAGCGTGTGTCATCATCGCCACAAGGTCAAGCAAGACTGTCTGATCTCCCGCGTGCGGGCCGGCCGTGCACAGCTGTGACTCCTGCAATGGCGGAGCGTGCGAACACACTCGTTCGAGATGATCGACGGATCACCATCAAACAACTGAGTGCTCAACTTGACATCTCTCTTGGTAGTGCTGTCACAATTGTTCACCAGTTGGGATATTCAAAGGTTTGTTCCCGCTGGGTCCCTCGTTGTCTAACCGAACACCATAAAGAGCAAATGAGAACCATCTGTGCGGAATTGCTTGCTCTTCATGTGGCTGAGGGTGACAATTTCTTGTCAAAGATTGTTACAGGCGATGAAACATGGGTTCATCACTTCGAACCTGAAACAAAACGGCAATCAATGGAGTGGCGCCACACCCATTCCCCTACCAAGAAAAAGTTTAAAGCCATACCCTCAGCCGGTAAAGTCATGGTTACAGTCTTCTGGTACGCTGAAGGGGTTATTCTGTTCGATGTCCTTCCCCATGGTCAAGCGATCAACTCTGAAGTGTATTGTGCTACTGTTCAGAAATTGAAGAGACGACTTCAGCGTGTTCGTAGGCACAAAAATCTGAACGAACTTCTCCTTCTTCATGACAACGCAAGACCTCACACAAGTCTTCGCACCCGAGAGGAGCTCACAAAACTTCAGTGGACTGTTCTTCCTCATGCACCTTACAGCCCCGATCTCGCACCGCACCGTCGGATTTCCATATGTTTGGCCCAATGAAGGACACAATCCGTGGGAGGCACTACGCGGATGATGAAGAAGTTATTGATGCAGTACGACGTTGGCTCCGACATCGACCAGTAGAATGGTACTGTGCAGGCATATAGGCCCTCATTTCAAGGTGGCGTAAGGCCGTAGCATTGAATGGAGATTACGTTGAAAAACAGTGTTGTGTAGCTAAAAGATTGGGGAATAACGTGGTGTATTTCAATGCTGAATAAAACAACCCCTGTTTCAGAAAAAAAATGTGTTGCATTACTTACTGAACTGCCCTCGTAGAATGTTTTAAATGACAGTGGCTAACAAACCATCCTGAAGTACGTAAGTTTAGAGGGTTCAGTGTGCGTACACAGACAAATAATAGTAACTATTTTCTTCTTCGATACTTGAATTGAGTCGCACAAGAAATTCGACAACAGTATCACAAAGTGTAGTCCACTGCATGTTATAGTGTGGCTAAAGGAGTATACGGGGTGGTCCATTGATCGTGATCGGGCCAAATATCTCACGAAATAAACGTTAAATGAAAAAACTACAAAGAACGAAACTTGTCTAGCTTGAAGGGGGAAACCAGATGGCGCTATGGTTGGCCCGCTAGATGGCGCCAGCATAGGTCAAACGGATATCAACAGCGATTTTTTAAACAGGAACCCCCATTTTTATTAGATATTCATGTAGTACGTAAAGAAATATGAATGTTTTAGTTGGACCACTTTTTCCACTTTGTGATAGATGTCGATATAATTGTCAGAAACATATGGCTCACAATTTTTGACTAACAGTTGGTAACAGGTAGGTTTTCTAAATTAAAATACAGAACGTAGGTACGTTTGAACATTTTATTTCGGTTCTTCCAATGTGATACATGTACCTTTGTGAACTTATCATTTCTGAGAACGCATGATGTAGCGTGTTTTTCTGTAAATACCACATAATGCAATAAATGCTCAAAATGATGTCCGTCAACCTCAATGCATTTAGCAATAATACATGTAACGACATTCCTCTCAACAGCGAGTAGTTCGCCTTCCGTAATGTTCGCACATGCATTGACAATGCCCTGACGCATGTTGTCAGGCGTTGTCGGTGGTTCACGATAGCAAATGTCCTTCGACTTTCCCCATAGAAATAAATCCGGGGACGTCAGATCCGTTGAACGCGCGGGCCATGGTATGGTGCTTCGACGACCAATGTCATGGAAATGCTATTCAATACCACTTCAACCGCACGCAAGCTATGTGCCGGACATCCATCATGATGGACGTACATCGCCATTCTGTCATACAGTGAAACATCTTGTAGTAACGTCGGTAGAACATTACGTAGGAAATCAGCATACACTGCACCATTTAGATTGCCTTCGATAAAATGGGGAACAATTATCCTTCCTCTCATAATGCCGCACCATACATTAACCCGCCAAGGTCGCTGATGTTCCACTTGTCACAGCCATCGTGGATTCTCCGTTGCGCAATAGTGCATATTATGCCGGTTTACGTTACCGCTGTTTGTGAATGACGCTTCGTCGCTAAATAAAACGCGTGCAAAAAATCTGTCATCGTCCCGTAATTTCTCTTGTGCCCAGTGGCAGAACTGTACACGACATTCAAAGTCGTCACCATGCAATTCCTGGTGTATGGAAATATGGTACGGATGCAGTCGATGTTGATGTGGCATTCTCAACACCGACGTTTTTGAGATTCCCGATTCTCGCGCATTTTGCTACTGATGTGCGAATTAGGCGCGACAGCAGCTAAAACAGCTACTTGGGCATCATCATTTGTTGCAGGTCGTGGTTGACGTTTCACATGTGGGTGAACACTTCCTTTTTCCTTAAATAACGTTACTATCCGCCGAACGTTCCGGACACTTGGATGATGTCGTCCAGGATACCGAGCAGCATACATATCACACGCCCGTTGGGCATTTTGATCACAATAGCCATACATCAACACGATATCGACCTTTTCCGCAATTGGTAAACGGTCCACTTTAACACTTGTAACGTATCACGATGCAAATACCCTTCGCAGCGGCGGAATGTTACGTGATGCCACGTACTTATACGTTTGTGACTGTTACAGCGACATCTATCACAATCGAAGCAGTATAGATGGTGATTTGTGGCATCTCTGCGAAACAGTACAATGCTGATGCACGCACGAGTGTTTCGGAACACACCGTTGTTGAACATGGAGCTCTTCAGCAGACGACCACTACCTGTTCACATGTTGATTCAACGACTCTTCCATTACGATGGCATTAGGCACGGGACCGTCGGTATTCTACCATCAATCAATGAAAACCTGTCGGCCCTCCGGGTGAATCATATTTTTTCTACACTAAGTCTATGGTCGTCTCGACAAACGCCGTCATCGAGCTGAACGACGGCTAGAAATCTTCAGCGAGCCACGGACGCTCGCTGATGGGAGAAATGCCATGCTATGGGAGATATTCTCCTGCGCTTGCTTGGGACCTGTGATAGTAATCGAAGACACGCTGACAGCTGTGAGCCAGGTACATCCCTTCATGTTTGATGTCTTACCTGACTCTTTCAGCGGTGTAATGATCGCTGTCTCGGAGCCCGAACCGTGCTACTGCAGTTTGATGAGCATCGTAATGAACTCATTCGATGTCTCAATGACCAAATTCGCCTGATGCAAATCCTGTGGAATCCATCTGATCGCTACCGGGCACCACACCGCGTATGCAAATCAGCGGCCCGTTATTTACGTGAATTACATGAGCTGTGCGTAGACATGTAACGCCACATTCCTCCACGAACCTGACAAGAAAATATCGGATTCTTGATATGGAGAATCAGCGTTGTATTTCTTTCCAAAGGAGGACAAACGAGCTATCAAGCAAGTGATCATGATGTTTTGGCTAATCAGTTTATATAAGTGACACCTCCATGTAGAACCTTTGTCCAAACCAGTTAAAAACAATATGCCCTAGAAAGTCAAGCCGATCCAACTTTATGTATATATATATATATATATATATATATATATATATATATATATATATATATATATATATCCCCCCATGAACCATGGAACTTGCCGTTGGTGGGGAGGCTTGCGTGCCTCAGCGATACAGATAGCCGTACCGTAGGTGCAACCACAACGGAGGGGTATCTGTTGAGAGGCCAGACAAACGTGTGGTTCCTGAAGAGGGGCAGCAGCCTTTTCAGTAGTTGCAAGGGCAACAGTCTGGATGATTGACTGATCTGGCCTTGTAACAATAACCAAAACGGCCTTGCTGTGCTGGTACTGCGAACGGCTGAAAGCAAGGGGAAACTACAGCCGTAATTTTTCCCGAGGGCATGCAGCTTTACTGTATGATTACATGATGATGGCGTCCTCTTGGGTAAAATATTCCGGAGGTAAAATAGTCCCCCATTCGGATCTCCGGGTGGGGACTACTCAAGAGGATGTCGTTATCAGGAGAAAGAAAACTGGCGTTCTACGGATCGGAGCGTGGAATGTCAGATCCCTTAATCGGGCAGGTAGGTTAGACAATTTGAAAAGGGAAATGGATAGGTTGAAGTTAGATATAGTGGGAATTAGTGAAGTTCGGTGGCAGGAGGAACAAGACTTCTGGTCAGGTGACTACAGGGTTATAAACACAAAATCAAATAGGGGTAATGCAGGAGTAGGTTTAATAATGAATAGGAAAATAGGAATGCGGGTAAGCTACTACAAACAGCATAGTGAACGCATTATTGTGGCTAAGATAGATACGAAGCCCACACCTACTACAGTAGTACAAGTTTATATGCCAACTAGCTCTGCAGATGACGAAGAAATTGAAGAAATGTATGATGAAATAAAAGAAATTATTCAGATTGTGAAGGGAGACGAAAATTTAATAATCTTGGGTGACTGGAATTCGAGTGTAGGAAAAGGGAGAGAAGGAAACGTAGTAGGTGAATATGGATTGGGGGACAGAAATGAAAGAGGAAGCCGCCTGGTCGAATTTTGCACAGAGCACAACATAATCATAACTAACACTTGGTTTAAGAACCATGAAAGAAGGTTGTATACATGGAAGAACCCTGGAGATACTAAAAGGTATCAGATAGATTATATAATGGTAAGACAGAGATTTAGGAACCAGGTTTTAAATTGTAAGACATTTCCAGGGGCAGATGTGGACTCTGACCACAATCTATTGGTTATGACCTGTAGATTAAAACTGAAGAAACTGCAAAAAGGTGGGAATTTAAGGAGATGGGACCTGGATAAACTAAAAGAACCAGAGGTTGTACAGAGATTCAGGGAGAGCATAAGGGAGCAATTGACAGGAATGGGGGAAATAAATACAGTAGAAGAAGAATGGGTAGCTTTGAGGGATGAAGTAGTGAAGGTAGCAGAGGATCAAGTAGGTAAAAAGACTAGGGCTAGTAGAAATCCTTGGGTAACAGAAGAAATATTGAATTTAATTGATGAAAGGAGAAAATATAAAAATGCAGTAAGTGAAACAGGCAAAAAGGAATACAAACGTCTCAAAAATGAGATTGACAGGAAGTGCAAAATGGCTAAGCAGGGATGGCTAGAGGACAAATGTAAGGATGTAGAGGCCTATCTCACTAGGGGTAAGATAGATACCGCCTACAGGAAAATTAAAGAGGCCTTTGGAGATAAGAGAACGACTTGTATGAATATCAAGAGCTCAGATGGAACCCCAGTTCTAAGCAAAGAAGGGAAAGCAGAAAGGTGGAAGGAGTATATAGAGGGTTTATACAAGGGCGATGTACTTGAGGACAATATTATGGAAATGGAAGAGGATGTAGATGAAGATGAAATGGGAGATATGATACTGCGTGAAGAGTATGACAGAGCACTGAAAGACCTGAGTCGAAACAAGGCTCCCGGAGTAGACAATATTCCATTGGAACTACTGACGGCCGTGGGAGAGCCAGTCCTGACAAAACTCTACCATCTGGTGAGCAAGATGTATGAAACAGGCGAAATACCCTCAGACTTCAAGAAGAATATAATAATTCCAATCCCAAAGAAAGCAGGTGTTGACAGATGTGAAAATTACCGAACTATCAGCTTAATAAGTCACAGCTGCAAAATACTAACACGAATTCTTTACAGACGAATGGAAAAACTAGTAGAAGCCAACCTCGGGGAAGATCAGTTTGGATTCCGTAGAAACACTGGAACACGTGAGGCAATACTGACCTTACGACTTATCTTAGAAGAAAGATTAAGGAAAGGCAAACCTACGTTTCTAGCATTTGTAGACTTAGAGAAAGCTTTTGACAATGTTGACTGGAATACTCTCTTTCAAATTCTAAAGGTGGCAGGGGTAAAATACAGGGAGCGAAAGGCTATTTACAATTTGTACAGAAACCAGATGGCAGTTATAAGAGTCGAGGGACATGAAAGGGAAGCAGTGGTTGGGAAGGGAGTAAGACAGGGTTGTAGCCTCTCCCCGATGTTATTCAATCTGTATATTGAGCAAACAGTAAAGGAAACAAAAGAAAAATTCGGAGTAGGTATTAAAATTCATGGAGAAGAAATAAAAACTTTGAGGTTCGCCGATGACATTGTAATTCTGTCAGAGACAGCAAAGGACTTGGAAGAGCAGTTGAATGGAATGGACAGTGTCTTGAAAGGAGGATATAAGATGAACATCAACAAAAGCAAAACAAGGATAATGGAATGTAGTCTAATTAAGTCGGGTGATGCTGAGGGAATTAGATTAGGAAATGAGGCACTTAAAGTAGTAAAGGAGTTTTGCTATTTGGGGAGCAAAATAACTGATGATGGTCGAAGTAGAGAGGATATAAAATGTAGGCTGGCAATGGCAAGGAAAGCGTTTCTGAAGAAGAGAAATTTGTTAACATCGAGTATAGATTTAAGTGTCAGGAAGTCATTTCTGAAAGTATTCGTATGGAGTGTAGCCATGTATGGAAGTGAAACATGGACGATAAATAGTTTGGACAAGAAGAGAATAGAAGCTTTCGAAATGTGGTGCTACAGAAGAATGCTGAAGATTAGATGGGTAGATCACATAACTAATGAGGAAGTATTGAATAGGATTGGGGAGAAGAGAAGTTTGTGGCACAACTTGACCAGAAGAAGGGATCGGTTGGTAGGACATGTTCTGCGGCATGAAGGGATCACCAATTTAGTATTGGAGGGCAGCGTGGAGGGTAAAAATCGTAGAGGGAGACCAAGAGATGAATACACTAAGCAGATTCAGAAGGATGTAGGTTGCAGTAGGTACTGGGAGATGAAAAAGCTTGCACAGGATAGAGTAGCATGGAGAGCTGCATCAAACCAGTCTCAGGACTGAAGACCACAACAACAAACAACAACATATATATATATATATATATATATATATATATAGCCCAATATTGGAGAAATCGATGTTATATTAGTTTGAAGAGGAAGTAAGTAACGTCCATAGAGATATAGCTGGATTATCAGAAGTACAAAACAAATTATAAAAAAGGTATGTGTTTTGTTCTAAAGAAAAAACTTCAAAAAAGCACTAGAGATAGTGTTAATATCATGGAAATATAATAAGACTTACTTTAAAATGAAATATGTGATGGGAATCCTTCAAGCTTAGGCATTAATACAGTTGAGGAGAAGGTTGAAGTCGAAGAGTTGCAGAAACTGATAACTGGAAATAATGCCGACTACAACATGATAACTGAGGAGTTTGATGTGAAAGCTGGCTAAAAAGTAAAGAATTAACTCCTTAATGAAGAAATCTGCTATAATACCATAAATGAGAGTGGTCATGCATCAGGAGAAATCGACACGAGCAACAAGTTATCGCCTGGTATTGAAATTTGCTCAAAGTAAACGTTCGATAGACGCTCGGTAGTTACTCTATGCCAGACGTGGTCTAACTACTGTGTGATCAACAAGGGATCTAATATATTACGTTCTTTGTCAACTTCATCAATTAATTCACAAGCTGCTATAAATTTGTGTTTTGTACAGAATGTTATAGCATCTGTAAACATAATTGCTTAGAAAAATGGTCGTCTAAATAACAAGTTTGTTTGTGTGGTCATCCTCCGCAGCAAGCATATAAATACTAGTTTTGTTAATAAAACTGCCTTTTCCTGCTGTTAGTTACTTTATTTATCCCATACGCGTTTCGCCGACGTGTACGACGAAATAGTTGTATCAAGTGACAAAAGAACAATAGTCCACCACAAAAAAGAGTGAGAAACATGGTGAACAGTGTGTGGAAGGCGAGAACACAAAGATGTGATTATATGGCAGTGATAAAAGTGGTGGAACGACCTCCAGACCAGATGTGAGGAAACGCAGATCAGCAAATCGTAAGTAATTATTTTTTTACAAAGAATTGCGAAGTGAACTGTTTGATAAACTATAACTAACATAACTGTATCGTTATAGAACCCACTGATGATGCCTCAGAACAGGAGAAGGCGAAACGCGTATGGGATAAATAAAGTAACTAGCAGCAGGAAAAGGCAGTTTTATTTACAAAACAAGGTTGTCTAAATGTTGACACTTTCGATCGCTTGTAACTGAAAGGGCATGCAAATATTGGAGTTGATGTTCCGACAACATTTCAGTGGCACGTGAGAACTGGACGTACTAACAAATGGAAACATGTGTCCTTCAGCGATAACTGAGGCGGTGGAAACTGCTACACCAATTTGCGCACCACCGTGATAAGGACCTATCACAGTGCTGTGCTCATTGTAAATCTTGGCTATATAGATCTCCAATGCGCGATGTATGCTTTAGGAAAGAAGAGTTATTTTGTACAGTAACAAAATGCGTGCTGCGCTGAAATTTTCTGTCATACCAGTACCGTATATCACGTAACGTGTCTTGCTGTGAAGGCTCAGTTGATTAAAACTATTCTTGGTTCCGTATAAAGTTAAAATCTGAAAAGTTGCAATGCAAAGTACCTTCAATTAGAGAGCGTAAGAATTGTTTATTAAATTTTTTGTCAGACACAAAACGGTCACTGGCTCACTTTCAGCGCTATTCAGTAGGCTCGTTGACTGAGTGCGTGCATCTCATACCACATGTGTGAAGCCGTTGATTTTCAAAAAATGGCTCTGAGCACTATGGGACTTAACTTCTGAGGTCATCAGTCCCCTAGAATTTAGAACTACTTAAATCTAACTAACCTAAGGACATCACGCACATCCATGCCCAAGGCAGGATTCGAACCTGCGACCGTAGCGATCGGCCGGTTTCAGACTGTAGCGCCTAGAACCGCTCCGCCACTTCGGTCGGCTTAGTTGATTTTAATACCTTTGGCCACTCATCACTACTTTCACCTCCAGCGACTGCTTATAAATGCTGCCAGAAATTGAAAGTGTCACTTAGAACAACGTTAATAGATCGAGCGAGTAGGCGCTGTTGTTAGCACACTGGACTCGTAGTCAGGAAGACGACGGTTCAAATCCACTTCTGGCCAGATTTAGGTTTTCCGTTATTTCCCTGAACCTCTCCAGGAAAATGCAGGAATGGTTTCCCTGAAACGGCAGTACCGATTTCCTTCCTACCCGTGAAACATTCCGAGCTTGTGCTCCATCTCTAATGACCTCGATGTGCACGGGACATTAAACCCTAATTTCCCTTCCGTCTGTAACGCCGGAGATGCATATCCTCCTATTTTCATCTATTGTACTATACATTTTTTTTATTTTATTACCTGAAGATATGACATTTCGGTGTCTTTATACACTCCTGGAAATTGAAATAAGAACACCGTGAATTCATTGTCCCAGGAAGGGGAAACTTTATTGACACATTCCTGGGGTCAGATACATCACATGATCACACTGACAGAACCACAGGCACATAGACACAGGCAACAGAGCATGCACAATGTCGGCACTAGTACAGTGTATATTCACCTTTCGCAGCAATGCAGGCTGCTATTCTCCCATGGAGACGATCGTAGAGATGCTGGATGTAGTCCTGTGGAACGGCTTGCCATGCCATTTCCACCTGGCGCCTCAGTTGGACCAGCGTTCGTGCTGGACGTGCAGACCGCGTGAGACGACGCTTCATCCAGTCCCAAACATGCTCAATGGGGGACAGATCCGGAGATCTTGCTGGCCAGGGTAGCTGACTTACACCTTCTAGAGCAGGTTGGGTGGCACGGGATACATGCGGACGTGCATTGTCCTGTTGGAACAGCAAGTTCCCTTGCCGGTCTAGGAATGGTAGAACGATGGGTTCGATGACGGTTTGGATGTACCGTGCACTATTCAGTGTCCCCTCGACGATCACCAGTGGTGTACGGCCAGTGTAGGAGATCGCTCCCCACACCATGATGCCGGGTGTTGGCCCTGCGTGCCTCGGTCGTATGCAGTCCTGATTGTGGTGTTCACCTGCACGGCGCCAAACACGCATACGACCATCATTGGCACGAAGGCAGAAGCGACTCTCATCGCTGAAGACGACACGCCTCCATTCGTCCCTCCATTCACGCCTGTCGCGACACCACTGGAGGCGGGCTGCACGATGTTGGGGCGTGAGCGGAAGACGGCCTAACGGTGTGCGGGACCGTAGCCCAGCTTCATGGAGACGGTTGCGAATGGTCCTCGCCGATACCCCAGGAGCAACAGTGTCCCTAATTTGCTGGGAAGTGGCGGTGCGGTCCCCTACGGCACTGAGTAGGATCCTACGGTCTTGGCGTGCATCCGTGCGTCGCTGCGGTCCGGTCCCAGGTCGACGGGCACGTGCACCTTCCGCCGACCACTGGCGACAACATCGATGTACTGTGGAGACCTCACGCCCCACGTGTTGAGCAATTCGGCGGTACGTCCACCCGGCCTCCCGCATGCCCACTATACGCCCTCGCTCAAAGTCCGTCAACTGCACATACGGTTCACGTCCACGCTGTCGCGGCTACCAGTGTTAAAGACTGCGATGGAGCTCCGTATGGCACGGCAAACTGGTTGACACTGACGGCGGCGGTGCACAAATGCTGCGCAGCTAGCGCCATTCGACGGCCAACACCGCGGTTCCTGGTGTGTCCGCTGTGCCGTGCGTGTGATCATTGCTTGTACAGCCCTCTCGCAGTGTCCGGAGCAAGTATGGTGGGTCTGACACACCGGTGTCAATGTGTTCTTTTTTCCATTTCCAGGAGTGTATAATTGGTTTGTTTTGTAAATATTATTTGTGTTTTTACGCTGGGCCTTGCCTAGGGAAAACTATGCTATCGAACGATTAGGATCTTGAGTAGTGTTAACGCCGCCGCGTGGAGCGCGGGCAGAGGAGAGTCTGGCTGGAGTAGGGCGGTGGAGCAGCTGTGTTGAGTGATGCTCCCGCGAGTTGCCGCGCTTTCGGGGTTTGGCAGCATGTAATTGCGCTCGACTTGCTATGATAGTTTCTGGCACGGTGTCGCGGACGGGAAACATGAAGAGCCCGTTTCGCCAGGTGACCGTATCGAGAAGAAGGCGCCCCAACATACAGCTTCTGTGACAGCGACGGCTGACAATAAGTGATTGTCGCCACCTCCTCGATTGGCGACTTCAAGCCTTCAATAAACCAACAAGGAAGACTGAAAGCACGTAAAGTTTTAGAATTGTATGTCAGACCTCAGCTTTTTAAACTGTTCCATTTGCATCACTAAAATACAGCAAGTTAGCATTAACCTTTGTTGCTCATTGTCCCAATTGCATTACCAAGCAGGGTTCCTTCCGTTTTCCGAAATGAACCCGAGTACCGTTGAAATTCAAACGCCAGCATTAAAGTAATATCATTCCATTTCACTGCTTTAATTTCAAAGTTCAGTTAAAGTATTCATAGCTGACTACAATAACCAAACAGAACTATATTTAAATTACACAAGCACAAATTAAGAGTGCGAGTTTTGTTACCGTATTTTAGCTTACCTGTGACTGTAGCTCAGCTTGGTACGTACTAAATTTTACTATTGTTAATTGTTAAAAGTTATTAAATCAAGTTCAAAGTTAAATCTCTTGTTTATAAATTGCGTAAATTCAAGTTGCTTTTTAGATGATTGTTGAGGTAGCCCAAGACTAACCTTATTTTATTTAATTTCGTAGTGCTTCAGAAACAAAGTTCACTATTAATTTCTGTCACTAAATTAAATTTCAATTTTCCGGTTTTATTAATTATTTTGCTAAATTAAGTCAGATTGTAGCGAAATTTATTACTTCTGACAAACGTTCAGTTTTCACACAACACGTGTCAACCTTCAGTTGGCACGCTTTAATGCTAAGTATATGTGCATTAACCTTTCTTTTTCAGTTATTATAGCAATTGTCCATAGGACTGGCGACTGTAATTTTCCCCAAATCTCAAATACCTAATTAACGCCAGTTAATTGTTAACCTAATGACCGCACATTTACTTTCTTTATTAACTTTACCCTTTTTCAAAATTAATTTTCACTAATTCCACTTGCATTTTTCCTTTCATTAGATGTAACCCTTCCTCCCTCTTCACCGACAGATTAACTTCGGTGACGATTACTTTTTCCCGAATTTGCATTAGGTACACACGGTTTAGTTTTTCACTGTCTTTAAGGTCGATAAGTGAGGGGGAGGTTACACGTCCTTTCTTCGCCTCCTGCCTTCGAACGCTACTAAACTGATACTCTAGTACTTCTAAGCCTGTGGGACACACTGATTAAAATTTAATCTTTAAGCGAGCCTGTTTTCTGTTTTTTCATTTCAAGAAAGAAGAACGGCTTGAGAACATGATGGCTTCTGCGTGTTGCTAACGTTGCTAGAAATATTCATGTGGAGATTGTAATACGAGCTATTCACGTACGTGCTGGTGTAGCTTGACGGCCTCTTGGCCTCTTTTGGACTTTGAGAAGGGGAGAAATATAGGGATAATTCACATGTGAGCATCATACCTACAGCTTGCATAGACTGGTTTCCTCAACTCAGTGACTGAAGAGTGAACGGGAACCGGATGATCTCAGAACAACAACGTAACAAGGAGAGTAGACACCACGAGGAAATCGTAGGATTGTTCTAGTGGCTATGGCGAATAGCAGAAATCCGGGCGGAGTGTCACCATGGTTCTTCGAGAACATGCTTGTGGATGCTGGACCAAGATTTCGAGTTACCATGCATCATGTAAAATTTAACCATCTCTATGCACAGCAACTGTAGACTATAGGGAAGGAGAGGCACACAGTAATCAGTTGCTATCACATTAGTTTTATTAATCTTTCATATCTAGATTTGGACCATAAATACCGATCTTCAATACATTTGAGTTAAAGTCCAACAAATTGTCGGCAGCACACGTCACTATATGATCTTACTGGGATAGTAAACTATTTACTTCCGCCTACACAACATTAAGCTCATATGGCGACACGGACTGCCCCGAGTTTGCTGGATTGCAACTCAAATTTACTGAAGATGGCTATTTATAGCCGAAGTCTAGATATTCAAGACTAATAAAAACTAATGGGATTGCGACTAATTGGTGTATGCCTCTCCTTCCTCATATACCACTGATATCACTGATCCATGCCACAATCAGGAGAGCTTTCAGTAGCGTAGGATCATAGCCAACTGCAACGTTTAGTGGCTTTCAGTGGTGTTCGGCAAACTCTTGCTTCCCTTTATGGTGATCAGAATGGAATCAAATTCTCGGGATCCATACCCCTGCTGCTCCAGGAAAAATGGTGTGAGTAGCTATTCAATACGACAACAGAATTTATTTGGTAATTGAAGAGAGGCTGAAGACTCGACAGTGTGTGGGAAGAATGGGAATACTCTGTTGTCACACCCTTCGTGACCACAATACGAAATGACACATTCGTTCAGGATAAGGCAAAACACCTCATTGTGCAGTACCAATGCCTTTGGGATACTTGAATGGCCTACCTGGTCCACTAACTTGTCACCTGTAGAGTGTATTTGGGGTATGAGAGAATTATGTACACTTTATACGAGCCCTCGGTCAGTAGCCTCCATGGGCTGACATAGCATATATTTCAATCATGGCGAGAAACTCCTCGATATGATATTCGGAGGTTGTTTCCATGCTAACAACAAAAACTAGAGTGCATACTTTTATGTGTAGCTCACACCTGATACTAATGTGGATTACGACCATCAATCCCAGAGGGAATAATTGTTTAATTATTTAATACTCGTTATGTGATGACTGTCTCCTCAAAACCCGCCAGGGTAGCCGAGAGCGCTGACGCGCTGCTTCCTGGACTCAGGTAAGCGCGCTGGCCCCAGATCGAATCCGCCCAGCCGATTAACGACGAGGGCCGATGTGCCGGCCATCCTGGATGTGGTTTTTAGGTGGTTTTCCACATCCTGCTAGGTGAATACCGGCCTGGTCCCCAAGTTCCGCCTCTGTTACACAGCTCGCAGACATCTGAAAACCATCGCACTATTCCATGGATTACACTCGACGCAGACAGTTAGGGTACACTAATTCCGTCCCGGAGGGTACGTGGTGGTGGCAGGAAGGGCATCCGGCCATCCCTTAACCATTAACATGCCAAATCCAATTAACGATGGCTGACCCTGCGTAACTACAGGACAAGGCTCAAGCGATAGACAGAATAAATGAATGTCTCCTTAAAATTTAATGAATAGCGGGCTGCTGTTTCGGTGTAACACTTTCCATATTCCTCCGTATGTGTGAGAGGAGTGAAATTGTACTCTCGATCAGCGTCCTTGTTAATAATCATGCACTTGATGGATAAATAAGTTCACAGTTCAGATGAAGGCGACCACATAACTGCCTGCTGGTGGATCGTGCCTCGTGATCAAACCAATCGTACCGTTGAAGACAGCTATACTCTTGCAGCAGCAAAACTGACGTGTAGCTCATGTCAAGTGCCTTTGCATCCAGGACGTGTCTGAGCTGCTCACAAACAAACATTCCTATGGAGCCTCAGGGGAAGTGACTTCCTTCTCGGTCGTTGGAAGCTGTACGAGCGAGCAAGGAGGTCACGCAGTCCCGTAATGAGGTGTGGTGTCTGTTGCTGCTGCTGCGAGTGGCTACATTATGGAGCACGTTATTACGGGGGGATAAATTTATTATTAGAGGCAGGACATTCGGCGGGATATGAGGTTGCGCGTGCTGCATGGGAATCAGTGCGCGCTGGAAACAACAGGGATAGAGGGGGGGTGGCGGAGCTCGAGGCAAGGGAGGTAGGGGACGGCGTGGTTTGGTGATGGGGTGGGGTGGGGGGATGAAGGAGGGAGAAGCGACCGCGAGAAAGTGGGCCACGTAGTAACGGTGCGGCGCCGTGCCGCGGTCCCTACCCTCGCAGAAATCGATGTCCGCAGGCGCCGCAGCCGTGCACTTGAAACTGCAGACCCACTGAACGGATCGTGGCGTCTTCTGCATAGATCGGCCCACCTGAGGACAGGCTGAAGGTCTTTACGGTAAATGGCCCACTGGACCCCAAAACTGACTGGCACTCGCAATTGTAGAGTAGCACGTTTCCACTTTCATGGGAACTGTGCACACTGAACAAGTCGATCGACTCATTGACGTATACGTGTATACAATGTCACATACACAAGGCTTTCAGTTTTATGCTAGGGACTAATGGCTGGTTCAAATGGCTCTGAGCACTATGGGACTTAACATCTGAGGTCATCAGTCCCCTAGAACTTAGGACTACTTAAACGTAACTAACCTAAGGACAGCACACACATCCATGCCCGAGGCAGGATTCGAACCTGCGACCGTAGCGGTCGCGAGGTTCCAGACTGTAGCGCCTAGAACCGCTCGGCCACACCGGCCGGCTGCTGGAGACATTCCTAAAAAATTTTCCCACCTCTCGCTTCTTTTTGGGAGGTTTCCGTTGATTTGGGCCGGCCGCGGTGGTCGTGCGGTTCTAGGCGCTCCAGTCCGGAGCCGCACTGCTGCTACGGTCGCAGGTTCGAATCCTGCCTCGGGCATGGATGTGTGTGATGTCCTTAGGTTAGTTAGGTTTAATTAGTTCTAAGTTCTAGGGGACAGATTACCACAGCAGTTGAGTCCCATAGTGCTCAGAGCCATTTTTGAACCTTGATTTGGTGGAACTGGATATCCCATCGCAAATATTTCCAATTAGGACTCCGTCCTCTATCTGCCCAACTACTTGCTAGTCTGGTATTGCAGTGAAAAGTCACACACTTCACAATGGGGAATGCTATATTTATTTATTTATTTATTTCATTAACAGAACATAGCAAACCACCGCCTTGAAATGTAAGGTAGGTCGGATACTTCTGAATCTAATAGCAACGACTTCTCATTGTTAGGCAACGTCGTTGGCGCAGTGGATACGCCGGTTCCCGTAAGATCACCGAAGTTAAGCGCTGCCGGGCGTGGCTGGCACTTGGATGAGTGACCATCCGGGCCGCCATGTGCTGTCGCCATATTTCGGGGTGCACTTAGCCTCGTGATGACAATTGAGGAGCTACCCGACCGCATAGTAGCAGCTCCGGTCACGGAAAACCATCATAACGACCGGAAGAGCGGTGTGCTGACCACACGCCCTCCTATCCGCATCCTCAGCGGAGGATGACACGGCGGTCGGATGGTCTCGAAGGGCCACTTGTGGCCTGAAGACGGAGTGCTTTTTTTGAGTGCTCATTGTTAAAATCTTATTGGTATACAGTTGTTAATGCCTTTTTGAATAAAATAAAGAACAATATATAAAGATTTCTCTGAGGTTCTACATCTACATGATTACTCTGCAATTCACATTTAAGTGCTTGGCAGAGGGTTCATCGAACCACAATCATACTATCTCTCTACCATTCCACTCCCGAACGGCGCGCGGGAAAAACGAATACCTAAACCTTTCTGTTCGAACTCTGATTCCTCCTATTTTATTTTGATGATCATTCCTACCTATGTAGGTTGGGCTCAACAAAATATTTTCGCATTCGGAAGAGAAAGTTGGTGACTGAAATTTCGTAAATAGATCTCGCCGCGACGAAAAACGTCTTTGCTTTAATGACTTCCATTCCAACTCGCGTATCATATCTGCCACACTCTCTCCCCTATTACGTGATAATACAAAACGAGCTGCCCTTTTTTGCACCCTTTCGATGCCCTCCGTCAATCCCACCTGGTAAGGATACCACACCGCGCAGCAATATTCTAACAGAGGACGAACGAGTGTATTGTAAGCTGTCTCTGTAGTGGACTAGTTGCATCTTTTAAGTGTCCTGCCAATGAAACGCAACATTTGGCTCGCCTTCGCCACAATATTATCTATGTGGTCTTTCCAACTGAAGTTGTTCGTAATTTTAACACCCAGGTACGTAGTTGAATTGACAGCCTTGAAAATTGTACTATTTATCGAGTAAAACGAATTCCAACGGATTTCTTTTGGAACTCATGTGGATCACATCACACTTTTCGTTATTTGGCGTCAACTGCCACCTGCCACACCATACAGCAATTTTTCTAAATCGCTTTGCAACAGATACTGGTCTTCGGATGACCTTACTAGACGGTAAATTACAGCATCGTCTGCAAACAACCTAAGAGAACTGCTCAGGTTGTCACCCAGGTCATTTATATAGATCAGGAACAGCAGAGGTCCCAGGACGTTTCCCTGGGGAACACCTGATATCACTTCAGTTTTACTCGATGATTTGCCGTCTATCACTACGAACTGCGACCTTCCTGACAGGAAATCACGAATCCAGTCGCACAACTGAGACGATACCCCATAGGCCCGCAGCTTGATTAGAAGTCGCTTGTGAGGAACGGTGTCAAAAGCTTTCCGGAAATCTAGAAATACGGAATCAACTTGAGATCCCCTGTCGATAACGGCCATTACTTCGTGCGAATAAAGAACTAGCTGCGTTGCACAAGGACGATGTTTTCCGAAACCATACTGATTATGTATCAATAGATCATTCCCTTCGAGGTGATTCATAATGTTTGAATACAGAATATTCGATGGATTACTCCTACTAACCTTCTTAAACACTGGTGCGACCTGCGCAATTTTCCAACCTCTAGGTACAGATCCATCGGTGAGCGAGCGGTTGTATATGATTGCTAAGTAGGGAGCTATTGTATCAGCGTAATCTGAAAGGAACCTAATCGGTATACAATCTGGACCAGGTTACAGCGAATTCAATGCTTAACAATTGTTAAAATGGTTCCATATAATTTGTTACTACCCAGTTGATGAGAATATAATTTATGTAATGCAAATATCAAAGAAAAATAATGAAAAAAGAAAATGTAACACAATGAGCGTGGTGAAAATAATTTGTAGTATGGAGAAGGTTCATGGTGTGGGTTCCTGTAGTCATGTCCTAGTTCATGAACCATGGGCAACGTATGAGTGGCCAAGTAAGTGGTCCCGACAGTCGGGATACCAGTTACTTTGGAATAAGGCTGGGCATCTCGGACATATTCTGAGTCGTGGTCACCTTTGTGCTCATATGGCAAAGACTACCATATCCACCGGTTAGTCCCTCAGCCGTTAGGAGTAAAACCCAATGGGACTCGGGGCAAGTAAAGCTAGCAACCTGCTTCCCTGGTACTTTAAATATGATGCTGGCAACAATCAGAGCAAAATGCCTCGGACCTTTGGAGGTGATGGAGTCCCACCTCTAACTGACAAACCAGGGACTCCTAAGATACGACTTGGCAAACAAATGGTAATGAGATGGGGAGCTATTAATATCAATGGGGGCTACTCTGGGAAGAAGGTAGAGCTGGCAGAGGCTGCAAGTAAGATGGGGCTGGACGTTTTAGCTATTAGTGACATCCGGGTAAGGGGTGAGAAAGAAGAGGAAGTGGGAGAATACAAGGTCTACTTGTCAGGAGTCAAAGCAGGAATAGCACAATGGGGTGTAGGGCTTTACATCAGGAAAGAAATGGAACCCAGCGTAGTTGCAATAAGGTATGTAAACGAACGACTGATGTGGATAGATTTGACAGTGTCTAGCAAGAAAATTAGGATTGTGTCAGTATATTCGCATTGTGAAGGGACTGATCAAGATAAGATGGACAGTTTTTATGAGGCACTCAGTGATGTAGTTGTTAGAGTAAAGGACAAGGACAGTGTTCTGCTCATGGGTGATTTTAACGCCAGGATTGGAAATCGAACAGAAGGGTATGAAAAGGTTATGGGTAAATTTGGAGAGGATATGGAGGCCAACAGGAACGGGAAGCAACTCTTGGATTTCTGTGCCAGTATGGGCTTAGTAATCACAAACTCCTTTTTTAAACATAAGAACATTCACCGGTACACGTGGGAAAGCAGGGGAACCAGATCTGTCATTGACTATATAATAACAGATCAGGAATTCAGGAAGGCTGTGAGGGACACACGTGTATTCAGGGGATTCTTTGATGACACTGATCATTATTTAATCTGCAGTGAAATTGGGATTGCGAGGCCGAAAGTGCAGGAGGTCAGGTCCATATGTAGGAGGAAAAGAGTGGAGAAACTTCAGGATAAGGAAATCAGGCACAAGTACATAACAGCGATCTCAGAAAGGTACCAGTTAGTTGAATGTGGTCAATTACAGTCATTGGAAAAGGAATGGACAAGGTACAGGGACACAGTACTAGAAGTGGCTAAAGAATGTCTTGGAACAGTAGTGTGTAAAAGTAGGAGGAAGCAAACAGCTTGGTGGAATGACACAGTCAAGGCAGCCTGTAAAAGGAAAAAGAAGGCGTATAAAAAATGGCTACATACTAGAACTCAGGTAGACAGAGAAAGTTATGTTGTAGAAAGAAACAAAGCCAAACAGATAATTGCAGCATCCAAGAAGACATGTTGGGAAGACTTTGGAAACAGGTTGGAGACATTGGGTCAAGCTGCTGGAAAACCATTCTGGAGTGTAATTAGCAGTCTTCGAAAGGGAGGTAAGAAGGAAATGACAAGTATTTTGGACAGGTCGGGAAAACTGCTGGTGAATCCTGTGGATGCCTTGGGCAGATGGAGGGAATATTTTGAAGAGTTGCTCAATGTAGGTGAAAATACGATCAGTAATGTTTCAGATTTTGAGGTAGAATGGGATAGGAATGATGATGGAAACAGGATCACGTTTGAGGAAGTGGAGAAAATGGTCAATAGATTGCAGTGCAATAAAGCTGCTGGGGTGGATGAAATTAAGTCGGAACTCATCAAATACAGTGGAATGTCAGGTCTTAAATGGCTACACAGGATAATTGAAATGGCCTGGGAGTCGGGACAGGTTCCATCAGACTGGACAAAAGCAGTAATCACACCAATCTTTAAACATGGAAACAGAAAAGATTTTAACAACTACAGAGGTATCTCTTTAATCAGCGTTGTCGGTAAAATCTTCTCAGGTATTGTTGAAAGGAAAGTGCGAGTATCAGTTGAGGACCAATTGGATGAAAATCAGTGCGGGTTTAGGCCTCTTAGAGGTTGTCTGCCCTTAGAACATAGTTCATTGCTACTTGAATGTATTATTCCTTAAATAACTTAATACATTTCTGATATATAAAATTCATTGATTGTAGCTTTGAATAGAGAAGAGGATATACTTCTGTCTGCACACAGTAAGACGAGCAATACATTACTGCTAGTGTGAAGTATACTTTAAACACTATGCAGGATGTCACGGGGGAGGAGGAGCGACGGAATAAAAATTCTTCGAGCCTTTGCTCCCAAGCGACATTACCTTATTATTACAGTCCTAGTATGTGGTGCGGTTTATTTATTTGTTTTATGTTCGTTGTGTTGTTTGTGACTGTGTTGTGGCATGCAGTGTTATGCATTGTTGTTTTTGGTCCCTTACATGTTGATCCCTTCTGAGTCATTTTCACTTAGTGTTGCTTCCTCGGTTTCGGAATCTGTGGTCGTATTTACGTCCTCCCATGTGGTTTGTTGTGTTGTTTTTGTTTGTCTACGCCTCCTTCCATATGGGATTTGGTGCTTGTATAATGCTTGTATAATGCTATAACAAGCTGCTCTGCCGAAGGAAATAAAAGCATATAAAAATAATGTCTAGGTAAATGTCTCCATAGGTCAACCTCCAGAATGAGCGCAATCGTAATAAAGGTGGGTCTCAGAGGTGCGTAAGTTTTCCGATTGCGTTACGACATTCTTCTACACACTCATGGAACTATTCGATGGCTGTTGTTCCGGCAACTTTGTCAAGCGAAGTGCTTCTTCCGAATCCCGTGTACATGAATATCGGCGATAAATTGTCATGTTGTATACCTAATGATTTCTGACAGGTTATTAAAACCCGCAACTGAACCCGTCTTGTTTTCGTTGGGATTGATGGAAATATGAGTCAATTTCTTTCTGAGAGCGTAATGTGTGACGAAACTAAAAATAAAAGACCTGGAGTAGTCAAACCAGAAAAAAAAATTGCAGTAACAGTATATTAAATGAGACTACCACAGCTGATGAAGTAGTGAAATGAATCTGTATTGGTAAATACAAAGTGTTTTATAGCGTAAGGGCTTATACAGAACAATCTTAATGTCACAGCCACTATGCGCAGACACTGAGATGTAAATGGGACTCATCAGAAGATGTATAATTTACGCGATAGCAACGTGCTGAAGAAAGTACTTGGAAAATTATATAACGTGGATGATCAATAAAAAGAACGTAGTAATTAAGCTCAAGTCAGAATTTCCGGCCAAATCTAGAGCAATTAAAGCAGTTACGAAATATCTTCTGGCTGAAATTGATTAAAAAGGCAAGTCGGTAGGTATCTCATTATACAGAACAAGCACGTAAACTATGAAAATGTCGTAACAGTCTGACCGTAAATCAACTTCGCACAGAACACTGTGATGTAACACGCCACTAAGTTTCAGTTCAACGACTTCTAGTACGTAAGTACAAAATATTCTTCGTTACTTTAACTGTGGGCTAGGTAACTTCCTTTGTCGTTTACCACGAACTTAATATGCAATTACTTGGTCGTTTCTGATGCACTTTGTTTAGTTTCTTCACGGTGGGAATCCACAGTCTCAAGGTAATTTCGGTATCGACCTTAAATTAAATTTTCCCAGAGACATGTAAGTCTCTAATTTGTCTACGATAATGTTAGAAGCTGAAGAAGTGAATTAAAATATGTGCTGCAGCCAGGACTCGAACTCGGGTCGATTTGCTTAGGGGGCAGATATGTTGACCATGACACCAGCACAGCATTCTAGTCAGCGTAAATGCACGAACGTCCCCATTATGTCCAATGCTGGGCTGCTATTCCAGTGTCGGAGAGCCCTGGCAATAGTGACAATATAAGGGGAGATGTGAATTGGAGTTTGTGTTGGGGAGGGTATTTGACTTGAGTAGCTCGTGCAGCTATGTCGGCCATAATGCTGTGGTGGTGTAATGGTCAGTATATCTCCTCAACAAACAGCCTACACGGTAGCTCAGCGTGTTCGGTCAGAGGGCTGCACGCTCTCTGTAATCAACGATCAACTTGAACTGATGTGTTGTGACGTCCGCCCGTACCAAACGCAACAAACTATATCAAACTACAAAGGAGTGGGAGGGGGGGGGGGAGGGTGGAAATAAGTAAGGAAACCCGGGTTAGAATCCGGGCTGCAGCACAAATTTTAATTCATTTCTTCAGCTACCAGCGTTATCGTAGATAATGTCGGTATGCTATGACCATTTTTATGGTCACCGTAAGCGGTCAGAAACTGTGTAAAAATGCTGTTATATATCGTTGCATTGAAAATGTCGCAGTATAAGCATGTCCTTGAAGCACTACCTGCTTCTGCGTTTTTATAAAAACTGCGTTGAAGTCTGTGAAAGTGGAAATACACGGTGTGTTCTTGAACACCCTAAGCAACCATTGTCAACACAGCTACAGTTAAATGACGTGCTATACGTCATGTTGCTGTACACAGTATGTGGTGTAGAAGGTGATGTAAACTGTTTTTTAACATGTGCGAGGGATTCTATCAAAACCCAGAGGATATCACCTAAACTGCTTTTCTCCTACAACAAACCCTGCCTGAAGCCATCAGCACTCGTCCTATCTACGCGAGTCGACCTCCTCTTCCTCTACGACCTTCATTAGTACCCATGACTGGGGCACATTGATACTCCACCTGTAATTACACACTCACACATATCAGACACTTCTTAAATGCAGACGGACGCCGGAGTTGACGACAAACACCCACGAGACAACACAACACTACCACTAATCTTCAGGGTGCTCCACGGACTTACAGGCCGCAGCCCTGCTTCACAGTATCTACCCTTTTTCAAAAACCAGCGCGTATCAGGCAACTTTAGCAAAACCAACATTTTGCCTCCTAGCTATAAGGCACTTACACCGCACCTACCAAACCCACCCAACAGCCCCTTACGACCATGAGCCCAGTGACATCTCCGCCGCTCTCCTTGCTCCACCTCTCAACCCTCTTCCCTAACGGAGGGTTCAATAAATAATGCACTTCAATTAAGTTCTGTAATCTCCTCTCCGGTGCGCAGACGTGTGAGTGGCCTTGCGTTGTCATGGAGAAGGAGAAGCTTGTTTGCTTTTTTGTGGCGAAGAATGCGTTGAAGTAGTCTCTTCAATTTTCTGACGATAGCACAATACACTTCGGTGTACATCGCTGCACCATGAGGGCGGACATCACACAGTATAAACCCTTCTGAGGCCGTCGCCATGGCTTTACTGGCTGAGCGTGCTGCTTTGAACTTTTTCCTTTATGTGTATGTGGATTGGCGTTTTGTCTCCAGTTAAAAGTGATAAATCTATGTTTCATCGCCTGTGACGATGTTCGCCGAAACTTTTTCATGATCAGACCCGTAACGTACAAGCAATTCCACACAGATGGTCCTTCGTTGCTCTTTATTGTCTTCTATTATTCAACCAGTGGGCACACATGTCTGAGTTCCACAACTGGTTGGCGAGTGTGTCAACATTACCAACAGAGACGTCCAACTGAGCAGTGAAGAGTTTGATTGTGATCTGTCGATCACCTCGAATGACGGTGTCGGCACGTTCCAACATTGCGGGAGTTAAAATTGTGTGCGGCAGACCAGCACTTAAGAATGGGTAAGCTTGAGAGACGAAATAGTGAAGGCAGCAGAGGATCGAGTAGGTCAAAAACGGAGGCCTACTAGAAATCCTTGGGTAACACAAGAGATACTGAATTTAATCGATGAAAGGAGAAAATATAAAAATATAGTAAATGAAACAGGCGAAAAAGAATAAAAATGTGTCAAAAATGAATTCTTGGGACACATAATCACGAGGGAAGGAATTTAAACTGACCTGTCCAAAACTGAAGCTATTAAACTGAACCTGATACGCGAGACCAAAATACGGCTTCTGGAATGTCTAGCTAGTCATCATCTAAGTGGAAATTCTATCATAACCATGGTTGTGCGAATTGACAGGGATGAAGACACCTTGGGAATGGGATATTGAGGCTGAACGTGAATTCCAGTCTCTAAAACATACGCTCATGGCTGCGCCTTTACTAGCACACCCCAACCTGTTCCAGGACTTTTGCGTAATCCCAGAGAGTGCCAAGATTGGGTTAGGAGTAGTTCTGAGTCAACAGTTTGAAAAAGCTAAAATCAGCAGTAAGAACTTAATATGTAAGCAGTGGTAGCGATCATGAAGATTGCGGAATGCACAGAATAAAGAAAAAGGGTACAGAAAAAAGTTGTCAAGCCCAAAAACAGCTAAGTAAATATTTTGGAAGTCTTGGAGTCGTGCTTCAGGCATTTCCTGCAGCTGTGGCACAGTACTGCTGTTCGAAATATTTGATCTTCTTTATGGCTAATATTCACCTACTGGTTTCGTAGCAAGTACCTTCTTTTGCACTTAGAAAACAATGCGGCACCTCAGTACAGATGAAACTACAGGGCAGGAAAAAGCAATAACACACTGTCGGAAAAAAATCACGTCACCAAAAAGTAACAAGTGTACAGTAGTGAAATTTCGGGAATACGTTTGTCTAGGTAACATCTTTAAGTGATTAACACTGCAAGACCACAGATTAATATAACCACGATATCTGTCATTCCAAAATGAAATGCCGATACGTTAATAACCGGTGTAACCCCCAGGATGTTGAACGCAAGCATGCATTGGTGCGTGCATTGTATTCAACAGGTGCCTGAAGTCAGTTTGTGAGACTGACTTCCATGCCTATTGCGCTTGTTCGGTCAGTAGAGGAACGGATAATGCTGCTCCTGCATGACGCTGGAGTTGTCGTCCAGTGGCGTCCAGTGTGTGCTCGATTGGAGACAGACCTGTTGATCGAGAAGACCAAGGCAAGATGTCGACTCCCTGTAGAGCATGTTGGATTACAATAGGGGTAAGTGGACGAACGTTGACATGTTTGAAATCAGCCCAGGTATGATGTTTATGAACGACAGCACTAAAGGTCGGATCACCAGACTGACGTACAGATTTGCAGTGAGGGTACGTGGGAAAACCGCTAGAGTGCTGCTGCCGTCATACTAATCGCACACCGCACAATAAATCCAGGTACAGATCCATGTGTCTAGCACGCGAACAAGTTGGTTGCAGGCCCTCAACTAGCCTATTTATACTAAACACACAGCCATCACTGGCATTGGGGCAGAAACAGTTTTCCTCAGAAAACACCCCAGACCTCCGTCCTGTTCTCCACTCTCGCTTGACACCACTGAAGTCGCAAATGACGGCGGTTTGGGGTCAGAAGAATGTCCGCTAGAGCGCCTGGATCGGAGCTGTCCAACACTTCGTTGCGTCACTGTAGTGCCAAGTGCTGCTCAGATTTCCGATTCACATGCAGTACGATGCGCCGGATCCATATGCCGAATACGATGGTCTTCCCTCTCGGTAGTGCCATGTGGAAGAATCCGAAGGAAATGCAGTCCGAAAACAAAGGAAATAGGTTACAGTACACTTGTTCGCCCACTGCTTCAATACTGCTCACCGGTGCGGAAGCCGTACCAGAGAGGGTTAATGGAAGAGATAGAGAAGATCCAACGGAGAACAGCGCGCTTCTTTTCAGGATCATTTAGTAACCTCGAAAGCGTTACGGAGATGATGGATGAACTCCAGTGGAAGACTCTGCAAGAGAGATGCTCGGTAGCTCCGTGCGGGATTTTGTTGAAGTTTCGAGTACATACCTTCACCGAGGAGTCAAGCAGTATATTGCTCCCTCCTACGCATATCTCGTGAATAGACCATGAGGATAAAATCAGAGCGATTAGAGCCCACACAGAGGCATACCGACAATCTTTCTTTCCACGAACAATACGAGACTGGAATAGAAGGGAGAACCGATAGAGGTACTCAAGGTACCCTCCGCCACACACCGTCAGGTGTCTTGCGAAGTATGGATGTAGATGTAGATGTAGACGGCCATCCGGAGCCCGGTCTTCTTGTGACTGTACATAACCGTGACTACCGCTGTCAGCAGTCACGTATAGTGGCTACATTCCCGCCAAATCTTTCTACAGTACCGCACAGGGAACATCCAGCTTCTCGTAACCGTATTAGGCGATATCGTTCAAAATCAGTGAGGTGTTGATAGTGGGTTTGTCGCCTTGAAGGCATTCTTTGCGGACATCAACTCACTACATCCGATCTGGAAGGCAATTATTACTGACGATGGTTACAACGTGCATTTAAAGAAAACCTGACTTCCATCCTCATAGTGGCGCTACTAGCGCCACCCTTATGCGACTGGCACGAAATTTGAACAGATATCACCTTTCAGATGCAGGATCACGCCTACCAACTTCCGTTTGTGCCACACATATCCTCCTTGGTGCTGCGATTTGTTTTTCCGTTAGTGTATATGGTTTGTGCACATGAATTTCGATAAAAGCATGCGCTTGCAACGTGCACTCACTGACAGCATAAATGACAAACAATAGCTTTAATTGGACGCTCTATTTGTTAGACTTATGAACTGTTTCTCTGCTCTGAGCATGACAATATTGACTGTCTCGGATTGCAAATAATAAATTAATGTGTAGCCAGTATCTCTTTAGAATGAGATTAATGCAGATATCGTACTCATAACTGAACTGAATGTTGATAAGCAGTAATGCAACTGCTTGCTAGGCTTGAAAGATATTTATAAGTAATAGAAATGGTAAATTTCTGTTTCCGACGCGCAGGATTAACGGGTTCAAATGTTTTTCACGTTTATTATTTTTCGATGGATACAATGAAACCAGTTTAAACTAATTTCTACCCTTTTTTATTACCCTCCTTAACCATCCCTCTGTGCTCAGAGGCGAGTACTATGCACAAATAAGAGACGTATTTTCGTTGTTTTCGTCAAATATTTACATATGCTTCAGGCCGTAGTTTTTGGTACTACACAGATCAAGAAGGTTTTGCATCACCAGAATGAGATTCTCACTCTGCAGTGGAGAGTGCGCTGATATGAAACTTCCTGGCAGATTATAACTGTGTGCCAGACCGGGACTCGAACTCGGTAGGAGACCAGGTATGGGCCTCGTTTTGCATGACCTCGGTTCCGACAGTTCCGGAACCTGTACAGAAAATTGGAACAGAGATCAACATCATTTCCGCTCTTTTTATTGCTCATGAAAACCACACATTGCTTGTGGTACCACCATACAACGAGATCTCCAGAGGTGGTGGTTAAGATTGCTGTACACACCGGGAAATCTAATACCCAGTAGCACGTCCTCCTTCATTGATACGTGCCTGTATTCGTCGTGGCACACTATCCACAAGTTCACCAAGGCATTGTTGGTCCAGATTGCCCCACTCCTCAACGGCGATTCGGTGTAGATCCCTCAGAGTGATTGGTGGGTCTCGTCGTCCATAAACAGCCGTTTTCAATCTGTCCCAGGCATGTTCGATAGGATTCATGTCTGGAGAAAAATGCTGGGCACTCTAGTCGAGTGATGTTATCCTGAAGGAAGTCATTCATAAGATGCGCGCGATGGGGACACGAATTGTCGTCCCTGAAGACGAATGCCTCTCCAATATGCTGCCAGTATGGTTGCACTATACATCGGAGGATGGCATTCACGTATCGTACAGCCGTTACGGTGCCTTCCATGACCACCAGCGACGTACATCGGCCCCACACAATGCCACCCCAAAACAGAAGGGAACCTCCACCTCGCTAAACTCGCTGGACAGTATGTCTAAGGCGTTCAGCCTGACTGGGTTGCCTACAAACACGTCTCCGACGCTTGTCTGTTTGAAGGCATATGCAACACACATCGGTGAAGAGAACGTGATGCCTACCCTGAGCGGTCCATTCGGCATGATGTTGGGCCCATGCTGCATAGTGTCGTGGTTGCGAAGATGGACTTCGCCATGGGTGTCTGGAGTGAAGTTGCGCATCATGCAGCCTATTGCGCACAGTTTGGGTAGTAACACGACGTCCTGTGGTTGCAAGAAAAGCATTATTCAACATGGTGACGCTGCAGTCACGCTTCCTCCGAGTCATAGGTAGCGGTCATCCATTGCAGTAGTAGCCCATGGGCGGCCTGAGCGAGGCATGTCATCGACAGTTCCTGACTCTCTCTCCTCCATGTTGGAACTACATTTCATTGGTTCGCTCCTAGACGCCTGGACACTTCCCTTGTTGAGAGCCCTTCCTGGCACAAAGTAATAATGCGGACGCGATAGAACCGCGGTATTGACCATCTAGGCATGGTTGAACTACAGACAATACGAGCCATGTACTTCCTTATCAGTGGAATGACCGGAACTGATCGGCTCTCAGACCTCCTTCGTCTAATAGGTGCTGCGTGGTAGTTTACATTTTTGGGCAGGTTTAGTTACATCTCTGAACAGTCAAAGGGACTGTGTCTGCGATACAACATCCACAGTCAACGTCTATCTTCAGACGTTCTCCGAATCGGAATGATGCAGAACTTTTTTTATGTGTGTATTCTCTGGCACATTATGAGTCTAATACCATCTAAACTGTGTCTGGCTTCTCTTGACAACCTCCTCATGACTGTGGTTTGGAGATGAGATTCTATTTGAACAAAAATAACTAATTGCTCAAACACCTACACTGTTCTTCAGAATTATTATTGTGTCAGTTTCTCTAACTTCCGCAGGTAAAAAATTCTTTAGTCCGTTTCCATAAACCAATGGTAAACTTGTGGACACAGTGGACACAGGTTCCACCATTGACCTTCTGTTCCTTGGTCGCAAGGACAAGGATGAACCACAACGACGGAAAAATACAGTTTCTTTCCCTTTTATTAAAAAAGTAACGTATGAGATTGGTAAGATTTTACAGAAACATGACATTAGACCGGTCTTTAGACCAACAAAGAAAATAAGTCAAGTACTCCGATCTGTGAAGAATAAACGCCCTCCTCTGTCTACATGTGGTATATGCAAAATTCCGTGTACGTGTGATAAAGTTTACCACCAGCTGTGTCATCTTTCATCCGGTCGTGAAAGTCTTTCACTGAGTAGGCATTATGAGCTCTTTTTAGACATTGCCTTGAGAGATTAGAGGGCACTCTCACTTCTGATTCGGTGTAATGCCGCTTTATGTTCTTAGGGAATATGATCTTCTTGCAGTTTGGCTTCATACATAATGCTGTAATGGTGGGCAGTAGTTAATGCTCTTGCTTGCGTGCTCTAGGGAAGGAATAACGGTAAGCTTTACCTGTGTTCAAGGGAATAGGGTGCCGATTTAAATGATTTCTGTAAAAGCACAGTGACGGTGGGCTGAGGGAAGCGTGTTTTTTTTTCTGCGAACGTGGGTTGAAACATTTCCGTATGGGCGAGTTCCACAGTCTCATTGTGCAGACATATCAGTTGGCGCCAGTCGCTAGGCAGCCACGTCCAGGTAGACTGACTAGCACCGAGAAGTCGCCGCTGCAATGGCCAGTGCATTGTAGACCAACAATAAAGTAGATGATGGGCCCTTGATAGGCAGGAAGCCGATGAGGTAACTGTGAACATTCTGCGAATTTCCGTGAGACAGGTCACTGGCGCCCAGACGTCCAGACTCTGTTACAAAACATATTTGTGAAAGCTCGAGGTTTTTAGCGAGTTTATGGTATTTCAAACTTCGAAATGGACGCAACAGGGGAGATAACAAGCTTTTTATGGAGGGGTATGGTTCCATAACGGTCATGTTGTTAGCAAAAGACATGATGTAAACGTGTGGGAAAGAGGCTGCGAGGCTGAATCTCTTTTCCTTTTTTTCCAATTAATTTTAAAGTCTCTGATTGGTCAAATCGGTGTATGCAGAGCAAGGGGTGCTCCCCGAGCTTGAAAGGTCGTGCTCCAGCTGGTGATTGGCTTGTGCTAAAGTGGGGGTAAGTCTAAGATGTAAATAGGCTTTTGCTACCGAGCTGAGGAGGAAAGTGGACAGAAAGAGAAGATCACTCTTGTACTGGCACTTCGCTCTTAAGGAACTACAGGTCTCTAACTAAACGGTGAGACTTGTGTCCTTTGCTAGTGTGCTACTTAGAGCCTATGCCAGTCACCTTCTGAACCGTCATAGGTACTGCTTCTGGCATCACACACGCAACGAAAGATGCGTGGGTATACTTATTTGTCTTCAGTCGCCCATCTCAACATTTGATATATTCCGTCACGCATAGTCGTGGCATGGCGTCAAGTTGGTTTGGCAGACCAGCAAACAGGTCCACCTGCGCCAAAGAAAATGGTTCAAATGGCTCTGAGCACTATGGCACTTAACTTCTGAGGTCATCAGTCCCCTAGAACTCAGAACTACTTAAACCTAACTAACCTAAGGACAACCACATCCATGCCCGAGGCAGGATTCGAACCTGCGACAGTAGTGGTCAAGCGGTTCCAGACTGTAGCACCTAGAACCGCTCGGCCACACCGGCCGGCCTCCACCTGCACACTGGAATCTAATAGCGTTTGAGAGGCTCATAGGAAAGTACCTGTTTTCCGAATTAACTGAATGCAAGACCGCATACTTGCTTTTTTCGGGCACGCGCCATTGATAACAGATTGTGGCCGTCCATGACTTCATTCACCGAATGAATTGTGGTGTGCTGCCCTGACCAGCAGGAGGGTAAAGTATTCGCTGCTACAGCGCAGGGCTCCAGTATATATTTCTCAGCACCCTGTTCTTTCGAACAATATTTCTCTTTTTGGAATGGTAGAGTATAGAAGCTTGATTGTGGGGTGGTTGCAGTGCCATACCCCGGCTTCACGTGTATGAAGTCAGAGGCGGCGATTAGTGTTCTGGTTAGTGTCGTGTGTCGATCCTCAGTTGATCACTTTGCCCACCATAGGCGCCATGCTAGTGAAAGAGTTCGTCAAATAACGATGTTTGTGTGACGTTTCTTTAGTAATTTTTTGTCTTGTTATGTTAAGGTTGAATAAATCTATTGCCATTTAGATCACAACTTCTCCCGTGTCCTGATTAACAGTACCTTGCCATTTTTTATTAAAGTCCATATTCTGAAGGAGTGTAGCAAGCTTGCAGCCTTACATCGAGACACTTCCAGTGATTTTATGAACAACTTGACGGTGTAGCAATGGGTAACCCATTACGTCCTGGGAGCTAGAGGAATTGATCATCCGTTGAGACGTAACTACGAGTATAACATCCAAGAAAGATGTCCTGTTATCATTTTCCGTTTCCATGGTGAACTGGATGTTTGGATTAATTTTATTTAGATGATCAAAGAATTCGTCCAAAGCCTTTCTACCTTTCTATGACTCCTTACAAGGGAACCTCCTCATCGCACCCTCCTCAGATTTAGTTATAAGCTGGCACAGTGGATAGACCTTGAAAAACTGAACACAGATCAATCGAGAAAACAGGAAGAAGTTGTGTGGAACTATGAAAAAATAAGCAAAATATACAAACTGAGTAGTCCATGTGCAAGTTAGGCAACATCAAGGAAAGTCTGAGCTCAGGAGTGCCGTGGTCCCGTGGTTAGCGTGAGCAGCTGCGGAACGAAAGATCCTTGGTTCAAGTCTTCCCTCGAGCGATAATTTTACTTTCTTTATTTTCGTAAATTTATGATCTGTCCGATCGTTCATTGACGTCTCTGTTCACTATAATAAGTTTCGTGTGTGTGTTTTGCGACCGCACCGCAAAACGGTGCGAGTAGTCGACGAAAGGACGTGCCTCTTCAATGGGAAGCGAAAACATCTGATCGCGAAGTCATAGGTCAACCGATTCCCCCACAGGAAAACACGTCTGATATATTCTATACGGAACTGGTGACGGCACGTGCGTCACATGACAGGAATATGTTGTCGACCCACCTAACTTGTACACTTGGCGAATGGGTAAAAAGATTCTTCTACCTTTCCCGATTTAGGTTTTCTTGTGGATGTGATAATCACTCCCAAAAAAGTGATGAAAATATTAGAGTTTGTGACATAAACTGAAAACAAAAAATTTAAATTTCCACTAGAGGGAAGAGTTGAACTAAGGACCTTTCGTTCAGCAGCTGCTCACGCTAACCGCAGGACCACGGCGCTCCTAAGCTCACATTGTCTTTGATGTTGCCTATGTTCCACATGGACTACTCAGTTTGTATATTTTGCTTATTTTTTCATAGTTACACACAACTTCTTCCTGTTTTCTCGATCGATCTGTGTTCAGTTTTTCAAGGTCTATCCACTGTGCCAACTTAGAATTAAATCTGAGGGGGGTGCCATGGGGAGGTTCCCTTGTTAGTATCGTACAATAGATACTCTCTCCAGCGGTTTGCCATAAATGGTGTAGTTGTATAGGATTTCTTTTCCTACATATGCTCAATATTGTACATTTACTGACGATGATGGTCGATGCCAGATCCTGCACTATACATCTGTCCTTTGTAGTCATTATGTGAACCGATACTGCCTTCTGGCGTAGATACCTAGCTACAAACGACCACATCATCTGTGAACAGCCCTAAGGAGCTGCTTACACTTTCTACCAGATCATTTGTATACATTGCTGCGCCACATATAAGTACAGGCGTGGATTCTGGGAATTCTTGTAAAATTTCTGGTAGTAATGGCTGGAAGGTAGTAGTTATGGGGAAGATTGGCACATCAGATGACAGGCACGGGGAATGTTGATATTTTGCTAACAATTGTGAGAGGCGGGTGTTTGACATCACTCGCAAATGGGAAGACACGGCGCGGTGAGCACTATATACAAGTGTGAAGTAATCAGGGCAGCACAGGGCACTGACGTGCTATAAAGAGCCAATACATTGCATTACAACAGCGTCTAGTGACCTGTGTGCAGCGGCCAAAGCATGCAGAGAAACACGAGCAAGTGTGAGCCGTGGTCGGCTCGCGTTAATGCCGCTTTTACTTTTGGGCATTGAGTCGCCATCCTCCCTCAGTTACTATCTGAACGAGTTACTCACTTGCCTCCGTCAGTGGCAGCAGCAGCGCTTATCGATACTGGTACTGCTGTAACTTCTTTGGTGTGGCAGTTATAGGTTGGTTGGTTTGGGGAAGGAGACCAGACAGCGAGGTCATCGGTCTCATCGGATTAGGGAAGGACGGGGAAGGAAGTCGGCCGTGCCCTTTGAAAGGAACCATCCCGGCATTTGCCTGGAGCGATTTAGGGAAATCACGGAAAACCTAAATCAGGATGGCCGGACGCGGGATTGAACCGTCGTCCTCCCGAATGCGAGTCCAGTGTCTAACCACTGCGCCACCTCGCTCGGTGTGGCAGTTATATTTCCGTGTCATCGAGTATGTGGCAGTTGTTCAGGCACGTAGCAGCAGTCGGGGATGGAGCAGCGGTCAGGGACGAAGGAGCATTGGCCACAGAGCCCCAGTGAGGTGCGGGCAGCTGGCTACACACATGGACTGTCCGACTGAAGAAGACTGGAGTGGGAACGACCGTTGGTTGATCGTTCGGTCGGTCGTCTCTTCGGCCGACGTTTATTTCATCTTTTGACCATTTCTGGGTGTGGGGAGTTGGTCGGTTGCGGCGGAGCTGCGAGGAAGTCTCTGCGCCGTGTAATCAGGCCGGGGCCGCTGGCTGTGTGCGCAAGCGGTTGGAGTTGTGTGGCACTAGCTGCTAGAATAGCTAAGTTGGGCATTGCCCACTGCATGCTCTAAGCACTATTGGACTTAACATTTGTGGTCATCAGTCCCCTAGACTTAGAACTACTTAAACATAACCAACCTAAGGACATCACACACATCCATGATGGAAGCAGCATTCTAACCTGCGACTGTAGCAGCAGCGTGGTTCCAGACTGCAGCGCCAAAAGCCGCTCGGCCACAGAGGCCGGCCCACCGCACCTGCGTACTGGAGTTGAGTAATCAGTGAACCTGTCATCAAAGCTTAATCGTTGTGACGCCTCTTTGTTGATTGTTGGTTGTTGCATCCTGAGCTGTCCCATCAAGCAGCAACGTGATGGTGTGTTGGAGTCAGCAAAATTTTGCAGCCGTCTCCCTGTATGGTGTTTAATCTTCGAATGATTATAATTTATTAGTGTAGTGCACCAGTGGTATCTTCTGCCTTGTGGCCGTTGACGTTCCGGTTACGTGCCCTGGTCGTTAGCATAGTTTTGTGGCCGTGTGTTTTCCTCGCTGTGTTGATACTGCCCGGCATGGAGTGTAGCTCGACAGATTGCTGTTGTTCTCTTTTTCCCTTTGAGTGTTTATTGTGCCTTGGCTGGGTTTTATACGCCAATTATTAAGACATAATCCTGCTGCGATCTTCATCTTCACTGGTACTTTCGTTGTCGTGCTGGTGGTCGGGTGGAACGGAATTGATTTTGCCGTGGTTGGTCGTCAGCCGTCTGTAGGTCGTGCTGTAATCCGATTGTTTAGTGTTACGCTTGGCTGTCTGCCTCACCTAAACTGTGGTTAGAGTTTCCTCCCCAGGCCGACCCATGGAACACTTCTGAGAACCACTGTTGTTGTTTGTGATTGTCATTTCATTTGGTCACAGATACTGTGCCAGACCTTCAGCCGTGTATTAATATTGTCTGTTTTATGTTTAGTATATGGCATTTAGCCGAACTTCATAACAACTTTAGATTAGGTCTTCGGGCGTGTTTCATTTAAAATTCTTGTTGATCTGTATTTAGGCGTTCAGCCGCGTTTGTTTCAGAATCTGTGGCTTTAATATGCAAATCCTTGTCTATAAAGTTTCTCTTTAATTATTTTTAATTCTTGAAACGGCCTTCAGCCGTGTTCTGTATATTCTTATCTTAAGGTTGTTTTTAATTATTCTTGAGTAATTGTTTGGGCCTTCAGCCGACAAGATACTTCAGGTTTTCTTAAGATGTCTTTCCGTTGTACCGTGTAGAGGCTTATCTTTAAAGTCTCTCTTTATTCATGTAAAGAAATTTTTTAAATTGGGCTTTCAGCCGAAGAATTCACTTAAATTTTCCTGAATATGGCCTTTAACCGGAATATATTGTTATTTTACTTAAGTAAGGCCTTCTGCCGTTACTCTAAATCCTGGTGTTTTAAAAGCATTCATTTAAACCTATTCTGGAGAAGTTACTTGGGCCCTCAGCCGTGAATTTATCTTATTGTTTTAAGTGGGATACTGTGTATTTGTTTCAGCAATAAAGTTGCGTGTGTTCTAGCATAACTAACAGAAATTGTTTGGCCCCTTCCCACAACCTGATCCGTTCTGTCCTGCGAAACAAAGTTCCAAAGAGTGTCATTGACTTTATTACGTCGAAGGTACACAGCGGGCCTCCTACTAAACTCGGCGTTGGAGCTGTACACCGTGGGTGTGTGCCTCAGCGCCAATACCAATGCCCGAATCTGAAGCTCCAGCATTCAGTCTACCAGCCTTGCGGACGTAGCGCTCCTATTCACGGCACGGCCAAGTGGTCGCCGCTTGTGTTGCAGCGCCTGATAGCCCGGAACACGGTTGAATGCTCCCCCAAGCGCGGGTTGTGGTCTGCAGGTAGGGTGCCGAAGGGAAGCAGCCGACCAGCGTCGCTGCAGTAATCCTTAGCAACTGCGAACATCTGCCCAGGCAGCTCCTTTAGTGACCGCAGACAGCTCTGCCCCCGGGAGGCCACGAGTTCGCGCCCAGGACCCGCCCCTGCGGACTGCAGCTTGAAGTCCGCTGGACAACGTCACCCAGAGAGCGATGGCCAGCAGCCCTCTCGCTCCTTGTGCCGGTGCAGCTCCAAGATGCGGCGCACCCCACCACGGCTATAACGTGTGAGTGCAGCAGATGTTGGAGGTAGCTCCAGCAGGCGAGTTGACTGTCGATACCCATCACCAAAAGGATGTCGTAATTGGCCTGCAACTTAAACAATCGTCATTCCCTCCGGTTCTAGACGTGGACAGAATGGTGGCCTAACTGCTTCCTTGGAGCCTCCGGGCTCATTTATTTATAGGTATTTTGCCTACGCCTCAGACGTTGTTCGTTTGGATGGGACAAGGGGAGTGCTCTCCTCAGCGCACTTCGGCCCCTACACGCAGGTCACTAGGTGCTGTTGTAACTGCAACGTATGTTTTCTTCGTGGCCCTGATTACTTCACTCTTGCCATGTAGTGCCCGGCGGACCGTGCCTTCCCGCCTGCGAGTGGTGTCACACATTTGCCTCACGGAATTGTTTGAAAAATATCAACACTGCCCACATCTGCCATCGGATGTGCCAAACAGTTCCTTAGCTACTATCTTCCAGGCATACCTTCCAGTACTTCTTCGTGACGCAGCACGTTGAAAACAATAACGCTCCTATCACACTTCCTTTGTGTATTTCTGAAATTAGATTCGCTTACGTAGATTTTGTTCCATAAAGAGCAACGCGTTGAGTTCTGCCTGCAAGGTAGTCCTGAATCAGTCGCAAGTCTGGTTTTCACCAAACGGCAGTCCGGGAGGGGGTGTAATCAAATGAAATACACTCCTGGAAATGGAAAAAAGAACACATTGACACCGGTGTGTCATACCCACCATACTTGCTCCGGACACTGCGAGAGGGCTGTACAAGCAATGATCACACGCACGGCACAGCGGACACACCAGGAACCGCGGTGTTGGCCGTCGAATGGCGGTAGCTGCGCAGCATTTGTGCACCGCCGCCGTCAGTGTCAGCCAGTTTGCCGTGGCATACGGAGCTCCATCGCAGTCTTTAACACTGGTAGCATGCCGCGACAGCGTGGACGTGAACCGTATGTGCAGTTGACGGACTCTGAGCGAGGGCGTACAGTGGGCATGCGGGAGGCCGGGTTGACGTACCGCCGAATTGCTCAACACGTGGGGCGTGACGTCTCCACAGTACATCGATATTGTCGCCAGTGGTCGGCGGAAGGTGCACGTGCCCGTCGACCTGGGACCGGAGCGCAGCGACGCACGGATGCACGCCAAGACCGTAGGATCCTACGCAGTGCCGTAGGGGACCGCACCGCCACTTCCCAGCAAATTAGGGACACTGTTGCTCCTGGGGTATCGGCGAGGACCATTCGCAACCGTCTCCATGAAGCTGGGCTGCGGTCCCGCACACCGTTAAGCCGTCTTCCGCTCACGCCCCAACATCGTGCAGCCCGCCTCCAGTGGTGTCGCGACAGGCGTGAATGGAGGGACGAATGGAGACGTGTCGTCTTCAGCGATGAGAGTCGCTTCTGCCTTGGTGCCAATGATGGTCGTATGCGTGTTTGGCGCCGCGCAGGTGAGCGCCACAATCAGGACTGCATACGACCGAGGCACACAGGGCCGACACTCGGCATCATGGTGTGGGGAGCGATCTCCTACACTGGCCGTACACCACTGGTGATCGTCGAGGGGACACTGAATAGTGCACGGTACATCCAAACCGTCATCGAACCCATCGTTCTACCATTCCTAGACCGGCAAGGGAACTTGCTGTTCCAACAGAACAATGCACGTCCGCATGTATCCCGTGCCACCCAACGTGCTCTAGAAGGTGTAAGTCAACTACCCTGGCCAGCAAGATCTCCGGATCTGTCCCCCATTGAGCATGTTTGGGACTGGATGAATCGTCGTCTCACGCGGTCTGCACGTCCAGCACGAACGCTGGTCCAACTGAGGCGCCAGGTGGAAATGGCATGGCAAGCCGTTCCACAGGACTACATCCAGCATCTCTATGATCGTCTCCATGGGAGAATAGCAGCCTGCATTGCTGCGAAAGGTGGATATACACTGTACTAGTGCCGACATTTTGCATGCTCTGTTGCCTGTGCCTATGTGCCTGTGGTTCTGTCAGTGTGATCATGTGATGTATCTGACCCCAGGAATGTGTCAATAAAGTTTCCCCTTCCTGGGACAATGAATTCACGGTGTTCTTATTTCAATTTCCAGGAGTGTACCTACAACCGTCCTTATAATGTCATTTATTGTAAGGCTACCAATTTTCGTCCTCCTATGTACCATCTTCAGGCCTCGGCCGATGCTGAGTGGGTTAGCACCATCCATATAAACGATGCGTCATTGGTCAACATCTGTAACTGGTTTTCACATACTACCTGTAACAGCGTTGCTGCTTCTCCAACTATGAACTGTCAAACTGATGGAGAGGCAACATCGCAGTTCCAGGTGGCTCGCGAAAATCAGTTATAGATGTTGGCCACTGTTGCACCGTCCATATTGATGGTGTTAACCCACTCAGCATCGGCCAAGGCCTGAAGATGGTACATTGAAGCGCCGAAACTGGTAGTCATACAATAAATGACATCGTAAGGACGGCTGTAGGTGTTTTAGTTCATTACATCTTTGAGCTTTCTTTTGCCTGCTAGGCCTTGACTTCTCTTGAATCTGTGATGAAGCTCTCTTTGTTTACGTAGTAGTTTTCTAGGACGACTATTAAACCATGGTAGGTCTTACATGCTTTTGAATTTTTGTTCTCCACGTCTTATTCCTCAGCACTGAATATTTGATGCTGACTACTCAAACACTCCATCAATTGTATCCTGTCGCTCTCGCTAAACAAAAATGTTTTCCTATGTTTCTTAACATTTCTTGTGATACCTGTGCTGTCACCGCCAGACACCACACTTGCTAGGTGGTAGCTTTAAATCGGCCGCGGTCCATTAGTACATGTCGGACCCGCGTGTCGCCACTGTCAGTGATCGCAGACCGAGCGCCACCACACGGCAGGTCTCGAGAGACTTACCAGCACTCGCCCCAGTTGTACGGAACACTTCGCTAGCGATGCACACTGACGAAGCCTCGCTCATTTGCAGAGCAGATAGTTAGAATAGCCTTCAGCTAAGTCAATGGCTACGACCTAGCAAGGCGCCATTAGTAACATTGCATGTATCTATAGAGTCTCACTTGTATCGTCAATAGCGATGTACAACAAGGATGGATTAAAGTTAAGTATTCCAGCAGCTGCGTACTTTTCTTTATAGCATTCATTACGTATCCTGTTTCAGACCTATCTCTGCATGCGTGGGTTAACGCGTGCATATCGGCTTCCTCACTCAGGTAGTGTTCGTAGTGTTGGCTAACTGCTAACACTACAATGCCTATATGCATAGTTGCTAACACAGCCTTACGATCACTGATACCTTACAGTACGTTAACAGATTCGGTATGTTCAGGTTTGTACGATGCTAGGAGGCCCAAGATGTTATCTTCACGAGTTGTTTCTATGATTATCTGCTCGAAGTAATTTTCGGACATACAAATACAATAATGTTACACGAATTCTTGTTTCAAGTAAGAGTTTTGATAGCATGACTCTCCCATCCTACACCCGGGAAGCTGAAGTAACCCCTATTACGGTGGCATGGGGAGCAGAGCTATTAACGATATTGGTGCGCTCTACCATTACAGCTCCTAACCCAGGTGGTTTTTAAAGGAATCCGATTAACATTTCTGACCTACGTTTCATGCTCAGCATCATCCGGATTAATTCACATTCGAAATCCGTGATAGCCTCGCTAGATATTACCGTGTTCTTTACTTCAATAAGTAAACAGCTACCAGTGGCGACTAAATTATCCTTACGATAAAAATTACTTACGGTTTCGACTTACTTCATGCTACAAACACTATATGGCATTTGCAGCCTTCAGTAAGTGATACTTACTCTGGGACCTTTCCTTGGATGCTACTGCAGTATGCTAATACCACATTAGTCTTTTCTACACTGACCGCAAGAAAGAAAAAATCTCAGAACCAATAAGGAGACGTTTGACATAAATGAGAGACGTTTGACATAAATGACAGTTGGCAGGCGTGCTTCTACATCCGAAAAACGTCTATTCAGATTTCGAAACAGTCGAATCAGAGTGGCTCTAGTAGTGCAACTATGATGATGAAAACCAGGTATGCGTTAAATACACGACCATGTTAGTTACCTTTGAGATAAGACGTGGTGAGTTGATGTAAGTCAAGAAAGCCTTTAAGGCAACAAAGATGCTGTTACCAAGACTTCGCTCAGTTTGAACAAGGATGTGTGGCCATAGGAAACTGGATCTTCCTCACGCATTACTGCAGAAAGACTCGACAGGAATGTAGCCCTGTACATGACTGCTGTCATTGTGGCCACTGGAATATACTGTCGCAAGAAGACCGGTCTCCGATGGCCACGTTCCACTGCGGACGGGGAAGACCATCGCGTTCGGCATATGGTTCTGGCACATCATACTGTATTTGCAGTAGCAATTTTAGCTGCAGTTGGCACAACAGTGACACAACAACCTGTTAAAAATCGGTTACTTCAAGGACAGTATCGAGCCAGATGCCCTGTAGCGTGCATTCACTGATCCTGAACAACCGCCATTTCAGACTTCAATGGTGCCAAGCGACAGATTATTGGAACGCAGGGTGGAGGTCTATTGTGTTGTCTGATAAAAGCTGATTCTACTTTGGTGCCAGTAATGGGCATGTGTGGGTTAGAAGGAGGCTAATGGAGGTGCTGCCACCAACCTGCCAGCATACTGAACACAGTAGACCTACACCTGGAGTTACAGTCTGAGTTTCACTTGAGACAGGAGAAGTCACTCACTCACTTATCTTCATATTCAAGGCTATTCTTGAAAGTTGTCATTACACTCAGTATATCATTTTCTTTGGGACAACAGGAAGTTATCAACATGAGCAGACAGTGATGGGAGCATGTACATTGTTAATGAATGTGGGATTTTTATGTTAGCCCTCCTTCCAATAGTATTTTTTGGAGTTGAGAACAAGGAAGCAGTTTGGTTACTTAACAGTAAATCCTGCAGTGCAAATTTGGGGCTCGGAAGCCCCATTCATGTGTTAGGGAGAGGAACGTCTCAAAGCACTTACCAGGGACAGAATGATGGTTCCAAGAAATTCTCGCACCAGTGTGCGGACAGCGCTTTCGGTCGAGGGGGCGAAAAACTGCCAGCCTGGTTCTACCTGTTAGGCTTTTCTGACTGTGACACTGAGACGGGTGCAGTAGAGAAAGTCGAGCGCCTGACCAAGGTATTTCGACAGGACCTCCATTCTGTAAAGAACTGGCGTACATAAAAAATCCAGATTCACCGTGGACCAGACGCTAAAGACAGAGCCATCAGGTGGCGTTGTCCCTCTGCCTTGCGAGTGTTTTCGGATGTCTCAGGATTTCTGAAGCATGTTAACATCGAACGGAACATTTGTGGTGGATGAAATGATCTATGATGGGACACAGAAGCATTTTTCTTAGTTTAGCCAAGGCTCCTAGTCGGACGTGCTGTAACATACGGCCTGTCAAGATAATGATCTCTGTGATAAATGTGTTGTTCACTTTAGGCCTAAACGAAAACTCACAAAACACGCCGCCTAAAGTGGCTATGGAAAACACAATTCTGGAGCGCAATGTCTTACCCTCCCTGTATGGAAATTTGTGAGTTACGGATTGTCTACTTCTCCAGAAGGGAAAAGAATGTTATAACTTTGGTTAGGAGTGGTTGAGAGGTAGAGCGGCGACGTAGAGGAGAGATGTGGCGCTCATGGAATCTTATTACTGGCACAGAACCGTTGTGGGGATAGTGGTGTTAGGGCACAATTCGAGTGTAACGAATTTTGATGGAAGGGGACGAGTGGAGAAATTGGACTTCTGACCCATGTCTGGTCTGGAGAGAAAATTCTGACCTTTTGCTATGACTGGGTTGCATTGGGGACACTCGTCCTGAGCGTGACTTCGCACTGGCAGTGGTCTTCACTGAGGAGCCCGTGATGAAGTCTTAGCTGTACCGACAGTTTAGTCCTCAACTATCTTAGAGATCTGTCTGTACTGAGGATAATTTTATTCGTATCAGGTCTGCCACCTTGACGTTTGATTGCCACTGCTGTAGAGTGAGATAGATTGGTCCATGGTATGACCAGCGCACAGGATGTGACACGGTGGAATCTGCCGAGATATCAAGGCTCCGTTAGAGAGTAACGGCGATCCGTCTGACAGATTGCCCGCCCGCAACAAGGCATATTTTGCGCACGTGATAATGAATTATAGGTCCACACATCCCTACTCTGCAGACGCTTGCGCAACGACCATCACCTGTGAGTGCACTACGCATTGAGAAAGGGGTATAATGCTGCAGCTTCGCCTTGTTAGGGCAAACAGAATTACAGTCTCGCCACTTCTCAGCTGCACTAACATAGAGTAACTTGTATATAGAGTAAATTCATTAAAGCCTATTCATTGTTAGATAATTTCAGGCTGCGTTATCCAAGTTTTGGGCCAGGTTAAATAAATGGTTCAACTGGCTCTTAGCACTATGGAACTTACCATCTAAGGTCATCAGTCCCCTAGAACTTAGATCTAATTAAACCTAACTAACCTAAGGACATGACACAAATCCATGCCCGAGGCAGGATTCGAATCTGCGACCGGAGCGGTCGCGCGGTTCCAGACTGTAGCGCCTAGAACCGCTCGGCCACCCTGGCCGGCCAGGTTAAATAGATTAAACAGACAAATCTTAGTTTTTTCAAACCAATCGCCACGCAGTGGAGAGCAAATTATTTGTTACTTCTATTTGTGTTGCCAGCAGTTCACTTGACTTGATTATGCTACTTTAAGATTAATAAGTTCTCGCCATTTTTATAAAAAGTTAATCCCATGTTGATATGTCAATCACCCATCACTAACTGAGCACAGTGATGACAGGTCCACCATTTTATTAATTTTTGCCAGCATTCAAGTTTTTATTTAAGAATCTGATAAAAGTGATAATCCCCAACACGCTGTCAGGGGGCAAATTCAGTTTAGCGGACACGTGACCAGGTAGACAAATGGAGGGCTTAGACGTTAAAGGAACTGCTGTCAAGGTGTAAACTTAGAGTCACCTAAAGTCTTTCAAATCAAACCGCAAGACCAGTGTTGTTTGCAAGCTCTCGTTGTTATCCCGCGCACTCTGCCTGCAAATCTGTACGTCAGTCTAGTTATTCTACCTGTTACGCTGCCATTCATGAAGATCATTCCAGTGGTTATTTTTCGAAAGAAGAACTCTCGCCCGCATACCACTGTTGTGACACAACATGCTCTACGGAATGTTGACGTGTTCCTTGGCGTGCTCAGTCACCAGATCTGTCTAATTGAACACATGAAGGCATGGAACTCCGACTCACAAACTTACTTCCGGTTCCTGTACAATGCATGCTCATTAACATGCTTGTATTCAACATTCCGTCGTCTAGATTGTACTAGTACAGCCCCAACACTTCCGCTGCTGCCACGATTCGGCATGATATTTCAGTGTTACTGAACAGTCGTGAAATCCAGCGGACAGCGAGCTACGTCGTGTTCAGAATGTCGTGTCAAATATTTGAAGCCGGCCGCTGTGGCCGAGCGTTTCTAGATGCTTCAGTCTGAAACTTCGTGACCGCTACGGTTGCAGGTTCGAATCCTGTCTCGAGCATGGATGTGTGTGATGTCCTTAGGTTGGTTAGATTTAAGTAGTTCTAATTCCTAGGGGACTGATGACCTCAGATGTTAAGTCCCATAGTGCTCAGAGCCATTTGAGCCAAATATTTGAAACGTGATCCGTGACTGATTTCCACTTATTCTATAATCACCTCCGATGTCATAAGCCGTTCTTCCTGTACCAAAGCCTACGTTACTCTTACTTCACAGAGAGCCACTTCACTCTTCACAAGTCAAACTTGTTGGTGCACAATGTGTGCGGCGGCTGTGTCGTAGTAGGTGATTTTTCTGGTACAGTCTCGCCGTTTCAGCAACACTGCTTCTTTTAAAAAGCAGAAAATGAATTACGAACTTAGTATTAACAGAATCTTCCGTCGGTTCTTGGTAGAACAACATTATAATAATAAAAGAAAAGCACCAGTCTACAATATTGTAGAATAAAAGCAAACTGGTGCTTTTCATTTATTACTACGAACTTAGTCATTGTTCTACGCCTCTTCGTTTCGGTTCCTCTGTCTGCCGCAGCACTGTGGAGCGGACATTTCGTTGTGTACAAAAATACCGACGATACACAAACAAAGGAAAAAAATGAGTTACATGATTTCGTTTCTTCCAGGTGACAAAACTATATAAGTTCGTGTGGTTTAATGTTGCTACATCACCTGTGTCTTAGAACTGTTATCGGCAGCGGAGACTTAATTTATTAGTGTCTAGAGATTTTTGAGAAGCAGTCAGGTTCCTCGAAGGATGGTTTCGCGCACGCCATCGTTAGCACCGCGCCGACCTCGTTTCGGAATGCGGCGCCGGAAAGGCAGAAATGCAGGAAGCAAGCGCCGCGCCCCCCGCGATAAGGATTTCAGCCAGGAAGTCGCTGCAGTTATTTCCCATATCAGCGCGGATGAATTATTCGTGCGAGTTGGCCCAGCAGGTCTGAGGGTAGGCGACGCACGTACAGTGCCCTCGTAAAAGGTGAGCCCGCGGAAATCTCAAGCAGGAGCCGGGTCAGCCGGCAGCCGCGTATATCACGAGAGCTGCGGAGCTCCTGGTTCCTGCGCTGAGGGAAGAAACGTTCTGCTTTGAATTTCAGTGGAACCTGTACGAGCTTCTCAGAAATCACATCGTCAGGTTAGAGTAACTGAAACCTGATCATAGTGACGCCTAGGTATGGAGATACGCAGCGATCATGGGGAATGCTCGTCCTCGCAGATCAGGTATACACTGACGGAAAAGCATCAGTTACACAAAAACTAATTAGTATAGAGTAATGAAATTACGGAAAAATATTTGTCTAGGCAACGTATTTCGATGGTTAACATTGAAAGAACGCAGTTTAATGAAAGCGCAGAGCTGCGTCAGTATAATCCAGATGCCTTTTTTAGGCACCTGAGCACCGTGAATGAGGGATGGCAATATCGCTAAGATTCCGAGACACAGTAGTAAAGCAAAATCAAATGGCTCTGAGCACTATGGGACTCAACATCTTAGGTCATAAGTCCCCTAGAACTTAGAACTACTTAAACCTAACTATCCTAAGGACATCACACACACTCATGCCCGAGGCAGGATTCGAACCTGCGACCGTAGCAGTCCCGCGGTTCCGGACTGCAGCGCCAGAACCGCTAGACCACCGCGGCCGGCAGTAGTAAAGCAGACAATGAAAACATGCGGGATCACCGCAGCGGGAAATGACAAAGGCACACCATTGAGGACGCTGTTGCTGCGTTTTTTCCTTTTTTTTTTTTTTGAAATGCCATGTGTTAATGGATTATGCTTGTAAGGGAAAAATCCTCACTGGAGCACACTAGCATCTTTATGAGCGGCGGTGGTTCTGAAGACAGAGCTGTCAAATAACTGCAGCAACGGTAAAATCTTTGTACAAGTCAAGTTAACCTGAGAGCTTCTTTTTAAAAATGTGTTTATTGGGGGCTTTTATTAATGTGCCGTAATTTTATAATTTGTGTTACTTTAATAAAAGTTACTCTGAATGAATGTCGTGTGACTAGGGCCTCCCGTTGGGTAGACCGATCGCCGGGTGCAATCTTGTAAGTAGGCTGTTTATGTTTTCTTTATGTAAATAGGCTGTTTAGGTTCTTATGTAAGTAGGCTGTTTAGGTTTTTTTATTGGTAACGCCACCTCTGTATGAAAATCACTGGCTGTGCTGTGTGCAGTCTGTGGCTGCTTTGCATTGTTGTAATACTCGCCATTGTAGTGTTGGGCAGCGGCAGCTGGCTGTTAACAGCGCGTAGCGTTGCGCAGTTGGAGGTGAGCCGCCAGCAGTGGTGGATGTGGGGAGAGAGATGGCGGAGGTTTGTAATTTGTCATGAACTGATATATATATTATGACTTGTAATGATATTAAGGTAAATACATTGTTTGTTCTCTATTAATATCTTTCATTTGCTAACTATCCCTATCAGTAGTTAGTGCCTTCCATAGTTTGAATCTTTTATTTAGCTGGCAGTAGTGGCACTCGCTGTATTGCAGTAGCTTGAGCAGCGAAGATTTTTGTGAGGTAAGTGATTTGTGAAAGGTATAGGTTAATGTTAGTCAGGGCCATTCTTTTGCAGGGATCTTTGATAGTCAGATTGCGTTGCGCTAAAAATATTTTATGTCAGTTTAAGCACACTCATGTATAAATTGTTCAAAGGGGAAGTTTCAGTCTGTCGATTTGACGCCACTTCGGCGACTTGATCGTCGATGGGGATGAAACGATAATAATTAGGGCGACACAACAGCCAGTCCCTGAGCGGAGAAAATCTCCGACCCAGCCGGGAATCGAACACGGGCCCTTAGGATTGATATTCTGTCGCGCTGACCACTTCTTTTTTTTTTTTTTTGGTTGGTTTCATTTTGTTCTGTATTGTTCGTTGAATTTGTTCGGGGCGGACGTCCGATGACACCCTGTTCAGGTTCTTCGTTCATCCGTTCACTCAATTTTATTTGTTACAGAGGGCAGCTAACCCTCTGACTGAACACGCTGAGCTACCGTGGCGGCACTACTCAGTTACTGGGGGCTGACAAAGTTATTCTCATAATATATTATGACACCCTAGGTGTTCTGGCGTAACAATAGGCGCCGGAACGAGAATGCGGAACGCAAGAGCAGAGAACGAGGCGAGGAAACATCGGCCAATGGTGCGCGGAATTGGACCGCGCCGCAGAAGGAGCGACACCTGGAAGACGTGAATATAAACGTCGTTCCTGCTAGCTTCGGCAGCCCAAATGGGCCCGAGTCTGCAACGTGATTGGTGTTACGCTGCCAGATTGTCGTGATCCTTATCAAGTGTTTCCTGGTACTCAGCCTACAGCAAGAACAGTACTGTTTTCATGTCGCCTATCGCTAGGGACATTTGCTGAACATCTACATCTACATCTACATCTACATTTATACTCCGCAAGCCACCCAACGGTGTGTAGCGGAGGGCACTTTACGTGCCACTGTCATTACCTCCCTTTCCTGATCCAGTCTCGTATGGTTCGCGGGGAGAACGACTGTCTGAAAGCCTCCGTGCGCGCTCTAATCTCTCTAATTTTACATTCGTGATGTCCTCGGGAGGTATAAGTAGGGGGAAGCAATATATTCGATACCTCATCCAGAAACGCACCCTCTCGAAACCTGGCGAGCAATCTACACCGCGATGCAGAGCGCCTCTCTTGCAGAGTCTGCCACTTGAGTTTATTAAACATCTCCGTAACGCTATCACGGTTACCAAATAACCCTGTGACGAAACGCGCCGCTCTTCTTTGGATCTTCTCTATCTCCTCCGTCAAACCGATCTGGTACAGATCCCACACTGATGAGCAATACTCAAGTATAGGTCGAACGAGTGTTTTGTAAGCCACCTCCTTTGTTGATGGACCACATTTTCCAAGCACTCTCCCAATGAACCTCAACCTGGTACCCGCCTTACCAACAATTAATTTTATATGATCATTCCACTTCAAATCGCTCCGCACGCATACTCCCAGATATTTTACAGAAGTAACTGCTACCAGTGTTTGTTCCGCTATCATATAATCATACAATAAAGGATCCTTCTTTCTATGTATTCGCAATACATTACATTTGTCTATGTTAAGGGACAGTTGCCACTCCCTGCACCAAGTGCCTTCCGCTGCAGATCTTCCTGCATTTCGCTACAATTTTCTAATGCTGCAACTTCTCTGTATACTACAGCATCATCCGCGAAAAGCCGCATGGAACTTCCGACACTATCTACTAGGTCATTTATATATATTGTGAAAAGCAATGGTCCCATAACACTCCCCTGTGGCACGCCAGAGGTTACTTTAACGTCTGTAGACGTCTCTCCATTGATAACAACATGCTGTGTCCTGTTTGCTAAAAACTCTTCAATCCAGCCACACAGCTGGTCTGATATTCCGTAGGCTCGTACTTTGTTTATCAGGCGAGTGTGCGGAACTGTATCGAACGCCTTCCGGAAGCCAAGAAAAATAGCATCTATCTGGGAGCCTGTATCTAATATTTTCCGGGTCTCATGAACAAATAAAGCGAGTTGGGTCTCACACGATCGCTGTTTCCGGAATCCATGTTGATTCCTACAGAGCAGATTCTGGGTTTCCAGAAATGACATGATACGCGAGCAAGAAACATGTTCTAAAATTCTACGACAGATCGACGTCAGTGATATAGGTCTACAGTTTTGCGCATCTGCTCGACGACCCTTCTTGAAGACTGGGACTACCTGTGCTCTTTTCCAATCATTTGGAACCCTCCGTACAGATAAGTATTGTCAATTTGCTTTCTAGAAATAAAACTACTAATGTTATTTGTTTGCATTGTAGTATAGCATTCCGAGAACGCAATGTCCTTTAGGCACCCTAAAAGCAACTAGTGGACAAGACCCCACACTAGGAGGTAAGTGCTGTTTCACGCACTTACACTGTTCATCTGACATGTAAATAGGGAAAATTTTGTAAATTTGTGGCAAGGTCTTACGAGACAAACTGCAGAAGTTATCGGTCCCTAAGCCTACACACTACATAGTCTAACTTAAATTAACTTACGCAGTGGACAACACACACACCCATGCCCGAGGGAGGACTCGAACCTCCCACGGAGGGAGCCGCACGGACAGTGACAAGGCGTCTTAGACACCACGGCTACCCCACGCGGCTTGTAAATAGGGTTTTGTAAGAGAGTGACTCCACAAGAAATGTACACTACTTTTTTTAAATCCATCTTTTATTCTACATGTTTGAAAGTTTTACAGTCTGTAGATACATACTTTAGGAACAATATTTTCATTTCCATCCCTCTCAACTGCCTTACGCCATCTTGGAACAAGCTCCTGTATACGCGCGTAACCCAACTCCTGAGGCGTACGAAGCTTATAGGAATCTCCGAAATAGAACCAAGCAAAGCGTGAGGAATGCCAAAATCAGACACGCCCGCTCTGTCGTATGCGGCATATCAAAACCTGCTGCAATGTGGAAAAAGCTGCGCAGTTTCGGTATAGGGAAGCGAAGATCTGACGCTGTTTATCAAGCGTCTGCAGAAGAATTAAACGATTTCTTCTCAACAGCTGTAAACTGCCACGCAGCGACAAATTACCAGCCCCAAGATATCAATCTCTCGAGAGACAAGTTTTTCCTAAAACATGTCACTACCGGCACAGTACACAAGGCAATTATGAGAATCTCCTCCGAGGCAGTAGGAAATGATGGAGTGAGCATTGGCATGATTAAGAACGTCGTAAACACTATTACTCCAGTTATCACAGACATCTTCAACCTGTCTCTTGTCAGTAGTACATATCCTACTGAGTGGAAGCAAAGTTTAATTCAACCTATACCCAAGACTGACAACCCTAAGTCGCCAGGTGACTACAGGCCGATCAGCATACTTCCTGCAATATCTAAAGCCCTAGAATACATCGTCCATGAACAGCTGACGGATTACCTCAAAACTCATCACATCCACGACAAATATCAGTCAGGCTTTCGAAAGCACCATAGTACAGCAACTGCATTAATCAAAGTAACTGATGACATTAAACATGCTATGGACAGACGTGAAGCTACCATCCTAACACTGCTTGACTTTAGCAAGGCTTTTGATACAGTTGACTTTGATATATTACTAATTAAAATGAAGCAGCTGAATTTCTCAAACAGCGCAATACACTGGATCGACAGCTACCTCAAAAACAGAAGTCAACAAGTCATTTGTGGGTCGGAAAAGTCATCATGGAAAAACGTGCGCTCTGGAGTTCCCCAAGGCTCTGTCCTTGGTCCATTACTCTTCTCACTTTACATTAATGATATTTCTTCAGTGATTCACTCCTGCAACTACCATCTATATGCCGACGACATCCAACTGTACATAAGTGCAAGCCCCAAGAACATTGCTGACGCAGTGGCGAGTATGAACGCAGATCTTTGCTCTGTTTCTCGATGGGCACAGAACCTAGGTCTGAAACTAAACCCCAAGAAATCCCAGGTCATACTTATATCTCATCCAAAGTTAATCAGTCGGTACTTTCGCGAAACAGTCCCTCAAATACTCCTCAATGGTACCCAACTACCATACCAAAAAACAGTAAAAGACCTTGGAATAATCTTGGATGAACACCTAAACTGGGAAGAACAAACAGTCACAGCTTGCCGGAAATCGCTCTCCTCCCTACATGCAATTCAAAAATTTAGAAAAATACGAGGGCTATTCGGAAAGTAAGGTCCGATCGGTCGCGAAATGGAAACGACTATGACAATCCGATAAAGCTTTGCACAGATGTGTTGGGTAGTGTCTCTAGTATAACCCCAGTGACCATCACGTCGCTCTTCCCATTTCTGAGCTCGCAGTGAGTGCGTAAAGATGTCTAGAAAATAGTGTCTGCCGCCAAGTACGAGGGCCTGGTGAGAAATTTCGCCTGAAGCTATGCAGCTAACATTACATAACTGTCGTGCTGTTTCTTCTTCAAGACCATTCTCCGCCGCATTCTGCAGGGGCAATGAAGATGCTCCTGCATCGTTGTCAATTGGAAATGTTTGACTACCCACAATACAGCCCGTAATTGTCTTCCTCTGAGTTTCAACTCTGCTCACATGAACCGCTGGCTATGAAGACAACATTTTGGCACAAGACAACGAGCCGTAGGCCAGCGTAGAGAAGTGGCGGAAAGCACTGGCGGCTGCCTTCTATAGCGAGGGTATTGGAAAGTTGGTACAACGCTACGATACACGTCTAAGTCGGATCGGCGACTATGGAGATAAGTAGCTGCAAGGTGTATCTAACTGTTGCAAATAAAACATTTTAGATTTTTACCGTGGTTTCCATTTCCCGACCTATCGGACCTTACTTTCCGAATAGCCCTCGTATTTCCAACCCATGTTAAACAAAAATTAGTCCAAACACTAGTCTTGCCTAATCTTTACTACTGTGATGTAGTTCAACACGGCACAAATAGTGAAAATTCGAGATGCCTCGAGCTAGTGATGAATGCTTGCGTTAGATACGTATGCAATATACGGTTGTATGATCACATCAGTCCTTCATACTCCCAGCTAGGTTGGATACGCCCACATAAGGCACGCGATCTCCACACGTTGTGCTTACTTCATCGATTTCTTAGCCACTGGTGCCCCCAATACTTATCTTCTCATATTAAACACCTATCATCATTCCACAACCGCAATACCAGATCGGATACCTTTACATAACACAAAATCTTTCTCCGTGTCATTCTCCATCTCAGCCATACGACTGTGATCTGCGTCTTATCCAAAACCACTCAACATTCAAGAGGGAACTCAAGACTTACATATTAGGGACGGTATAGCCACCATTGTTGTGCCCCTCTCATCTTTTTCTTTCTCCTCTCCATCATAGCTTCGAATCTTACCATTCTATTTCTCTTCCTCTAACCTATCTACCTCTTCTATATCTCTTTCACCCCACTCCATCGTCTTATGTCTCTGCTTGATGAGAATAACTCACAAGCTGCAAGAATATAACGAGAAAATTCCCAACTAGCAATAGGACTGACATTCATAAAAGAAAAATATGTTTACTTTCATATACATAGTCATTATTATTATTATTATTATTATTATTATTATTCTTGATTGTCATAATTATTTTTTGATTGTTATAATTATCATTGTACTACTTTTATAATCTCTATTTTTTTCTTTAACATTAATACTGTATAACATGTTATATGTCCTTAATGTTCTGTAGAAACTGAAATTTGTTGAATCTGAGTATGCCTGGTTAGGTGTAAGAGAGGGCCTGAAGGCCCTAATCTTGCCAGGTAAAATAAATGCATAAATAAATAAATAAAATTCTGGACCAACCTGTTGGAGCCACTGTTTGGCAGCGTGCACAAGGGAGTCATCATCTTCAAACCTTGTTCCAGAAAGAGAGTCTTTCAGTTTCCCAAAGAGATGATAGTCACATGGAGCCAGGTCAGGACTGTAAGGCAGGTGTTTCAGTGTTGTCCATCCGAGTTTTGTGATCGCTTCCACGGTTTTTTTTACTGACATGTGGCCGTGCATTGCCGTGCAACATCAAAACATCCTGATTTTGCCGATGTGGCCGAACACGACTCAGTCGAGCTTGAAGTTTCTTCAGTGTCGTCACATATGCGTGTGAATTTATGGTGGTTCCACTTGGCATGATGTCCACATGTATGAGTCCTTCGGAATCTAAAAACACAGTAGCCATCACTTTTCCAGCAGAAGGTGTGGCTTTGAATTTTTTTTTTCTTGGGTGAATTTACATGATGCCACTCCATTGATTGCCTCTTTGTCTCTGGTGAAAAATGATGGAGCCATGTTTCATCACCTGTTACAATTCTTCCAAGAAATTCATCTCCACCGTTCTTGTATGATTCCAAAAGTTCGCTGCATACCGTTTTTCTTGTTTCTTTGTGAGCCATTGTCAACATCCTGGGAACCCACCTGGAACAAACCATTTTTAGCGCCAACACTTTCGCTATTCTCTTCCTTCCCCTTTGCCAAAGTAGCGTGACAATTCGTTCACTGTGATGCGTCTGTCAGCAGTCACCAATTCCTTAACTCTCTGCACATTGTCTGGAGTGTGTGCAGTACGAGGCCTGCCGCTGCGAGGACAATCGTCAATATTGCCGTGCCCGCTTTCATCACGTAACCTGCTTGCGCACCGAGTAACGTAGTGCGATCGACAGCAGCATCTCCATACACCTTTTTCAATCTCTTGCGGATGTTTCCCACTGTCTCGTTTTCACAGCACAGGAATCCTATGACAGCACGTTGCTTCTGACGAACGTCAAATGTAGCAGCCATCTTGAAGACCTGCTGTGATGGCGCCACTCACGGGAACAGATTGAACTAAATTTGAAAACAAGCGGTAAGGATGTATCTTCACACTGTAAAACTTTCACACATGCAGAATGAACACTGTATTTTTTACAAATATAGTGTGCATTTCTTTTGGAGTGACCCTCGTATTCACTAAGGTATGTATTTAATTATTATTGAGCCGTGTCGGCTCGTTCTGTGTTCTACATCTTTGCCTACTGCCACGATGCCGGGTGGCGCTTCGGTCGCTTGTTAGTTGAGTCTTTGGTTGTAGTTCCTTGGAGCGCTGTTCACTACATGAGCCAGCAGTCGGTCGCGGTCAGGGAGAGAGAGGGATAAGAGGTACGTGTGACGTACGGTGCGCTGTTCACGGAGCGGCCGACGGTCAGTAGAATTTTGCTGGTCGGCAACATTACCCTGGATTAAGAAGGCATAGTTGCTGATGTAGGTGTTGGAGTGCTGCCCATTTTCTGGTGCCATCTGTTTTGCCCTTTGGAGGTAAGGTGTTCGTTACTTGTGCTTCCGTGTTGAAGATGCTCCTACTACGCTAGATTGCCTGTGGTTCTGTCACAAGTGTTAAACATACCTTTTGGTGCCTCTGTTTCAAATTTTTGTGAGTCTGTGGTGGCTCTTATGATGGTGGAATGATATTCCACTGGTGCCACTATCAACATATGCTGCCGATATCGGTTAGATCGCGTATCGCGACCTAAGGCTTCGGTCGAGGTGTGTGTACTGTTTGTTCCGCAGGGCCTGGAGAGGAGTTGGTTGGAGGCCACGTGGCTGACAACTTGATGCTTTTCTCCTATTGTCAGGTGCCGGTCTCAAGGAGACGCAAACGGTTAAATCGGTTGGGGACAAGCCTGGCCAGCTGGCTCAAAGTTTGGTAGCGGCAGGCTGTGCGAAGACCTACGGACGTCACGTGCAACCTGGTCGGTAAATTTCTGGCTTACTCTGTAAGCTTAAAGTTTATGGCATCTCGATGGTTCACTGTATGGATTGGAGTCAATTACACATTGACTGGAATCATGTAAGTCATGGCTCCTTCACGTCTGAGTGGAGTTAAGTGTTGTTCCTTATTTTGGTACTTGATATTGTAATGCGATGTCTGCATTAAATGGAACTGGACCTCTACCAGTGATTGAGCGCATGACCATTTGGCAGTGTTACTAATTGCAATTTGTGTTTCTGGTAATAAGTCGTGCAATAGTATTACCTGTTATAAGTCCGTGAAAGAAATCAATTATAACATGATCTATGTGGGAGGTACATGTGCATGGTTGATCTATTGCATCAGCTGGCGCTGATATTTCACTTCTTTATAATAGTAATTTTAAATTTAACCTGTATCGGTACCCGATTTTAGCATTAGTTCATATTTTTTAGTCCTTGGCCATTCTTGTGTGAAGCCTTATTTGCGCAGATTACTGTTCTCTTTTGATGTGTGTTGGCAGGGCAGCTTTGGTGGCAAATGACGCGTGCCTATTCCCGTGGCCCGGAGCAGAGGTACGTTCGCTTTTTGCCGCAGCTGCACTTCCTTCGTCGCACGGTGTCTGGGTTGGCCGACCGTCTAGTGCCCCTGCCGATCACGTCGTGGCGGCTCAAGTTAAGCGAAGTCGATCGTTCGATGCGTGCCATGGCGGAGTGTCGCTGTTTAAGCGAGAACCAGAAGTTGGATCGGTTTGCTGAATTTAATGACTCAGGAGTTTAAGGCGTGTTTGCCAAGCCTGACGTTCTTCCTCATTATACCTCTCTGACTATTCATTTAAACCTTGCACTCTCTTTACTACATCTCAGCCCGTTAAGTTGAAGATCTGTTACTTATCAATATAAGCTGCCGAGTTTTACCTTGATCAACACTCATTAGCTACTGCAATTGTTGTGAAACTTAGCAGCTCGTTCCTTGTTGGCTGTGATATCCGTATGCTGTAGCTATCAGCTTACTTTGAATTTTGAGCAATTGTATATTTATTAAAGCTTTTGTCAAAGTTTCTGCTAGTGTGTACAATTGGAAAGTACATTTCAATTGCATGTACTTCCAATTTATCTTGAATTTTGGCCAATAATTTATTACATGTTACTGTTAATGTTTGGTTGGAATACACGGGAGGGCATTTATATTTAAATTTTATACCTTATCAGTTCGTCTGATTTGAGGGACAGTGCATTTTATTGCTTAAAGGTTCTTTTAAGGGTTATACGTTTCTATGTGGCCTTCCAGCAGGTACAGTCAGTGGCGTCTCTTATCATCATTCATGTACTTGTATGACTGGTTTATAGTTGTATAACGGTTACCTAAGCCTGCAAATTGTTAGTACATTTCATGGTTGTGATTGTAATCCATTTGGCTGATAAAATTGCTTGCCGTACCTGCTTGCTGTCACCCCCAGTTGTTATATGACTTTTCCTGTCTTTGGGAACTATGTACTTCCGATTTTCATTTCCTGCTATTAATGGGACAATTGTGAAAGTTGGTTTTTAATTAACTGAACCTGTTGAGATTTTGGCGAGAATTCTAATTCTTTTAATAAGTTTTTAAATTGTAGTGGTAATGTTGTTATTAAGTAATGAACAAATGACGAAATATGTCAGTCCACCTTCCATGTGATTTCCTAAAAGCTATTCCAGACGCATGCTCCGTTCATAATAAGAATAAATCTGATGCAAACAAACACAAACGCGTTGATTGGTCAGAAGCCGTAGCACACATGCGCTCACGTTGTTACCCTCTTGGAAGTAGGTCGTACTTATGTATTAGATATATTATTACTAACTTGCATGAAATGAAACCTTAAGATTTCAAATGCATGAACAGCCATCAACGTTTTTCTTTATCACTCCTTAGCTACGTGGTTTTTATTTCAAAAATCGTGTACTGTCACACCCTCTGCACTGTTCTGCTCAGACTATCGCGCTGTTAATACGCAGTCTGACAATGGCTGAGTCTACTTCCTGTTCCGTAGTGTAACAGGTGTGTGGAACACGGTTAAAAAGTACCGAGAAATATGTTGTTCTCAATGTTTTCCATAAATTTACATAAATAAGCGGTTTTGAAGTTTTCCGACCCACTGTATTACATAAAGCTGACACGTACTTGCACGTTCAATGTATAGTGGAATCGTTACCGTAGTATACTGAAAACAAATTGCAGTTCGTAGGTCGCAGGTTCAAATCTTACCAGAGTCAGTTTTTTTCCCTCGTACAATATGAAATGCCTGCCTCTCGTAATTATAAAATTCATCACCATTTTGTATGAACAGTGCCCGTCTTTTTGTTTCTAATTACACATCGCACCTGAAATTCCTACTTTCATTTCAAATATAAATTCTTAATTATAGACATCTTATGAAAGGCTGTTACTAAAGGTTGCTTAAATTAAGAAAACATAATTTAATTTTTTAAGGCAAAAATGAAAAACCAAATACTCTTTATTTGGGCTATGTCCATTGTTTTAAGCCACAGATGTACATAAGTGTCGCAGAAACATGAAAAACAATCATTTTCACAGTATCGAGCACACCATACAAATACTGCATCTTTATATTTGCCACTATCCCATTACAATATGAACCCAACAGAACTGATCTGGAGCCAAGTTAGGGGATTTCGCCAGAGAAATAACAATATTGTTAAGCTGCCATACGTACTGGAACTCACGCACGCAGCTTTTTCACATGTCACTGCCGAACGCTGGAGGGATATAGAGCAGCACATCATAAAAGAAGAGGAAAAAATGCGGCGCCTGGTTGGCATCGTGGACTCTGTTTTTGATCGACTCGTTATCAAAGTAGTTTCAGAACTGAAATGTATTTCTCAGATTCTGGTAAGGAAGGAGCTAAGTGATTACTAGACGACTGACTGTAGTTAATACCTTCAGTGGCTTCAGTATTTAACAGTACGGTAAAATCCCTGCAGTATGCTTTTGCATCACACAAAGCTCGCTCAGAAAAATTACCCTGTGTTTACGTTAGGAATTTTTATCACTCTTGTTTGTAAGTAGAATACTATGCCAGGTGAGAATGAGAACATTTTATGGTTTTCGCCTGGTCACCTAATAAGTGCGCAGTAGTGCTGGAGATTTGCAAAATATTATTTCCTTGTCTTTAAAATTTAGATGACATTCGACACTATATTGTTTCTTTTCTCGTCTCTTTTTACTTCTGAACTGCAACTACTCACATCGTTGCAGGTTAATTGGACCGCTGGCTGGCCAGTGTTGTCCAAGTTTAATGCGCCGGTAAAACTGCTGTCTCGCATTGTCGCTCATTCTACGCGCTTGTAACAAAGCAGAAAACGTATCCTTATGGTGCTACTTGACTCTATTGACCACAGCCTGGCTTCCGCTCCAGATGACACTAAATTCAATGAGATTCAAGCAAACACGAAAGAATACATGGCGTTATGTTTACATCAGATTTATTCCTATGATCAGTAGAGTATAGTTGTGAGGTCACAACTGGTAGCAGACCGTGTTTACGTTATGTTTGGCAGGGAGGGGGACGCCTTGAAGTTGTCACCCTTTTAAAGTCATTTGTTGTTTCTTGTGATTATTGTGGTACTGTATTTCACCTTTTCAAGGTACTGCACTCATACGTTGTCATTGTTTTGACGGGGACGTTACTTGTCATGGATTCCAGTGTGAACTGCAAAACTGAAGATAGCGTCCTGAAATTGTCGATGTGGTTGCGTGCGGAACTAGACCTTCGATGGATATCACTGTGCAGGTAGATGCCTCTCTTCATAACATCGCAAATGTGCTAGATGACGTACAGCCAAATCTCTCCTTTCTGGAGGACAGCCAAATCACAACTAGGCAGGTCGCTAGGATGCAAGCGCATCTGGCGCATTTAGGGAATCGCTTGTTGAATTTGAGTCATGTTGAGCTTAACGATCATGAGAATCTGAAGGTCTTTGGCTTCTCCTTGTTATTAAGAAATTGAGTGATCAGGCAAGGAACTTGCAGGTTAGGATGGGATCCCTGAGTTTAGAAAGCGAGAAGGAAGTTGTAAACCGTAATCAGTTCAGTAATGACAAGCGTTCCGAGGCGCGAAGTCTGGGTAGTTTGCCCTCGAATCAATTTTCTAAGATATCCAATCCCACTACGTGCTTCCTTTTCGGTCAGAATTGTCTGTTGATAGTTTAAATAAAACAGAACAAATCTTGTGTCTGCTTGTACGGTTTGAGTTTCATGCTGATGGTTTACGAATATCTATAGCTAAAGGGTCATTGGGTACATTGGTCTCGGAAATGTTGAGAGGTTAGGGCTCTATAGGGCAGCTCAGGGCTCTTATTACAGGAAGCTGTCAGCGCGTATGCGCAATGAGCTTGAGTGAAAGTACACTACTGGCCATTAAAATTGCTACACCAAGAAGAAATGGAGATGATAAACGGGTATTCATTGGTGAAATATATTATAGTAGAACTGACATGTGATTACATTTTCACGCAATTTGGGTGCGTAGATCCTGAGAAATCAGTACCCAGAACAACCACCTCTGGCCGTAATAACGGCCTTGATACGCCTGGGCATTGAGTCAAACAGAGCTTGGATGGCGTGTACAGGTACAGCTGTCCATGCAACTTCCACACTGTACCAAAATTCATCAAGAGTAGTGACTCGCGTGTTCTGATGAGCGAGTTGCTCGGACAGATTGACCAGACGTTTTCAATTGGTTAGAGATCTGGACAATGTGCTGGCCAGGGCAGCAGTCGAACATTTTCTGTATCCAGAAAGGCCCGTACAGGACCTGCAACATGCGGTCGTGCATTATCCTGCAGAAATGTAAGGTTTCGCAGGGATCGAATGAAGGGTAGAGCCGCGGGTCGTAACACATCTGAAATGTCACGTTCACTGTTCAAAGCGCCGTCAATGCGAACAAGAGGTGACCGAGACGTGTAACCAATGGCACGCCGTACCATCACGCCGGGTGATACACCATTATGGCGATGACGAATACACTCTTCCAATGTGCGTTCACCACGATGTCGCCAAACACGGATCCGACCATCACGATGTTGTAAACAGAACCTGGATTCATCCGAAAAAATGACGTTTTGCCATTCGTGCACCCAGGTTCGTCGTTGAGTACACCATCGCAGGCGCTCCTGTCTGTGATGCAGCGTCAAGGGTAACCGCAGTCATGGTCTCCGAGCTGATAGTCCATGCTGCTGCAAACGTCATCGAACGGTTCGTGCAAATGGTTGTCGTCTTGCAAACGTCCCCATGTGTTGAGTCAGGGATCCAGACGTGTCTGCACGATCCGTTACAGCCATGCGGATAAGATGCCTGTCATCTCGACTGCTAGTAATACGAGGCCGTTGGGATCCAGCACGGCGTTCCGTATTACCCTATTGAACCGACCGATTCCATATTCTGCTAACAGTCATTGGATCTCGACCAACGCGAGCAGCAATGTCGCGTTACGATAAACCGCCATCGCGATAGGCTACACTCCGACCGTTATCAAAGTCGGAAACTTGATGGTACGCATTTCTCCTCCTGACATCAACCTTTCACCAGGCAGCGCCGGTCAGCTAGTGTTTGTGTATGAGAAATCGCTTGGAAACTTTCCTCATGTCAGCAAGTTGTAGGTGTCGCCACCTGCGCCAACCTTGTGTGAATGCTCTGAAAAGCTAATCATTTGCATATCACAGCATCTTCTTCCTGTCATTTAAATTTCGCGTCTGTAGCACGTCATCTTCGTGGCGTAGCAATTTTAATGGCCAGTAGTGTAATATCTTAGATGGCGTGCGCTCCGAGGATCGATCACGTTTTTGTGCTTGCTCGCCGTCCCACCAACTTTCATGAAATGCAAGTGCTAGTAGATTCGAGTGCGATGGTACATTTTCTGATGAGCAGCATAGGGTAAGTGTGGGTTCAGTACCGGTGCTTTCAGTTTTCATGGGTGAAAAAGCCTCTCTCAAATTTGATTCACGCACGCGCAGCCGTTGTTTCCGTTGTGGCGAGTGTCCGGTTGTAAGGGCTCTGAGGAGTAACTGCTGGTGCCATGGGGCGGTGAGGACGTAAGTGTCGGAGCAGGTCAAACCCCTGGTGTGCGCATATTCGTGCTGCGCCAAGATCGTCCCCGCTTCATGTTTGTACATGTCTAACACAGGAACCTGTGTGCGCGTTATTGGACTCTGGCAGTTCTGTCTCTTTACTTGACTGTAAGTGGCATTTGGAGTTCTGCAGTTTGTGTAAATTATCTCCCGTGCGCTCCTGCCCTCAGAGACGTCATGTGACCGTTGGACACGAATTGCCTCTGGTTGGTGAGGTGCACGATGGCTTGTCCATTTGCGGTTTCTACTGGCCAGTTATTCTCCCGGTTGTCAGAGACGTAGCAGTTAATCTGTTGCTCGTCTGCGATTTTATTCAAAGAACCGGGTTTGTCCTGGATTTTGCTAGTAGTGCCTTTTTCTTTAGACTCTTGCCAGGCGAGAATATAGCTCCCTATTCTTGTCGTCATCCAAGGATGACTAATTCTATAAGTTGAAGAGACCGGGAATTTGACGTGACTCATCAATCAGAACAGGCTACGCATTTGTTGGGTTTCCTTATGCTTTGTCTAATAAGCTAGGAGTAACAAGTGTGATCCAGTGTGATATACATCCGATTAATGATGCCCCGGTTCGGCAGCTCCCTATCGACTTTTGCCCATTAAAATGAAAATCTTGAGGCATGAGTTAACTAATACGTTGCAGGATGGGGTGATCAGGCTTTCTCCTTAAACCTCGCCCATTTTTCTTGTCCACAAGGCTCAAGGTCACGATTATAGGCAGGGCTGCTGAATAAAAAGGTATTTTTAGATTTAGTCCCCTTGCCTGATCTTCACAAATTTCTTACGTAGTTCACTTTGCTTGACTTGATTGATTCAAGTTTGTCTATCATCAAATCCCTCTTACCGAAAAATCTAAGCAAGTCACGGATTATTGCACCGACTGGAAGCTCTACGAACTCAACAGGGTGCCGTTTGTGTGGGCCACTGGAGCCGCAGTTCATTCTCGTTTGTTGGATCACATTTTGGTGGATCTGAAGTCCGTCTGTTTGTTTAACTACCTAGATGATGTGATCATTTACAGAATGGTTCAAATGGCTCTGAGCACTATGGGACTTAACAGCTGAGGTCATCAGTCTGTCCATTTACAGTGGTTCATTTGAGGAGCACCTTTTCCATCTTAGATAGGTGTTGTCGAAGCATCGTGACGCTGGGTTAACTGCCAGGGGTCAGTTTGTTTTTTGGATGGTATGATTTCCGGGGATGGTATCAGCATCGACCTATGGCGTTGAAAGCTTCCTCCGGCCCAGGAATAGGAAAGAGGTAGCTAGGTTTACTGAAATGGCTAACCATTTCCGTAGATTCGCCCCCCAGGTTTGACAAGCTTACTGCCGCTCTTAATAATCTGTGTAGGAAAGAGGAAAATTTTGTATGGGGTGATGACCCACGGACGTCACGGACAATCTGGTCAATAAGTTTCTGGCTTACTCTGCAAGGGTTAACGTTTACAGCACCTCGATGATCGACTATGGCTGGTTGGCTGGTTTGTTTTAGGGAGCAAAAGATCGATGGTTTGGAGTCAATAACTCCCTGACTGGAATCCTTCAGGTCAGGGCTCATTCACACCTGAGTCGAGTCCAGTTTGTTTTGTTATTGGGAGTACTTGATATTGTAAAATGGTCTTGATGTTGCTGGGCAGCAGTCATACAATAATAGTTAAATGAACACACGGCCTTTGACTGTGTTGATCTTTATTTAATTACGACTAAGATTTCGGCCTTTCATGCCATTTTCAGGTGACTGAGTTTGTCATTAACACATATTGCAGGGCATCAAGCTCCAAATTGACCGTAAATTAAAAAAAATATTCACTCCCCACAATATTGTAAAGCCATGCTTTTATGAGGAATTGGACCTCTATATAAACGGGCCTAGGAGTGATTTATTCCATGACCATCGGTAAGTGGTACTAATTGCAGTTTGTATTCCCGACCATATATCCTGCAAGTGTAGAAGTTCCGCTAAGGGAATCAATTGTAACATTATCCGTGTGATAGGCAAGGAGTCTTGGTACTTGTCTATACTTGAGCTGTTGCAACAGCTGCTGCTTCTCAATAACAGTAATTTTAAGAAGGGTTAACTGGAACAGGAGGTTAAGGTGTATTTGCCAAGCCTGAGATTCTTTCTCATTATACCTGTGTAGGTATTCGTTTAAACCTCGTTCTCTTATTACTGTTTCTCAGCGTGTTAAGTGTAAGACCTGTTACATATCAATATAAACTGCCGAGCTTTACCTTGGTCTTCAGTCTTTAGCTACTCCAATTGTTGCGAAATTTGGCTGCTCGTTCCTTATTGGCTGTAACAGCCGTTTGCTGTAGCTCTCTGCTTACTTTGAATTTTGTGCAGTTGTATAATTATTGAAAGTTGTGTCAACGTTCGTACTCGTGTGTGCGTGTCGGAAGTACATTTCAATTGCATGCACTCCCAACTTATCGTGAATTTTGCGCAATTGTGTATTTATTACAGGTGACTGTTAGTGTTTGGGTCGAATACACGCGTGGACATTTAAATTTCATACTTTCACATTTTGTCTGTTTTTATACCTTCCCTGTTTGACAGTGTATTTTATTGCTTAAATGATTTTTTTATTAAGGTTTACACATTGCTAAGTGGCCTCCCAACCGCTACAATCAATAGTGTGTCTTTCGATCGTTCCTGTGTTTGGATGAATTTTTTCCAATTCTGTTACGATTACCTAAACTTGCAAATTGTTTGTACATTTAAAATGACGAAATACGTGGGTCCACCTTTCATGTGTTTTCTTTAAAGCTGTCCCAACTCTAGATATGAGGTAACGTGTCTGTTTTAAAAATTAATTGCAACTGGTTCAATGTCGGCTTATCTTATCATTCGAAGCTGAAATTAGTTGTCATGTGTTCTTTGCCGCCACGTGTATTAGTGACCATTGAGGTCGAGACTGACTGCTATTTGTGTCGTAAGTTTTCACTTCCCTGACTGATGAAGCTGCTATAAAATAGCCTACGGTCTTGGTAAGCAAATGCTAGTGGCCCAGTGAATCTTGGCTCTATTGGGTAATTAAGCTCTATTACTCTGGTGAGAGTGTGCTCCTTTCAACAAAGTTAATGTTTATTATTTTAAATATAATTAGTATTGAAGTTGTTTGAGTGTTAGCCCTAAAGATTTTCCTGTTTCCTTCTGACCACTTCAGTAATGTGTTTGAATAATGTGTGATTTTTGGTTATTACATTAACTTGTTGTTATATTTTATCGTAAGATTAACCGGATAGTCCTTTTAATAATTCTTACTGTAATATTCTTGTTGTAGTGTTTAAGATTTGGTTGCGGCTTGTGGCCATGCTCACATTGAGTTTTTTGTCTTGGTCTGAGCATTTTCATAAGTTCTGTGATTATTATGCATGGATTATATGTCTGCTTGTTTGCTCCCTGCTTTCCGAACTGTTCGTAGCATTTGGAGGCGCTGTCCCGGGGTGTTATGTTACCTATCGGTTCATTCGACTTGGCTGTTCCGCGTCGGAAGTGTACGTGCGAGCTGGTGAAGAACCGCTTTCCGCGGTCTTCTGGCTTGCTATGGCATACCACATAAGTTGAGTTTCTATCGGCCGATAATTTAACCAATAGTGCCCGTTATTCTTAACCATCTTATTCAGAACTGGTATGCCGTACCTGCCCCTTCCACGTTTGCCCTGTTTGAAGTTTGGTTTTAACGTAGTAGCTTTAATATTTGTGCAATGCTTAATTTGTTAAATGGTATTTTATTATTTTTCCACGTTAGTGCCTTGATTACGCCCAAGGGCCTTCTCTGATTGATCAATGTTGAATATTTGGGTTCATAATTATTCTTGGGCTCGTTGTCTAACATATTAGTACTAAACGGGCCTCAGCTCGACAGATATCAGACTTCTGTAATTTTATGTTACTACACTTCTTGTAAGTTATATTCATTAATTTCAAGCATCCCTTTGGCCAGCCAAATGTTGGAATTGTGATCTTTAGTATCATTGCTGTCATTGTTTGCCCCGGCTCAAAGCACGAGTTTGAGCTATAATCGATTGTACTACTTGCTTGTCAGTCCTTCCTAAATTTGTGCGTTTTACTCGTTTAAATAAACTAATTAATCATCAACTGGTTCAGCTGAAATTTTCGAGTAACTACCTGAATCATTTGCGTTTTATTATTGTTTTGGAACCTGTGCAAAAAAAGATTGTGGGGCTTTAGTGAAGTAACGAACTATTTGTGGTAAATGGCCTGCACCTTTCCCATGTCCGTTTACTTGTTTCCTTATCCTGGTGCGTCGACTGTTTGGTGCAAGTTAATAAGTCAAGTTAACGAGATAATGTGTATAAAGAGGGGTTATTCCCCTACCTACAATTGGTACAAGGTAAGGTGAAATTCTTTTCGATACTGAACGCTAGCGGCCAGCCCCAAGACTGTGAGCCGGCATGGAAAGGTGGACGGTCCAGCAGAAGCGACCGGTAAGGCCCGATCCAAGGTGCAGAGGTGGAATAAGTAACAGAAAGCGGCTAAAGCCCGGTTTAGGGAATATGGACAGCGGTCGTACGCTTAGAAGAAGAGGAAAGGGTGATATGATAGATGGATGATCTGTTTCCTCTTACTACAACACAAAACGCACACGTGGTTAAAATACACTTTGTTACATTAACGAACTGAGTACTTAACGGCCAATCTGAAGGTCATACAATGACTAAGGTGCGAGGCGACAACTATAACTGTGGAAGACTAGAGCAGAGTACGACGCATTGAGGTGCAATGCGAACTGAGTTCCGATGCGATGTACTGAGGTATTGAGATACATTGAGCGATTGAGCCAGCTCGGTCGGCGGCGGCTGCCTAGGCTGCCAAGGGCCCGTTATCGGCGCGTAGCCTAGGGAAGTGTCTTCGTCTCATCGTAGGCACCCCTAGTTGAGCGCCTGCTATATAATGTGTCCTGGTGGCGACCGCCGTGCTGGCGAAGGCGTATGCCAGCACATTACCCAGAGTACACGACTTTACAATGAAGCTCTTGTTATATACTGCTTTGCGAAACTTAAGGACTCGGTGCAAGTGAATAGAAGTGGGGTATCATGTAGCCACAGGTCTCCCAGTCGTACATAGGAGGTTTGACGTCAGGTGGCCTGAGTTTAACTTGAATTTAGAGCCAGAGTGGTGGGAGCGGGGAGAGGGGGACGGAGAGGGGGGCTGGCCCCGCAACGTCACTCGCTGAAGGACCGGGAGAAGGCAGTGTGTCTGAATCAGTGAGAAGTAACGGTGCACTGCAGTGGTGTTCTTCACTTCAACATGGCCCAGAGACAACGTATGGATGACTTTACACGGGGAAGAAATACAGATAAACTGGAAAAAGGATGAAGTATGACGGTTTCGAACTGGCAACAGCAATGTTTCACGCCCACGCAGAGCGTTCCGAACCACGGTCAGCTACAGCGCCGGATGACCGCTACCTTGAGCAACAGTCAAGAAGCGACTGGGCGTAATTTCAACCACATTTAACAGGATTGAAAGGCACACAATCTGACGCTCCAGTTTGGCAAGGCGACTGCATATGGGTGCCCTCCTTTCCCGGCGACCAGTATGTTGCTCTCCGTTGAAACACGCACATCTGCGGTACCGTTCTCGATGATACCAGGAGCGACTGTAAAAAAGCGCAGGTGACGCCTGTATATAAGAAGGGTAGTAGGACGGATCATCAAAATTACAGACCAATATCCTAACATCGGTTTGTTGCAGGATTCTCGAACATATTCTCAGTTCGAATATAATGAATTTCCTTGAGACAGAGATGTTGCTGTCCATGCAACAGCACGGCTTTAGAAAGCATCGCTCCTGCGAAACGCAACTCGCCCTTTCTTCACATGATATCTTGCGAACCATGGATGAAGGGTATCAGACGGATGCCATATTACTTGACTTCCGGAAAGCGTTTGACTCGGTGCCCCACTGCAGACTCCTAAGGTACGAGCATATGGGATTGGTTCCAAAATATGTGAGTGGCTCGAAGACTTCTTAAGTAGTAGAACCCAGTACGAGCATATGGGATTGGTTCCAAAATATGTGAGTGGCTCGAAGACTTCTTAAGTAGTAGAACCCAGTACGTTGTCCTCGATGGTGAGTGTTCATCGGAGGTGAGGGTATCATCTGGAGTGTCCCATGGAAGTGTGGTAGGTCCGCTGTTGTTTTCTATCTACATAAATGATCTTTTGGATAGGGTGGATAGCAATGTGCGGCTGTTTGCTGATGATGCTGTGGTGTACGGGAAGGTGTCGTCGTTGAGTGACTGTAGGGGGATAGAAGATGACTTGGACAGGATTTGTGATTGGTGTAAAGAATGGCAGCTAACTCTAAATATAGAGAAATGTAAATTAATGCAGATGAATAGCAAAAAGAATCCCGTAATGTTTGAATACTCCATTAGTAGCGTAGCGCTTGACACAGTCACGTCGATTAAATATTTGGGCGTAACATTGCAGAGTGATATGAAGTGGGACAAGCATGTAATGGCAGTGGTGGGGAAGGCGGATAGTCGTCTTCAGTTCATTGGTAGAATTTTGGGAAGATGTGGTTCATCTCTAAAGGAGGCCGCTTATAAAACACTAACACGACCTATTTTTGAGTACTGCTCGAGCGTTTGGGATACCTATGAGGTCGGATTGAGGGAGGACATAGAAGCAATTCAGAGGCGAGCTGCTAAATTTGTTACTCGTAGGTTTGGTCATCACGCGTGTGTTACGGAAATGCTTCAGGAACTCGGGTGGGAGTCTCTATAGGAAAGGAGGCATTCTTTTCGTGAATCGCTAGTGAGGAAATTTAGAGAACCAGCATTTGAGGCTGACTGCAATAAAATTTTACTGCCGCCAACTTAAATTTCGCTGAAAGACCACAAAGATAAGATAAGAGAGATTAGGGCTCGTACAGAGGCATATAGACAGTCATTTTGCCCTCGTTCTGTTTGGGATTGGAACAGGGAGAGAAGATGCTAGTTGTGGTATGAGGTACCCTTCACCACGCACCGTATGGTGGATTGTGCAGTATGTATGTAGATGTAGATGTCGCGTAGTTTGTCCATGGTGATCAAACATCCCATTGACATCTATGTTCAGGCTTTTGTTGTTTGAAGATAACCACTTCGAATAAAAGTGTCGTTTCTCTTCGTCTCGTTGCGTATTCCTTTCCGTAAGATATATTCGTCCTTACGTTTTGCAGCCCAGTGCATTAACCAACAACAATTAGTGAATAAAATAACTGGCAATTTCGACCACATGAGTTTATAGATTGCCTAACGTCATTTAAAAGTTCGCCTAAGGCTGAATATCTGTGTCACGTGTAGTAGCAATCCATTTAAGCCAACGGTAATTGATCAAGAACCAATGAATTGCCTCTAACTACTCTGCGACATACTGCTTCAAGACGTCAGGTCAGTACAAGTTACGGGACTCTCCGATCTTTTCCGATGCGTTAAGTCCCAGCTCACGCCGACTACAGTCTCAGTACAAATGAAGTCAGTACCATGGACACAGCGGTTCCATTTTTACAGGGCGCGTTTCTTAAATGTAAGGTAAACCGTTGTAACAGTACTTGGTAATAGCCACATGGTTGAAAATATAGTAGTGAATTGTGCGAACCAATAGATATACATGATGCCTTAAGGAAAAAAACTCTGCTGATAGTGAACCACAGTCACGAGAATTTAATAATCGTAAGCCTTTCCCTGTAATGTTTCTGCCTTTCGGCCACAGTGGGACAACTGCCAGATTTTAATGTCCTGTTGCCTAGTTAGTTGTTTATTTTCTCTTTCAGTCTTTTGAACCAACCGATTTGAAATAGTCTTTGCGGAGACGTCAGCTGTATGAATATTTCTCACACACTCTCCAAGTTTGAGTGTAGCCACTTGACCAGAGACAAGTTGAAACTTCCCCTTTGGAAAATTAATGCATTACTGTGCTGGTAAACCCCTTACGTTATTAGATTTTCAAACAGCTGAGCAGAACTGAACGTACTCACACATTTCTCTCTTATTCTGATCATCACTAAACTGACACACAATATTTTTAGCGCAACGCAATCTGACTTTCAATAATCCCTACAAAAGAATGGCCATGACTAACAATAACCTATACCTTTCATAAATCACTTACCTCACAAAAATCTTCGTTATTCGAAATACTGCAATACAGCGAGCGCCAATACTGCCAGCTAAATAAAAGTTCCTAACTGCTGAAGGCACTAGGTACTGATAGGCATAGTTAGCAAATGAAAGATTTTGATAGAGGATAAACAATGTATTTACCTTAATAGTGTTCAAAAGTCATCATCATATATATGTTAGTTCATGATATCCAGAATTACAGATTTACTCTTTCTGATGGACACACGTCCATATCGTCCGCTCTCAAAATTCTGCCATCTCTCTCCCCACATCTACCACTGCTGGCAGCTCACCTCCAACTGCGCTACGCTACGCGCTGTTCACATCCAACTGACCAACACTACAGCCTACTTACAAAGTTTCTAATATTTACAAGAGTTATATGAATCTGTTCACTCAGTCTCCAGGTAGGAGTATTCTCAGTTACATTACATGCGATATCGTCACAGACGAAAAATTTTTATCCATCAAGTGATTAATTTCAGTCAACGCTGACCATCTTCAGACCAGAGTGACGCAGTATGCTACATATATCATGCCGTTAAATATATGCATTGATACGTGGCCAACTGTCGGTGATTGCTTGGGGAGAGTAACGACTGGGCAGTGTAAAACTGCTGGACAACATTCATAGCAATAACACACTTTATTTGACCTCCCGGTCTCTCGAGAAATATACAAACCATGCAACAATTTGACGATTCAGTTATAAAGACCATATGATTCTCCAGAGAAATAGGCCCGCTTCCCTGTGGCACATCGAGAGACAGGATTCAAACCCTGGCGTCGGCCACTAATCTGGAAGCTCCATACTTGGTCTTGTAATGCAAACACAAGGCAGTTGTACAACACATACACGAGGTAAGGCAACACACATAAAACAAATGCAAATACACAGGCTAACTCAGACTATTAATAAACCAAACAGTTTAAGAAATGAATGAGCCGCCCACGGATCAAATACTGCCTCTGTTGTCAGAGTAAAATCGAATTCTTTCCTTGAAATGACACACTATACAACAGAATTCAATTAATAAGCGGTTGCCTAGTTTGCGAGGTAGCGTCCCACGCTACAATTCAATGAACGATCAGTAACAGTTTGGTAATGTTCGAGACACTTTGCAGGACCAAAACAATTTCATGATGCAGACACAATTTTCTCATCAACAAACGGAACGTAACTAGCGGAAAATGATACTTGAACTAGTCTCGACGCAGAAGTAAAACCACGGGAGTCGATCAATAATTACTGCCCCACATTTTTTTCTCGGAACATATTTACTTTTAAAAATCAGAATTTGGCGACAATATACATAAGCATGTCTTGTCCATGTACAAATTTTATATGTTGTTTCCATCCACGTTCTATGGCTGTGTGCCAACCATGTGGAAGAGCATGTATCCCTTGTTGGTAAAAGCCCTTGTCCTGTTCAATGTAACATGAAGAATTTACTATGTAACAGGGACAATTTTCGATGCCTGATGAACAATATTCAATGTAACCGGAATAATTAGTTATGTATGACGAACAATTTTGATGTCAATGAACAATCTTTGATGTGAAGTGAATTATCATTGTACATTGTGTATACTGTGAATTATCACGACAGTGAACGTCATTAATATACAATGGTAATGGTACAGTGGAATGCCTGTTTAAAAAATGTACATTTTGGAACCGACGTCCCAGGGGGCCGGTGTACCGTGTGCTCCAGGGAATGTCAATTAGTAAAAGACTCTTAGTTTAAATAAGTATTAATAACTACGAAAACTAATAAAAATGTAAAAAGATGTTCTGCAGTTACGTTGTCGAGGAAATGTTGCAGCGAATCTGTATATCTGTATATATTATTTAACGGTTTACAGCACAATGTAATTCACAGATAATGACTATATCTCTCTTGTACTCTGGTCTGAATAGCACGCATGGTCGAGCATTGCCTACGGAAGCATAAACTCAAGGTAGCTAGACATAGAAGATAGGCCATTCCTGCAGTGTCCGCGAACAATTTACCCACAGTATCCTTCGCGCTGTGACGTCACCGGGCAGAGAACATTGACTACGGCAGCAGTGTGTTTATTAGTGGCACGTGTTGCGAGCAGACTGAATTATGAATAGAAATACGAGTAATTGTGCAGTTGTAAATTGTAAAAATTATGGAACTAAGACTAGTTGTATAGTGTATCATCTTTTTCCCAAGAATTCCCTACAAAGGGAATGGATATCTCGGTGCAAGCGAGCTGACGAAAGTAATGTTATTAATGCCCGTATCTGCTCCATTCATTTTATTCCTGCGGATTACAAGGGGGATTTAAAGAACGAAGTTCTGGGGTTGCCGCAAAAGAAGAAACTTAAAGCAGATGCAGTTCCATCTCAACATTACCCAACTGACACGGAGAGTTACGTACAGGTGAAAACAGCACTGAACCTGACAATGAGGTAAGCAAGCTGATGTGTTACACTGATCAATTAGATGAAGATACTAATTAGTTAAATTTTATCTTCTCAAATAAGTTATTTTTTAGTGAAAAAGTATCATTTTAGTACTAATTATTAATCATAAACGAAACAATTAACAGGCTTTTTTGTTCCTGTAGGATGTTCCTGAGCGAGCTCTACGTTAACAGAAGAGAGATGTGCGCAAGAGAGCAATTGACACCTTGCAGTCTGTGTCCCCAAGGAAAAGGAAACTGCACCATGACAAAATACAGTGCCCTTTTGTGAACTCTGATTTGAAAGTGAAGGACGAAGAAATAAAACGACTGAAATCAGAAATAGAAGTTCTTTATAAGAAAAATGCCGTCTTTGAAAATAGCCTTAAAAAGTGTGAATCAGTCCTGAGGAGAGCCAATACTGTTAGACGCGTCTTATTAATGAAGACAAAATTAAGTGCTACAGTGAAAGAAAGTGTCGTAAAGAAAAAGGTACAAAATATCTTATCTAAGTGTTTCACTCCAGGACCAATTCGCTGTTTGTTGCAAGGCAACAGGCGTTTTAAATGGAGTGCTCAGGATATTCAAATGGTTCAAATGGCTCTGAGCACTATGGGACTTAACAGCTGAGGTCATCAGTCCCCTAGAACTTAGAACTACTTAAACCTAACTAATCAAAGGACATCACACACATCCATGCCCGATGCAGGATTCGAACCTGCGACAGTAGCGGTCGCGCGGTTCCAGACTGTAGTGCATAGAACCGCTTGGCCACTCTGGCCGGCGATGAAATGAACATTGATGGTAGAATCTGCTATGATGCTTCGGAAGACAGGATTTTATGACCTCACACAAATATTCTAGTTGCAATGATTCGTAGTTTGTGTCCATTTTGGAAGCAGCCGATTTATTACAATTTTGATGTGGCAATGAACTGTGGTCTGCTACTAGATATAATATTAAAAATTGAAAATTCGGGACTACATGTTGTGGCTGTAACGTGTGATAAGGGTGCAAAAAACTCTAAAGTGTGGAATTAACTTTGTGTCAATATCTGAAAAACCTTTTTCAAAAATCCAGCGCACAATGAAAGGAAAATCTGGGTTTTCTACGATGTGCCACATTTATTAAAGCTCCTTAGGAACCAATTTTTAGATGAAGGGTTATCTCTTCCTGATGGAACTTTGATGACAAAGAATGTAATTGAGAATTTGTTAGACAGTCAGAAAGGCGATCTGAATGTAATACATCACATTTCAGAAGCGCACATCAGTGTTAAAGGACATGCTCGACAAAGAATGTAATTGAGAATTTGTTAGACAGTCAGAAAGGCGATCTGAATGTAATACATCACATTTCAGAAGCGCACATCAGTGTTAAAGGACGTGCTCGACAAAATGTTAGGATGGCAACCCGCTTATTTTCACGTCGTACGGCTAAAGTTCTCTTGTATGTTTTGGGAAAAAAACGGGAAAGCATGTTCTTTGATTTAATAAACTTTGTTTTCGACGTTTTAAATTCTAGATCTCCCATTGATGATGTCACGCCCTTACGTTGCGGATTTGGTCTGAATTTTAAAAGTCAAGAGAAGGTTTCGCGATGTTTGCCATGACATGCGCTGTGGAAACAGGGTTTGTTGCCATTACAGAAGGGGTTTATAGTCTCAGTCACATTACTTGCAGGGTTACTCGAAGAGGTAAAGAAAGATAAAGTGAAGTTTATCTTAACTCACGTCTAAATCAGGACTGCTTGGAAAATTATTTTTCTACAATTCGAGGACTTGGTGCGTTCTACAGCTGTAGAGGTCAAACACAGAATTCGGCTTCTTCTTTTAACTGGAAGTGCAGACGACATAGCTTTATCAGGCAGTGCAGCAGCTGCTGAAGAAAGAGTCACTGCCGTTTCTGCAGATACTGGTACTGAAACACACGATGACGACATCTTGAAGTTCATCACAAGTGAACTTTGTATTGAAATACAGTCGAACGACAAGTGAAAAGTGCAGGTAGTTGTGACATCTTAGGTATTGTCGAAGAGGAAGAAGAAATCCTGAGAACTGTCCACCAAATAGATCAACATAGTGCTGATACAGAAGATGCTACTCCTGACTCTGTTCAATACTTGGCTGGGTATCTCGCATTTAAAAGTCGTTTTGTCGCTAAAACCTTGGGATCAAGCACTGAAATGTGTTCGATTCCTGGAACTAGTTCTCAATCATGGATAAATACTGTTTCTCGTGGGGGTCTTCTAATACCAAAAACAGACTGGGTAAATACTGTGAAACAGTTCGAAGTTATATTTTCAGGTTTCCATGGACAAACAATCACGAAATGTAACAACGTAATAAAAGTTTAACTTCCATTATCAAAGCAAAATTTCCTCATGCACCCGAAAACATAATTAGTTTGTATGTTAGAAAGCGAAATTTTATACGTATCAGGCATTTAAATAAAGAAAGACTAGTAGAAGCAAGAAAGAAGAGTGACACAAGGAAGAATCTCATGTGGACGGCATCTGAACCATGTAACGAATGAAGGACCGCTTGTCATCAGTAACTGCAGCCGATCGATGCACTTGAAAATTATGGAATGGCGGTAAGTTCGTTTTACGCATTCTTTTTTTTACCTCCTATGTAGAACTATGTTAGTTACGTATTTTTTTAGGTTTAGTTTTGAGTGTATGTGTATGTATGTCTGTGTGTGTCTCTAACGTGCCTGAGAAGTTGGTAATTCATTTACAAAACGACAACACTGCTTTTGTGATGCGCGCTGTCTGACGCAGGCGCGGTTTTTCTGCCGGGTGACGAAATGCGAGCGCAGCCAACCGCAATACAATTTGTCGGAATAGCCCTCGCTGGCATAAACTATTGTAAATGATTAATGGAAAATCTCATATAAGATGTGAAACAAATACTAACAAAGAGATAGAGAGTACTTACCTCAGCTCAGTACAGCCGATAGATACACACAAAACAGAACTGAAAATTTACATTCCTAGCTTTCGGAACTTTGTTCCTTCATCAGGGAGGAGAGAGGGGAAAAAAGGGAAGAAGGGAAAGTGGATTCAGTTACTCACAACCCAGGTTATGAAGCAACAGGGAAAGGTAAACAGGGAAGGTAGCAAGGATGGAGGCATGGTTGTCAGAGGGAAGCCAAAGATATTCTACTGTAAGTACTGTGCCAGCTTCAAACCAAAGAGGATGCATACAGAAATAGAGAGGTATATAGTATAAAGATAAACACAACTATGTAGGATAAAAAGATGCGTGAATGGCTAAAGAGGAAAGGGAAAGAGGAGAAGACTGAAGAGTGAATGGGAGTGAGGTTGTTTAACGTAGGTTCAGTCCAGGGGGATGGCGGGATGAAAGGATGTGTTGGAGTGCAAGTTCCCACCTCCGCAGTTCAGAGGGACTGGTGTTGGGTGGGAGAAGCCAAATGGCACATACGGTGTACCAGGTTCCTAGGTCCCTAGAGTTATGCTGGAGGGCATGCTCCGCTACTGGGTATTGGGCATCTCCTAGGCGGACAGTTCGTCTGTGTCCGTTCATGCGTTCAGCCAGTTTGGTTGTTGTCATGCCGATGTAAAAGGCTGTGCAGTGCAGGCATGTCAGTTGATAAATGATATGTGTAGTTTCACACGTAGCCCTGCCTTGAATTGTGTATGTTTTACCAGTAGTGGGGCTGGAGTAGGTGGTTGTGGGGGGATGCATGGGGCAGGTTTTGCAGCGGGGTCGGTTACAGGGGTAGGAACCGCTGGGTAGAGAAGGTAGTCTGGAAATATTGTAGGGTTTAACAAGGATGTTACGGAGGTTAGGGGGGCGACGAAAGGCAACTCTGGGTGGTGTGGGGAGAATTTTGTCAAGGGATGATCTCATTTCAGGGGTTGACTTGAGAAAGTCATATCCCTGGCGGAGTAATTTGTTGATGTTTTCGAGGCCAGGATAATATTGGGTGACAAGGGGGATGCTTCTGTGTGGCCTGGGGGTAGGAACATTGTTGTTGGATGGGGAGGAATGTATTGTTCGGGAAATCTGTTTGTGGACAAGGTCTGCAGGATAGTTGCGGGAGAGGAAAGCACTGGTCAGGTTATTGGTGTAGTTGTTGAGGGATTCGTCACTGGAGCAGATACGTTTGCCACGAATACCTAGGCTGTAGGGAAGGGAGCGTTTGATGTGGAAAGGATGGCAGCTATCAAAGTGAAGGTACTGTTGTTTGTTTGTGGGTTTGATATGGACAGAGGTGTGGATGTGAGCTTCAACAAGATGAAGGTCAACATCCAGGAAGGTGGCTTGGGTTTTGGAGAAGGACCAGGTGAAATTCAGATTCGAAAAGGAGTTGAGGTTATGGAGGAAATTAAGGAGTGTTTCTTCACCATGAGTCCAGATCACAAAGATGTCATCTATAAACCTATACCAGGCCAGGGGAAGCAGCTGTTGGGTCTTCAGGAAAGCCTCCTCCATGCTCCTCCATGAGGCTAAAACCTATACCAGGCCAGGGGAAGCAGCTGTTGGGTCTTCAGGAAAGCCTCCTCCATGCGGCCCATGAAGAGGTTGGCATAGGAGGGAGCCATCCTGGTTCCCATGGCCGTTCCCCTGATTTGTTTGTAGGTCTGGCCTTCAAAAGTGAAGTAATTATGGGTGAGGATGAAGTTGGTAAGTGTGATAAGGAACGAGGTTTTTGGAAGATCTTCGGGTGGGCGTTGGGAGAGGTAGTGCTCAAGGGCAGAGAGACCATGGGTATGTGGGATGTTTGTGTAAAGGGATGTAGCATCTATGGTGACAAGAAAGGTTTCAGGTGGGAGAGGAGTGGGAATGGATTTGAGACGTTCTAGGAAGTGGTTTGTGTCTTTGATGTAGGATGGGAGTCTGCGGGTGATAGGTTGTAGGTGCTGGTCTACCAGAGCTGAGATACGTTCGGTTGGGGATTTGAAGTCTGCTACAATGGGACGGCCAGGATGGTTCTCTTTGTGGATTTTGGGTAATAGGTAGAAGGTAGGGGTACGTGGCTCAGGTGGAGTGAGTAAGTCTATGGAAGCCGTTGTGAGGCCTTGTGAGGGACCTTGGATTTTTAGGATTTTTTGCAGCTCAGTCTGGATGGGGGGAATGGGATCAATGTGTATCTATCGGCTGTACTGAGCTGAGGTAAGTACTGGCCAGCCCCTATATCTCTTTGTTAGTATAAACTATTGTAATAACTTTATGCTAAGTATACGTTATCTAGTGCGAATCTTTCCTTACGTAAGTATTGGTCTACTCCTCCCAATGTAAATACTGATGTAAGTTTTCGGGAAACTAAGTCAAGTTAAACGCCACGAGATTAACAACATTATAGGCCGCCATTAAACACCACATATAAAAAAAAAATTGTTCATAGGTTTCTGCACGAGATACGGCTGCGAGTACTCCATATACGTACACTGTCAACAAATTTTAAATGTAGCAGTAACAATTGTTTTAAAAAATATATTAAGAAATTCAGCCACGACTGCACTTAGTGATTTCATTAAGTCGCTTCTCGGCTGATGTTTTATTAATAGCTTTTAAAGAATTAAAGTAATTTCTCATGCTTTTCATCTGTGATAAATCACTGAGATAGAAATTCTATTTCTAATATTCTTACATACAGTCGTGGACAAAACGAGCGAGACCCCTCGCCTTTTCGTTATGCTGATCTGCATAGCTTTAAAGTCTGCTACACAGTATAACAGGCATGGCGATGAAGTACTACGAACATACTATGTACAGGCCTGAAGTTGAAAAACTATTCGAACTTCGTCAGATTGTTTTCAATCATGTGTAAGACAATATTAATGCTGATTAGTGTCTTAAACACAGCACGTAAATATAAGATATAAATGAAACAAGAAACGCTAATTATTATAAACTGTAATAATAAACCGAGCGGTTCTTGGCCCTTCAGTCGGGGACTGCGCGACCGCTACGGTCGCAGGTTTGAATCCTGCCTCGAGCATGGATGTGTGTGATGTCCTTAGGTTAGTTAGGTTTAAGTAGTTCTAAGTTCTAGGGGACTGATGACCTCAGATGTTAAGTTCCATAGTGCTCAGAGCCATTTTTTTTTTTTTTTTTGTAATAATAAAAATGAATTTCAGCTTATCGCGATAACATAACTGTTTTAATAAGACAAACTACCCCAGATCGTTACGAATTAGCAAAATATTATGCGCATTCGACCGCGAAACAGTCTGTGTCAACGTTCAGATCAGTCATACTGGATTACCTTGCTGACCTACCATGAAAGTGTGCAAATTTAGCAATGGGTGAAGATTAATAACGAAATTCAGTTAAAAATGATTCAGAGCCACACTTAAGTCAATTCATTTATTGACAGAAGAGGAAACAGTAGGCAGTATCAAGTGTGAAATTCTACAAGAGTTTTCATATTGACACCCACAGGGCGCCAGTACAGAATAAAGGTAATAATAAAACGCATTGAGGGCGCGAGAATTTCTTAAAATTGCTTTACTGATAGTCTATCTGCCTCCATCGAGATTAGAACCGAAAACATACCAGACCTGCATTACAGTAGCAAACACCTTTCACTACGCTAGCACGCAACCCAGACAAACAGCACTCTGTTATTACTCCAGACATTTATAAGCAGGCAATTTTGCAATGAAAATGGCAAAATGATCTGCAGTTTCTGTTGCATAGAGCTTTCTGGGCACAAAAACATGAATTTTCTACTTTTGTGTCACCACTTACGTGACTATCATTCGGGATGTTTATCGCAATAACAGAATACTGTTATTAGTGAGTAATTTTAGATAGATAATTCTGCACCACCCCAGTAAATAAACGGCTACATAGCTGTCAAACGTATTCTACAATGTCTCGAATTCTCCATTAGACTCGCCACAGCCAGAAAACGTTCTTTAGCCGAAGTGTTTCTTAAGCTAGCTGGCAATGGAAATGCTCGCGCTTCTAAAATGTGGTGGAATTAATACTGCGATCTGAATTACCACGTGTATAGGCAAATGGATTTTATTTGCATTCCTGTAAACGTGATTTGGATGGAAAGCGTAGCTACGAGTAATATGCTGATGTATCGACTTCAACTAGAACATTTCGAATAAAGAGTAGGGAGAATTATTTATGCGGCCCTCAGCTTCAGTAACTGTCCTAGCTATTTCCGTTGTTAGGATTTCGTCACCTAAATCGGTAAAGGTATAACCTACTAGTCTCACTTTCTTCACCGTCATTCTGTCTACTCAACCCTCAAAACCCGTTTGCCTCGAGAACGGGTAGACATAAAAAGCGGAAATATATCGCACTTCCTGTGGTATACGGTCCCCTGGTGGTATAAAAAGGTGAGTTTCTATGTCAACGCAATCTAAAGATACAGCCGTTTATGAAAAGAAAATTTACGCGAAAGGTCAAGAAATGGCTCTAAGAACTATGCAACCAAACTGCTTAGGTCATCAGTCCGCTAGTCCTAGAAGTACTTAAACCTACCTAACCTAAGGACATCACACACATCCATGCCCGAGGTAGGATTCCAAACTGCGACTGAAGCAGCCGCGCGGTTCGTGACTGAAGCGCCTAGAACCATTAGGCCACCGCACCCGCGACGAAACCCTTTTCACCTCATGTATAATGACAATATTATACTGTCTAGTGAGCATAAACTGTATTCGTCAGAAACTCTGATCGTTTGATCACGGAACTTTTACGAAGCTTCATTCAAATTTTGTTCGAAGTCGTCTGCAATATCCACTTATAAACACGCTAGGAACGTCGTATGTGGTATCCACTTCTGAAGACGCTGGCATATACTGAAGTACCAAAACAAGTAGTTAAGAATTTATTGTTATTGAACCATGCATGACACTTTATTTCAGTATCAATTTAACGCACCTAGGTGTTTGTCTATGGCTGAAAATAATGAACAAAAAATAAATAAACAGCAAACAACTTCGATGTTCAAATCAAATATAACTCACATGTCGCAATTACAGCATATTCCGTTGTTACATCCACATAACTGCAACTACAGGATTTCTTTGCAATCCAGACTAACATGCCTGGCAGAGGGTTCATCGAACCACCTTCGGACTATTTCTCTACCGTCCCACTCTTTAGCAGCGTGCGGGAAACGGACCAGTTAAATCTTTTCTTACGAGCCCTGAATTACATTATTACTATGGTCATTTCTTCCTGTGTAAGTTCCCGAGAAAATAATGTTTTGGAATTGAAAGCAGATGATGGTGATTGAAATTTCGTGAAAAGATCTCGCGGCAACGAAAAACTCGCTTATCAAATCTGGGACTCTCTCTCCCCTATTTCGTGCCATTGCAAATCGTGCTACCGTTCCTTGGAGGTTTTTGGCCTACACCGTCAATCACGTATGTCAAGGATCCCATACCGCGCAGGAATACTATAGCAGTGGACGGACAAACGTAGTGTAGGCAGTGTTTTCAGTAGAACTGTTGCGTATTCTTAGTGTGCCGCCAATAAAACTCAGTCTTTCGTTTGCCTTCCCCACAAAAGTATCTTTGTGTTCGTTCCAGTTTAATTTTTACTGGGTACTGAGATGAATAGACAGTATTTCGACTTGTGTTTTGTCACGAAATCGAAAGTTAATTATTGTTACTGGACGCAGCTTTCGTGTTTAATGTATTCCTCATTCAACAGAGTACACTCCGCGTACACAATACGTAACTGTTTCAAAGTATTGAACTGTTACTGATCTTACAAAGTTGCAGTGGTCATCTAAACTTGTCGTTTTGATGCAATGGAATATATTATAGCGAAATATGGCAACTAAGAAGGGAACTATCCAAATAAACAAACATTTCCGGTTCAAGTCGTTGCAGTAGGTCTACTACACAGTAACGTAAATTAGGAACAAAGTCCATTAGTAGATCGTTATCAGGTAAACTAGCCCTCATAATGCAAACTGTCACTACCAGCACGAAAGTTTCCAAACATGTCAATGAGTAGTCGAGGAAAGTGGACGCATTCTGTCTACTGACATTTACGCACGACATTTACGAGAGGACCCGCCATGTGTCATACGCCGATATTGCTGAAACTTCGCTCAGTGAAAGAGGGGACAAAATAACCGAACACGAGTCTCGGCGTATCTACATACATTCGACCGCTTCTGAGAAAACGACAGTCAAAATTTTCAATGTGCTGTTGCTATTGAGTAGATACCTTTCACCATGTAAGGATTCATTTGAAGCGGTGGCTCAGCGGCTACCGTCGCGACTTCAGAACTTTGCGCTGCGAGTTCGAAACTCGGTTGTTCCTTCTTTTTTTCCCCCTCACTCTCTGAATTATCTATGAATGTTTATTCCAATTTATGTTGAAACAATGTTGTTTTTATTCGGTAATTAATTTACTGTGTGATGAAAAAAGTTTAAAAAAATAAACGAATGAGAAAATGATGTGAAGTATTTGTGAATGTCCTTGCAACCTTATAGGTAGTAAGGAGGTCCAGAAATATTTCACATTATTTTTTCGTTCGTTTATTATTTTTTAAATTCATTAATTACGCAGAAAGTTAAGTGACGAATAACGACAACATTATTTCAACATGAATTGAAAAAACACTCGTAGATAATTCTGATAGAGAAGGAGGAATAAATAATAATAAAAAACCAATATGGTCTCGAACTCGCGAATCAAAGTTAAGAAGGAACGACGGTAGCCACTGAGCCAACGCTTCAATTGCATTCTCGGGCGCAAAAGATATCTAAACTATAGAAACAGAGATTTGATAACTTTGACCTCCGTTTTCTCGGAAACCGTCAAGTGTCTGCAGATAAGACGAAACATATGCTCGCTTATTTTGTCCTCTCTTTCACTGAGCAAAGTTTCCGGACAATCAGCGAATGGCACCTAGAGAGTTCCCCTCGTTAGTCAAGTCGCTTCTTACGCCCAGCGAGAACTACGTATGCCTCAGAGTAAACTGCACCACTTAGAAACACAGCGAGCGAGCATAAAACCATTTTCCTTCTTAAAAGGCAACTTCCTACAGCTAAAATTCACGGAGTATTCTTCAGGTTGCCACAGATATTTCAGAAATGTTTCTTGCGTTCGGCCTGCCGTATATGCAAAACGTAAACATTTCATTTCATGTAATATTTATCAGGATAAGACATGACAAGAGCGCACCAGACCCTTCTGAGAAAAATTACAGATTCTAAGTTGTTCCACTATATAATGACACGGGTACGGGCTTCCGATCTCTCGTTTATGCCATCGATTTCCGTGTTACACATACTTGCCATTGCGTTGTGGCTGCAGTCGTGGAGGGGGCAGTCTGTTTCCTACTAGCGCTATTTTCGCAGCAGATATTAACCGCGACGAATCACTCAGTCAACGCCGATCTGGCTGAGGCAGACAAGTGCGCTATAATAGCACTCCATGTAAAGGGATTTTCAAATGGCTATATAGCAAGAACTATGGGTCTTCACAAGCCGACGGTAGCCAGGTGTATTAGAGAAAGGAAGAGGGTGGTAACCTGAATGGAAGGGCTTATGACCGTCGTCGCAAAACAACAGCAGCTCAGGATTGACAGATACGCCGTTTCAGTGAGAACCACCCATTTTTCAACAGACGACCAATTCAGCAGACTTTGGGTCTCAATGTTAGCAGTAAGACCGTCACTTGTCGTCTAAGGGAAGGTGGAATGACCGCAAGAAATGCTGCTGTGAAAGAGACATTGACTGTTTCCCACAGAGACGACCGCCTTGCTTTTGCTGCTGAAAATGTCGTCAAACCTCCCCACTTTTGGTGGCGAGTGCTTTTCACGGACGAAAAAGTTTTCTCTACGACATCAATTGGAAATTTACTTGTTTAGCGGCCAAAAGGTGCTAGGCAAAATCCAAAATATATTTACAGTTGCCGAAGGAGTGGGAGGGGTTCGGTAACGTTATGGGCATTGATATCGGCCGAAGGGCGTGGGCTTCTGTGGGAAGTGGAAAGAAGACTCGATGCGCGCAATTACATATCACTTCTGGAGAACATGATGTTGCCTTCTGTGAGAGCAAGATTTGACGATGATCTGATCATGTTCCAACAAGATCGCTCGCCTATTCATATGGAAGCGTGGTTAAGAGGTGGTTCAACGACCACAGTAATATTACTGTAATGGAATGGACACCTACAGTAGCTGACACGAATCCCACTGAGAATATTTGGGCAGAAATGGTCAGAGTAATACGGGAAAAGGGACAGTCACCGTCGACTCGCCGACAGCTTTCTGATGTGATTCACGACGTTGGAATGAGTTACTTCAATCTCCTAGTTATGTGGCTAGAGTTGTGGGCTCAATGCCCAACAGACTTCGAGCCGTTGTGGAAGCCGTAGGAGGCTATATGCGATACTAAGCAGCATCAGCGGAGATGTTTTCGTTCAGCTCTTAACCAATCAGCTGCAACAGATGCTTCAAGTTTTTTTTACAGACGTTTATTTTATATAATTTTAAGGAAACGCAGTAAGTGGAATCTGGACAAACAAATTAATTCACAACAAGATACGTAATATTTAGTTTGCTAAGAGAAGAAATACTCACGTTATATATTCATGCAGTCTCTAAAAAGTACATGACACACTTGTATATGCGAGAAGGGTAAAAGGCAATTTAGCACAAACATATTGAGGAGAAGATAGCCGATGAAGGCGTAATTGGAGAACGAAGGTTGGGCTCGAAGGGGAGGTGAGGAGGCCCGAAAGAGAAGAGAAAAGTCAAATGCCCAATAGATGAATTTTATCCATAGTGGATGCTGTTGAACTCCGTGACTGTTCCTTTATAGGGTGTAAAAAGATTTCCGCAACCAGTCACAATAAAAGGTTGTTATTTTATTTATCATATGGCAATGCAGACACATGAGAAAGAAACAGACGAATCACTAATATAACAAACGTTAATAATTGCAAACAGACATCATTAATTTAACAAAGTTTAAGGATTACAAACAAACATCAAGACCATTAATATAATCTATCGACTCTGGAGTTGCGAGCAGGAAGTTGTCGGGGCTCCCATTATAGGCTCTTCTGGAATTCTCTTCAACAATCTGGCTGGTGGTCTGATTTTCTCTGCAGTCACACTGAGGGGATGGTATTTTACCCCATTTATACAGGGAGTATGCACATCTGCCATGACGAGTTCGAATCCTATTTAGAGTGGACCACGTTTTGCGTGGTAGGTTAAAACCAGGTGGCTTTTGTGTGATCCAATGCATGTTATGATTTTGCCGTGCGTTCCATTTTTCAGACCATGCGTTTGTGATACTGAAACCTTCTTGAACACAGGTCCTTGCTGTTCTTGTTGGCGGGTTCCTAGATCGAAGCCTATTAGTGTTTGCAGCCTCAGTGTCTTGGTGGATTTGCAGGCTTCGATTTCCCATGATGTTTTTGTATTCACGTACAAGGGCGTCAGTACGTCGCAGGTGTGGCGGCGGGATGTGGCTTAATATTGGGAGCCATTGCGTTGGAGTGGGTTTAATTATCCAGAAATCATCCTTAGAGTGTTATGCAACTGGACATCCACCTCCTTTACATGTGGGCTGTTCAGCCAAATCGGAGCACAGTATTCGGCAGCCGAGAATACAATTGCTAAAGCAGAGATGTGGAGAGTGGAGGCCGTTGTTGCCCAGGTAGAACCATAGAGCTTTTGAATAATGTTGTTCCATGTCTTTAATTTTTCGGCAGTCTTTGTTAGGTGCTCTTTAAAAAATAGAGTTCTGTCCAGTGTCATGCCCAAGTACTTCGGAGTTTTATTGTGCCTGAGAATGGTGTTTTCAAATTGAATGTTGAGTTCCTTTCCAGCGAGTTTGTTGTTGAGATGGGCCGGTCGGTGTGGCCGAGCGGTTCTAGGCGCTTCAGTCTGGAGCCGCGTTACCGCTACGGCCGCAGGTTCGAGTCCTGCCTCGGGCATGGATGTGTGTGATGTCCTTAGGTTGGTTAGGTGTAAGTAGTTCTAAGTTCTAGGGGACTGATGACCTCAGATCTCAAGTCCCGTAGAGCCCAGAGCCATTTTGTTGTTGAGATGGAAGCAACTAACCTCTGTTTTGGAAGAATTTTGTTGAAGTCTCCACTTACGGAACTATTCACACATTATCTTCACGTTTTTCGTTAGGATACCCTCAGATTTCAGATCGATTCCGTATTTCTGGGTTTTCGGAGGGCTTCTGACAGTGTACCACACACGAGGCTCGTAGTGACATCGCGTGATTATGGAATATCGTCTCAGTTATGTGACTGGATCTGTAATTTCCTGTCAGAGAGTCACAGTACGTAGTAACTGACGGAAAGTCATCGAGTAAAACAGAAGTGATTTCTGGCGTTCCCCAAGGTAGTGTTATAGGCCCTTTGCTGTTCCTTATCCGTATAAACGATTTGGGAGACAATCTGAGCAGCAGTCTTCGGTTGTTTGCAGATGACGGTGTCGTTTATCGACTAATAAAGTCATCAGAAGATAAAAAATAACTACAAAACGATTTAGAAGAAATATCGGAACGGTGCAAAAAGTGGCAGCTGATCTTAAATAACGAAAAGTGTGGGGTCATCCACATGACTGCTAAAAGGAACTCGTTAAACTTCGGCTACACGATAAATCAGTCTAATCTAAAAGCCGTAAATTCAACTAAATATCTAGGTATTACATTGGAAGGAACACACAGAAAATGTTGTGGGGAAGGCTAACCAAAGACTGCATTTTATTAACAGGACACTTAGAAAATGTAACACCTACTAAGGAGACTGCCTACGCTACGCTTGTCCGTCCTCTTTTAGAATACTGCTGCGCGGTGTGGGATCCTTACCAGATAGGACTGACGGAGTACATCGAAAAAGTTCAAAGAAAGGCAGCACGTTTTGTATTACCGCGAAATATGGGAGAGAGTGTCACAGAAATGATACAGGATTTGGGCTGAAAATCATTAAAAGAAAGGCGTTTTTCGTTGTGACGGAACCTTCTCATGCAATTCCAGTCATCAACTTTCTCCTCCGAATGCGAAAATATATTGTTGACACCGACCTACATAGGGAGGAACGATCACCAACATAAAATAAGAGAAATCAGAGCTCGTACGGAAAGACATAGGTATTTATTCTTTCAACGCGCTAAACAACATTGGAATAATAGAGAATTGTGAAGGTGGTTCGATGAACCCTCTGCCAGGCACTTAAAGTAATTTGCAGAGTATCCATGTAGATGTAGATGTAGATGTAGATGTAGATGTAGAAGCTTCAATTGTGCTACATCTTGTAGCGAGGGCCCAATCGTCAGCAGACTCGAACTTTCTTGATTGTGTTTCCGGCAGGTCTGCAATATAGAGGCTAAACAGTAGTGGTGCGAGCACTGATCCTTGTGGTAAGCCATTCTTTAGTTTCTTGATGGAGCTGTAGTCAGTGCCCGTACTTATTTGGAACACCCTATTATTGAGCATGCTGTCTATTAAGCGTGCTGCAGATTTGCAAGGAATTACTCGGTGAATTTTGTACATGATATCTTCTCTCCACACAGTGTCGTAAGCTGCTGAGAGGTCAATAAAGGCCACTGATGTTTTCAATTTTCTCTGGAATCCCACCTCAATGTAAGTAGTGAGTGACGACACCTGGTCAGTACAACTTCTTTCTGGCCGAAAGCCTGCCTGTCCAACTTGGATCACCCTGAATAATTCTGGGCTAATTCTGTTATATATAAGCCTCTATAGTAATTTGTAAATTATAAACAGCAGGGCAATTGGTCTGTAGCTTTTTGGGTTGTCAGCTGGCTTCCCAGGCCTTAGAACAGCTATTATCTTAGAGTGTTTGAGTTCTTGTGGGATATTGCCAGTGTGCAAGATGTTTGTGAAAAATCGAGCCAGCCATACTTTTGTATGCTTGCCACAGTTTATTATGAATTCAGGATGAACGTTATCGAAACCTGGTGCCTTTGTTGGTTTGACATCTTTCAGAGCCTTTTCTGTGTCTTCACTAGAGAAATGGCGAGAGTGTTCAGTTTCTGTTGCTTCATTTTTGAAGATTTTAATATCTCGCTTCACTTGGATTGTATGTGTTTTATCCTTTTGGTGTCCTAGGCATCTTAACTAGATGTGCAACTATGGCATTTGGTCTTACAGCTGCATTTTGTCGTTGTGGTGGTGGGCCGCTCCCTAGTTTTCTCAGCAGTGACCTTGCTTGCCTGCTAGACATTTGGAAATTGAGACGTTCTACAGTTTCCGTTCACTTTTGTCTTCTGGCAGCATCCAAGCTGTGAAACAGTTCATTTGCTATTTCCTGATCTCCGGATTCAAGAAGCTCTAGTATAGTTCTTCGATCTTTTGGGATCATCCAGGGATGTATTCTTTGCGGTTCCCTCTTGGTATGTGCTTCTTGGCCGTGCTTATCATGGCACCAACAAATCTTTGGTAATTTTTGCTAGTAGGTGGTATCCATCCCAAACATTTGTCCAGCTCTGTGGAGAACCCAGTCGAATTGGATTTTTTAAAATTCCATCGTGGGCAAGGAATTGAGGTAATTAGGGGAATTTGAGTTCCTACCTCTATTATGACTGGTCGATGTTGACTGTGCGGAAAGTCGGGCAGAACTCTACGCGAGTCCTCGAGAGGTTGGTCTCTGTTGTTGGACGAGAAGAAATACAGGTCAGGGTTGTATTCCTGTCTCCAGGCAGCTGATCTAAACGTAAATCGATCCTTAGCATCGAATACATGGTACAGGTATTCGTCTTCTGCCATTTTGCTAATGCTTCTCCATTTGCATCTTTGTCTTTATACTTCCACTGTTCATGATGACTATTGCAATTCCCAACGTATACAGCAGGATGTGGTTGAGTTTGAAGAACGTGGGCTGGCCAAGGTGTAGCAGGTGGCTTATAAATATTGAAGACGGTAATGCTTCCAGTTTTTGCGACAACATCATGAATGTCTTTGTTGGTGGATGTAGAAACTAATATTATTTATTTGTCACAAGACCTGTTTCGGGCTTGCGCCCATCTTCAGCTGTTTGTACATTGACGTACATGTTTATAAGCTGGAGATCAATAGCTGTGGTGACCGTTTTTCCACTTAGTTACACACTAATTATCATTTTAATGTCCATATTTCAATTTTATACAGTTTAGCTGTATGTTTGACTATTACGAAGTGCACTCGTGAAATACACTGTGTTTACATACAAACATGTGGGCTGTGATCAAAGTTGTGCCTGGGTGTGACATCATTCGTGGCAAAACCAGCGTTTGACTGACGCGAACAGATTGATAGTTCGGTGCGAAGTGTCTAAGTGTCTCCCCTACTGTCTCTCTGGCCATATTTAAATATGGACGCAACGGATCGCCGAATGGTACTACTACTATAGCACAGGTAGCGACATCTAAATGACCGCTTTCTCAGACTCGTCAGTTTCACTGTCATTTAAGCCCTCTGCAGATCGTTACATGATGAACTTAAAACTAACATTTAGATAAGCTATTGATTACGTATTTGAATAAGAATGTACAAGTGATAAAGATTCTGGCTTGGGCAACGGAATTTACTGGACTAGAAAACATGACATGTTGTGGTGTGTCAGTCTTTAGTTGTAGACATCCTTCATTATGACAGACCTTCTTGGTTGCCGCCATCATTGGAAGTGACATCCTTGTTGCAGTCATCACATTTGTATGTCCATGTTGTAATTTGTTTGTGCCCCGGCAGATCACAGTTACTTGATACTCTGTAGGCAGGAAATACTTATCGCAACAACGTCACAAAAATATTTACATATTCCTGTAAACATAAGTGAAAATAGTTAAGTAAGTAACTACACATGCAGTTCAAACAGATCGTTACATGAAATCTTAAAACTAACTTTTGGGTAAGCTATATGACTGCGTATTTGAATATGAATTTACAAGTGATACGGATTCTGGCTTGGGCAACGGAATTTACTGGATTAGAGTAAATGGCATGTTGCGGTGTGCCATTGTCTCTGTTTGAGCCGAAGTTTTGCTCTCACCTCTATAGATGACTGCCTTTTTCCAAGTGGTTTACAGCAATTCGCGGCAGCATACAGCAGCAGTGGCTAAAGCTTATTGTTACTAAGAATGAATTTAATAAAAACGAGTTTGCTTGGGTCCTGTTAATTACTTAATAACCTGTAAGAAGGGATTTCTTAAATTAAATCTACTTAAAAACTTAATAAATCATGACGAATAATAGTTTGACAAGTATTAATAATGGCGAAATGCCTGACAATGACAAAAGAACAGTAATGAATGAGTGCCAGGTTAACAAATTATTTCAATTTCAAAGTTACATTAACAATTAATATCTACAACATTTTAATGAATTAAATGTGGAAAATAATTATTATTATCTGAAGGGTAAGGAGGTTTCTTTAACTGACAAGCAAAACGTGGGATTATTGCAAACTCGAACTAGCAATCAATAGCTTAGCCCCTGCAATTGCACTTTACGCTATGCTTGCGAATTTTTCCTTGAATTCCTTCTTCAAGCGTAGTTGAGCCATCTAAATCTCTTCTGGCTATATAAATGGAATCAGGCCTTGAGTGTGATAAGATCTGCCATCACGGCCGTGAGGGCAGCGTGACACGTCTTCTGTCTCCGAGCTCTCGACGGACACTACTGACTCGTCTCACAACAACACTTAGAATCGCGCTTCTATGTTTCACCCTCAGGTTGTTACTATTGATAGCTGAATGCTTATTTATTTCCATTCTTACAAAATGCAAAGAATAGCCTAAGTTGGCTATATTGTTTTCGATATTCAATGTAATATTTAATCAATGTAATGCAGAGTTTTGACACACTCCTTACACCTGTCTGTCTGGTATGGTTGTTACAAACCACTGTAAGATGCTTACTCTTTTTCTGAATCATCAGTCTTCTGACAGGTTTAATGCTGTCGGCCACGAACGCCTCTCATGTGCCATCCTCTTCAACTGCAACCTACGTCTTCAATTACGTGATGGATGTTTTCCAGTCCCTGTCTTCCTCTTCAGTTTTTACCCTCTAGTAGCATGGAAGCTATCTCGTGATGTCTTAAAAGATTTCCTACAAACTGTTCCTTCTTCTTGCCAGTGCATCCATATAATACTTTCCTCACCGATTCTGTAGAGAAACTCCTCATTGCAAACCTTATCAGTTGGGGTGTATATTTCCTTCTTCTCCTGCGGTTGTAAACTTTCTAAGATTTGTGGTGAATCTTGTACCACCACTATTCGGTATAACAGGACGATATTTTGCCGACCCCAATACACCGACAGATGAAAGTAGTATTACCTTTATCCTCTCTTCTCAGAATAGTTACTTTTTTTTCCTTTTTTGGTGGTCCCAATTCTTCCGTGACACCTCCCTGTCAATCCAACTGCGGTGAAGATACCTGGAGTGCTTCCGCAGGTGCTCTGTATTGCGCTACTAAATAAATTGCCACACTTCTCACAAACAGGGGTACATTTTGCCCAACATTTTCATTATTACTTTGTAAGTAGGCTGTTTAGATTCTTATATTGGTAACGCCACCACCACGTAGCACCCTCTATGAAAATCATTGGCTGTGCTGTGTGTAGTCTGTGGCAGGGTGGCATTGTTGGAATTTGCTATTGTAGTGTTGGGCAGTTGGCTGTTAACTGCGCGTAGCGTTGGGGAGTTGGAGGTGAGCCGCCAGCAGTGGTGGATGTGGGGAAGTGAGATGGCGGATTTTTGAGAGCGGATGATCTGGACGTGTGTCCATCAGAGACAGTACATTTGTAAGACTGGGTGTCATGAACTGATATATATAATATGACTTTTGAACAGTATTAAGGTATATACATTGTTTGTTCTCTATCAAAATCTTTCTTTTGCTAACTGTGCCTATCAGTAGTTAGTGCCTTCAGTAGCTTGAATCTTTTATTTAGCTGGCATTAGTGGCGCTCGCTGTATTGCAATAGTTCGAGTAACGAAGATTTTTGTGAGGTAAGTGATTTGTGAAAGGTATAGGTTAATGTTAGTCAGGGCCATTCTCTTGTAGGGATTATTGAAAGTCAGATTGCGTTGCGCTAAAAATATTGTGTGTCAGTTTAAGCACAGTCTTGTATAATTGTTCAAAGGGGACGTTTCAACTTTTCACCACATAACTGACAGTTGCTAGGGTAATCCCACTCTCTTGAATACACTCAAACGTCCGTACATGCATACTGTAGGACCTGAGAGAAAAACCAGAAAAACAGCTACCACTCTTCAATTGTTCATTACGCCCCTGATGGTGCGCCGTTTACTCCATGGCTCCCGTATTCCAGCACTTGCTGCACCATGGTGCAAATGGCTCCCGGACGACCAGTGGTTGTAATACAATTTATACTGGTCCCCTTCTCGCCGGACGCACCACTGATCCACATGCACTGCATACAAGAAAGGAAAACACACAGTTTCCCTTTCGTTCTACATTTATCCTTATTCACTTTACTCACGAGCATCTCTTTTCGACGGCTTTCCTGTAGTGTGTTGGGATATTTACAAATATCCCGAAACACTACACAGTGCAACTAATTTTCATCTTCTGTAGCACCACATCTCAAATGCCTCGACTTTCTTCTCTTTCAGTTTTCCCACAGTCCATCTTTAACCACCAGACTGTGTGGTGCTCCCAGAAATTTCTTTCTCAAATTAAGGCCTATGTTTGATACTAGTTGACATCTTTTGGCCAGGAATGCTCTTTTGATTTTATTCTTGCTGCGGCCGTCATGGCTTATTTTGCCTCGTAGGTAGCACAATTCCTTAACTGCATCTACTTCGTGATCCCTAATCCTGACGTTAAGTTTATCGATGTTCTTCTTTCTGCTGTTGTTGTTGTTGTTGTGGTCTTCAGTCCTGAGACTGGTTTGATGCAGCTCTCCATGCTACTCTATCCTGTGCAAGCTTCTTCATCTCCCAGTACCTACTGCAACCTACATCCTTCTGAATCTGCTTAGTGTATTCATCTCTTGGTCTCCCTCTACGATTTTTACCCTCCACGCTGCCCTCCAATACTAAATTGGTGATCCCTTGATGCCTCAGAACATGTCCTACCAACCGATCCCTTCTTCTGGTCAAGTTGTGCCACAAACTTCTCTTCTCCCCAATCCTATTCAATACTTCCTCATTAGTTATGTGATCTACCCATCTAATCTTCAGCATTCTTCTGTAGCACCACATTTCGAAAGCTTCTATTCTCTTCTTGTCCAAACTATTTATCGTCCATGTTTCACTTCCATACATGGCTACACTCCATACGAATACTTTCAGAAATGACTTCCTGACACTTAAATCTATACTGGATGTTAACAAATTTCTCTTCTTCAGAAACGCTTTCCTTGCCATTGCCAGCCTACATTTTATATCCTCTCTACTTCGACCATCATCAGTTATTTTGCTCCCCAAATAGCAAAACTCCTTTACTACTTTAAGTGCCTCATTTCCTAATCTAATTCCCTCAGCATCACCCGACTTAATTAGACTACATTCCATTATCCTTGTTTTGCTTTTGTTGATGTTCATCTTATATCCTCCTTTCAAGACACTGTCCATTCCATTCAACTGCTCTTCCAAGTCCTTTCCTGTCTCTGACAGAATTACAATGTCATCGGCGAACCTCAAAGTTTTTATTTCTTCTCCATGAATTTTAATACCTACTCCGAATTTTTCTTTTGTTTCCTTTACTGCTTGCTCACTCACTAATTTCGTCTTTCTTCGATTTACCCTCAGTCCATATTTTATACTCGTTAGACCATTCATTCTATTCAGCAGATCTTGTAATTCATTTTCACTTTCACTGAGGATAGCAATATCATTAACGAATCTTATCATTGATATACCATCACCATGAATCTTAACTCCACTCTCGAACCTTTCTTTTATTTCCGTTATTTCATTTTATATGAATATATTGAACAGTAGGGGCAAAAGAGTATATCCCTTACACCCTTTCTAATACGAGCACTTTGTTCTTGGCGTTCCTCTCGTATTGTTCCTTCTTTGTTCAAAATGGTTCAAATGGCTCTGAGCACTATGGCACTATGGGACTTAACTTCTGAGGTCATCAGTCCCCTAGATCTTAGAACTACTTAAACCTAACTAACCTAAGGACATCACACACATCCATGCCCGAGGCAGGATTCGAACCTGCGACCGTAGCGGTCACGCGGTTCCAGACTGTAGCGCCTAGAACCGCTCGGCCGCCTCGGCCGGCCCTTCTTTGTTCTTGTATGTATTTTATATCAACTTTCTTTCCCCATAGTTTACCCTATTTTTCTCACAATTTCGAACGTCTTGCACCATTTTAGAATGTTGAACCTTCTTTCCAGGTGGACGAGTCCTATGAACGTGTCTTGATTTTTCTTTTGTCTTGCTTACTAGCAAATTATGATAATGATGCAGCCCTACACGGTGTAATAATAGCACTGTGAATCGAATTGGCAGTTTGTGTACGATTTTAAATAGTCTTAATGAACAGTATACTCACATCTGAGAACCGGAAGACAGAAAACGACACTGTGCTGGTATTCAGTCCGAAAACATGTACCTCGAGACTCAAGGACTGTTCTTGTTTGGCCTTCGCAGATTCAATTGTATTCAGCTTTATGCCCGACCCGCTGCAGGCATAACGCAAAGGCAAAACTTGGCTTCTTTCCGCGAAAGTTTGCGACGGTGACCTGCCTGGAGCTCTGCCTTTTCTCAGCAGGACCCGCTCCAGCGGCAGCACGCGAGGCGTCGACGTGTGCGTCACTAATTACCTCCAGGAGCACCAGCCAGCGGCGTGGCCCGGGGCCCGCGGCATCGCATCACCGTTCTTCAGCGGCTGGAAAACTTGCTGGCTGCGCAGCAGTGGCTCAGTTAGGCCCTTAATTAAGGGGTCCGGGCCGTTTGTCCTCGTTTAGCGAGCGCCGCCTGGCCGGAGGCGGCAGCTCTCCACTCGCGGCTGCAGTCGCTGCTCCAGCGATGCGCGCCGCCGCCGCAACTTGCCGATGTCTGGAAGTTGTTCGCCGAGCGGTCTCCTGGAAGAGGCCGCGCCGTCTGCGACAGGTGGCCTGACCCCGCCGGGTCGAGAGTGCGACCCTAATTACTGGCAGGTGACACCTGGCGTTGTGGTGAACCTTCCGCGGATTTCAACTTCCGCTAACGACAAGTGAACTCGTTCGGCGTTCCAACGACAACCGATGCGGAAGATGCAACGAGCTTTCGAACGGCATTAGATTACTGCTCGAGGCTTTCTGACGTAATAACAGTTTGAACGATTGTCGGACATTGTCTCAAGAGAATGTTGGGGAAACTACATAAGATTTCTATGAGGCAGCGGTCCAGAACGAGAATTCCAAGAAGCAGATCCACCAAGCATTTTGAGCAGCAAGTATTAAACGTCAAGAGCAGCTAGGTTTCTTTTAAGTCTCATGATTCGACAGACGTAACATTACTTTTGTATTGCTCGATATACAGTGTTCCGTTAACTGCGACGACTGAGAACCCAGCGATATGGTTTTCCGTTCCGAGTCAACAATCAACAGACCGTAGAGTTACGCTCTACCGAAAGTACGGTTCGGTAGTTTTGGTGCAGTACATACATTACTACATAGGACTACCGGTAGTATGAAAAAGCATTGCTAGGGAAAGGAACATAAATGAATGTGTGTGAGACGGCTTCTTTTTGTTTCTTGTTTTGCGCGTAATAAGAACGGCATATTGTTCAGAATTAATCCATTGCGTATTTTGTACCTTTACAAAAACGAATTGCGTTTTGTAAGTAAAATAATTAGTTGCGTGCGTAGTGTTCGCTCTTTTATGTAACCTAAACAATAACATATCATGTTAGTACAGTTTACATGCAAACACAAAGAAATCTGTATAATTATCTAGTAAGACGCTGATCGCATACTCAAGCAAAGTGATCGATGTGAGGTAATGTCTGACAGATATGTAACACACCTGTCATACAAGTGACGCGGTTAGCACCGTCACTGAGCAAAGCTTCTAGAAAACTACCTTAGTCTACGACTACCTGCAATAGTCTACGGTACCATACGGTGATTTTACAACTCATGCAGAGTGTAAGTATCCCAAGCGGAGCTCAGGTCGTAGTGCACAATCACTAAATGTCGATGGATTACACGGACAACGTACCTAAATGGGGGTGAAAGACTTCACATGAGAAATTGCTAACCTGCTATTGCGTAAAAACAGAAAGTTCGTCAATGGCAGAGTACGAGCCGTCCAATGAGGAATCTAATACATAACCCAAGCTTTCCGAAGAGCTTCATGTTGCCATGTGATACGTTTGGCGCACACTGTGGCATACTTCATGGGCTGCTTGCACAGTTTAGTCGGCTTCTCCAGCGGCTTCTAGATCCGTCGATGGTCTCTATTAGGCTCTGCCTCCAACATGACCTATGCTGGCGAAACAGATAACCCCATACGGCGGTAGATCACACGCCCCTACTGCATGAGGATCCAGTCGTTTTAAATTACCCACTTACGTCTGAAAATTCGGCACATTGTAACTGTAACACTGCGCCTCACCATATGTTTAATTCTTCTCGATTAATTTGACTTGATTTGGCATCTCGTCGCGGCCTCACATTGTGTAATAAGACAGAGGAAGTAGTTACAGTACGAATGCGACAGAGAATAATAAGTTCTAGCCCAGTTGTGACAAGCTAGATGCAAGTGTGTGAAAATGTGTTGTCCGTTCGCAGTATGACGCGAATAGTCACGATATCTCTAGCTCTGCCACTGTACCCGTTTATGACGAAGCACCGCAAATGCTGTGGAGCGCCTAATACGACAGAATTCCAGTTCTATAGCGTGTGTAACTTACTAAGTCCTACGACAGAATTCCAGTTCTGTGGAATGTACAGTTACTAAACCCTACGTCTGTAAAGCACATCTCAACTCCATATTTCTTTATAATCGTCTTCAGTTGTATTTAGGTCACCAAAATGCGAATCCTTGCTTTCGGATATACCGGAAGTAGTAGTGACAGAAAAAGGAGCAACACTACTTCCTTCACGTCTTCGGCATATGAGCAGATTTCTAATATTTGTAAAATTTTTATCATATTATATTACGAAAATATATTCTGTAATTCACGAGCTAATAGGCAATAAAAAAAATACATAAAAGCACCCTGATGATTGCTGATGCTGTAAAGGTACCCGTACAGACAAAAGTCTCTTCAAAGGAGGCACACACCACTACAGCCTGAAAACACATGAAACTGTTGGCTATCACTTTTCCGGTCTCTCTAACCTAGCACTTCTGACTAACCTTTGTACACACATCAAAAAAAGTTTTGCATCACCCCGGATTCCAGAACTCCTGAAGATAGATGTCGACTGTGTATATTGTATCACAGATACGTTTCCTTTGACTGTTCAGAGATGTCGCTAAATCCGCCAAAAGAGGTAAACGACAATGCATGAGCAACGCCTATTTCACGGACGGGGTGTGACAGCCGATCAGTTCCAGTCAGTCCACCAGGAAGTAGGTACACGGCTCGTGTTGTCTGTAGTTCAACCATGCCCAGACCGTCAATACCGCGGTTCGATCGCTTCCCATTGTTACTTTGTGCCAGGAAGGGCTCTCAACATGGGAAGTGTCCAGGGGTCTCGGGGTGAACCAAAGCGATGTTTTATCGGACATGGAGGGGATATAGAGAGACAGGAACTGCCGATGACATGCCTCGCTCAGGCCACACGAGGGCTGCTACTGCAGTGGATGACCACTACCTACGGATTATGGCTCGGAGGAACCCTAACAGCAACGCCACCATGTTGAATAATGCTTTTCGTGCAGCCACAGGACGTCCTCTGACGACTCAAACTGTGCACAATAGGCTGCATGATGCGCAACTTCACTCCCGACGTCCAAGGCGAGGTCCATCTTTGCAACCACGACACCACGCAACGCGGTACAGATGGGGCCAACAACATGCCGAATGGACCGCTCAGGATTGGTACACGCTCTCTTCACCGATGAGTTTCGCATATGCCTTCAACTAGACAATCGTCGGAGACGTGTTTGGAGGCTACCCGGTCAGGCTGAACGCCTTAGACACACTGTCGAGCGAGTGCAGCAAGGTGGAGGTTCCCTGCTGTTTTGGGGTGGCATTATGTGGCGCCGACGTACGCCGCTGTTGGCCATGGGAGGCTCCTTAGCGGCTGTGCTCTACGCGAACGACATTCTACGAGCGACAGAGCAACCATATTGGCAACATATTGGCGAGGCATTCGTCTTCATGCACGACAATTCGCGCCCCCATCGTGCACTTCTTGTGAATGACTTCCTTCAGGATAACGACATCGCTCGACTAGAATGGCTAGCTTGTTCTCCAGACATGAACCCTATCTGACTGGGATAGACTGAAAAGGGCTGTTTATGGACGACGAGATCCACGAATGACTCTGACCTACGCCGAATCGCCGTTGAGGAGTGGGATAATCTGGACCAACAGTGCCCTGATGAACTTGTGGAAAGTATGCCACGACGAATACAGGCGTACATCAATGCAAGAGGATGTGCTGCTGGGTATTAGAGGTAGCGGTGTGTGCAGCAATTTTGACCACAACCTCTGAAGATCTTTCTGCATGGTGGTTCAACATGCAATGTGTGGTCTTCATGAGCAGAAAAAATGGCAGAAATGATGTTTATGTTGATCTCCATTCCAATTTTCTGCACAGGTTCCGGAACTCTCGGAACCGAGGTATTGAGAAAATTGTTTGATGTGTGTATTTTAAAATACCACTTTTTACACTATCTTCTGCAACACTCGGCATAGCTTTCTTGATAGAACGGTAACTTTTCTCACAACTACCGATAGAGGGTACGACATGTCCGTCCGAAACAGAGATACACGTCCGGCTCTGAAGAACACTCGAAACAGAGTGAGTAGCGCAGCCGAAGTATTTCGTTTCCCAGGGGCGCCGAAGCGACCCGAGGGCGTCCAGAGCACTTCGGCTGTAGTAACATTACCCTTATGTTTCTCAAAAGGAGTGAAATGGTTCAAATGGCTCTGAGCGCTATGGGACTTAACATCTATGATCATCAGTCCCCTAGAACTTAGAACTAGTTAAACCTAACTAACCTAAGGACAGCACACAACACCCAGTCACCACGAGGCAGAGAAAATCCCTGACCCCGCCGGGAATCGAACCCAGGAACCCGGGCGCGGGAAGCGAGAACGCTACCGCACGACCACGAGCTGCGTACAAAACGAGTGAAATTTAATAAACAAAAATGGTAGCATGTAGGGTAACCATGAGAAATGGATAAATGCAATGAAAAGTGTATAAATAATTAATAAAAGAAGTTCGGTGTTTTGGCGCCCAGCACTCGAATGTGCCAACTAATCAGAAGCAAGTTCACTACAACTGGCGGACTCTGCCACAGGAACAATACACATTGTACCATCTGCTGCCTGTACCTCACTCCATTTTTGTGCCATATCCTGCTTCACGTGTATGAAGCTGCATGAAGGCAAGCTTGGCTCTGTGCACTACGGGATTTAACTTGTGAGGTCATCAGTCCCCTAGAACTTAGAACTACTTAAACCTAACACACATAAGGACATCACGCACATCCATGCCCGAGGCAGGATTCGAATCTGCGACCGTAGCGGTCGCGCGTTTCCGGACTGTAGCGCCTACAACCGCTCGGCCACCCCGACCGGCTGAAGGAAAGCTTCTAGTAAGTTAAAATACTGTCAGGCAAAGCCAGGAATATCACAATGCTCTGCAGCCTTTCATATGTTCTCTAACCGTTCCTAAGAAACCTTTCTGGACTTTCTGTCAGGATCATTTTCAGCTGACTAAATTCTCTTTCACCTGCTTCATTTGCCGAATTTTAACATAATCTCCTTTCATCATTTAGATTCAAAATATGCTGTCTTATCCAGTGATTTGTACTTGGCCTTTCCTTCTTATCTATGTTATCCTCTGCTGTCTTCATTATTTCCTCTCTCAAAGCCGTCCATTCTTGTATTGTATTCCTTTCACTTATTTCACTCAAACATTTCCTGTTGATCCTTCTAGAACTTTCAAAAGCTTATGATTCATTAAATTTATAAAGGGCACTTCTACTTTAAGAATAATAAACAAGGAATTCAGTATCTAAAGGGAGATATACATCCTATAAACCTGGGAGATTGGATCGTGCTAGTACGGGAATAAATTTCAGACGGATTTACTGGAGAATTTTGGCTCGGTAGTGGGAATTAGAAAGCATAAATAAATTTAAGTTGTCAAAAAGGAATACACTGTTTGTTCAAATGGATCTGAGCACTATGGGACTTAACGTCTGAGGTCATCAGTCCCCTTGAACTTAGAACTACTTAAACGTAACTAACCCAAGGACATCACACACATCCATGCCCGAGGCAGGATTCGAACCTGCGATCGTAGCAGTCGCGCGGTTTCAGATTGAAGAGCCTAGAACCGCTCGGCCACTGCGACCGGCGGAATACATTGTTAAAATAGTAATGAACGATGGAGTGAAGTTTGAGAGGAACGTCCGGAAGAAACAGTTTCGAAATAAGTAGATTGCTGAAATACTGAAGAATAGTGAGATGAATTTGACATGCTCCTATATTGTAAACTGCGATAATGAACACAGTAGGCAGCTCAGGTGAAAAGACATGAACATCTTCAAAAAGGGTAATCGGAGACGTGGGACAGTCAAACACAGGCACAAGGAAGGTAACTGCGATGTTATCTCCGGTAACGTAAGAAATACTTCATTTGTTTGACGAAAGATGGCTTTTGGCCGCTATGTCAGTTGTGTTTGGAGGCAGTACTTGGTTGACCTTGGCTGTTGTATGGGGAAGCCATGCAGACTATGGTGGCCTTGAAGCTTCTCCTGCTACAAATAGTCTGGCTTGGAAGACTTGGAGTATAACAGAGAGTACGGGTTTTCTGGCTAAGATGCCGTATGGTACCTTGGTTCCAGACAAACATTTTCGCTGTCAACTAGAAGGAAGACGCTCCCTAACTCTGACTAGTATTTGTTTATTTGGGCCAATGTAGGTAACAACAATTGTAAGGAAAACATAGTAGGTGACTGTATGCCCTATTATAAACAATAAATGTGTACTTTCTTATATCTTGTTTTATTTATATGACATTGAACCCAGAAAAGTATTACACATTGAACATGCCAAAAGCCTAGAAGCGATTCTTCCTGGTATCGTAGCTCTCAGGGACACTCTGGAATGCACACAGTGCCTCTGGGTACCTCTGGGAGTCTCTGTGACCTTGAATACAGTGTTGGAAACCCGCTTTTTTGCTTCTTTATTGGTCGCGCTTATAAGGCGGATCGTGTGCTGTTGTCTACGTCTCCACGCGGCGTGGCCTTCACCTCGGTAGGTATGGGGAGGGGAGGCTACCAAACTTATAGTTGACAATGTAGTGGGTGGTGATGGGATCAATCATGGAAAAATTCCTGTAGTAGTTGGTGTTAGAGCTGCACATGTTTTAGATTGAAGTCAGCTGGTAGGTTGTTGTTGATTTTGTTGTTGTGGTCTTCAGTCCTGAGACTGGTTTGATGCAGATCTCCATGTTATTCCATCCTCTGCAAGCTTCTTCATCTCCCAGTACTTACTGCAACCTACATCCTTCTGAATCTGCTTAGTGTATTCTCTTGGTCTCCCTCTACGATTTGTACCCTCCACGCTGCCCTCCAATGCTAAATTTGTGATTGCTTGATACCTCACAACATGTCCTACCAACCAGTCCGTTCTTCTTGTCAGGTTGTGCCACAAACTCCTCTTCTCCCCAATTCAATTCAATACCTCCTCATTAGTTATGTGATCTAACCATCTAATCTTCAGCATTCTTCTGTAGCACCACATTTCGAAAGCTTCTATTCTCTTCTTGTCCCAACTATTTATCGTCCATGTTTCAATTCCATACATGGCTACACTCCATACAAATACTGTCAGAAACGACTTCCTGACACTTAAATCTATACTCGATGTTAACAAATTTCTCTTCTTCAGAAACGCTTTCCTTGCCATTGCCAGTATACATTTTATAATCTCTCTACTTCGACCATCATCAGTTATTTTGCTCCCCAAATAGCAAAACTCCTTTACTATACATTTTATAATCTCTCTACTTCGACCATCATCAGTTATTTTGCTCCCCAAATAGCAAAACTCCTTTACTACTTTAAGTGTCTCATTTCCTAATCTTATCCCCTCAGCATCACTCGATTTAATTCAACAACATTACATTATCCTCGTTTTGCTTTTGTTGATGTTCATCTAATATCCTCCTTTCAAGACACTTTCCATTCGGTTCAACTGCTGTTCCAAGTCCTTTGCTGTCTCTGACAAAATTACAATGTCATCGGTGAACCTCGAAGTTTTATTTCTTCTCCATGGATTTTAATACCTACTCTGAGTTTCTCTTTTGTTTCCTTCACTGCTTGCTCAATATAAAGATTGAACAACACCAGGGAGAGGATACAACCCTGTCTCACTCCCTTCCCAACCGCTGCTTCCCCTTCATGCTCCTCGACTCTTATAACTGCCATCTGGTCTCTGTACAAATTGTAAATAGGCTTTCGCTCCCTGTATTTTACCCCTGCCACCTTTAGAATTAGAATTATAATTATAATTAGAATTCCAGTCAACATCGTCAAAAGCTTTCTCTAAGTCTACAAATGCTAGAAACGTAGGATTACCTTTCCTTAATCTATTTTCTAAGATAAGTCGTAGGGTCAGTATTGCCTCACGTCTTCCAACATTCTACGGAATCCAAACTGATCTTCCCCGAGGTCGGCTTCTACCAGTTTTTCCTTCGTCTGTAAAAAATTCGCGTTACTATTTTGCAGCTGTGCCTTATTAAACTTTTAGATCGGTAATTTTCACATCTGTCAACACCTGCTTTCTTTGGGATTAGAATTATTATACTCTTCTTGAAGTCTGAATGTATTTCTCGTGTCTCATACATCTTGCTCACCAGATGGTAGAGTTTTGTCAGGACTGAATCTTCCAAGGCTGTCAGAAGTTCTAACGGAATGTTGTCTACTCCCGGAGCCTTGTTTCGACTCAGGTCTTTCAGTGCTCTGCCAAACTCTTCACGCAGTATCAATCTCCCATTTCGTCTTCATCTACATCCTCTTCCGTTTCCATAATATTGTCCTCAAGTACATCGCTCTTGTATAGACCCTCTATATACTCCTTCCAACTTTCTGCTTTCCCTTCTTTGCTTAGAACTAGGTTTCCATCTCAGCTCTTGGCATTCATTCAAGTTGCTCTCTTTTCTCCAAAGGTCTCTTTAATTTTTTTGTAGGCAGTATCTATCTTACCCGTAGTGAGTTAAGCCTCTACATCCTTACATTTGTTCTCTAGCCATCTCTGCTTAGCCATTTTGCGCTTCCTGTCGATCTCATTTTTGAGACGTTTGTATTCCTTTTTGCCTACTTCATTTAGCCGGCCGCGGTGGTCTAGTGGTTCTAGGCGCGCAGTCCGGAACCGCGGGACTGCTACGGTCGCAGGTTCGAATCCTGCCTCGGGCATAGATGTGTGTGATGTCCGTAGGTTAGTTAGGTTTAATTAGTTCTAAGTTCTAGGCGGCTGATGACCTCAGAAGTTAAGTCGCATAGTGCTCAGAGCCATCTGCTTCATTTACTGCACTTTTGTATTTTCTCCTTTCATCAATTAAATTCAGTATCTCTTCTGTTACCCAAGGATTTGTACTAGCCCTCGTCTTTTTACCTACTTGGTCCTCTGCTGCCTTCACTATTTCATCCCTCAAAGCTGCACATTCTTCTTCTACCGTATTTCTTTGCCCCTTTCCTGTCAATTGTTCCCTTATGCTCTCCCTGAAACTCTGTACAACCTCTGGTTTAGTCAGTTTATCCAGGTCCCATCTCCTTAAATTCCCACCTTTTTGCAGTTTCTTCAGTTTTAATATACAGTTCATAACCAATAGATTGTGGTCAGAGTCCACATATGCCCTTGGAAATGTCTTACAATTTAAAACCTGGTTCCTAAATCTCTGTCTTACCATTATATAAATTATCTGATACCTTCTAGTATCTCCAGGATTCTTCCATATATACAACCTTCTTTTATTATTCTTGAACCAAGTGTTATCTATGATTAAGTTATGCTCTCAGCAAAATACTACCAGACGGCTTCCTCTTTCATTTCTTTGCCCCAATACATATTGACCCACTATGTTTCCTTCTCTCCCTTTTCCTACTCTCGAATTGCAGTCACCCATGACTATTACATTTTCGTCTCCCTTCACTACCTGAATAATTTCTTTTATTTCATTATTCATTTCTTCAATTTCTTCGTCATTTGCAAAGCTAGTAGGCATATAAACTTGTACTACTGTAGTAGCCATGGGCTTCGCGTCTATTTTGGCCACAATAATGCGTTCACTATGCTGTTGGTAGTAGCTTACCCGCACTCCTATTTTTTTATTCATTATTAAACCTACTCCTGCATTACCCGTATTTGATTTTGTATTTATGACCCTGTATTCACCTGACCAAAGGTCTTGTTCTTCCTGCCACTGAACACTAATTCCCACTACATTTAGCTTTAACCTATCCATTTCCCTTTTTACATTTTCTAACCTACCTGCCCGATTAAGGGATCTGACATTCCACACTCCGATCCGTAGAACGCCAGTTTCTTTCTCCTGATAACGACGTTCTCCTGAATAGTCCCCGCCTGGAGATTCGAATGGGGGACTATTTTACCTCCGGAATATTTTACGAAAGAGGACGCCATCATCATTTAACCATACAGTAAAGCTTCATGCCCTCGGGAAAAATTTCGGCTGTAGTTTCCGTTTGCTTTGAGCCGTTCGCAGTACCAGCACAGCAAGGCCGTTTTTGTTAGTGTTACAAGGCCAGTTCAGGCAATCATCCAGACTGTTGCCCCTCTTCAGGAACCACACGTTTGTCTGGCCTCTCAACAGATACCCCTCTGCTGTGGTTGCCCATTCGGTACGGCTATCTGTATCGCTGGGGCACGCAAACCTCCCCACCAACGGCAAGGGGGGGAGGGGTGCAAAAACTGATAGCCGATTGGCAAAATATAAAAAAGGTGACTGCAGACTAAAACAAATACTTTTTTCTGACTGTGTTGGTTCACTTCTCAATAGTTAGTACGTCGGGAACATGTAGTCATCAAGAAGCAGAGATAGTTAGTGCTAGTCAGTTCCCCACTTGATTAAACGACACTGAAGCGGTGCTCAGTGACAGAATGAGATAATTTGACTGCAGCTCCCACCGTCACAGTTCTTAAATATTGGCCATATGAACTGGACCAGAAGGAAAAAGGGATTATGTGTAATGAAAGAGGAGTGTGATCTACAAGAACTTGCGCCACCAACGGCATTCTATAACAAAACAAACTTTTCTTCGATACGTACGAGTCTTACCGTAGGCTGCAAATTTTTCTTCATGAAAGTCAATGTCGCCTGTGACTGACAGATCCTATGTCACGAAGGGAAGGACCTGCATTCATGCAAAGACAGGGCGTACGGCGATTTCATAGTGGGTTACGATGGTAAACACAATGGTTTCTTCGTGTGAGATACCTGTTTTAATAATCACACTACACATCGGTAAGTTATGCTTGGCGTTGCGGCATGTTGCTTGTAAAAATTTATTCAGGAAATTAGCGCTTATCACTCACACCAGCTTCGCCACTCTGGGATAAGTGCGTCGCAGGACAATGACGCCACTGTTGGCTTTACTCACCGCGGCGCTAAGAGTTAAGCCCTGGCCTGACAGAACGCGGCCACAGCGCTAAGTAGCGTGGGAGCCACACTGAGAGCGGCTGTCCACGCCGAGAGCCGCTGCCACTGCTGCCGCAGCCGTCACGACGCGAAAGCGTCCGAGAGTGAGGTGGGTATTCAGCTTGCCGGCGTCTGCGAGTGTAGCTCCTGCAGACGATTTTCTGATTCCTGGTAAGTCATACATTTTGTTTGGAAATAAGTAGTCTGGGCGAGGCATAACTTCTGCTAATACTACCACTGCGAAATGCTGCCATTAAAATATGATCTTTGATGTATGACATTAATATGAAGGGAGGTAAATAGGCATGTACTGAAACAAAATAGCCTGAACGTATCCACACATTTTACACTACTGGCCACTAAAATTGTTACACCAAGAAGAAATGCAGATGATTAACGGGTATTCATTGGAGATATATATTATACTAGTACTGTCGTGTGATTACATTTTGACGCACTTTGGGTGCATAGATCCTGAGAAATCAGTACCCAGAACAACCACCTCTGGCCGTAAGAACGGCCTTGATACGTTTCGGCATTGAGTCATAGAGAGCTTGCTGCCCATGCACCTTCAACACGATACCACAGTTCATCAAGAGTAGTGACTGGCGTATTGTGACGAGCCAGTTGCTCAGCCACCATTGACCAGACGTTTTCAATTGGTAAGACATCTGGAGAATGTGCTGGACAGGGCAGCAGTCGAAAATTTTCTGTATTCAGAAAGGCCCGCACAGGACCTACAACATGCGGTCGTGCATTGTCCTGCTGAACTGTAGGGTTTCGCAGGGATCGAATGAAGGGTAGAGCCACGGGTCGTAACACATCTGAAATGTAACGTCCACTGTTCAAAGTGCCGTCAATGCGAACAAGAGGTGACCGAGACGTGTAACCAATGGCACCCCACACCATCACGCCGGGTGATACGCCAGTATGGCGATGACGAATACACGCTTCCAATGTGCGTTCACCGCGATGTCGCCAAACACAGATGCGACCATCATGATGCTGTAAACAGAACCTGGATTCATCGGAAAAAATTACGTTTTTCCATTCGTGCACCCAGGTTCGTCGTCGAGTACACCATCGCAGGCGGTCCTGTCTGTGATGCAGCGTCAAGGATAACTGCGGCCATGGTGTCCGAGCTGATAGACAATGCTGCTGCAAACGTCGTCGAACTGTTCGTGCAGATGGTTGTTGTGTTGCAAACTTCCCCATCTGTTGACTCAGGGATCGAGACGTGGCTGCACGATCCGTTTCAGCCATGCCTGTCATCTCGACTGCTAGTGATACGAGGTCGTTGTGATCCAGCACGGCGTTCCGTATTACCCTTCTGAACCCACCGATTCCATATTCTGCTAACAGTCATTGGATCTCGATCAATGCGAGCAGCAATGTCGTGATACGATAAATTACAATCGCGATAAGCTACAATCCGACCTTTATCAAAGCCGGAAACGTGATGGTTTGCATTTCTCCTCCTTACACGAGGCACCACAACAACGTTTCACCAGGCAACGCCGGTCGACTGCTGTTTGTGTATGAGAAATTGGTTGGGAACTTTCCTCATGTCAGCACGTTGTAGGTGTCGCCACCGGCGCCAACCTTGTGTGAATGCTCTGAAAAGCTAATCATTTGCATATCACAGCATCTTCTTCCTGTCGTTTGAATTTCGCGTCTGTAGCACATCATGTTCGTGGTGTAGCAATTTTAATGGTCAGTAGTGTATTCTGATACAGGAAATTCTCGCACAGCTCTAATTAACTGAGGGTATGTCTTAACTCTATCTTATGATATGACCTATGTAAGCAACCTCATCTATCACAAAATTATACTTTTCTGTACTCCGTGTTAACATCATTGCTTTTAACGTCAGGAATGTTTCTCTTAAGCGCTGCATATCTTGTTCCATATCACTCCCATAGACGATAGACTAAGTAAGCACTTCCGTGGTTTTAAACCTCTGAGTGCTCCATCCATCAATGTCTGAAACATTGCAAGTGCAATCCAAATGTCATTCTATCCAAATATCATTCTTTTGAATTGGTGGTGTTTCCAGGGTACCTAGAACGTTGTTTTGTGTTGTGCGGGGTAATCTCTGTTTGGTGATAGCCACTATTCATATCTATTGTTGAAAACTATTTGCCTTGCCCTAAATCTTTCAAGGTTTCTGTGATGTTTGGCAAAGTGTAAGCGTCCGTTGTGGTTTTCGCATTTAGGTGTCTTTAATCAAAACGAAACCTATATGTTTGTGTTGTGCGGGGTAATCTCTGTTTGGTGATAGCCACTATTCATATCTATTGTTGAAAACTATTTGCCTTGCCCTAAATCTTTCAAGGTTTCTGTGATGATTGGCAAAGTGTAAGCGTCCGTTATGGTTTTCGCATTTAGGTGTCTTTAATCAAAACGAAACCTATATGTTCTTATTCCATTCGTTGATGTTTTGGTTTGAACACTATTCTTGCCAGCTATTCACTATTACTTCTTTAGATTATTCCATCTTTCAGCTGTTTATCGAAAATTTCATCCAATATTGGCTGGAGTACCTAAGTATTTTATAGGAGTTGCAGTAGACTGGTGATTGTATCCGATTGCTACGCTGTGCTGTGCAATACATACAGCTGATAATTGCCCTTTTGGAAAAATAAATCCTTAAATTCCAAAAGTAATTTTTCCATCAGTTCCCTATTGCTTCTTTCTAGATGCTTCAGTTTTCCTTGTAATGCAATTTCAATGGCGCCCTACGATGGTTCGGGTCTGTCACCTCTCTTGCCCCAATCTTCTTTCTCCTGGATATCCATATTAGTGATTAACAACCCCCTTGTTAATGCTATGTCCTCTGCGCTAAAATTATCCTCCTTTTCACCCTTTATTTCCTGTATGCGTACAGTATCTTACTTAACTAAACAACTGGACTAATCTAATACTAAGTTCTCTTTAAAAAGATTCCACCGCGCACAAAATTCCTACCAGCGAGCTAGATCCAACACTGACCCAGAGCGATTTCCCAGTACCCTTAGGTACACAATCGTGAGAATCAAGTCTTAGTGTGATCATTCGCAGTTTAATCGGTTCATTTTCTGTAAAAGCAGACTTCTTTCGCGACACTGCTACATTGGCAGTGGCTTCACCTTACTGAAACATTTTTCCATGCAGCTCCACCCTGCGTCACCGAATATCGATTATGGCACAAGAGCTTTTGGATACCATGCATACGCTTTAGCTTCCTCTAGTCTCAGCGTTGCAACACTTAATAATTCCTTATCAGACCAACCTTCCATCTCAGCCAGATTTCCAAGGTCTCCCCCAAAGGCCAGCACTTCAATTGCCTTACAAGGAAAAGCAGCAAATAAACTTTCGACTGACAAATCTACACCCCAATGTGACGATTGAGAATCCATCAATCCACGCAGTTCTGTTTTATCTGCTGTTAATTGTGCAACCTTTTCTAACAATATGTATACTGTTCCCAGCTCTGACACACCTTACATCTCTGGTTGTATCGATGCTTTATCCTTGACAGCTCTCGTTTTGAGAACTAAAATTCACATGACAAGAAAACAAAATACATTAAATTATTTCTTACGCCTACTCATGAACCATCTCGACTCTCGGCACTACCTAGCCATATGTCCCTATCGATTACATATACCGGGTGATCAAAAAGTCAGTATAAATTTGATAACTGAATAAATCACGGAATAATGTAGATAGAGAGGTACAAATTGACACACAAGCTTCGCATGACATGGGGTTTTGTTAGAACTAAAAAAAATACAAAAGTTCAAAAATGTCCGACAGATGGCGCTTCATCTGATCAGAATAGCAATAGTTAGCATAACAAAGTAAGACAAAGCAAAGATGATGTTCCTTACAGGAAATGCTCAATACGTCCACCATCATTCCTCAACAATAGCTGTAGTCGAGGAATAATGTTGTGAACAGCACTGTAAAGCATGTCCGGAGTTATGGTGAGGCATTGGCGTCGGATGTTGTCTTTCAGAATTCCTAGAGATGTCGGACGATCACGATACACTTGCGACTTCAGGTAACCCCAAAGCCAATAATCGCACGGACTGAGGACTGGGGACCTGGATGGCCAAGCGTGACGAAAGCGGTGGCTGAGCACACGATCATCACCAAACGACGAGCGCAAGAGATCTTTCACGCGTCTAACATTATCGGGTGGAGCGCCATCCTGCATAAACATCGTACGTTCCAGCAGGTGTTTATCAGCCAGGCTGGGGATGATGTGATTCCGTAACATATCGGCGTACCTCTCACCCGTCACGGCAGCAGTTACTGACGCTTTGCTGTTCAGCGCCATCTGTCGGATTTTTTGTGAACTATGTTTTTTTTTGGTTCTAGTAAGACCCCAAGTCATTCGAAGCATGTGTGTCAATTTTTACCTCTATATCTACATTATTCCGCGGTTTATTAAGTTTTCAAATTTATACTGACTTTTTGATCACCCTGTATATCGTTTTATTGGAACTGATTCAGTACGTGGCGCTGACTGTCTCTCAACCATACACAGTGCACATCTAACAGGCACTAACCAACCATGACTTCCATTACCTGTAAAACTAGACAAATCCTTTGGTTCTGTACTCACAATGATGTCTACTTTGCAAAATGAGCGTCTTTCAAACCTTTTCTCCACGAGCATAACACAATCATAATTATTTGGACTTACTGTACCTTAGGCTGTCGCATCAGACGTAGCTCTAAGAAAGCGACGTCAGTGATCTGAAACCAGTGTTAGCAATCCATGGACTGTCACCCGTGGAGAATGAAATGAAACGTCAGGATGATAGCAGATTTGTAAAGGCTATGTCTAACACAAGTGTTAAATGACCCATGGATTGTCATCTCTGGAGAGTGAAACGAGACATCAGGATGACGGCAGGTTTGTTTAATTAACTTGTTTATTCTGGCCCTCGGCCATAGTGGGTTATGAGTAGATTGGTGAAGGCGTCCGGTTCCCTTTCATATAAACAGTAGACATCTGTCATTGCTGACAACAGAAAGAGCAGGGCTGAGCGCGGTATCACTGGAATACCTCTGTTAGCAACATCTCTGGCTGCAACCGTGTTGACAGTTTGGCAGCGCAGCTGAAAATATGTCACAGGCAGGTGTTCAAATGGTTCAAATGGCTCTAAGCACTATGGGACTTAACATCTGAGGTTGGGTTGGGTTGTTTTGGGGAAGGAGACCAGACAGCGAGATCATCGGTCTCATGGGATTACAGAAGGACGGGGAAGGACGTCGGCCGTGCCCTTTGAAAGGAACCATCCCGGCATTTGCCTGGAGCGATTTAGGGAAATCATGGAAAACCTAAATCAGGATGGCCGGACGCTGGGTGGAACCGTCGTCCTCCCGAATGCGATAACGTCTGGGGTCATCAGTCCCCTAGACTTAGAGCTACTTAAACCTAACTAATCTAAGGACATCACACACACACACACGCCCGAAGCAGGATTCGAACCTGCGACCGTAGCGTCCGGGTGGTTCCGGACTGAAGCGCCTAGAACCACTCGGCCACAGCGGCCGGCACAGGCAGCTGTGACCCCCCCTCCAGCGAGTGGGCAGTTCCCTGCTGTGGCAATAGTTGCTCTCATGGCTCAGGGGGACTTCCTCATGCCGTGGTCTGTCAACGGGGCCCACAATGCATTCCGAAAATTGTTCAAATGTGTGTGAAATCTTTTGGGACTTAACTGCTAAGGACATCAGTCCCTAAGCTTACACACTACTTAACCTAAATTATCCTAAGGACAAAAACACACACCCATGCCCGGGGGAGGACTCGAACCTCCGCCGGGACCAGCCGCACGGTCCATGACTGCAGCGCCTTAGACCGCTCGGCAAATCTCACGCGACTTGCATTCCGAGATGTTGCTCCGGGTGTCATAGGCTGTGATAGTGAGACTATAATATTGTAGTACATATAAGGCTGAGTGCTTATACACTGAAGAGTGTGTTGGTTTAGGATTTAAGGCAGTAATTCTAAACACTTCCATAGTGGCAAGTGAGGAAAAGGTTCCATCCTTCCGCTGTTGTATTACAGCGTCAGCTGTTGGTTTACTGCGCCCATCTGGCTCTGATTTGCAACGCCTGTCAGCTGCGGTTTGCTTCGCTACGCATAACACTCTTGCCTGTCTGCGGCTGACATAACTCACTTCGTTCTGGCATACTTTTTTCACTGAGTATGGTCGATACGCTATAACAGCAACAGGAAAAACGAAAATTTGCTCTAATAGCATAATTTTCTGTCAACAGATACGTACACAGGGATTTGACTGATGATATTCTCGTCCTCTGAACTGGGTTCTCGGGGGACTGCCACCCTTCCCGCATATGTATCGGCCCGCAGTATACGCTGCGACCTTGTCTGCACCGAGGCCATCGGCGCATCGCACGCTGCCCAGCTGCAGTTCTGGCGGAATGGCCACAACGGCGCCTCCCAAGACGGCGCCTGCGCAGAATGCTCATACGGGCATTCGGCGCCGTCTGTTTAAACCGTAACGACCACAATAGTCGTTCCGAAGACACCTAAACAAGGCTCTCGCGGCGCAGGGCGAGTATCGAAATGCATTTAAATCGGCACTTTCGGCAGAACACGTAAAATCTAACTGCTGCGTGCGGCTTCCTCCAGAGCAGGATTTGCACCCAAAACTTGTTGCATTGCGAAATTACACGTAGTGTGGTGTGCTTGGACGGAATGAACTAGGAAATAGACTTGTTAACGGTCAGAGTGAGCATCGGCGAAAAGATTTTGGGATGCCACGGACTGGTACTGTGGATGTAATTCTACTCGTATGTTGCGTGAATGTCTGTGCTTCAGCCGGTCTGTAATACCGATTTCATCGTTACCACCCAAGTAATGTCTCACTTTCAGCTATCGATGGTTTCATCACTGTTGCATCACTGGCTATGCGTAAACTCTTATTTATTTTTACCGTTCCCCATTCTATCGATTCATTTAATTCCATTCTCAAATTCTTTAAGGTCCATCCCAGTATCTTCGTATCCGCCCAGTGTCTTCAATACTACACTTTCCGTCTTACGTATTTTAACCAATCAACTGTCGTTCCCATCAACTAATTCTGTTTTCCATACTACATATGCTACCAAACTGCCCCAGGGTGGGTTCAAATGGCTCTGAGCACTATGGGACTTAACTTCTGAGGTCATCAGTCCCCTAGAACTTAGAACTACTTAAACCTAACTAACCTAAGGACATCACACACATCAATGCCGGAGGCAGGATTCGAACCTGTGACCGTAGCGGTCACGCGGTTCCAGACTGTAGCGCCTAGAACCGCTGGGCCACACCGGCCGGCCCAGGGTGGGTGGTGGGGAGAGTTGATAGTCTTTATAGTTCATCATTAAATTAATTTTTCTTATCTTTTTCCGGCTGACCGGCTGTTTTCCAAGTTCTTTTAATTTCCTGTTATGTTTTTGGGTATGTACTATAGCTGATACATGCACGTGAATCAAGTATCTTCTCATGTCTCGGGCCGAGTGATAGCAGCAAGTTGTGATCCATGTGCCTCACTCTATACGAGACAGAAATTGGGGATGTAATTCAGTGAGAAAACGTTGATCTTTATAATGTGAGGGCAGTTTATATTCGTCTGACGACGGTGTATTACCCTGTTACGAAAATCAGTTTGGTGATAACCGCCACGAGGAATATATTTCTCTGTGCGTTGGCAAACAAACTAGGAGACAAATTCTACGTGTTATTCAATGTAATAGTCTGAGAAAACAACGTTCTGCAAGTACTATTGGCTGTGGAATCAAATTATGGGTCTTGATATCGTAAAAGTGTCACCCTTAAATCTGAAAAACTTGGGCTTACTAATGTTTCAAAATTCGTAAGCTGCATTAAAATTCAAAGTTTGTCGCATCATTCCCGTCCGCTTATGTTGTTGTGTTGCCAGTTACCATTTAAAATGTCGCGCTACTAATTTGAAGTGTTTTTCTTTATTATAAGCCCACAATTAATATAGCTCAAATGGTTCAAATGGCTCTAAGCACTACGGGACTCAACATTTGAGGTCAACAGTCCCCTAGACTTAAAGCTACTTAAACCTAAGTAACCTAAGTACATCACACACATCCATGCCCGAGGCAGGATTCGAATCTGCGACCGTAGCAGCAGCGCGGTTCCGGACTGAAGCGCCTAGAATCGCTCGGCCACAATGACCCATTTCGTACCACCGATGACAACTTGCCTGTTACGTATGTTATGCTTAATTTTGCGCCGATATTTCCCTCAGCCACCATTCCGTCGATACATTAGCTAATACCTTTTATTAATTAATACTCACTCTCAGTGTGAATTATTTTATCTGGACATCTCCAATACATCAGAGAGCAACCAGTGTAATTCATTTAATGAATCTATATCCTTTTATCAGCGTGTACGCACCTGCATCTGTACACCGTAAGCCATCTTTTCGTTTGTGATGGGGTTATTTGATATATCATAATGCCATCCTTTCCTGGCGAATCGCGAATGGAGCGCATGAAGAATGAATGTCGGTAAAGCGCAGTATGAGCGCAGATATTTTTCGACTTTTATATTTCATTTCTATTTTTTTAAGCTGAGATCGTTACATGACATGAATTAAAAATGCAGTCTCGGGCACTGAAACTGGATAAGCATCCAGTTGTCCTCTGACTCTTATTAAACGAACACGCGACCAAAAATGTCGATCTTGATAACATTCCCATTTCTTCTACGAGAGAGATGTCACATTTATTATCACGCTGTATTCAAATTCGGGACGACACGAGTCGTAATCCCGTGCAGCCACCTGGATTTAGGTTTTCCGTTATTTCTCTAAATCGCCTAAGACAAATGCCGGGATGGTTGCTTTGAAAGAGCGCAACCGATCTCCTTTCTAATCTTTCCTTAATATGCCTGTGTGTATTGTCTCTAATGACCTAGTTCTCAACCGGGCGTCAAATCTTAATTTTCCATCATTATGTCCCCATACCGAGAAACAAGACTTTCGAATCGATCAAACAAGTTTTTTTCATATACCACTTACGCGAAGTTCATTTTAGAACTGAAACTATTCAAATGGTTCAAATGGCTCTGAACACTACGGGACTTAACTTCCGAGGTCATCATTCCCCTAGATGTGGAACTACTTAAACCTAACTAACCTAAGGACATCACACACATGCATGCTCGAGGCAGGATTCGAACCTGCGACAGTAGCGGTCACGCGGTTCCACACTGTAGCACCTAGAACCGCTCGGACACCCGGGCCGGCACTGAGATTATTACGTACAAGTTATCGAAAATATGTCGATGACGGTTTGGTTCAAAAATGGCTCTGAGCACTATGGTACTCAACATCTGAGGTCATCAGTCCCCTAGAACTTAGAACTAAATAAACGTAACTAACCTAAGGACATCACGTACATCCATGCCCGAGGCAGGATTCGAACCTGCGACAGTAGCGGTCACGCGGTTCCACACTGTAGCGCCTAGAACCGCTCGGACACCCCGGCCGGCACTGAGATTATTACGTACAAGTTATCGAAAATATGTCGATGACGGTTTGGTTCAAAAATGGCTCTGAGCACTATGGTACTCAACATCTGAGGTCATCAGTTCCCTAGAACTTAGAACTACTTAAACGTAACTAACCTAAGGACATCACGTACATCCATGCCCGAGCCAGGATTCGAACCTGCAACCGTAGCGGTCGCGACGACGGTCTGGGATACGGTTTTCCATCCTCAGAAACTGTCAGCCACCAAGGCAACAGAGCACCTAATTCTTGGGAGACAAGGCCTGTTTGTGCAGTAACTGGCTTCTTCTTCTCCAGTCAATCACTGAACAGAAAATAACATTGTCAGACGTTCCGCCTACGGTCAGGCAACGTAAAGATTCACGTTCGCTGGCATAGGGGTGGCGTACCGGCAGGCGCCGTGTCCTGTAACTATGGCGCTCTCTAGCGTTGTCAGACGGGCAGATGACGTTTTCCGATACGGGTTCCCATTGTCATCTTGTTCTTCAAGACACTTTCTACAACCAATCGAACTTTTTCGAAACGTTTCTAGGACACTCTCTGCATTGCTCCGTGGTATGACGTACCTTAATTTTAATATGCCATCAGTCACAGAAAGAAATAATAAACAAACAGCAACAATTATCGTCAAACATGTAAGACTCTTCCTTGAACATCTCATATTTACGCATAACTCAACTCTCAGTTTACGAGCTAAAGGAACACTCCTCTCCCATCATAGATTGTCCTCTTATGTTATGTATTTATGTCAGCCACGCACGATGCTACTGCCCACACTAAAGTCTTTCAATGTTTGCGTCTCAAGTGACAGAAAATCCTACGTTGTATTGAGAATAACCAATACAAAACATTAAACTTTAATGACAACTAAATTTATTTCCTCAACAAAAGTGACGATTTTGATACACGGTCGATAACGGCAGCCTACCACACGTGCCTTTCCCAATCGTCTTATTAAAATATCGAACAAGAACTTTTCCGAATAGCACGGTTACTGAAAAAGCATACCTAACCAGTGAACAGTCTATCATCAACAGGTACATTGCTGTTATGCTAAGGACGTCATCCACAGCATGGCATGACGTTACACCTACGACCTAAGCTCCTGGCGTCATCTGGATATCGCTGGTGTTGGTTTTGATAGCTGTGAAGGCCTCCAACAATGAGTATATATTCCGATTGTTAAAAATGTTGTCACAGAGTGACCTTAAGCCTGGATCTTTAGCTTAGTTACGCTTTCAGTTTCACACATTGTCACATATACCACTGTAAGTAGTATGTAAAGCTGTTATCAACCAGAAAGTGGGACTGACTGCCGCTATGTTTCACTATGCAACATCCTGTTGCCACCACTTACCATCACGTTTTAAAGAGAATATCATCTACACAATCCCGAAGATATCAACGGCAAACAAATGCTTAACGTTTATCGCATCCAAGTTGCTGACAAGATTAATGTACTTGAGACTGCAAAAGAAAATTCAGGATCTGAAAGATGAATATCATCTTGGGATAAGGATAGTTAAACGCAAGAGTTAGGCAGCTCTGGTGTTGTACTTGATAATAAATGAAAACTTGAGAAAAATTAAGTCATTTCCATAAGTTCTGCAAAAAGCTATAAGATGAAATTCTTAGAAAAATGGTAAAGATGAGTAATCCAAAATGTTTGCAAGATCCATAGAGAAATAAGATGAACGAAAGACCATGAGAGAAATGATTGGATTAGGGAGGGCCTAAGATAAGAATGTAGTGTCTCTCTCCTACATTTCACTCAGTAGATCGAATAGGCGAAGACGGAAATTAATGTTTAGTAGTGGGATTAAATTCTGGGTAAGAGAATATCTGTGGAAAGACCCTCGAGCGCAGGTGGTTATTCTTGAACGGCACCAGGTAGAATTAATATGGGAGGTAAGGAAGAGCCTAAGAAGAGCGGTGTGCTTCGTCACGAGCTTCCTTAGCAAGCGCGAGTTGGTTATGGAGATGTTTGATTACCTCCAATATTAGCCGCTGCAAGAGAAGCGCCATGCATCTTGGAGAGATTTATTTTTGCATTCGTATGCCAGTCGGGCAAAGTGTTACTTTTTGCCACGTTTCACGAAATGATCAGAACTGAGAAAATCAAAGAAATTACAGCACATATGGAATTAGCAGAACCAAATGTGGCATTCCTAACCAGCAGAATTTTAAAAGTTTCAAACATCGACCTTAATTTGAGGAATAGTTTTCTGAGAATGTACGTCAGGAGCCCAGTATCTATGAACGTGAATAATGGACAGTGGGAAAACGGGAGAAGGAAAGGGACTGAAATGTTTATGTATTGTTGGATTAAATGCTGAAAATAAAATAGCTAATCATTTAAAGAATAAGGAGGTTTGGAGCAGCGACACCGAGAAAATGCGTATATCGAAAACACTAGAGGGGGCAGCATGGTAGTGTATATGTTAAGACACCAGGGAATAACGTCTATGGTAATGGACTGAGCTGCAGAGATTGAAAACTGTGAGGTGAGACAGAGATTGTAACATGTCCGACATACAGTTGACATTGGAGGCAGGTACTGCTCTGAGATGAAGCGGTTGGTACAGGAAAGTATCAGCGGCTCGTATCACACAAATCAGATGACTGATAATTCAATAATTTATTTATCGGGTCATTTAATGACTTAAAATTTAACAAGGACTCATAACAAGAGTGAAACTTTGAATTATTTACATACATAAATCGCCACCAGAAGTGAAATAAGCTGTAAGAGCGCAGAAGATGAGATTAATTGTCTTCGCTCTGCTCGATGTTATTTCATCTACTGTCTGATAATGAAAGCACTCATGCAGATCAGTGACTTTGGGGGGAGGGAGGGGGGAAGGTTACGGATTTGTCGAAGATGTTTTGTCTTTCATTACAAAGCGTTTATGGCTAAATTTGCAGAAGGTTATTACAGAAGGCTGTGTGTAAGGTATTTTGTTTATTTACACCGTATTTATATTGTATCGCCCGTATGTACCTCATCCATATCCTTCTCATCCTCTTTGTTTTCTACTTGCACACTGTACCACTACACCTTCCACCTGCCTCCTGCTTCTTCCTCTCCTCGTGTACATTTTTCCCTCATCTGTCTCTGTCTGTCCCTTCTTCACTCCTCTCTTTGTTCATCTTCTCCGCCCCCCTCTCTTTGGCCTTCTCCTCCTTCACACTCTATCTCTCCATCTCCTGCTCCACCTCTCCCTATTCATCTCTTCTGCCACCTCTCTCTGCACCTGCCCTTCTTCCTCCAGCTTCTCCCGGTCCTCTTCCAACTTTCCACGCACTCCTGCATTCCCTCTTGCCCCAACTCGATTTGAAGTGCTACCTTTGCAGACATTCTGGACAGAGTCATCGGCGACAATGTAGAAGATGTGGTTGACAGTGTTACAGTGAAAGCGAGATTGTGAAGATAAAGGAAACTATGAAAGACAAAATGTAAATAAATGAGGTTAGCAAGCAAAGTGAGGATCAAGCCCTCTGAGTGGCGCTCCCAACAACGTTTCATGCTACAAAACGTACGAAGAGGCTCATGGTCTCTGTACTGGCGGAGTAGTCTGTAGGGTACATAGATTTTTGCTTCACAAGGGTGCCCACATGTCAGTGGTACGTCTGGGATTCATGGGAAAGAGGCGGTTAAACTCTCCATGAGCGACTATGCCAACTGATCGCTAGGTTCACCAACGTTAAATTTTCAGTTTGAGGCAAAGCAGTTCCAGGACGATATTAAACTTTTCCCCCAAATAGGTGGAGGATACTGCACGTTTCTAGGGCCGCATTTCCTGTATAAGCACTAAGCTAAAATTGAACTTGGACAGAAAATGGTGGAACTCAGGCAAACTGTTGCCAGTGATGTACTGTTACAACATACATAGCTTATGAAGGTTAAACGGATCAAATATTTGAAAAATTACTAATGATCTATTCGCGCGATAAACTATTGTGAGATATAGGGGAACTACTTTGGGTGAACGTGAGAATGAAACTACCTGTGAATGTATTATTTGTGTTAAACCACCGAAACAAAAAGCCAAACTGTATAAAGTGCGAAGTTATGAGTTCAGAAGCATTGTACATGAATTGGAAACCGATAGTGAACAGCTGCCCGTCAGTATTGATAATTTTGGGGTGTAAGGGATAAATTTATCTGAGGGATTATTAATCTACCATTTAGATGTTATAATTGGAGGTGCTATACACAGGTAAAGTTCGAACCCTAAGTATGAGGAAGCCACCGGTGTAAGTGCATTACGTGTGAAGCAGAGCATTTAAAAGGAATGAAAAAAAACAGCAATGGAGAAATTAATGTTGGAATTCGAGGACTCCTTTAATCTGTGTGGCCCATTACTAGAAACCCCAGTGACCCAACACAAGATCGCAGTTGGGAGTCGATCACTTGCGCACCATAAGCCATGGATTGTTCACCATCATGTATAACTGGTAATGAAGGAAAACATTAATCGGCAATTGTATGATAGAATCAATGAGAAAATTACCAGTCCATGGGGTGCACTATTGTAACTATTTTTAAGTACAAAAATTCACTTACACACAAAACAGAGAAGAGTCCGCGCGTTGTTACACAGAGCATTTGAGCAAAATAATTACGAAAAGAAGTGGCAGATAGAATTACACACATTTTCTTACATTTAAAAGTAAGTAGGAGATCCACATACCTCTTTGGATACATTGATTGGCGAACGGTGCCTCCCAGAGCTGGGTGTCAACTATTTGTCAGTTCCCTGGTACACTCGTCTTCTCCTACCACCCCTTTTAGTTGATAAGTACGAGGCATTTTCTTCTACCATCCAGATGTAACTATATTGAAAATAATTTTAATGACTTGTGAGCTGTGATCAAGAATGTGTCTTATGGCTACAAAGTACATTCCGATGCTGACAAATCGAAAACTTCGATTACACGGGTTTCTTAACAGTAATAAAATTTGAAGCAGTTACAAATGTTAAAATAAAAAATTACTCGCATTTTATGAATATTTGATTCAGTTAGGATAAGACGTGGAGAAACAAAAGGCATTTCATTGCAGATCGGCTACGGCACATATGTAATAATATGTGACGGGACTTTGTACCAGTGAATGGAATAATTACAAGTTGTTAAAGGTAAGATTGCATTTTCTGGTGGAAATTGTCGGTGACCCAGGTAATACATATATTTGTGGAGATTTTCTTTCCGTGATCAGTTTTGTAGTGATGAACGTTTGTTTGCTCAGTAGTATTATGTCTGAAGTGTGACTATGTACTGTTTCTCGTGCAAGGATTGATTAATGAAACAGAACAGGGAGTATTTACTATTGATTATTTACGAGATACGGTGATAATGTTAAGATTAAGGTTAATATCATGACAAAAAGTTGAGAGAAATGTGTTGAAGGTATTAGTGATTACTGATGATGATAATTTTCAGGATAATGATGGAAATATGAGAGGAAGATCCAATGGTTAGCATTTATGATGTACTACGAGGACTTATTAGGTAATGTTTGGGGCACATGTTAAGGACAATGTATTTGTTGAAGACGATTTTTCTTTGCTTGGAGATACAGGGTGATTCAAAAAGAATACCACAACTTTAGGAATTTAAAACTCTGCAACGACAAAAGGCAGAGCTAAGCACTATCTGTCGGCGAATTAAGGGAGCTATAAAGTTTCATTTAGTTGTACCTTTGTTCGCCATTTCAGCCAATAAAGTTTTTGGTCCCTTTTTCTTCGAAGGTGCTACTGTAACTGGACTACAGTTGTAACGCTACCGCCCTGCTCGGACGTACGTTATCTCTATAAAGCCTGTACTGCAATAAGTTCACGGGCTTCACCTTATAAACAAGGATTTTAGTACATTAGTTGACCGCGTGTACCTACTAGAAGCAAGATCGGACTTATACTCAGTCAATAACTACAGTGATGCAGTCAAGCAAATGTAATGTATAATTACTCTTTCGCATGGACAAGAAGTACACACAGTAGATGCTACCTATAATTAATAATTCGGTCGCCAGCCTACTTAGGCAATGAGTAAGTTTTTCCTTGTACAAGTGGGTGCATGTACAAGCACAGTAACACGTAGTAATGATGCGTTATTTGGCAAAGTTTGGAACCAGAAAAATCCACTGAACTAAAGTTTTCTCTTTTTGTACTAATTTGGACGAGCTAAATTTTCACAACGCCACACAGTAATGATTACTACGAACTGCATTTTGTATGTTGAGCAGACTGAAATCGGGCATAGATTGCCCTAGCATCGACAATCTTGAAAGTACACACACAATATCACTATTAATGATGGAAAAACACTAATACACTTAGGATTAATATAAAATTTAGCTTTACTGGTCAAATCTGATCAACACATTTCAAGGTTTGAAAGAATGGACAAGAGAAGGGGGGGGGCTGAAACTGTGATGGTCGTTATACTGAAACTATTAAGTACTGAAGGCAAATTAACACACAAAATTATCAATCTATGGATAACTACTCTTTTATCTTACTTCTGAATAATTTAACTGTCATTATTTCTGTCTCAAATTAATTAAATAACATCGCTAACTCAATTCAAAAAACTCTCTTCGAATTTAGTCATACTTTTGTTCTTTCTCAACATTTGCAATAACACATAGGATTTTAAACTTCTTGATAGCATAGATTAATCTGCTGATAATTTTCATTAACACTAATATTAAACTTTCAGTTCAGGATACTCGGATTGCACAATACGAGGTAAGGATCCTGTCTAGGTCAGTGATCAGGATCAGTAATGGCTAAGGCAATTCTGGTAAAAGTCACGTTATTATTGAACAGTTAGAAACAGTTTCGACACTGGGCCACACAGATACACTTCTAAAGATGAAATAAATGTTTGACCTGTGCAAGTCGGTGCGGCGGATGGCAGGCAGCGAGATAGCGGGCAGCACGGCACACATGCAAGCACGGCTAAGGCTCACACAACATCGGCACTTTCCATCTTCTTAGCATCGTTATCTTTCCAAATTTGTGCCTCAGAATATAGCCATGCCAAGTAGTCGTCGGAATCGGTTCATCCGAGGCTCAATGGAATCCACTTTTCCTGGGTAGCCTCCTCGGTACAGTATGTGTACTTCCGACTGTTGCTCGCCTCCGACTGTTATACTGTGTCCGTTGTGCCGAACCGCGCCAGTGTGCCTTTTCCCGCCTCGCCTGCCTCCACCTTTTCCCGCTCCCCTACAGGTAGGGCATTCACCACAGGTTTTCTACTACACATATCCTAATGCATTACCTACGTATGGACCAAGTGTATAAATTACAATTTTCACATCTTACAATAGTTTTAACATTAAATACACTTCCCTTTGATTACCACATTATTTGAAATCTAACATAAATAATAATATTCATTTCAAAAGTTGCTCACAGTCTCTTTACCATAACGATACGAACCGAAAAAAAAGTTCAAAAAATTGCTTACATTAATTTATCTAAATTCATAAAGAAAAAAATTATTATATTTACAGTTGTCGTTACACATGCCCCTGTTTCCAGAAAATTTTCTTAAGTCCAAATTTTATGGGAATACTAAATCTTACAATTATACAGTGGTTCCGAATCTTTACTTAATTGTCCACTACACATATCCTAATGCATTACCTACGTATGGACCAAGTGTATAAATTACAGTTTTCACATCTTACAATAGTTTTAACATTAAATACACTTCCCTTTGATTACCACATTATTTGAAATCTAACATAAATAATAATATTCATTTCAAAAGTTGCTCATAGTCTCTTTACCATAACGATACGAACCGAAAAAAAAGTTCAAAAATTGCTTACATTAATTTATCTAAATTCATAAAGAAAAAAATTATTATATTTACAGTTGTCGTTACACATGCCCCTGTTTCCAGAAAATTTTCTTAAGTCCAAATTTTATGGGAACACTAAATCTTACAATTATACAGTGGTTCCGAATCTTTACTTAATTGTCCAAAAAGATTTACCCTACATATTTCCTTTTACTCACTGTATATAGGTTTACACTTTTTTAACACATCAAGAATAATTACTTGTCATTTACTCAAGTGCCTTTTGCACAGTCCAACTTCCCATCATAACATTACTAAAATAGCAATTTAATCATATTTTCTAAATTTCTCAAAGAAATAATTTAAAATTCTGGAATACAAACATTTAACTACAAAAACAATTGCATATTTTGTATACCCTATAAGGTAATTTGTCCCTGCTTGCTTTGAATAGCAGTCCATTTTCTTACTTACTAAACAAAACACACACACATATATTCAGAAAATTAACTACACATATTTGCTGCCTATTGTGCGGATTTGGGCAGTCCTTTTTACTTCATATTGTCACCTCTCCTGGATCACATTTACAATTTTCCATCGCCTATATTTATCTGCCCTCATTGGTATTTGGCAGTCCTTCATATTATGGTTCATACACTGCCCATTTTCATTTTTGACAGTTCCATCTTTTATCTGGCTGATAGCATTTATCCTTTCTTTTCAGTCCTTTTCTCCATACATTTTTACAGTTACAGTACAATTAGTAATCTGAAACTCACATAACTACATTAGCACACTTTCAAGGGTATACAGACATTTACAAAGATTAGATACATTTAGAATAACTTGGGTTCAGCATAAGATACAGCACATTTACTCGTTACTAGGAACATACAGTTTCAGGTCCACAACATTTCTTACATCTAAAGGTCTTTTGGATTTTGGGTAGATCAGGTAGTAAGCATTGTCGTGTGGAATATTCTGTATTATATATGGTCCATTATAAATATATTTAAATTTTGAAATTTCATGGTTTAGTTCACTAGACTTTTCGTGGGTTTTTAAAAGAACATAATATCCAATTTTAAATTTTGAAACTTTTAAATTTTTATTGTGTCTTTTACATCTAGATTCAGGTTTTTGCTTTGCCCTTTTTATCACCAATTCTTTCTTTTGATCCAATCCTAAACTTGTACAAGGTGGAAACTCTAGTTTTTCTTCAATTAAACTTTTACTACTTCTGCCTAACAAAATTTCTTCCGGTGGAAATCCTGTAGTTTCGTGATGTAAGGTGTTCATGACATTCTCAAAATCCGATATAAACCTGCCCCAGACTCTAAATCATGCCCCTTCCGGTTTTTTCCACAACGCACCTTGGTCGACTGTGACATCGTCCCAAGATACGTTCCTGACCTGTGAACCAATTATATCTGGCGGCTTTTTCGGTTTCTGGAGTTCAAAGTCTTTGCTTACTTGAACTCTTTGCAAAATAAACCCTGAGTCGTCCGGTGGTTCTTTCTTTCTTTGTTCGGTCTCAACGTCTGGATTTTGCTTTGAAGTTTCTTCATCATTAGCTACAATACCGCAGTTAACTGCATCCCATTATTTTCACTGATTTTCTCATACCCTCTTTCAGTAAAAGTATATTCATTTTCCTTTACACCTGAAAATTCATCTTCACTAGAATCACCACTACTCTCTTCCTCAACATCAGATTCACTTAAGTACGCTACTTTTGCACAATAGGGAGCGTTAGTACATTCATTTTCGTCTGTATTTGCGTATCTTTCATCATCTGAACTATCGTCGGAATCCGACCATTCCGGATCGCTTTCAGGTTCTAACATAAAAGCTTTTCTGAGACAGGCGCTAAGTTCTTCCTTTGTATTGTCGTCAGGCTTGGATTTTAATTCAATCTCCTCTTTTGGCAAAACGACCTCATCATCAGCTTTATTTACATCTACTGTGACTTCATATTTAGTGTAATCCTCGTGGACTCTAATTACTTTCAGGTAATCATCTACCTCTTCTCCACGGTGCCTCTCGGTAGCAGCCTGTACTATTGGCGGACTGTTAGCAGAAGTTATTTCTTCGTCAATGCTGAGGATTTCATCCTCCAAATACTTCCTATCATTAACCTTCCTCCTATCGGCAGCACGCGTACTTTGCGTGGCGCTATTTATTCTCCCCCCCTCAAATTTGGGCCACGTCACTTTATGGACGTCCCTACTATCTCTCTTTCCACCAACTAATTTCTTCGCCTCATACTCCCTTTTAAAATCCTCCCACTCACATTACTTTAGGCCCTTGTGCAGATCATCGATCTGCACACGCCAATCAGTTACTTCTGCTAATTCATCCTCGCCTTTTATCTCATTGCAAACACAGCTAACCGCACCTCTCTGTGTATTCACAGTTTCATTTATTGTTTCCTTTGCCACAGTATTATTACTCGTAAAATTTTCATTAGCTCTTACGGCTACGTTCGTACCTACTGCTGCCCTATTGCTAGCGGCTTCTTTCCAAACAGATGTTCTGCTAGGCTGGGCCTTTGCCCTCTGATGCTCTACTCGCCTGTTAACATGTAGCGCTCTGTGCGGCAGAGATGACTCATTCTGGCTCGCACCTGACGCTTGTTTCGCCACACCACTTTGCGGCGTTCCATGTCTGTCCTTAGCTTGTCTCATTGCATTACTGTCGGTCCGATATTTTTTCTTAAATCGGGGCCGGTATGTGTTGTCCGCTTCCGTTTGGGCCGCAACGTTCGCGGAAATTAGTTTCCCACGTCATTATTATGTTGCGCGGTATACCCTCTACCGCGACCTGAATAATTTCCTCTGCCTCTTCCTCTGCCTCTTCCTCTCTGTATCATATTGACGCGAAATCCATCGCCGTCATTTCTTTCGTCATTGTTTTGGTTATTACGGTTACCAAAATTTTGATAATTGGCACAACTTGCGCGCCAATGGTCTTCGTCTTCGACCCTTTCTAGAAATGCTTGGAAGCTGCGATGATTGCTTCCTACATACCTCTTTGAATCTTCTGGAAGCTTTTTATATAACTCCCAGATAATTTCTGAATCTGATCTTCGGCCTCTTAAGTGTGTCAATTTTCGGTACCAATACTCACAGAAATCTTTCAAAGAATTTCTGCCCCGGTTATCATGCTGTTTGGCCATGATGAACTCCCGCCATAAATGATCCTGCTTTTGTTCAGACCAATATTCTTCCATAAATCTTTGCCTGAATTCTTCAAACGTCATTCGTTCGGTATTTAAATTTATTCCCCAGCGCTTAGCATCACCCGCTAAGGCGCTAATTACAACGTTTATCTTTTCCTGATCAGACAAGTGCTCAGGAAATACTCTCTCGCAATTTTTAATAAAATCTAATGGATGCCACCCGTTATTTTTCTTGGCTGGATCGAAGCGTTCCTCGCCTTCTAACAGCTTCGTAATTGGTGTGCCATTACAGACAACACCAGGCCTATCTTTAATTTTGCTCTCCAGATCGAAAATTCTACCTTGAATTTTCGTAGTATTTTGTTCACAATTTTGAACACATCCGGTTACTTTTTCACTTAAATCCCTTTCAGTGTCTAAAACTACCTTTTTCAATTGTGATATCCCGTGTTGACATTCGTTTACGATCTCAGTTTTGAGACCGAAAACTTTTTCGTCTACCTTAGTTTCAACCAGAGGTTCGACTTTCTCTTGGATGTTGAGAATTTCAACATCGAATCTACTATTAATGTTTCCAATTTCCTCCTGCATAGTATCCATATTTTTGTTAATGGTATCAATTTCAAGTCTCAATGTATTTACCACAGAACTTAAATTACCCACTTTTTGTTCTACCTGTTCTATTTGTTTACTAATTTTAAATCCCTGTCCTTCGACCTGTGCTTTAATCTGATCACTCTGTGTTTTGAGCTGCTCTGCAACGTGTGTTTTGAGCTGCTCGTTCTGTGTTTTGAGTTGCTCGTCAACGTGTGTTTTGAGCTGATTAACCTGACTACCGACTTGTTTTTGAAGCTGATCATTCTGTGTTTTGATCTGCTCACTCTGTACTGAAATTTGTTTGGTTAATTGTTCAAATAAATCGTTTATGCTTAAAATTTTCACACTGTTTTGTCCTACGGAATCGGTGTATTCCGATCCTATTTCAAAAGTTTCTTTCGGTTCTTTCTTTATCTGTGGAGAATCAAACATGTCAGTGGATTCATTCACATACCCACTATCATCTACAAAGTCACCCTCAGCTTCCTGTTTTGTCCCTTGCTGTGTCCGAGGCGATCTCAACCTTTCAATCTGTTCATTGACATGTTCGTGGTATTGTATGTATGCCAACTGTCTTTCGCTAACGCCATCTGTTATCTGGCCGCGTAAACTCCGGCTACTGCCAGCCGCATTCTCCATTTCGCTTGGCGCACCTACCCCGTCTACGTTTCTGTCCATACTGAATGTACGCTACACCACACTACCATACTTGACTCACACTGCAGTTTATTTTACTGAACTTTTATTGCTATTCGTGCCACTGAACATCCACTGTTCGATCTTTACATTAATTTGTAACTGACAACAACTGGATGTCCTGTCACCGGGAAGCCACTTGTAACGCTACCGCCCTGCTCGGACGTACATTATCTCTATAAAGCCTGTACTGCAATAAGTTCACGGGCTTCACCTTATAAACAAGGATTTTAGTACATTAGTTGACCGCGTGTACCTAATAGAAGCAAGATCGGACTTATACTCAGTCAATAACTACAGTGATGCAGTCAAGCAAATGTAAAGTATAATTACTCTTTCGCATGGACAAGAAGTATACACAGTAGATGCTACCTATAATTAATAATTCGGTCGCCAGCCTACTTAGGCAATGAGTAAGTTTTTCCTTGTACAAGTGGGTGCATGTACAAGCACAGTAACACGTAGTAATGATGCGTTATTTGGCAAAGTTTGGAACCAGAAAAATCCACTGAACTAAAGTTTTCTCTTTTTGTACTAATTTGGACGAGCTAAATTTTCACAACGCCACACAGTAATGATTACTACGAACTGCATTTTGTATGTTGAGCAGACTGAAATCGGGCATAGATTGCCCTAGCATCGACAATCTTGAAAGTACACACACAATATCACTATTAATGATGGAAAAACACTAATACACTTAGGATTAATATAAAATTTAGCTTTACTGGTCAAATCTGATCAACACATTTCAAGGTTTGAAAGAATGGACAAGAGAAGGGGGGGGGCTGAAACTGTGATGGTCGTTATACTGAAACTATTAAGTACTGAAGGCAAATTAACACACAAAATTATCAATCTATGGATAACTACTCTTTTATCTTACTTCTGAATAATTTAACTGTCATTATTTCTGTCTCAAATTAATTAAATAACATCGCTAACTCAATTCAAAAAACTCTCTTCGAATTTAGTCATACTTTTGTTCTTTCTCAACATTTGCAATAACACATAGGATTTTAAACTTCTTTATAGCATAGATTAATCTGCTGATAATTTTCATTAACACTAATATTAAACTTTCAGTTCAGGATACTCGGATTGCACAATACGAGGTAAGGATTCTGTCTAGGTCAGTGATCAGGATCAGTAATGGCTAAGGCAATTCTGGTAAAAGTCACGTTATTATTGAACAGTCAGAAACAGTTTCGACACTGGGCCACACAGATACACTTCTAAAGATGAAATAAATGTTTCACCTGTGCAAGTCGGTGCGGCAGATGGCGGGCAGCGAGATAGCGGGCAGCACGGCACACATACAAGCCCGGCTAAGGCTCTCACTGCAGCGGCACTTTCCATCTTCTTAGCATCGTTATGTTTCCAACTTTGTGCCTCAGAATATAGCCATGCCAAGTAGTCGTCGGAATCGGTTCATCCGAGGCTCAATGGAATCCACTTTTCCTGGGTAGCCTCCTCGGTACAGTATGTGTACTTCCGACTGTTGCTCGCCTCCGACTGTTATACTGTGTCCGTTGTGCCGAACCGCGCCAGTGTGCCTTTTCCCGCCTCGCCTGCCTCCACCTTTTCCCGCTCCCCTACAGGTAGGGTATTCACCACAGGTTTTCTACTACACATATCCTAATGCATTACCTATGTATGGACCAAGTGTATAAATTACAATTTTCACATCTTACAATAGTTTTAACATTAAATACACTTCCCTTTCATTACCACATTATTTGAAATCTAACATAAATAATAATATTCATTTCAAAAGTTCTCACAGTCTCTTTAACATAACGATACGAACCGAAAAAAAAGTTCAAAAAATTGCTTACATTAATTTATCTAAATTCATAAAGAAAAAAATTATTATATGTACAGTTGTCGTTACACAATATCTGGAGATGTTAGAGAATTGGCTGTTCCCTCAGCTCGAACAAGAAGCACAACAATTCATATTTCAGCAGGATGGAGCGCCACCACATTGGCACTTATCTGTCCGTAACTACCTGAACGTCAACTACCCGAGGCGATGGATCGGCCGCCAGGCAGCCCGTGACAGAGCACTTCATCACTGGCCTCCAAGAAGCCCTGATCTTACCCCCTGCGATTTTTTTTTTATGGGGGTATGTTAAGGATATGGTGTTTCGGCCACCTCTCCCAGCCACCATTGATGATTTGAAACGAGAAATAACAGCAGCTATCCAAACTGTTATGCCTGATATGCTACAGAGAGTGTGGAACGAGTTGGAGTATCGGGTTGATATTGCTCGTGTGTCTGGAAGGGTCCATATTGAACATCTCTGAACTTGTTTTTGAGTGAAAAAAAACCTTTTTAAATACTCTTTGTAATTATGTATAACAGAAGGTTATATTATGTTTCTTTCATTAAATACACATTTTTAAAGTTGTGGTATTCTTTTTGAATCACCCTGTATATTTCATTAGCTTGTATGTAGTACGAGGCATGTGATGAACAGTTACGTTGTTAGTAGCACAACAGAGATCTGAAATGGTAGGTAACAGCAGTGTAGTAAAAGGCAACACCATTTTTTGTTATGTGAAGTTTTTTGGGTTATCAGGTGCAACTGGTATGGTATACATTTCTGCCACATTTATCTTGTTTATGATGTTTTGTGATCACTCTTTTTTATTTTCTTGTGCATGAAACAAGATAGCATTATCCTGTTGAAGTATGTACTTTTTTCCTTTCTAACTAATTACACACCTTTTGTCTTCAGGTCAGATCGAATATGAAAACGAATTTGGCTACTGTGCAGATATTCCAGATTTATGAGACATAGTTGCACATAAGATGAATCATTGAATGACAAGTTTAGATGATGACACCAGCCAGAGATGAAAAAAAATAGTGTTTTAATGAAACTTTTCCTAAAAATCCATTGTGTTTTTTCTTTACTTTGGCATTTTAGGACATATTAATTAATTTTCTTGCCATAGATTAAGTTAGTGTTTTGAAATATACATAATTTTGATGCATGATATGACTGTTGTTTAACATGGATTTTTCCTCTTGTGAACTCATCCATTACACAGTTATTGATGCAACAACATACCTTTGGACACTGACTTTTTATTAGAATTTTCTGATTGCACTGGCATCTTGCATTTTTGTAAAAACATACACAACTTCTGTGATGACACTGGTATCTTGCCATCTTTGTGGTAACTTACATGAGTTCAGTTACTGCATTACTTTGTGATAGAACTTCTTTGCATGATTTGTATTAACCTAAGAATGTGTTCTACAATTTTTTTACAGATTTACCGTAAAGATTTTTTGCTGAAAATGCGTAGGATAACGTGTTTAGCTGCATTGGCTTTCTCGTGAATTGCTTCTCGTTTTCATATGTGTATTATAAAGAATTTGGCTGCTTTGCTCTTCTAATAACTATTTTTATGATTATATGTTTTTCGCGTCGCCTGTAGTTTTACAAGATCTCACATAGGATAAGCTTTACTGTTAGTGGCTATAAATGAGATAAATGTCATGATATGACAGAATTATGAAAAATGGGGGCACGAAGAGGGTGAGTTGAAAATGTAACAAATAAATGCACCTGGAAATGGGAAAGAAATGTGTGCTACAAAGAAAAAGTAAAATGTGTGAGTAGGCAATCTGAACTAAATTAGATATGAGTACATGTTACAGCTGAAGAAAGATGTTGACTGTAATGTAAAAAAGCTAATGAGTATAGTCAGTGATTGTATAATGTGGTAATCATGATATGATAACGAAATATTTCAAGGAAATTTTAATATGATGTTTTTGGCAGGTAAATTGACATGAAACATACTATTATGTGTATATAATAGTTTTGGGAAGTAAATTTCGATAAAAGATATTAAGAGTACAGTATGAGGTTTCAGTGAATTTATAGTATGCATACAGTACAGAAGCTAGAAAGCTGGTCATGTACTAGAGTAGTATATAACGTTAGGATAAAATGCCAGACAGACTGATTGACACTTTCAATTTGAAGTGCAATTCATTCCCCTTCCTTTGCCTTTATGTGAACTGCAATGAATTTGTTTGTTTCTCCTGTATATGTGGTCTATATGTCTCCTTCCTCTTACATTGTACGTATGATTTCCATGTATGTATTTTTATTACTATTGTTCCTACGGTTTACGTGTTATTTGTCAGTTGTTAGTAATCAAACATTTTCTGTGACGTAAGATCTATTTTTGTATGTACACTGGATATTTTTGTACATCATCATGGCCATTTGTCAGCATTAGAAGATAATGATATTTTGTCAATTGCTCCTCTTGACATTGTATACGACACAGAATACTGCATAATTATTTCGATATGTAGATATTTATTTTTATTCCACTGATTATTGCAATCTACAGATATTCATGTTTTGTATATAAGCTCCATCTCATATTTTCATGCAGTGCTCTTGCACTATTTCAAATATGTGCTAGGAGTAAGGTCATTTCTTGGGGAGGCAATACTACGTGTGCATTTGATATATTTGTAATTTATAATCATGAATGCAATGAAATTGCCAGCAATTTAACTAGGTTTTGCGCACACTTAAAGGAAATTGTAATACTAAGTGTCCAGTTACCTGCGAGACTTCACCTGGACATATGAGTTGTTAGGGGAAAACTACATATTTGATTTCACATTTACTACCTACCAACAGAATGTTACCAGTTCAAAAAATGTTCAAATGTGTGTGAAATCTTATGGGACTTAACTGCTAAGGTCATCAGTCCCTGAGCTTACACACTACTTAACTTTAATTATCCTAAGGATAAACACACACACCCATGCCCGAGGTGTGTTACCAGTGATGGACACTCAGTTGCCTTATTAGCTGCGCCTAAGCCAGAACATTACATTCTTCATAATCGTTGATAATCGTTGACGTTGCTTACATGTGGGTTCAGCACCGCAGGGTCAGTGTCCACATCAGTAGCCGTCCTTCAAGAATTGTGTCAACACTGTGTTAGTTGCATTCCTTTTCGTAGCCAAAGGATTCATGATAAGAGATATTAATAGTATCTTTTCAGTGCTAAGTGATACATCAGTTTATCTTCAACAGTGTTCCCATACTGGCCCCAAGATTAATGATATGAGAAACTAAAGCGAACCGTTGAAGGTTATAAGTGATGTAATATTTACTGACAATCTGCAGAACACGCCAAACAGTGTCTGTGATTCCTCCCTATGCAAAGACAATCTTCATATTTAAAACTAAGAAACTTGTACATTTTGTAACCTAAATACTAAAGCTTGTAATGTTATTTATATTTGCAGCTTATCGTGATCTTTTCCTTGTATTTTTTCTAGATTCATTTTCCTAGCCTTACCATAGCAAAGACAATTGGTATAAAATTTTTTTGGTGGCAGGGCATAATATACAGTTCTCGTATGTTTCGTGCTATTGTAAAGAATTCAGCTTTACTATACTGGGAAAAAGGTGAATGAGCGCATGTGCTAAGTAGTAAATAAGATCCCTCATTCTGTGTTTAGTTTTACCTGTGGCTGAATTGCTTGTAAGTCAGTTGTGTAGCGCTATGGCGTTCTTGTTTGAGGAATAGTAACAAGCAGTTCAGTTTTACAGGAAATGAGATCTGTTGCTTGTGAAGGTGGGAGAAGCTATCTGGAATAGTTCCTGTTGTTTTTGTTGTGGTCTTCAGTCCTGAGACTGGTTTGATGCAGCTCTCCATGCTACTCTATCCTGTGCAAGCTTCTTCATCTCCCAGTACCTACTGCAACCTACATCCTTCTGAATCTGTTTAGTGTATTCATCTCTTGGTCTCCCTCTACGATTTTTACCCTCCACGCTGCCCTCCAATACTAAATTGGTGATCCCTTGATGCCTCAAGACATGTCCTACCAACCGATCCCTTCTTCTAGTCAAGCTGTGCCACAAACTTCTCTTCTCCCCAATCCTATTAGCTACCTCCTCATTAGTTACGTGGTCTACCCACCTAATCTTCAACATTATTCTGTAGCACTACATTTCGAAAGCTTCTATTCTTTTCTTGTCTAAACTATTTATCATCCATCTTTTACTTCCATACTTGGCTACACTCCATACAAATACTTTCAGAAACGACTTCCTGACACTTAAATCTATACTCGATGTTAACAAATTTCTCTTCTTCAGAAACGCTTTCCTTGCCATTGCCAGTCTACATTCTATATCCTCTCTACTTCTACCATCATCAGTTATTTTGCTCCCCAAACAGCAAAACTTCGTTACTACTTTAAGTGTCTCACTTCCTAATCTAATTCCCTCAGCATCACACGACTTAATTCGACTACATTACATTATCCTCGTTTTGCTTTTGTTGATGTTCATGTTATATCCTCCTTTCAAGACACTGTCCATTCCATTCAACTGCTCTTCCAAGTCCTTTGCTGTCTCTGACAGAATTACAATGTCATCGGCGAGCCTCAAAGTTTTTATTTCTTCTCCATGGATTTTAACACCTACTCCGAATTTTTCTTTTGTTTCCTTTACTGCTTCCTCAAAATACAGATTGAACAACATCTGGGAGAGGCTACAACCCTGTCTCACTCCCTTCCCAACCACTGCTTCCCTTTCTTGTCCCTCGACTCTTATAACTGCCATCTGGTTTCTGTACAAATTGTAAATAGCGTTTGGCTCCCTGTATTTTACCCCTGGCACCTTCAGAATTTGAAAGAGAGTATTCCAGTCAACATTGTCAAAAGCTTTCTCTAAGTCTACAAACGCTCTAAATGTAGGTTTGCCTTTCCTTGATCTAGCTTCTAAGATAAGTCGTAGGGTCAGTATTGCCTCAATTGTTCCAATATTTCTACGGAATCCAAACTGATCTTTCCCGAGGTTTGCTTCTACTAGTTTTTCCATTCGTCTGTAAAGAATTCACGTTAGTATTTTGCAGCTGTGAGTTAATTAACTGATAGTTCGGTAATTTTCACATCTGTCAACACATGCTTTCTTTGGGATTGGAATTACTATATTCTTTATTACTATTTATTATGGAGATTGAAAATCATTTATAATTTGGAATTTTGGACTTTCTACACAGAGCTATAGGACAAATGATTACGAACCTTATTAACAAAGAACGTTTACACTAGATGAAAATACTTCACTAGAAAAATCCGGAAAGAGAGTAACCCTGGAGAAGCCCTGACGAAACAGTCAAGAATGAAGTAGATTACATCCTCACATCGAACTATCAAATGTGCTCAGATGTGTCAGTCGTAAATCGCATCAACATAGGTAGTGACTATGGAAAATTTGAGCCAGGATCCATAATAACACTCTGGGTGAGAGAACACGAATGATGGAAAGGTAGATCCTACCTACAAGAAAGATCTGAAAGAGTAAAAAAACTGAGTTCCGGTAACGCACAGATAAAAAGCTACCAATATAAAAATTAGTAGAAATGTAAATGAACGAAATCTCGACAGAAATTAATGGCGGTATTCCAACAGCAGTAAAGAAAGTCAGTGCACTTCAAAACCAGAAAAATCCGAGATTCGACCTCAAGACAGATCAACTTATATAAGAGAGGTGAAATGCTGGGAGAGACTCACTAAAATACAGTGACCGTAACAAAAACGTTAAGAAGGTGATTAGAAGATATCAGTGAACGTAAAGCACCAAGAGTGTTCGAGGAGACCATTAAAATCAGCGAGAATATGGTAGTCCTTTGTTCCGGTCAATTACAAGTTAAGTGTATCACCCATAGCATTCGTAATTGGCCGAGAAGAAGTAGTTACTGCAAGGGAACACATTATAAAAACGGTCGAGGACTTTCATCGGAACCTCTACAGCCAGTCCTAACAAGCCAAACCCTGCATCATGAATTACAAAGATTTGTTATGAATGCAGGACATAAAGATCTGGACCCAATCGATAGAAATGAAATGGAAACAGCCCTGACAGAACTTAAAACTGTAAGGCGGCAGGGCAACATCAGATCAAGAGCGGTACGCGTAAAATTGGATGAAAGACGAAGAAGCGTTCCTCATTCCATTAAATAAACGTCACGATGAAAGAGAGATTCCAGTCATAGGAAGATGCAGATGTCATTGTCCTCTTCAAAGTAGGTGACAACAGGAACATCGAGAAATACAAGTCTATTAGTCCTTTATCCTTAATTTACAAACTGTTAACAGAAATCGTTACCAGACGCATAAGTCAGAAACCAGTCGAAGGGGCGGGATTCAGAAATGGTTTCAGTACATTTGACCAATTCCAAGCAGTAGGCACACTGATAGAGAGATGTGCGGGTGGATGTCACATGGCCTTCACAGCGTATCATAACCCTGGCACTATTAAGAGTGATGAACAGACGTCGCACTGACTGCATAAATGTCAACTAACCTACACTGCTATTTAAAGCCAAGTCATTGTTCGACGCTGCTACCAAAAATCTCCAAAAGTTCTTCAAAGATTTACTTCAGATTCGTACACGATACACTATTGAAGATTCGGACGGATATGGGCTACATAGGTGTTTAATGTATGTAACGCGCGGTTCCAGACTGAAGCGCCAAGAACCGCTCGGCCACACCGGCCGGTTGAAGCACGAAGGGATGCAGGTGTTCTGCAGCTGACATGATGACTTCGATTGCAACCAAACGTCCCTTGCAAGAGCAGGAGAGTGTCTGTCGTAGCATGATACTGCTCTTACCAGCCTGTGTCCGTGGCACATTACGAGCAGCCGTTCGCCTAGATGACGGCGTTTGTGGAGACAACCAGCGACCTGTTGTACCAAAAACACGATTTATTCGACGAGCCGACAGGTTTCCAGTGATACACGGTCCAATCTCGATTATTCCGAGCCCATTACAATCGTAATTGACGATGTAGTTGGGCCAACATATCAAAAAGCAGGAATGGTCTGCTGAGGCGCACCTTGTCCAACAATGCGCAGTGAATGGTGCTTTCCGAAACAGAAGTACATTCTCCGTAATTGTGCTCTTTCGCCAGAGGTGCCACAAATCGCCGTCTACCCAACTTTACAGAGCAGACAATTCTCCAAATCGCACGTTCTGTGGAGAGTTGTGGACGTCCAACCACTTATCGCGTAGTGGTAGTTTTAGTGCCATTCTACCACTTTCCGCAGATCCTCACGACAGCAGCACGTGAACAGTCGACCAGCTTCACCGTTTTCGAGATATTCGTTCACAGTCTCTACGGAACTATTCTGTCCTTTGGAAAAGTTGCTTACCTCAAAGGATTTCTCCACTTGCTCGGCTTACGTACTTTTCTTTTTTGCATCACGTGGCCGCAAAGCCGCCAGGCTGCACCTAATCTTGTAGTGAGTCGTCATCATAATGTTTTCGATGATCAGTGTACATCCAGTTTGTCGCTACAAGACTTATTAACTAACCCCAGTAGAAAATAAAAGTATCATAATAGCCGAACTAAAGTATTATTAATTGTTTTGGCAACTTATTCTGATGGAATGCTGTCTACTCCGGGGGCCTTGTTTCGACTTAGGTCTTTCAGTGAAGAGTTTGATAGAGCACTGAAAGACCTAAGTCGAAACAAGGCCCCGGGAGTAGACAACATTCCATCAGAACTACTGACAGCCTCTGGAGAGCCAGTCCTGACAAAACTCTACCATCTGGTGAGCAAAATGTATGTGAGAGGCGAAATACCCTCAGACTTCAAGAAGAATATAATAATTCCAATCCCAAAGAAAGCAGGCGTTGACAGATGTGAAAATTACCGAACTATCAGTTTAATAAGTCACAGCTGCAAAATACTAACGCGAATTCTTTACAGGCGAATGGAAAAACTAGTAGAAGCAAACCTCGGGAAAGATCAGTTTGGATTCCGTAGAAATATTGGAACACGTGAGGCAATACTGACCCTACGACTTATTTTAGATGCTAGATTAAGGAAAGGCAAACCTACGTTTCTAGCATTTGTAGACTCAGAGAAAGATTCTGACAATGTTGACTGGAATACTCTCTTTCAAATTCTGAAGGTGGCAGCGGTAAAATACAGCGAGCGAAAAGCTATATACAATTTGTACAGAAACCAGGTGGCAGTTATAAGAGTTGAGGGACAAGAAAGGGAAGCAGTGGTTGGGAAGGGAGTGAGACAGGGTTGTAGCCTCTCCCCGATGTTGTTCAATCTGTATATTGAGGAAGCAGTAAAGGAATCAAAAGAAAAATTCGGAGTAGGTGTTAAAATCCATGGAGAAGAAATAAAAACTTTGAGGCTCGCCGATGACATTGTAATTCTGTCAGAGACAGCAAAGGACTTGGAAGAGCAGTTGAACGGAATGGACAGTGTCTTGAAAGGAGGATATAACATGAACATCAACAAAAGCAAAACAAGGATAATGGAATGTAGTCGAATTAAGTCGTGTGATGCTGAGGGAATTAGATTAGGAAATGAGACACTTAAAGTAGTAAAGGAGTTTTGCTGTTTGGGGAGCAAAATAACTGATGATGGTAGAAGTAGAGAGGATATAGAATGTAGACTGGCAATGGCAAGGAAAGCGTTTCTGAAGAAGAGAAATTTGTTAACATCGAGTATAGATTTAAGTGTCAGGAAGTCGTTTCTGAAAGTATTAGTATGGAGTGTAGCCATGTATGGAAGTGAAACACGGACGATAAATAGTTTGGACAAGAAGAGAATAGAAGCTTTCGAAATGTGGTGCTATAGAAGAATGCTGAAGATTAGATGGGTAGATCACATAACTAATGAGGAGGTAATGAATAGGATTGGGGAGAAGAGGAGTTTGTGGCACAACTTGACTAGAAGAAGGGATCGGTTGGTAGGACATGTTCTCAGGCATCAAGGGATCACCAAGTTAGTATTGGAGGGCAGCGTGGAGGGTAAAACTCGTAGAGGAAGACCAAGAGATGAATACACTAAGCAGATTCTGAGGGATGTAGGCTGCAGTAGGTACTGGGAGATGAAGAAGCTTGCACAGGACAGAGTAGCATGGAGAGCTGCATCAAACCAGTTTCAGGACTGAAGACAACAACAACAGCAACTACAAACGTCTGGCTTGCCGAACATCACAAATCGACCCCCGTTAACCACTTTCGACAGCATAGGAAGTACAGCATTCATTACAGAAGTTGACCAACATTCATAAGTCAAGTTTTCCTTCCTCTCTCATACACAGTTTCGTGCAATCAATGCCACTTGATAATCAACAGAAATGTAGATCCAAGTCCACCGCGGCGGCCGCTGTCACAGTCACCGGCCAAGCCAACTCGCGGTGTGGATTCCAGACAGCAGCACAAGAAAAACTGTCTATAGTAACTGCAAACGGGGACCTCCTTCTTCCTCGCTGGTGGAGCAGCATAAATTGCCTTGCCCAGCCGTGTACTCTCTCGCTCGGTCAGGGAGCACATAAAATTCTCTGAGCAAAGATTGACGAGCGTAATAACCATCGATACATGCACTCGCACAAGTCGATCATCATCGCTCGTCGCCAGTAACAATATTGCATACGGATGCTCAATGACCGAACCTATGGCCTTCAAGCAAAATTGCTTTGATTTTTGTCTCTTTGAATTAGACCATGAAGAATTCCTACCTTCGACTTCTGAACCTTGCATATTGAGTTCAAATGTTGAACGACGGTAAATGGTAGCAATCTATTACATTTGTCGGTTATAGAGACTTCCTGAATGTGGTATATCATTCTTTACAGAATGAACTTTCTTCAAACAAGAAAAAAAGCTATGTGTTTATGCAAAAGCACTCGCTCCATAGACAGTACGAAAGTTTCGAGAAGCTCCACTGCCTTCACCCCTCTATTAAATACAAATCAAATAAAAGTCGCAAATGTTAGACCCTTTTCATCTTGCGACTGTTTTACAACGATTAAACAACGTTCTTAACTTTAATAGGAGAGAATGAATGTACTAGAACTTCAAATAGGAACATGACAGTTGATAAATAAACTCACAACACCAAGCCGTTGACACCTGGTTACAGGGCGCCAGACTGTGACTTGTGAGCATTATCTGGAGGCTTCTGCAGAGCGAGGAAACTCTCGAATGTGAACTATACTGTTGGTGGTGCAGCCACAAACTATTTGCTGATTTCTTCCTGGAAGTTTCTGCTGTTCCTGATGTGCTAGAAAGTGAAGCGAATTGTTTTTGAGGTTCCTACAGACTGATAACTTTAGCAAAAGTCTAAACGCTGTTTGAAAAGTAAAGACAGGACTTAAAATCGCACTTTGTGTCTACATTGCGCCACGTTTACTACTAGACCACGAGCTCATAGAGTGTTGTAATATTTCAAGAAAAAGATATTTTTACATCCTACAATGTTGACAGATCATGCATATGGCTTGAGTAGGAATTCTGAGGAGATCAGTCTCATTGGCGGACTTGAATAAACTACTCGCAATTAGTCTCAGTAGCAGCCAGCCAGCTACCAGGTTTTATGTTTGTGTATTGTCAAGTAATTTTATGAAATAAAACAAGTCTGCAGTCCAATGGGATAGATAGACCTTTCAAATTGGATTCGGAATACTGCGACCAAAAAAACAGAATGACTCCACAATCTGATGCACGATATACAGAGATTAAGCTGATGTGGAATAAGACTCTGCCCTCACACTGAGGCATGGATAATTACCACATTGCTGCCCTTGATTCTGCTGCCAATGATGGTCGACATAGCAGAGTGTGGGGGCCAGGCTGTCAGAGGGTGACCTGGACTACCAAATGTTCAAGACTGGAATTGTGCCACTTCCTTGGCTTGTGTTAGTATGAATGATATTCTTTCATAAAATGGTTAGAATGAGTAACCACAAGTACCCCCTGTTTCAGTTATGCAGTGACTTTAGCCACATGCGGCCACTTCTGAGAGGTGCTCACAAAAGTTTTCCACTTGATGTGGGTGACCAACCTACTATTACCAGATGTCGCCCGTGCTAGCTGTGGAGCTATGGGCTGCATATGGGCCTGCTTCGGCTAGGACCTGAACTTGTGACTTCCAGCTATGGGCCATTTACTGGACGACGTCTGCTGACTTCAGGATGCTTACCTGGTGGATCCATTTGCTTGACTCACTGCCGAAATACTATCTGCCCTATACTGATACTGAAGACTTGCGTCTGCAGGCCACTGCTGCTGTATCTTACGCTGGGGTCCTTGGTTCACCTCAATGCAATTGGGCATCTTTTCCACTGAGATGTACAGTTGTGGACAAAACGAGCGAGACCCCTCGGCTTTTCGTTATGCTGATCCGCACGGCTTTAAAGTCTGCTACACAGCATAACATGCAAGGCGATCAAGTGCTACCAACATACCATGCACAGGCGTGAAATTGAAAAACTATCCGAACTTTGTTAGACTGTTTCAGTCCAGAAAGCTCTATGCAACGGAAACTGCACTATTTTGCCATTTTCATCACGAAATTGCCGGCTTATTCATGTCTGGGGTAATAATAGAGGACTGTTTGCCTGGGTTGTCTGCTAATGTAGTGAAAGGTGTTTGCTGCTGCAAGGGAGGTCTGGTTTGTTTTCGGTTCTAATCTCGATGGAGGCCAGATAGACTATCAGTAAAGCAATTCTCGCACCCCCCAATACGTTTTATTGTTACCTTTATTCTGTACCGGCGCCCTTTGGATGTCAATATGAAACTTTCATACTTGTTACTGCCTACTTTATCCGCTTCCGTCAATAACTGAATTGACTTAAGTGTGGCACTGAATGATTTCTAACTGAATTTCGTTATGAATCTTCACGCATTGCTAAATTTGCACACTTTCATGGCAGGTGAGCAACGGTTATCCAGTATGACTGGTCTGAACTTTGACACAGACCGTTTCGCAGCCGAATGCGCGTAATATTTTCCTAATTCGTAACGATCTGGGGTACTTTGTCTTATAAAACAGTTATGTTATATCGATAAGCTGAAATTCATTTTTATTAGTACAGATCATACTAATTAGCGGTTCTTCTTTCATTTATATCTTATATTTACGTGTTGTGTTTAACACACTAATCAGCATTATAGACTTACACGTGATTGAAAACAGTCCGACAAAATTCGGATAGTTCTTCAATTTCACCCCTGTACATAGTATGTTGGTAGCACTTCGTCGCCTTGCCTGTTATGCTGTGTAGCAGACTTTAAAGCTATGCGGATCAGCATAACGAAAAGGCGAGGGGTCTCGCTCGTTTTGTCCACGACTGTACATCTGCATCATGCAGGGTGACCAACTTAATACGTTACCTGTTGACGTTTGTGCTGATCTCCTTCTTGGATTTTACGCCACATGGTGCTCTCAACGCAGCTTTGGCAACCTCCCCTTCCGCCACTGTCGCCTGCCTTGTGTGGCGTCGCAGCTTGCTGGCTTCTCTCTTAGGTTGCATTCTGAGCTGAACACTCTTCGTCACTCAGGTCCAGTCCATGTCCCTGGGCCCAGAACACAGGAAAACAAATTTTCAGTTGCTATAATGCACGCCAGAGTAAATGAACGTCTGTTTCGGATTGCTTTCATACCTTTGTGACGATCGTCCACCTGGCTCTATAGTCTGATCACAAAAACAAAGTGATTGACATTTACCACCCATGGTCTAGAAGTTCAGGAGTTGCATGTTGCAACCTTCTGTGCTCCCCACGGTCTTACAGCACACGTGTCTCATGCATCCCCAACAGGTAGTGGGATGGAGATTCTCTTGTTGTCCTCGGTGATGCAGTAGCCTATTGCTCTCACGTTTAGTCGCGTCAGGATCGGCATGTCCCTATGCCATCTGGTTTTGGTCGCCGCCTTGAACGTTCTCCCTTCTTATCAGAGACAGTCACGCCTCTTTCCCTGGGTTGGCAGATGCGTTGATCATGGGAGGCGATTTCAACTGCACCCATGCAACCGAAGACCAACTACCACGTCACTCTCCGTGCGCGGAGATAGTGACTACTTTCCAGCACTTTAGCCTTGTGGATTCTTGGGAGCATGTTCATGGCGATCATCCGGTGTTTACGCACTTCGCTAGCCAATCTTCCAGCTGCCTTGATCGTGTTTACATCTCGCACGATACTCTCAGTGGAGTGCAGGCTCCTGAAGTCTGGCCCGTTGAAATCTCCGACCGTGACACCAAAGGGTGTGGCGAAGCCGGGATACCATGGAAACTGAACAAGATCCACCTTACTTCACTCGATTGCTGGCAGCTCAAGGGAGACCACGTGGTCAGCTTCTCATCGACCCCATGACTCCTTTGAGTCTGCCCTGTCTTGGTGGGTGCTCTGTGCAAGACCTGCCCTGCCCTGACTGGTTATGGAAGGGAGATAACGGCATGGTGGCTTCGAACTAAGGAATTCTATTTCACTATTCTCTGGAAATGTACTCTGGTGCCTTAGTCGGAAGAGCGCCAGCGATGTTGAATCATGCCAAGACGCAGCTCATATCCCATCGCCGCCACTTTGAAAAAGCTATGGCCAAGATGTGGACATACGACAGGTAGATGCAGGAGCGCCCATCTACACTCCTGGAAATTGAAATAAGAACACCGTGAATTCATTGTCCCAGGAATGGGAAACTTTATTGACACATTCCTGGGGTCAGATACATCACATGATCACACTGACAGAACCACAGGCACATAGACACAGGCAACAGAGCATGCACAATGTCGGCACTAGTACAGTGTATATCCACCTTTCGCAGCAATGCAGGCTGCTATTCTCCCATGGAGACGATCGTAGAGGTGCTGGATGTAGTCCTGTGGAACGGCTTGCCATGCCATTTCCACCTGGCGCCTCAGTTGGACCAGCGTTCGTGCTGGACGTGCAGACCGCGTGAGACGACGCTTCATCCAGTCCCAAACATGCTCAATGGGGGACAGATCCAGAGATCTTGCTGACCAGGATAGTTGACTTACACCTTCTAGAGCACGTTGGGTGGCACGGGATACATGCGGACGTGCATTGTCCTGTTGGAACAGCAAGTTCCCTTGCCGGTCTAGGAATGGTAGAACGATGGGTTCGATGACGGTTTGGATGTACCGTGCACTATTCAGTGTCCCCTCGACGATCACCAGTGGTGTACGGCCAGTGTAGGAGATCGCTCCCCACACCATGATGCCGGGTGTTGGCCCTGTGTGCCTCGGTCGTATGCAGTCCTGATTGTGGCGCTCACCTGCACGGCGCCAAACACGCATACGACCATCATTGGCACCAAGGCAGAAGCGACTCTCATCCCTGAAGACGACACGTCTCCATTCGTCCCTCCATTCACGCCTGTCGCGACACCACTGGAGACGGGCTGCACGATGTTGGGGTGTGAGCGGAAGACGGCCTAACGGTGTGCGGGACCGTAGCCCAGCTTCATGGAGACGGTTGCGAATGGTCCTCGCCGAAACCCCAGGAGCAACAGTGTCCCTATTTTGCTGGGAAGTGGCGGTGCGGTCCCCTACGGCACTGCATAGGATCCTACGGTCTTGGCGTGCATCCGTGCGTCGCTGCGGTCCGGTCCCAGGTCGACGGGCACGTGCACCTTCTGCCGACCACTGGCGACAACATCGATGTACTGTGGAGACCTCACGCCCCACGTGTTGACCAATCCGGCGGTACGTCCACCCGGCCTCCCGCATGCCCACTATACGCCCTCGCTCAAAGTCCGTCAACTGCACATACGGTTCACGTCCACGCTGTCGCGGCATGCTACCAGTGTTAAAGACTGCGATGGAGCTCCGTATGCCACGGCAAACTGGCTGACACTGACGGCGGCGGTGCACAAATGCTGCGCAGCTAGCGCCATTCGACGGCCAACACCGCGGTTCCTGGTGTGTCCGCTGTGCCGTGCGTGTGATCATTGCTTGTACAGCCCTCTCGCAGTGTCCGGAGCAAGTATGGTGGGTCTGACACACCGGTGTCAATGTGTTCTTTTTTCCATTTCCAGGAGTGTATGTATCATGCTACAACGGAACGATGCCACCGTCTGACGACTTTGATTAAAGTTCTTACGACCGACGATGGACTGCATTTTGTTACCCAAACGGATGTAGGGTGTACCCTCCATGCACATTATGCTATGTTGTACTCTGCACAACGTCATTACACTGCCAACATTACGGAGGTCTCCAGTCTATCCATTGGCTCGGTTCCTGTGGATAAGACGATGGATCTACTTGCCGACGTCACAGAGGATGAAGTCCATGATGCTATCCAGGCGGGTTCCACGAGCAGGTCCCCTGGCACTGACGGCATTCCACAGGAATTTTGTCGGACATTTCGTGCGCGTCTGGCGCCAGTGTGGACGGAAATTTCTCAGGAGTTTATGTCACCTTCCGTGCCGATTCCAGACGATTTCCTCGATGGTTTCCTCATTCCCATTCACAAGCCTCGGGATATCTCAGGATATGCGATTTACGCCCCTGGTGTTACTCAACGGCGACAGAAAGATCTTTACCGTGCAGTTGGCTGCGCTGCTTGAACGGACGGCTCTGTACATGGTTGAACCAGATCAAACTTCTTTGGGAGGTGCCAATAACATCCGTACTGTCTTCTGTCGCTGTCGGACATAAGCCTGGAGTTTGGCAGCTCTTGACTTCAGGCAGGCGCTCGATGGAGTCAATCTCGACTACCTGGAAGGGGTGCTCCGCAATATGGGATACCCTGGCTACCATAGACGACGTAAAGCGTCTCCTTCGTGGAGCTACGTCTGGTGTACTGTATAATGGCTGTCTCACTCCTTCCGTCTCCATCCGTCGGTCAGTGCGTCAAAGCTGCTCGCTCTCTCCACTGTTGTGCATTTTCGCCATGGAATCGTTGCTCTGCGGCCTCCGTCAACGCCTCTCTGGAATGTGTCTCGGTCACTATGTTTTCAGCTGCACTGCTCATGCAGACGATCTCGTCATCGTTCTCACACTTACCAGGAAATCTGTTGTATGTCGCCTGTGATGTTTTAGACAGAGACGAGCATCTCCTGACGTGTAGGTCGGCAGGATGTGTATCGTTATTGGTGCGAAAGATGTTGTCCCTAACTACCATCGAGACACACCAATGTTGAATTTGTATCTGTTCTGAGACGCCATGACCGGCCTCATTTGAACTCTTCTGTTGGGAGAGTTAATTTGGAGTTGGAACGGCTGCTTGGGTCGGGTGCGAGGGCTCATATCGGTGTGGTTCCTGTTGATTCTCTCAGTAGGTGGGACTATACCAGGCACGACCTACATCTGAACAGGAAGGGGAAGGGGAAACTGGCTGGGGTAATAGCAGGAAATTTAAGGGGGGGAGGCACTGCCATGAATGGTAAAATACCAGTGGTTACGGGTGTTGGAGCAGCACCTTTTTAGGACAGGTAAGACAGAAAGATGTCAAGATCTACGAGAGGTCAGGATTGAAACAAATCTCAGTTTAGGAAAGAAATTAAACAGCACAATTCTAGCACATTGGATCACCAATCACAGCTGTCAATTACAAATTTTCACCAATCACCAGAAATTTTATCTACACCAAGTGGTATCTCAGTCCTAGGTAATTGCATTGATGAATTAAAGTCACCCAACACAGTTGACATAATCTGCCTCTCTGAACACCATGTGACCACTGGTATAGGAACTAGGCCTAAGCACAATGAGAAATTCAGACAGGAGAGTACTGAAAATGTTAGAATAAGGAAAGGTTCTCATAAAAGTATAATTAAAAATAATGTAAGTATATTTCATCAAAATGTTGGGAGTTTAAATAATAAAAAAGATGAGCTTCTGGTTTGTTTAGAAGATTTAGAAGCTGAGGATGAATTAGATATACTATGCCTGTCTGAGCATCACATTGTTACTGATATGGATAAGGTAAATGTAAGTGGATATAAGCTCTCTGTACATGTAATGAGAGAAAATATGGAGAAAGGAGGAGTTGCCATATATGTCAAAAGCTATCATTGTGCAAAAATTATAGAAACAAAAAAGTTTTGTGTAGAGAAACATATAGAAGCATGTGCCTGTGAGCTTAAGTTAAATAAAGGCACATTTATAATTGTAACTGTATATAGGTCCCCATCAGGAAATTTTCATCTATTTCTGCAAAATTTGGACTCCTTGTTGTGCTATCTGTCAGACAGGGGGAGGCAAATTATTATTTGTGGGGACTTCAATGTAGATTCTCTGAAAGAGGGTAATAGGAAAAATGACCTTGAAGTATTACTCAGTTCTTTCAATTTGACACCCGTTATTGATTTTCCTACTCGGGTGGTAAAAGATAGCAGCTCACTGATAGATAACTTCTTTATAGACAAAGATAAGTTTAACCAGATAAATGCTCAGCCTGTTGAGAATGGTCTTTCTGATCATGGTGCACAGCTAGTTACAATATATGACATAGCTCCATTCAGAAATACTAAACAGTCCTCCAAAGTAGTACATTCAGTCAACGATTTAACAATTGCAAATATCAGGGAAAGCCTACAGCAGTTAGACTGGGATGTGGTGTACTGTGAACCTGATGCCAATTTAAAATATAATTTATTTCATGACATTTTTGTAAATGCATTTGAAAACTGCTTTCCCAAGAAAATAGTTAAATATACTTGTAAGAAACCTTGTAACAAACCATGGCTTATTAAGGATATAAAAAATCTTGTAACCAGAAAAGGGAAATGTATCTGACAGCAAGAAAGAGTAGTGACCCAGAATCTATCAAACATTATAAAAACTACTGTGTTATATTAAGAAAAGTTATTAAAAAATCCCGGAGTATGTGTATCATGTCTGAAATCAGCAACTCTGATAATAAAATTAAAACAATTTGGAATATTATTAAAAGAGAAACAGGTCAACCAAGAGCAGAGGAAGACAGTACCATCAAATTGAATGAAAACTTTACGAACAAAAAGTCAGAAGTTGAAAATATTTCTAATAATCATTTTCTAAATGTTGTGGATATAGTAGGATCCAGGTGTTCATTAGAAGATGCTAGGCTGTTAATGGAAGAGGCCATACCTATGCAATTTGATACAATTGAAATCTCACCCATTTCTCCCTCTGAAATTAGGAAAATAATAAACTTGCTTAAATGCAAAAACTCACATGGAATTGATGGCATTTCCAGCAAAATACTAAAAGCTTGTTCTCAACAGATAAGTAAGATTCTCAGCCACCTGTGTAATAGCTCTCTGGAACAGGGCATTTTCCCTGATAGACTGAAATATGCTATTGTTATACCTTTGCATAAAAAGGGAGATACATCTGATGTCAACAATTACCGTCCAATCTCCCTTCTAACAGCTTTACCCAAAATCTTTGAGAAAGTAATGTATTCAAGAGTAGCTTCACGTATCTGCAAAAATGAAGTACTAACAAAATGTCAGTTTGGTTTCCAGAAAGGTTTTTCAACAGAAAATGCCATATATGCTTTCACCAATCAAATTTTGAATGATCTGAATAACCGAACACCAGCCATTGGGATTTTTTGTGTTCTCTCAAAGGCTTTTGATTGTGTAAATCATGAAATTCTGCTAGACAAGCTCAGGTATTGTGGCATGAGTGGGACAGTGCACAAATGGTTTAATTCATACCTAACTGGAAGAGTGCAGAAAGTTGAAATAAGTAGTTCTCATAACATGCAAAGATCAGCACATTCCTCAAACTGGGGAACTATCAAGAATGGGGTTCTGCAAGGGTCAGTCTTGGGTCCTTTGTTGTTCTTAAGATATAGTAATGACTTGCCATTCTATATTCATGAAGAGGCAAAGTTAGTTCTCTTTGCTGATGATACAAGTGTAGTAATCACACCTGACAAACAAGAATTAACTGATGAAATTGTCAATACTGTCTTTCAGAAAATTACTAAGTGGTTCCTTGTAAACGGACTCTCACTGAATTTTGATAAGACACAGTACATACAATTCTGTACAGTGAATGGTATGACGCCATTAATAAATATAGGCCTTGATCAGAAGCATATAGCTAAGGTAGAATATTCCAAATTTTTAGGTGTGTTCATTGATGAGAGATTAAATTGGAAGAAACACATTGATCATCTGCTGAAACGTTTGAGTTCAACTACTTATGCAATAAGGGTCATTGGAAATTTTAGTGATAAACATCTTAGTAAATTAGCTTACTACGCCTATTTTCACTCATTGCTTTCACATGGCATCATATTTTGGGGTAATTCATCACTGAGGAATAAAGTATTTATTGGACAAAAGCGTGTAATCAGAATAATAGCTGGAGTCCACCGAAGATCATCCTGCAGACATTTATTTAAGGATCTAGGGATACTCACAGTAGCTTCTCAGTATATATACTCTCTTATGAAATTTGTTATTAACAACCAAACCCAATTCAAAAGTAATAGCAGTGTGCATAACTACAATACTAGGAGAAAGGATGATCTTCACTATTCAAGATTAAATCTAATTTTGGCACAGAAAGGGGTGAATTATACTGGCACTAAAGTCTTTGGTCACTTACCAAATAGTATCAAAAGTCTGACAGATAACCAACAAGTATTTAAGAAGAAATTAAAAGAATTTCTGAATGACAACTCCTTCTACTCCATAGAGGAATTTTTAGATATCAATTCAGAAAAAAAGGAAAAAAACCAAAAATATAAAAAAATAAAAAATAAAAAATAAAAAACACAAGAAATAAAAAAGTTGTTTAATTAACTTAAGTATGTTGTTAAATTAACTTAATTATGTCATGTATTGGAAAATTTGACTCGTTCCACATCATTACGAAATATCGTATTCATGATCCATGGAACTAGTATTAATCTAACCTAATCTAATCTAATCTAATCTACCCGTACCATACCTCATCAGATACCTACTCGGCCGGCCGGTGTGGCTGTGCGGTTCTAGGCGCTTCGGTCTGGAACCGCGTGACCGCTATAGTCGCAGGTTCAAATCCTGCCTCGGGTATGGATGTGTGTGATGTCCTTAGGTTAGTTAGGTTTGATTAGTTCTAAGTTCTAGGCGACAGATGACCTCAGAAGTTAAGTCGGATAGTGCTCAGAGCCATTTGAACCATTTGAGCCATACCTACTCAACTGCTCCTCTTTCCGGATGAGGTATACTTCCCGCAAGCGAAGACGAACTCTGTGAAATGGATCTGTGGACACACAGCTCACTACTTGTTTGCTGATGGCGAGAAAAGTATTTTTGCTTTTTGGCAGTTCCTTAGTGAACGAAATTGTGCAGTTGTCCTCAATCCAAAATACAGACAATTTTTCTCTAATTTTTTTTTTTGCCGTGTCTTCCTTAACCCATCCTAGAGGTCTGTATTTTGTCATGAAGAGCTGATCCCCGCCTCTTCCACACTTAGAACCAATATATTCTCTCGTCATCAGAATGTTCTTCTCTGAGAAACCCTATGTCTATAGTCGCAATGAATATGACGTCTTACTGCAACCCTCACCTCAGCAGCACCTTGCTGCTATTCTTGGTGGGATTTATGCCAATTTCAAAAACTGAAAATAAATAAGTAATTGCTGTTCTTTTACCTCTACTCCACGTACCCTACGCTTTTCTTGGTTCCTTTTGGGGGAGAAGTGGGGGGAGGGACTGGATATGGTGGCCAGGCTTTGCGTTGCGACCCCTGCGCAATTTGTCCGCACCCCTTTCTTTGGGCGTCAGAAAGGTTCCTATATATTAATAAAAAGGAGGGGGGGGGAGTAGAGTCTCTTAATAATAATAAAACGTACTCGGTCCCAAGTATGAACCCCGCGACTGCTTAAATTTAGAATAGATACCATCAACAATGGCGGCCGAACAGGCGGAGGAACGGATAGAGGTACAGGGCACTTTCTTGTACTTGGTGTGGGAACTGCCCCTGAAAAGCAGGATTACGACCAATCATCGATGGCGTGAGGAATCACAAGGCAATGGAAACCACTGCATTAGAGACAGATAACGTATGTCCGCAGAACTGTCGCCTGTAATTGAAGAAGTTTCACAATCGTCTCTCCACTGGCAAAAGACTCCAGACTAGTCCCCCCTTCAGATGTCCGTGACGGGACCGCCTACGGGGAGGTGACCATGGAAAAATGTTGAATAACCAACGAAAGGATAACATTCTACGAGTAGCAGTTTGAAATGCCAGAAGTTTGAACGTGGTTGGGTAGCCTCAAAATCAGAAAATGGAAATGCTAAGGCTCAATCTATATATAGAGGATGTCAGTAAAGTGAAAATGAAAGAATGCCAGGATTTATGGTTACAGGAATATAGGGTAACATCAACAGCAGCAGAAAATGATACAAAGGGCATAGGATTCGTTATGAGTAGGAAGGTAGGACAGAGAGTGAGTTAATGTGAACGGTACACTGATAGGATTGTTCTCATCAGAATAGACGTCGCAAGTAGACGCTGAAGAGAGAGAGGAAATATATAAGGTAACAGCGAATACTTTGTTCAAGAAACATAAGAGGAGAAAGTAGTCATGGAAATGGCCGGAAGATACAGTAAGTTTTTAATTAGGTTACAGACATTCCGAAGCTGGATACTCGATGGCAAGGCGCATCCGAGGCAGATATATATTCAGATTACAATTGGGTACGGGCGAAGAGTAGGCTGAAGTTTAAGATACTGGTCACGAAGAATCAAAACGCAAAGAAATGGCATATGAAGTACTAAAGATGAAGAGATACGCTTGAAGTTCTCTGAGGCTATAAATACAGAAATAATTACTAGTTAAGTAGGCATTTCAGTCAAAGAGGGATGGACATCTCTAAAAAGAGCAGTAACAGGCAAGAAAAACATATGGACAGGGAAAGAAACTCTGAAGAAACCATGGTTAACAGTAGAAATACTTAAGTTGACCGACTAATGAAGGAAGTACAATAACGTTCAAGGAAATTCAAGATTACAGAAATACATTTCTGTTAGGAACAAAATAAAGTGCAGGGAAGCTAAGGCGAAGTGGCTAAATGATAATGTGGAAAAATTGAAATTGAAATGCTTGCCTGTATGTAGTGGAGGACTTATCAAAAGCATGATAGAAAAAGAATCAGGATTCAATAGGGAAGAGATAAGGGATCCAGCATTAAAATCAGATTTTAGAAGAGCTTTGAAAGACTTAAAAATCAAGTAAGGTGGAAGGAATGGATATATTCCGTTGGAATTTCTGAAATCGTTGGTGAAATGGCAACAAAATTACTGTTCACGTTGCTGTGTAAAATATATGAGACTGGCGATATACCATTAGACTTTCGTAAAAACACCATCCACTCAATGCCCAAGACTGCAAGAGCAGACAAGTGTGAAAATTATTGTGCAAACAGCGTGGCAGCTCATGCATGCAAGTTGCTGACAAGAATAATACACAGAAGAATGGAAAAGAAAACTGAGTATCTGTTAGTTGACGATCTGTTTGACTTTAGGAAAGGTAAAGGAACTAGAGAGGCAGTTTTGACCTTGCAGTTGATATGGAAGCAAGACACGAAAAACGAGGGTCCGTTCATAGGATCTGTTGATCTTGAAAAAGCGTTCGACAATGTAAAATGGTGCAAGATTTTCGAAATCCTGACAAAAATAAGAGTAAGCCATAGGGAAAGAGGGGGTAATATACCATATGTACCAAGAGGCTACAATAAGAGTGGAAGATGAAGATGGTAATGCACGGATTAAAAATGGTGTAAGACAAAGATGAAGGCGGTTCAGTCGGCACATAGAAACAGTAGTGACGAAAATAGAAGAAAATTTAGGTTAAAAGCATATCAGTGACCTGATTCAGTGATGTTATTGCAATTCTCTGTGTAAGTGAAGAAGAATTTCAGAATCTGTTGAATGGAATGAACACTAATTAGTACAGTCTACGGTTTGAGAGTAAATCGAAGAAAGACGGAAATAATGGAAAGCACCAGATATGAGAACACCGAGAAACATTATAACTGGTGATCACGAAATAGACGAAGTTAAGGAAGTAGCCCTTGATGGACGGAGCAAGAAGGACAAAAAAAGCAGAATAGCTCTGGCAAGAAGGTGAGCCCAGGTCAACTGAAGTCTAGTAGTCTCAAACATAGATATTAATTTGAGGAATACATTTCTGAAAGTGTTCATTTGGAACACAGCATTGTGCGGCTGATCACTAAAGCTGTGGACACCACATAAATAGAGGAGAAAAGAGCAACGAGTAACATACTTAGACTCATTCCAACAAGATGCTTTTCGTCTCAACTAATATGGAGTTAGAAAACTGCTGCGAAAGCAAAGGGAACTTCACAGCAAACATAAACGTAGCCAAAGCTTGAAGACAAACAAAAATTACGCGAAGCGAAATGTAGTGTGAGGAGGGCTATGCGAGAGGCGTTCAATGAACTCGAAAGTAAAGTTCTATGTACTGACTTGGCAGAAAATTCTAAGAAATTTTGGTCTTATGTCAAAGCGGTAGGTGGATCAAAAAAAATGTCCAGACACTCTGTGCCCAAAATGGTACTGAAAGAGAGGATGACAGACTAAAGGCTGAAATACTAAATGTCTTTTTCCAAAGCTGTTTCACAGAGGAAGACTGCACTGTAGCTCGTTCTCTAGGTTGTCGCACAGATGACAAAATGGTAGATATCGAAATAGACGACACAGGGATAGAGAAACAATTAAAATCGCTCAAAAGAGGAAAGGCCGCTGGACCTGATGGGATACCAGTTCGATTTTACACATAGTACGCGAAGGAACTTGCCCCCCTTCTTGCAGCGGTGTACCGTAGGTCTCTAGAAGAGCGTATCGTTCCAAAGGATTGTAAAAGGGCAAGGGTCATCCCCGTTTTCAAGAAGGGACGTCGAACAGATGCGCAGAACTATAGACCTATATCTCTAACGTCGATCAGTTGTAGAATTATGGAACACGTATTATGTTCGAGTATAATGACTTTTCTGGAGGCTAGAAATCTACTCTGTAGGAATCAGCATGTGTTTCGAAAAAGACTGTCATGTGAAACCTAGCTCGCGCCATTCGTCCACGAGAGGGCCATAGACACGGATTCCCAGCTAGATGCCATGTTTCTTGACTTCCGCAAGGCGTTCGATACAGTTCCCCATAATCGTTTAATGAACAAAGTAAGAGCATATGGACTATCAGACCAATTGTGTGATTTGATTGAACAGTTCCTACATAACAGAACGCAGCATGTCATTCTCAATGGAGAGAAGTCTTCCGAAGTAAGAGTGATTTCAGGTGTGCCGCAGGGGAGTGTCGTAGGACCTCTGCTATTCACAATATACTTAAATGACCTTGTGGATAACATCGGAAGTTCACTGAGGCTTTTTGCGGATGATGCTGTGGTATATCGAGAGGTTGTAACAATGGAAAATTGTACTGAAATGCAGGAGGATCTGCAGCGAATTGACGCATGGTGCAGGGAATGGCAATTGAATCTCAATGTAGACAAGTGCAATGTGCTGCGAATACACAGAAAGATAGATCCCTTATCATTTAGCTACAAAATAGCAGGTCAGCAACTGGAAGCAGTTAATTCCATAAATTATCTGGGAGTAGGCATTAGGAGTGATTTAAAATGGAATGATCATATAAAGTTAATCGTTGGTAAAGCAGATGCCAGACTGAGATACATTGTAAGAAGCCTAAGGAAATGCAATCGGAGAACAAAGGAAGTAGGTTACAGTACGCTTGTTTGCCCACTGCTTGAATGCTTCTCGGCAGTGTGGGATCCGTACCAGACAGGGTTGATAGAAGAGATAGAGAAGATCCAACGGGGAGCAGCGCGCTTCGTTACAGGATCATTTAGTAATTTCGGAAGCGTTACGGAGATGATAGATAAACTCCAGTGGAAGACTCTGCAGGAGAGACGCTCAGTAGCTTGGTACGGGCTTGTGTTGAAGTTTCGAGAACATACCTTCACCGAAGAGTCAAGCAGTATATTGCTCCCTCCTACGTATATCTCGCGAAGAGACCATGAGGATAAAATCAGAGAGATTAGAGCTCACACAGAAGCATACCAACAATCCTTCTTTCCACGAACAATACGAGACTGGAATAGAAGGGAGAACCGATAGATGTACTCAAAGTACTCTCCGCCACACACCGTCAGGTGTCTTGCGGAGTATGGATGTAGATGTAGATGTTACTAGAGACGAACATCCAACTGTAAAAGGACAGTACATTGCTCTCTGCGAGACAGAATTATTCAGCGGCAGCAAGACTTCTTTGTTAACGGCTGTCAAAGCCCTTAGTTTTGGGTATAAATTTTAATGGACCCAGTATCATAATGAAGGAGGTGATATCGTTGCGCTACGTTGTAGGTTTTTAAGAGATATTCTTAAAGTGTCATTTGAAGATACTTGGTGGCTTTATAAAACATGACTGATCACTGGTCATGCCGTCAGAAAAGACTGGACAGATGATAGTATATGTAGAACGTTTGCTTTTCCCTTGGGAAAGGGCGCAAGAATTACTGTCTTGGATGCTGAAACACCATCTGGTTTCGTACCGAATGGCCTCCTGGTTTATAGATTGAGGAAAGCGATTACTATGATTAGATGAACCACGTTAGCTTTCTGAAGTGGTTCAAGGTGCAACTACTGTAAAAGTTGAATTGAATTTCTGTCACTGTAACGTATAATTCCCCATACCATGCAGCTATTGAAAAACCTCTGGCGACATTGTTGAATGGCTAAAAAAAAAAAAAAAAAAAAAAAGGAAAAGCCAGAGCTTCCTCATTATGTTGTTGACGGAGAGGTGGAAGAATACGCGCACAGCGTTCTCAGACTTCCACAATCACAGTGCCATAGAAATGATTTGGTCGCAGGTCAAACATTACGTGACAACAAATAATAAAAGCTACACTGCTTCAGAAATTGTCTTCAGTCTGATGGTTCTAGTTTATATTGTTCGAACTGTAATCTATTGGTGTTTAGTGGAGTGGACAACCTTTAAATTTGTGTATTCTATCGTGTAACCGAAATTTAAAGGATCCATTTGTTGTGGACCTCACATCTCTTTTTGTTTAGGATGAAGCGGCACATTTCACCATTTTGCAATTCGTTTTGATCTTCTGATGATATTGCTAGACGGGAAACGACGGCATCATCTGCAAACAGTCTAAGAGGGCTCAGAGTTCTCCAAATCGTTTATAGAGGATGTCCCAGAGGAAAAGTAAGTACTCAGGAATATGAGAGGAACGGACATTCAAAGAAAAATATCCAATAAACTTGGGCCCTAAAATGCATCCCTCAAGAACTATGAGCATTTCTTCATCTTTGACGCTTTAACCAAATATCTTCTACTGCAACCTCTTTGCTTTCCATATTTTGGACCAAAACAAGAAAAATATGAAGTAAACTTGGGCTGTACCTTTAAATAACCAGATACTTTTGATCACACAGTGTGTCTCCTAATACTCGAGAACAGTATATGTTCCTAAATCTTACAGCAAATCGATGTCAATAATATGGGTTTATAATGTAGCAAATACTTCTATTTCCTTTCTTTTGTATTGGTGTGACCTGTCCAAATTTCCAGTCTTTTAGGTAGGGGTGTTTCGTCGAGTGATCGATTGTATATGATTGCAATAAATGGAGCTATTTCATCCCCGTATTCTGAAAGGAATGTAACTGACATACAGCCTGCACAGGAAGACTTGTCTTCGTTAAATCCCGTAAGTGTCTCGGTACCAGGCCAGCTTTAAGGGAGAGGAAGGGTGAAAAACAAGACAGACGCTACAGTGCAAGAAAAAGTAGTATTACACATATGTAATATTTATCACTTTATTATAATTTCCATCAACTTATACCAGACTTAAATGGAAGTACCAGTTTAAGGAAAAATAGTTCCATCAAAGTAAGAGCTGTGTTTTAGTTATGAAATAAGTTTATTTCTAGCCGTATCGTACATGTACGTCACATAATATGTACGAGTAAACGTTAACGAATTTTAAGCTTCATGCTCCTCGTCACGTTCACGTTATGGTTTCACATGCTGACTGAGCTGCGGCGTTCGTTCTGACAAGTTTGAAACTGTTTTGACTAGTTTCATACGAGAATTTTACCAGTATTTAAAGTGTATTAATTAGTAAAAGAATTATTCTTAGGTACATTTTAAATTAAACTCCATGTAAGGGTGCTAAATACATAAAACTTCAATTAGTGCACACTTGAAACTTTTATGTTTGATACTTTTCGTCGTTTCAAAAACATTGTTGACATTTGGAGGATTATGACAATATTTAAAACAAAAATGTTTACATCTTGGTAATTTTAAATTGGTTACAACTTTCGTTTACTTGAGAAGGCAGCCGACTGACTGATCTACTGTCAATCAGGCTGTACTATGAACTACTGTAGAGGCCCAGTGATTGAACGCAAGTTTCGACGGGTAGAAATTACAGCACAGAACTGACATCTTACGTGCAACTGTGGATATGCAAAGGATTTGTTTTATGGCGTTTTGCTTTGTTTGTGACTTGTCATTACTCATATGTACTGCTCAGAAATCAATGGAGTTGAATAGCGTTCTGCAGGCTCTTCGTTAATTTCTAGTAGTTTACTAAGTTACGTATCTGTATCGTTGCATCACGCAGTTTTAAGAATGTTATAATGCAAACGAATGACTCGCGAAGGAGAAAGTGGTACAGTGCTTTGTCAAGTTATCAGAAACAAAAGCATAAGAATGATACAGAGAGACAGACATTGTACCCTGTGTACTACTCGCTAAACCATCAGTGTCTGGAAAGTCAGAACAATTTGGGGACGACATTTAGCTTCCTTAATTGATAGTGATCTAGATCAGGATTCTCAGGGACAAGATACGTTTTAAGTTAGACAGCTCCACTTGTAACAGATGAAGGTTGTTGTGGTGCAGGTACTTAAGAACGACCCCCCACACGTACAAAAATTTCTGCTATCATTCAGTATTTTGCAGATGTTGACATGCAAGAAAAATGTTGTTCGGAAGCATGTATAGTATTGGCGTTACAGACATGGGACCACGTCGATGAAGACAGAGACGACACTAAAGATCGTAACTGCGTTTAGGACTTCACACCAAAAAGTGAAATGATAGTATTAGAGGAAATGACAGTGACAGTGACGAAATCCTTCCAGAAACCGACTTTTTCTCCTTGCGGTACTCATTCATTAATTCTGTGTGGTGTCCATGCTGTGGAGAGTGGTGACGAGTAGTCACTCTTTTATAAATTATCCAAAAACATATAATTATTTCCATCCTAGTTCCCAAAGATGGAAAATTTCCGAAGGAAATATTAGATAGTCTCTTAGTGTACTACCGGAGATGATATGGTCTGAGTCTAGTGGAGTAATTAAATAAATTGAAACATAACTAGGATATCATTTGTGGGGAAAGTTGCAAGTAAACGCAAAATATTCCATCACCTTACTTGAATATAATGATTCCCGGCAAAAAACAACCCTTAGCATGTGAAAAACCTGGAGAAGATTTTAACATGAGCTCAGAGGACTTTAAACTAAAGGTTATTCTAGATACAGTTGTAGGAAACTTACCTATGAGGTACACTGACGTAGACAACATGATAGACGCATTTCGTTCCTGAATGACATTCATGAGCCTGGGCGATTCTACATTGTCAGAGCTCGTAAGACATTAGCTTCGACGTTAATAAGCAGGATCTGAAAGTAGGAATATAACAGTTAAAAGAAGTTCTTGGAGCTAATTTTGGGACCGAGTAACTTTCCCCTCCGCACTTTCTCAGTGCTTTTTATAAGTGATATTTTAACAACTTATTTGCAAATACGACGATATTCTAACGGGTTTTCTTCCCTTTGTCTGTTACTGTCACCGAAGCAGGGCGGCCGTTCGGCGTTCTTGCAACATTTGAGAATTGTCTGAAAACTAAAATTGGGCAGGAGCAGCTTGTGGGATTAGCTGTGATCGCAATAGTGCATCAGTGTCAGGATCAGCCCACTCAGTAGATTACGCTGGAATTATATAAGAGTTTGCCCACAACAAATCTGGACAGAAAGTATAATTTTTAGAAGTATCGTTATTTTTTCATGCGACATTCAAAAAAGTTTTCTCAAGAACTTTACTTGATTTTTTGCATTACAATTTCTCGACTTTATCCAAAAGACTAAAGTTTAATACAACGAATTTTGGCGAGTGGCCAAATAATACTTAGCCAGGGCCAAAAATATCCCATCGCTGGCGCTACTTGCTACTCAGAGGGTATTTCATTCTAAATTAATCCTGTTGACTGCTGTTTTTTTTATCTTCAAATTATGAAATATTTACTGCATCTTCTTTGGTGAAGATATTTCGGATAGTTGTGTTTAGTAATTCAATTTTAATGACACTGTCACCGGAAACATTTCCACTGGTGTGAAGGTACTGACTGCGTCTTACTATTTGGGAGTTAGATGATTAGAACTGTGGAACAGATAAAGATTAGAACTTGTAAGACAAATAACAGTGGATTACATGTGTGAAATGATATGCAGAGATATACTCAGTCAAATGGTTGATGACAAACGAAACACTCACACACACACACAAACACACACACACACATACACACACACACACACACACACACTCACAGTAACTTCTCTATTCTATCTAGTAATTGAAACTACAAGTACAGGTAGAACCATGAAGCCATGATTAACTGAAACTATTCCTTGTTATGAGTGACGGAGTCATCCATTTTGAAACTTTATACCTGGCATAAGAATCTACCAGTAAGTTGAATGTAGTCAATTACAGTCATTGGAAAAGGAATGGACAAGGTACAGGGACACAGTACTAGAAGTGGCTAAAGATTGTCTTGGAACAGTAGTGTGTAAAAGTAGGAGGAAGCAAACAGCTTGGTGGAATGACACAGTCAAGGCAGCCTGTAAAAGGAAAAAGAAGGCGTATAAAAATGGGTACATACTAGAACTCAGGTAGACAGAGAAAGTTATGTTGAAGAAAGAAACAAAGCCAAACAGATAATTGCAGCATCCAAGAAGAAATCTTGGAAAGACTTTGGAAACAGGTTGGAGACATTGGGTCAAGCTGCTGGAAAACCATTCTGGAGTGTAATTAGCAGTCTTCGAAAGGGAGGTAAGAAGGAAATGACAAGTATTTTGGACAGGTCAGGAAAACTGCTGGTGAATCCTGTGGATGCCTTGGGCAGGTGGAGGGAATATTTTGAAGACTTGCTCAATGTAGGTGAAAATACGATCAGTAATCTTTCAGGTTTCGAGGTAGAATGGGATAGGAATGATGATGGAAATAGGATCACGTTTGAGGAAGTGGAGAAAATGGTCAATAGATTGCAGTGCAATAAAGAAGCTGGGGTGGATGAAATTAAGTTGGAACTCATCAAGTACAGTGGAATGTCAGGTCTTAAATGGCTACACAGGATAATTGAAATGGCCTGGGAATCGGGACAGGTTCCATCAGACTGGACAAAAGCAGTAATCACACCAATCTTTAAACATGGAAACAGAAAAGATTGTAACAACTACAGAGGTATCTCTTTAATCAGCGTTGTGGGTAAAATCTTCTCAGGTATTGTTGAAAGGAAAGTGCGAGTATTAGTTGAGGAGCAATTGGATGAAAATCAGTGTGGGTTTAGGCCTCTTAGAGGTTGTCAGGACCAGATCTTTAGCTTACGACAAATAATGGAGAAGTGTTATGAGTGGAACAGGGAATTGTATCTATGCTTTATAGATCTAGAAAAGGCATATGACCGGGTTCCTAGGAGGAAGTTATTGTCTGTTCTACGAGATTATGGAATAGGAGGCAAACTTTTGCAAGCAATTAAAGGTCTTTACATGGATAGGCAGACAGCAGTTGGAGTTGACGGTAAACTGAGTTCATGGTTCAGAGTAGTTTCAGGGGTAAGACAAGGCTGCAACCTGTCTCCACTGTTGTTCATATTATTTATGGATCATATGTTGAAAACAATAGACTGGCTGGGTGAGATTAAGATATGTGAACACAAAATAAGCAGTCTTGCATATGCGGATGACTTAGTTGTGATGGCAGATTCGATTGATAATTGCAGAGTAATATTTCAGAGCTAGATCAGAAATGTAAGGACTATGGTATGAAGATTAGCATCTCCAAAACGAAAGTAATGTCAGTGGGAAAGAAATATAAACGGATTGAGTGCCAAATAGGAGGAACAAAGTTAGAACAGGTGGACGGTTTCAAGTACTTAGGATGCATATTCTCACAGGATGGCAACATAGAGAAAGAACTGGAAGCGAGGTGTAGCAAGGCTAATGCAGTGAGCGCTCAGCTACGATCTACTCTCTAAAACATGGTTCAAATGGCTCTGAGCACTATGGGACTCAACTGCTGAGGTCATTAGTCCCCTAGAACTTAGAACTAGTTAAATCTAACTAACCTAAGGACATTACACACATCCATGCCCGAGGCAGGATTCGAACCTGCGACCGTAGCGGTCTCGCGGTTCCAGACTGCAGCGCCAGAACCGCGCGGCCACTTCGGCCGGCGATCTACTCTCTTCTGCAAGAAGGAAGTCAGTACCAAGACTAAGTTATCTGTGCACCGTTCAATCTTTCGACCAACTTTGTTGTATGGGAGCGAAAGCTGGGTGGATTCAGGTTACCTTATCAACAAGGTTGAGGTTACGGATATGAAAGTAGCTAGGATGATTGCAGGTACTAGTAGATGGGAACAATGGCAGGAGGGTGTCCACAATGAGGAAATCAAAGAAAAACTGGGAATGAACTCTATAGATGTAGCAGTCAGGGCGAACAGGCTTAGATGGTGGGGTCATGTTACACGCATGGGAGAAGCAAGGTTACGCAAGAGACTCATGGGTTCAGCAGTAGAGGGTAGGAGGAGTCGGGGCAGACCAAGGAGAAGGTACCTGGATCCGATTAAGAATGATTCTGAAGTAATAGGTTTAACATCAGAAGAGGCACCAATGTTAGCACTGAATAGGGGATCATGGAGGAATTTTATAAGGGGGGCTATGCTCCAGACTGAACGCTGAAAGGCATAATCAGTCTTAAATGATGATGATGATGATCAGAATCTACGTAACTGAATGAATAGCGGTATAATAGCCTTTGAATAATGTGACATCAGTGCGTATGAAAATTACTCGTAAGATCCTGTCAGACTTAATATAGTGGAAATGGCTATGTTATATTTGACCATTGTGCAATGGGAATTGAGGTCATGTTCTGTAATTACAACAGTCAAACATAAAACAGGAATAACAGCTAACATTGTCTCTCAAAAACATTTGAGTAATGTACACTTGGAACGATTTGAAAACTCATAAACTGCCAAGTAATACTGACCACTCAGCCATGGCGCCCAATTTTCGATCACGCTTGTGGCGAGTAAATGATCTTCGCTCTTTTTCGATACGTGGTATCATCAGTGGCTGTCACCGAGGAGCAGGCAGATGATTCTTGGAAATAGAGAAGCACATGCACGAACACAGCTCTCTAGCGACAGTGGTCTTAGAGCCGTAACAAGTGGTTGGGTCTTGGTTTTGCATAGCGCGGGGTTCTTGGAAATAACTGTCAGCAGTGTTTTTGGGCTTGGCCTAACGCAAGCGAGGACAGTGCAGGATGGAGTGCATTTGATAGCCGGCCGTAAGCAACAGGGCTCAGTCTCTCGTCAAGAGGCGTGAGTTCAAGGGGAGAGTTCGCTAGACAGGGGCATAGCGGACGGATTTAGCTGTTACGAGAACAGCACTGCAGTTGGGCCGTATATTCAAACTGGCACTCCGTCTCGCAGTGGTTAATCCCATGGTTTTAGACCAGCTTACATCCAGCGGGCTGTGTCTGTGTTAGATGGTGAGCATCTGGCCTGACTGAGTTCCTTCAAGAAGTTATCCGATTTATTTAAGGGACCCTACCAGTCTGTATTATCCTCGTCTCCAATCTGTCGTATTGTGGTTTTTTTAAGAGGCTATTGAAACTGTAGTGCAAGAGCAGTTGAATGGAATGGACAGTGTCTTGAAAGGAGGATATAAGATGAACATCAACAAAAGCAAAACAAGGATAATGGAATGTAGTCTAATTAAGTCGGGTGATGCTGAGGGAATTAGATTAGGAAATGAGACACTTAAAGTAGTAAAGGAGTTTTGCTATTTGGGGAGCAAAATAACTGATGATGGTCGAAGTAGAGAGGATATAAAATGTAGACTGGCAATGGCAAGGAAAGCATTTCTGAAGAAGAGAAATTTGTTAGCATTGAGTATAGATTTAAGTGTCAGGAAGTCATTTCTGAAAGTATTTGTATGGAGTGTAGCCATGTATGGAGGTGAAACATGGACGATAAATAGTTTGGACAAGAAGAGAATAGAAGCTTTCGAAATGTGGTGCTACAGAAGAATGCTGAAGATTAGATGGGTAGATCACATAACTAATGAGGAAGTATTGAATAGGATTGGGGAGAAGAGAAGTTTGTGGCACAACTTGACCAGAAGAAGGGATCGGTTGGTAGGACATGTTCTGAGGCATCAAGGGATCACCAATTTAGTATTGGAGGGCAGCTTGGAGGGTAAAAATCGTAAAGGGAGACCAAGAGGTGAATACACTAAGCAGATTCAGAAGGATGTAGGTTGCAGTAGGTACTGGGAGATGAAAAAGCTTGCACAGGATAGAGTAGCATGGAGAGCTGCATCAAACCAGTCTCAGGACTGAAGACCACAACAACAACAACAGTGCAGTCAACTCCGCTTAGTCAGTACTTACTTGTATCTTGCCCGTAAATTTCCCCAGCCGTTAGAAAATTACCTCAAGAAAAGTACTTCAGTAAAGGCGTTGTGTAATAACGCAAAGATTGTCTTCAACATTTGTGTTCTTTCGGCTGTTGAATTTAGAACCTAGAAAACAATTAAGACGTAACGGAGAGCCGTTTAGGTGGATGAGCAGCAAACAGGCTCCGTTCGACGGGTTAGAACACTCTTTAGGAAGTGCGCCAGTCGTTGCTGTTCCTGACTTTGGACAGCAATTATACTACAAAGAGACGCCTCAAGTACAAGGGTGATGGCCATATTGTTGCAGGAACATGAGGGAGGAAGGAAGCCTGTAGCCTCGAAGTCCTCCTCGGCACACCTGAAAAGAAATGCTCCATACGTGAGTTGTAGGCTCTTGCTGTACTGTTTGGCTTGAATAAGTTCCATTATTATTTGGAGCATAATGTGTTCAAAATGGAAACTCATAGCCAGGTGCTTACGAGAGTCAGCACCCACGTGCAAGGGAAACGATAAGGACCGGCGTTGGGCCGTTAGAGTTTCGGCCTAAAAATTTCGTATGAAACACATAGGGGCACTGAAAATATAATTGCCGATGCACTTGGTCAGATGTTTCAAAGGGAACCCAGAAGTTCGAATGACCAGCAGGAGGCTGAGGAGGAGGTATATGTGTTCATGATCTTGGGGGAAATTCCGGTCCTCTTTGGCGACTTACAAGGAAAACAGGAGGGTGATAGTAGTTCAGCGCAAATCAGACAGTAATAGAGGGAGAAGCTGAACTTGCCAGATATTGCCTCCGGAAGGGCCTCTTGTGCGATAGAACTCGCAAGGAAAATAAGGACAAGGTATGTCTGCCTGCAGAGGTCATTCCGCCAGTGATCGTAATTAAGCGTGTGGGGGAGACCAGGAAATACCTAACAGCTTGATGAAAATCAAGGAGCATTTAAAGGAGCCGCTTCTGAACCGCGCTATAAGGAAGGCCGTGGAGGTGTGCAGGGACTGTAAAATGGCGAAACTAAATTCCTATGTTCCAACATGAAAACTTAGAATAGAGTAGAACCCCCTCCCCCATGGATTATTTAGGACCCCTAACCTTCCCGAAGCAAGATATCTGCTATGCCTTGGCGTAGTGGACGCTTTCACACGGTTTGTGCGTCCGATTGTACTTCGTGCACCAGCAGCTGGTGTGACTATCTAAGCGAGATATTTGCGATATTTGGAGAGCGGAAGATCCTTGTAAGTCACAAAGCTCCAGCATTTGTGTCGAAGCAATTTAAATCTTCACCATACCGTACGATCCCCAGCCATCGTTTGCCTTCGTTTGCTCAGATGGTGAACAGGAATTTAAAATCAACCATAATAATGTATATTGGGAGCTAACTTAAAAGTGGATAAATCGCGCATTTAGTATTGGGGTGCATGAGGGCCATGGTATGAGGCCACAAAGTTAACTTTCACGTTTCAGCTTAAGTCCCCGTAATCCAATTTACGAACTACAAACTATCTTTGATCCGAAGATAGCAGTCCAGAGATTATTTAGAGGAATCGGAAATCTGCAAGAAAGAACATTCGATTGGCACATCGGATTGTAGCGGACTAATGAGGACAGGCGTCTCGTTACCTTGAAAATCGGGAATGAGGTTTAATTAAAAAACTTCTGCGCTCAAAGTAAGAGGCTACAGAAGAAAATTAGCAAAACGCTTCCCCGCTTTCTGTGGTCTTACGAGGTTATTAATCAGTTGCCTCCTGTAAGTTATGTGATCCAGACTCGCACCAATAGAAAGTAATTGAGTACTCACCCGAACGTCTTATATTAGTACCAAGGATCAGGATGGTGTGAGGCTGGCGGTTTCTGAGTACGTATCTCCCTAAAGCGCCCCCCCCCCCCGCCCCCACCTCCCACCACACCCCTTCCATTTTCTCTTCCAAGAGGCGAGGACAGAATCGTGGAACACGATTTATGGATGACGCTTGTGGCGAGTAAGTAATCTTTGCTCTTAGTCCATGGTACACGGCATCTTCGGTGGTTGTCACCGTGGGGGGCAGGCGGAAAATTTATGGGTATAGAGGCACGCATGCGCGGGTAGAGTTCTATGGTGGCAGTGCTCCTAGACAGTGGCAGTGCCTGGGATTTGTAAAAACGCTCACATGTATTTGCGGATATGGCCTAGTGCAGGAGAGAGCGGTGAAGCGCGGAGTGCAGGTGACAGCAATAAGCAATAGCGTTCAGTCTCCTTTCAAGAGGCGTGAATTCTTTGGGAGAGTTCGCTAGCGAGGGGCATGGTAGACAAGTTTACCTCTACAGTGACGTGCCTTAGAAGGAGCCGTTGCGAGATCGTCCCAGCAATTGGGCAGTATATTGAAATTTGCACTCGGTTACGTCGCTTTCTTTGAGCGTCCTGCGTCTGTGTTGGATTGGTGAGCATCTGACTCTGGTGAGTTCTTTACAGATGTTACCTTGTTTGTTCTAGGGAGCTTACAGTCTGCAACATCCTGGTTTCCAGTCCGTCGCTATTGTGGTTTATTAAGATGTCAGTGAGAGTACAGGGCAATCGAAGCAATGTTTAGAATAAAATGTAACGTCAAGTAATGTGTGTTCCGCTGCTTTTCAAGAAAAAAAAGTGTTGCCTTTTACCAAGAATTGCTGTGTAACTCTCACACTAGTGAAGGGCGAATGCTGTTGCGATTAAGTAATACCACGATTAGCCGGCCGGTGTGGCCGAGCGGTTCTAGGCGCTTCAGTCTGGAATCGCGTGACCGCTACGGTCGCAGATTCGAATCCTGCCTCGGGCATGGATGTGTGTGATGTCCTTAGGTTAGTTAGGTTTAAGTAGTTTAAAGTCTAGGGGACTGATGACCTCGGAAGTTAAGTCCCATAGTGCTCAGAGCCATTTGAACCATTTGAATACCACGATTAATCAGTATTTCCTGGCCTGTAAACTTCTCGAGTCGTTAGAAAGCTATTTTAAGTAAAATATTTTAAAGTTTAATGGCTCACTCGGCTGTGGCAGTTGCGTAATAATTTAAAGTGGGTCTTCAAGTTTTAAATTATTTCGGCTATTGAAGTTAACTGTGCTTGTGCTTATATATGTTTGATGTGTTACAGGTAGCCTGTTTATTGAACTGTTAAAGCCTTGAAACTATAACTGGTTATGTGGAGGCTTGGTGTACGCTCTAGTAAACAGAAGTCGTTCATTGCGACCACATTGCAACTGGGGTCTTCACTTTGTAAACCACAGCTTGTATGGCTTTGGGTTATAGAAGTAGCAATTGTAAAACTTGTATTACGTTTTCTCTAAAGAACTTGTTATAAAAGTTGAAGCCTTATTGTTTTAAAATCCGTGTATCATTACTGAGTTTTAAGAGTTAAATGGGCTGAAGAATGTATTTTATTACCTTAAGGATTTTAAATGTGAGTTCATAATTGAATTTGGTTTGAGTTGTTTTTAGTTAAATTCACTGTCACAAAATGTATTATTTCCTACTGTCCATTGTGGATGTGTTGTAATATGAAAGAAAACACTCTGGACTTTTAATATTTAAATATATTTGTTTTAAGTATTGTGGCTTTTATTAGAGCACTGGATCCGGCACACTAACGCTGGACACCCAGCACCCTACGACTCTTGAACCATCAACCCACATTCTCTGGAGATTAATTTGTGGAAACTGAACACATACATTTTAGGGACTCAGCCACAGCAGTACTGCATTCAGGGACCATCGTGAAGGTTTAATTTCTCAGCTGGAATTGTGGTATTTGTCACTGTAAATAGGGAACTATCTGAGACCTGTATATTTCATGATATTATTCCAGTGCAGCAACGAGACTAAAGATGGTACATTGGAACATTTGAACAAGAAACGGCGGTCGACAACGCACATGTCAAAATGTACATTAATGTTCGGTAAATGTACCAGGAAAGTGAAAATGGGGAACAGCATTTGAAGTTAGAGGTTATAATTGTTTCCAGAATCAAGTAAGCGTCGGACACCAGCCACCTGGCTTGTGTAAAACATGTGCACATCAATTACAAGTACCAGCAATCACAAAGACGCAACTACAAAGGTGTTCTGAGAAGAAATACCTCCGATTCTTTTATTCTGTTCTCCGTAGCGGTTAACGTATTACATGCTATGCATATTTCTCAGTTTACTTTCCTACTTGTCTGGCGCAAGTTCGAGATCTCTGCCACGAGAGGGCTTCGAATTTTAGCGTGTAGCTTGGCGATGTTTAATGTAAGAAAACTACAGCGTAATGTAATGTGAATTGGAGAGGACATACACTAGGCAACAGTAAGCAGACCTTTTACCACTCTACCATTCCTCAAAAGACACAAGTAGCTGCACTGCCCTTGGGCTGCGACTGTGAAAAGACGTCTGTACTCCTCATTAACACCAGCCATGCAAATAAACAATTCTCAACCTGATGATAATGGAGTGAACGGTCGAAACTCATAGTGCTAAAATAAACTAGTGAATGGCGCAAAAACTGTTTTATTTGTATCGTAACTACGTCGGTGCTTGAAGGCATCGTGGTTCAATCGAGTTTCTAACTGCAGAAAACGTGCCTCCAGTTGAAATCGATTGAAGAATGAATAGTGTGTACGGTTATGACTGTAAAAACAACAGTAATATGTGCATTGGGTTGCTCGTGCTCGTAATGAGGGAAATGCTTGTTTCAACCTCAACGTGTGTGACAGAGCTTCATCTATTTCCGAAACTTAAAGAATAACACCGAGGATTTCACATTGATAGCGATGAAGCGACGCCAGCACAGATAAGGTTGCGATACCGTCAAGACAGTCAAAAATTCTCCAGTGGTAGTATAAACAAATTGGTCTCTGGTTGGAAGAAATGTGTTTGCCACAGGGTGAATGTGTTGAGAAACAAATATGTTGTGATGAAGAATAAAGATGTATAACTACTTTTCAGCACGACTCCAATAAAAGCGTACAATGTGTTAAATCGTTGGAAAGAGTAACTGAATTGACTGCATAATGTTTCGGGCTGAATGACAAGAACTAGTTCCTATAAACATTTCCAAACCTAATGCATTCACAAAGACAAAGAAATTTTGTAACATCACTCGTATGTCTACCATTTCACCTTCGTATATATCATACTGAGTTTAGAACACGACATTTGTGAAAAGTGTGCTGAAAAGTGTGATGTGAGGTGGAAACATGACATAGCAAAAATCTTGGCCACCGACTGGTATAACCTCAGTATATGTACCTTTCTCACCAATAATGCAGACGCGCTGTCTCCGCATCCATCCTCCAGTCTCACCTCCACCCACAACAAGTACCTGTGAAGAAGTGTGTTCCCGCGAGCATGGACTCCAGATCACTGAAAAAGCCTGGTAGCGTGGAATTGACCACACATCCGCCTGAACATGTCAAAGAGACAGTGGTTATAGAACATCTTTTCAAGGTATCAGCAAAGACAAGTCCGCGATTGACTGAAACAAAATGATTGAAAAACTGAATGTCACTTTTTAAAAGGAAAATTTCAACACACACACAGAAAGAATGACAGAGAGGAGGAGAGATCAGTTTCAGGCTCTCACGTTTCTCAGGCCATTCTCGATTTATTTAGTCTTGCTGTTCCGCTAATACTGTAGAGTTACCTGGACGTCTCCGCGTGGAGACTGCGTAATGAAGCGCGACGACCGTCTTGCCCGCGCCTTAGTGGAGCTCCGAGGCCCTTGCCCCGGGATCCCCGGCAGACACGGCTGTTTATGCAGGGCCGCCGCAGTCAACAGAGGCAGACAGCTAAGGCTGCAGAGAGCTGTGTGGTGTGGTGTGGGGCCGCGTCGAACTCTGCGGCGGCGGCGGCGCCAAAGCCTGCCCTGATGGAAGGGCGGCGTCTGCCCCCACGGGACACCACACCTCGCCGCGCCGCGCCGTGCCGCGCCAGGATTCGCGGGATCAGTCCCGCGTCTGCAGCATACAAACGGCCGCCGCCACCTGCCCACCGCTCCCGCTGTCCTAATGCCCGCCTTCAAGGAATTCCACCGACTAGAGGCTTGTGCGCTCCCCGATGCACAGGATCCAAATTTCATCGCCTCGGCACAATGTAGCGTAACTGAAACAAAACAATCCGCCCACCGTAACTCTTACAATCCGTAACTTCTCCAAGGTACTGCACAACCATTTACTGTTGTGTCTGGCGTATTTCTCTGAAGTCATACACTGGTGTCCGAAACTCAAGAAGAAAAGTAAGATTCGCATTATGGGTCACTGACAACTAACATAGCTCGATTAGGTCATAATCCGACTGCGTACGCTGCCCGTACTACACCTCAGTCCTGCGGGTTTGCCTAATCATTGCCCGTAGGCGTCTGCTCTCCGGAGGCTATTTGCCAATTCCACATGGGGATCACATGTTATAGACACAATGGTCTACACATGCAGTCTGTTAATTCTGCATCTACGTCTACATATATACTCCGCTATCCAGCAAGCAGTGTGTGGCGGAGGGCACAATTCGCGTGAAAGTCATATTCCCTCCCCGCCCCTCCCCCCCCCCCCCCCCCCCCCCCCCAATGTGTTCCACTCGAAAACGACTGTCTGACCGTCTCAGTACGAGCTCTAATTTCCCTTATCTTTGAATGGTGATCACTGAGCGATTTGAAAGTTGATGGTAATAATATGTGCTATACATCCTCGGCGAAGATCGGATTTCGGAATTTAGTGAGCAGCCCCTTCCGTTTAGCGCGCCGTCTATCTGCAAGTGTGTCCCACTTCAAAGTTTCTACGAGATTTGTAACGCTCTCGCGATGGCTAAATCTACCTGTCACGAATCTTGCAGCTCTTCTTTGGACTTCTCAATCTCTTGAGTCAGACCCAACTGGTAAGGATCCCTTACAGACGAACAATAAGACTGGACGATCTAACGTAGCCGGCCGGAGTGGCCGAGCGGTTCTAGGCGCTTCAGTCTGGAACCGCGCTACCACCACGGTCGCAGGTTCGAATGCTGCCTCGGGCATCGATGTGTGTGATGTCCTTAGATTAGTTAGGTTTAAGTATTTCTAAGTTCTAGGGGACTGGTGATCTCAGATGTTAAGTTCCATAGTGCTCAGAGCCATTTGAACATTTCTGAACTAACGTATTGTAAGCTTTATCTTTGTAGAAGGATTCTACCAATAAACCGCAATCTACAGTTCGCCTTAACCGTTACTTGTGTAATCTGATCATTCCATTTGAGATCATTTCGAATAGTCACATCCAGATACTCGACGGATGTTACCGATTCCAAAGTCTGGGCATTTATTTTGTACTCGCACATTAATCGGAATTTTTGCCTTGTTATACGCAGTTGGTTACACTGACTAACATTGAGAGATAACTGCCAGTCATTTCACCACGCATTTATTTTCTGCAAATCCTCATTGATTTGTTCACAACTTTCGTGTGATACTACTTTCCCATAGACTACAGCATCATCGGCAAAGAGTCTAATGCCGCTGTCAATACCATCAACCAGATCGTTTATGTAAATCGTAAAAAACAGCGGACCTATTACACTGCCCTGGGGCACACCTGAAGTTACGGTTGGTTATGTTGAAGTCACCCCGTTCAGGACGACAGACTGCTCCCTGTCTGTTAGAAAACTATCTATCCAACCCCATATGTCATCAGATAGGCCGTAAGCGCGCAATTTTTGGGGCAATCGACAGTGCGGAACTGAGTCGAACGCCTTTCGAAAGTCGAGAAATATGACATCAACCTGGAAGCCGGTATCTAGAGCCTGTTGTATATCATGCACAAAGAGGGCCAGCTGTGTCTCGCATGACCACTGTTTCCTAAAACCGTGCTGGTTTCTGCAGATGAGCTTCTCAGAGTCTAGAAAGTTCATTATGTCTGTACATAAAATACGTTCCATGATTCTACAACAAATCGATGTTAGTGAAATTGGCCGGTAATTACATGCATCCGATTTTCTACCCCTTTTGTAGGTTTCTATGACTTGGGCCTTCCTCCAGTCCCGTGGAACTTTCCGCTGTTCCAATGATCTCTAACAGATGATGGATAAGAATGGTGCTATATTTGGAGCATAGTCAACATAAAATCTTACGGGGATACCGTCTGGGCCAGATGCCTTCCTGGCGTCTGAGGATCTTAACTGTTTGACAACCCGAAATACACTAAACACTAGGTCAGCCATCCTTGCGGGGCATGATGCTGCAGTCCTCTACCGTAAAAAAGTTTTTGAAAGCTAGGTTTAGAATTTCGGCCTTCTGTTTATCATCATCAGTTACATTACCCGTACTGTCAGCAAGAGAAGGTATTGAATTACTTGTACCGTTCATAGATTTTACGTACGACCAAAATTTTTTGGGGTTGTTTTTAGAATCTGCAGATAAAATATTGACATTTTGACAGCTGCTTTCATTTCACATAATTTCTGTATGTCAGCGGGGCAGTGACTACGTTTAACACGACGGTCCAAATTTCTCTGCTTTCTCAGTAACTTCCTAATATGTTGGTTGTACCATGGTGGATCCTTTCCCTCCCCTATATTTTTGCTAGGCACATAATTCTCTAGCACATGGTGGACAATAGCTTTAAATTCTGACCGAAGACGCTCAATATTTTTGTGTTCTGCAGTGAATGCTTGGAGCTGACAATGAAGATATTCATTAATGACACTTTTATTTGCTTTCCCAAACAAGTCAATCCTACGCTGTTTCTTTGGTTTTTTTGTTTTCAACTTCCACTGGCATAGAAGCCACAGCGACATTGTGGTCGCTAATACCTTCTTCTAGATTAACTTCCTCAAAAAGATCGGGTCTGTTTGTCGCCAAAATATCTAATATGTTCCCATCTCCAGTTGATTTTCTAACGAATTGCTCAAGTTTATATGTTGAGAGCGCTCCTAGAATAAATTCATACGTGTCTTTGCTTCTGCCCTATGTGACAAACGCGTAATTCTCCCAGTCAGTGGATACCAGATTAAAGTCTCCACCTATAACTAATTGGATATTTATTTCCTATGTACTCAATACTTCCCCTGAAACGTTCTGCTACGTTTCTTGTGGATGCTGGTGGTATATAAAAACATCCTAATACAATGGTCAATCCTTGTCTGATTGACAACTTTATTCAGACTTTTTCACAGTCCGACCCAGTACCGATCTCAGCTGCGTTTAAACAGCTTTTAACTGGAATGAACAGATCAACTCTCGTAGGATCAGTCCCATCCTTCCTAATCATTGTCCAGTCCGAGTTCAAAATTTCACTGTTATTTATGTCTGGTTTCAACCAGCTTTCGGTACATAATATAATATTGGCACTGCTACTGTTTATTTCGGAGAGTAACTCGGGGATCTTGCAACAGACACTTCCACAATTTACTAACATGAGATTTAGCATATTTAAATCCTATGGAATGACCTGTTTAGGCAACTAACAATTTTTACATTTGACACACCAACATTAGTGTTATGAACTGGTAATTTTTCAGGCCAACAGTTTGTTTTTCGTGAGGAGGAACCTAATCAAAAACCCCCATGTGCACGCCACAAGTACTGTGCTACCCATGTAGCTGCTTCCTGTGTGTAGTGCACCCCTGATCTATCGAGGGGTGTCCTACAACCTTCCACGCCATAGCGTTGGTCGAGAAATCTACAACCATTTTCGTCACAGAGTCGACCTAGCCTCTGGTTTACAGTCTCCACTCGACTCCGAACCAGACGACCCCAGACCACCCTGGGTACGATGCTGCAGATCGTCAGCTTGCCTTCCACTCCTCGAGAGATGGAGGCCGCCTTTGCCAATTTAGCCAGCCGTCGAAAGGACCCAAGGATTTCCTCGGAACGCCGACGACAGGCATCGTTGGTGCCGACATGTGCAACAATCTGCAGCTGGCTGCACCCCATACGCTCGATAGCCTTTGGAAGAGCCTCTACCACATCCCGAACAAGGCCACCCGGCAAGCACACTGAGTGAACGTTAGACTTCTTCGCCGCCCTAGCCGCTATGTTCCTGAGGGGCTCCATGACCAACCTAACATTGGAGCTCCCAATAACTAACAAACCCCTACCCCCACGTACCTGCCCGGACCTTGCTGAAGGAATGGACACTATCCTGGATTAGATTAGATTAGATTAATTATTCATTCCACAGACCCACAAACCAACGGCCTTGTCGTAGTGGTAACACCGGTTCCCGTCAGATCACCGAAGTTAAGCGCCGTCGGGCTAGGCTAGCACTTGGATGGGTGACCTTCTGGTCCGCCGAGCGCTATTGGCAAGTGGGATGCACTCAGTCCTTGTGGGGCAAACTGAGGAGCTACTTGATTGCGAAGTAGCGGCTCCGGTCTCGGAAACTGACATACGCCGGGAGAGCGGTGTGCTGACCACATGCCCCTCCATATCCGCATCCAGTGACGCCTGTGGGCTGAGGATGACACGGCGGCCTGTCGGTACCGTTGGGCCTTCATGGCCTGTTCGGGAGGAGTTTTTTAGAGAGTTTTTCTATAGACTCACATAAGAGCGAATCCTCCTGGGTGTGGAACTTGTCAGATGAACGCATTACAAATATGCAATTAGAAAAATTTGAGTTTCATTAATTTTAATGATCCTCAGGCAATAAACAGTAAAATTATATACATGAATTAAAATTAAACTTCTAATCTTTACAGGTTTAATACTTACATATGCTTTCATGAAATGCATCATTCACACAGTAACTACTTACTTGGATAAAACAACCAAGTATTGTCAAAAATTAAGGTAAATTATTCATTTCAATGATCCTCAGTTAAGAACAGTCAAATTATATACAAGATTTAAAATTAAACTTCCACTATTTACAGACTTAAGACTTACATCTGCTTTCCATACATCCATCATTCACACAGTAGGTACTTACTTGGCTGTTACAACCAAGTATTGTCAAAAATTAAAGTATAATAAATTTTCATTAAAATGGTGTCTGTGTGTGGTTTGAGGTTCTACTGCACTTGTTGAGAACTTCGTGGATGAAATTGGAGTTGGCCACCAAAATTTCTTTTAAATTATGTTTAAATTGTGCCTTGTCTGACATGAACTCTTAATGGTTGCTGGTACCTTATTGAAAATCTGCATTGCTGAATACTGAACTCCTTTCTGGGCAAAAGTAAGTGATTTTAAATCTTTATGTATGTTGTTCTTATTCCTAGTATTGATACAGTGTACTAAGAAGTTACTTGGAGAAAGAGATTTATTATTTACAACTAACTTCATTAAGGAATAAATATACTGAGAAGCTGTGGTTAGTATGCCCAATTCTGTGAATAGGCTTTGACATGATGTTGTTGGATTTACACTACACATCACTCTTATTATACTCTTCTGTACTCAAAAAAGTTTCTCTTGGTCTGTGGAGTTACCCCAAAATACGATGCTATATGACATAATGGAGTGTAAATAAACAAAATATGCCAATTTTTTATATTTATATCTCCTATCTCTGACATCATTCACATTGCAAACACAGACTTGTTTAGCTGCTTAACCAATTCGATAGTATGTCTCTCCCAACTGAATTTATTACCAAGTTGTAATCTCAAGAGTTTTACACTCTCAACGTCTCCTATTTCCATGTCATCATATTTTACACACACACTAGAAGGAAATCTCTTGGAAGTTCTGAACTACATATATAATGGGTCTTTTCAAAGTTTAATGACAGTGAATTGGCTATGAACCACTTATTAATGTCAGTAAGAATTTGAATAGCTGCCCTTTCTAAATTTATATTTGATTTACTATTTATTGCAATGTTTGTATCATCTGCAAATAATACAAACTTGGCATCTGGTAATGTAACAGATGACAGGTCATTAATACACACAGTAAAAAGTATTGGACCTAGTATGGAACCTTGGGGAACACCACATGTAATTTCTTCCCAGTCAGATGAAATCTGATTGCCATACTGCTGAAGTGTTATGTAATGACACCCTTTGTTTTCTGTTAGTAAGATATGACTTCAACCACTTTGCAGCACTACTAGTGATGCCATAATATTTTAATTTACTTAAAAGAGTCCTGTGATTCACACAGTCAAAAGCCTTTGACAGGTCACAGAATATGCCAGTTGCATCTAATTTGTTGTCGAATGAATTAAGGACACTTTCAGTGTAAGTGTAAATAGCCATCTCAATAGCAGAACCCTTAGGAAACCCAAACAGTGACTTTGACAGTATGTTATTTTTACTAAGGTGGTTAAGTAGATGCTTGAACACAACCTTTTCAAAGATTTTTGAAAATGCTGGCAAAAGTGGGATCGGTCGGTAATTTCACAGCATTCTTTGTCCCCTTTCTTGTGGAGAGGTATCACTTCAGCATATTTAAGCCAGTCTGCGAATATTCCTGTGATAAGTGACTGATAACACAAATAACTTAACATATGACTAAGCTCACATGAACACTCTTATATTAACTTTGTTGTTATGTTATCATAACCACTAGAGTGCTTTGATTGCAAGGACATTATCATGGATTCTATTTGTTTGGATGAAGTAAGTGTCAATTCCATTTTACTGGGATTGCCTGTGTGCACTGGTCTCAGATATTCCATTGCATTATTTACTGAACCTGACAACCCAATGCTATCAGTAACAGAGACAAAATAATTGTTTAAATGGTTTGCAACACAACATGCGTTTGTTACCAGTGTTTCATTTATTTTTAGAGCTATTTCTTCCTCCTCATTTCTGGTCCTACCTGTATCTGACTTAACTACATCCCATATTATTTCTATTTTATTGCTGGATGTATTTATCTTCTTCTCACAATGCAGGTGTTTAGATTTCTAGATAACCTTCTTCAATATTTTGCAGTAATTTTTGGATTGAGCTATAATGCTGGTATCAACGGTGTCCCAACATACATGATATTTTTATCTCTTGTGTGATCCATAGTTTCTTATTTGACTTCTGCTTAATTTGAGTTACTTTCAAGGAGAAACAGTTTTCAAATAAGGTGCTAACTTTATTAGTGAATGTTTTGTATTTCCCATTTGTGTCTTGGATGCTGTAAACATCGATCCAGTTAATTTCTTTGAGCAATTTTCTAAATTTCTCAGTTTTGAGTGTTTTATTGGCCTTCTGTACTCTGTTCTGATAGATGTTTTACCTGTCAATTTTCAAAATTTAATGTTATGTGTTGCATGTCATGGCCAGATACCCCATTTACTACCGGTTTTGTAATGTGGTTTAGTTGCCTAGAATTGTGGCTAAAGATATTATCAATGACAGACTTAGAATATTTGTGTACCCTAGTTTGGAAATTTACAGTATAAATTAAACTGAATGACAATGTAACTGATTTCAGTAACTCTTCACTGACAGTGTTTTTCAGGACATCTATATTAAAATAAAATTCCCCCCCCCCCCCCCCATGAACCATGGACCTTGCCGTTGGTGGGGAGGCTTGAGTGGTGTAACCACAACACATGGGTATCTGCTGAGAGGCCAGACAAACGTGTGGTTTTTGAAGAGGGGCAGCAGCCTTTTCAGTAGTTGCAGGGGCAACAGTCTGGATGATTGACTGATCTGACCTTGTAACACTAACCCAAACAGCATTGCTGTGCTGGCACTGCGAACAGCTGAAAGCAAGGGGAAACTACAGCTGTAATTTTTCCTGAGGGCATGCAGCTTTACTCAATGGTTAAATGATGATAGCATCCTCTTGGGTATTAATGGACGAAAGAAGAAAATATAAAAATGCAGCAAATGAAGCAGGCAAAAAGGAATACAAACGTCTCAAAAATTAGATTGACAAGAAGTGAAAAATGGCTAAGCAGGGATGGCTAGAGGACAAATGTAAGGATGTAAAGGCTTATCTCACTAGGGGTAAGATATATACAGCCTACAGGAAAATTAAAGAGACATTTGGGGAAAAGAGAGCCACTTGTATGAATATCAAGAGCTCAGATGGAAACCCAGTTCTAAGCAAGGAAGGGAAAGCAGAAAGGTGGAAGGAGTATATAGAGGGTCTATACAAGGGCGATACACTTGAGGACAGCTGGCCGAAGTGGCCGTGTGGTTAAAGGCGCTGCAGTCTGAAACCGCAAGACCACTACGGTCGCAGGTTCGAATCCTGCCTCGGGCATGGATGTTTGTGATGTCCTTAGGTTAGTTAGGTGTAACTAGTTCTAAGTTATAGGGGACTAATGACCTCAGCAGTTGAGTCCCATAGTGCTCAGAGCCATTTGAACCATTTTGAACTTGAGGACAATATTATGGAAATGGAAGAAGATGCAGATGAAGATAAATTGGAAGATACGACACTGCGTGAAGAGTATAACAGAGCACTGAAAGAACTGTGTCGAAACAAAGCCCCGGGAGTAGACAACATTCCATTAGAACTACTGCCGGCCTTGGGAGAGCCAGTCCTGACAAAACTGTACCATCTGGTGAGCAAGATGTATGAGACAGGCGAAATACTCTCAGACTTGAAGAAGATTGTAATAATTCCAATCACAAGGAAAATTACTGAACTATCAGTTTAATAAGTCACAGCTGCAAAATACTAACGCGAATTCTTTACAGACGAATGGAAAAACTGGTAGAACCCGACCTTGGGGAAAATCAGTTTGGATTCCGTAAAATTGTTGGAACATGTGAGGCAATACTGACCCTACGACTTATCTTAGAGAATAGATTAAGGAAGGCGAACCTACGTTTCTAGCATCTGTAGAGTTGGAGAAAGCTTTTGACAATGTTGACTGGAATATTCTCTCTCAAATTCTAAAGGTGGCAGGGGTAAAATACAGGGAGCGAAGGGCTATTTCCAATTTGTACAGAAACCAGATGGCAGTTATAAGAGTCGAGGGACATGGCAGGGAAGCAGTGGTTGGGAAGGGAATGAGACAGGGTTGTAGCCTCTCCCAATGTTATTCAATCTGTATATTGCGCAAGCTGAGGTTCGCCGATGACAATATAATTCTGTCAGAGACAGTAAAGGACTTGGAAGAGCAGTTGAACGGAAGCGACAGTGTCTTGAAAGGATGATATAAGACGAACATCAACAAAAGAAAAACGAGGATAATGGAATGTAGTCGAATTAATTCGGGCGATGCTGAGGAAATTAGATTGGGAAATGAGACACTTAAAGTAGTAAAGGAGTTTTGCTATTTGGGAGCAAAATAACTGATGGTGGTTGAAGTAGAGAGGATTTAAAATGTAGACTGGAAATGGCAAGGAAAACGTTTCTGAAGAAGAGAAATTCGTTAACATCGAGTATAGATTTAAGTGCCAGGAAGTTATTTCTGAAAGTATTTGTATGGAGTGTAGCCACGTATGGAAGTGAAACATGGACTGTAAATAGTTTTGACAAGATGAGAATAGAAGCTTTTGAAATGTGGTGCTACAGAAGAATTCTGAAGATTAGATGGGTAGATCACATAACTAATGAGGAGGTGTTGAATAGGATTGGGGAGAAGAGAAGTTTGTGGCACAACTTGACCAGGAGAAGGGATCGGTTGGTAGGACATGTTCTGAGGCATCAAGGGATCACCAATTTAGTATTGGAGGGCAGCGTGGAGGGTAAAAATCATAGGGGGAGACCAAGAGATGAATACATTAAGCAGATTCAGAAGGATGTAGGTTACAGTAAGTACTGGGAGATGAAGAAGCTTGCACGAGATAGAGTAGCATGGAGAGTTGCACAGTTGGACAGAAGGGGCATTCTGATCCGGCTCAGCCATCCCCCCCCTCCCCCCCCCCCCCCCCCCTGGAAACTTGGCCTTGAGGCTCGAGACCTCGACACAGTCCGCCACCCACACTGATTAGAGTGTGGGCCGGCCGGCTCAGTCGCATCTGAGGTCGACTCAGTGACAGGGAGCTGTGACATCCCCCCTGCACATCTAATACAGCAGAGGCTGCCTCAGGCACCTCATCCCCACCACACCTCAAGGTGGTACTCTGGATCAGCTTCTAGCTGCGTTTGGACTGTGGCCAGCTCCTCCTGCATCTGCACACAACAGACATAGTCTCTATCCATGTATCTAAAACTGATTTACTATAAAAAACTTAAGGGAACCTACTGCCTCACAAGGTTAACAGCTACACTGCAATTGGGGAAAAGAACACTTAACAATGATAAACAATAAAAATGTATGGTAGAAGCTAGAAGTGGTGTTTATTTTACTGCTAGGGGCTATCTGGTGAGTGCTAAAGAGTAAGACAATGACCTACAGTAAACTACTAAGGACTACCTAGTGAATGTTGTTGTTGTTGTGGTCTTCAGTCCTGAGACTGGTTTGATGCAGCTCTCCATGCTACTCTATCCTGTGCAAGCTTCTTCATCTCCCAGTACCTACTGCAACCTACATCCTTCTGAATCTGCTTAATGTATTCATCTCTTGGTCTCCCCCTATGATTTTTACCCTCCACGCTGCCCTCCAATACTAAATTGGTGATCCCTTGATGCCTCAGAATATGTCCTACCAACCGATCCCTTCTTCTGGTCAAGTTGTGCCACAAACTTCTCTTCTCCCCAATCCTATTCAATACTTCCTCATTAGTTATGTGATCTACCCATCTAATCTTCGGCATTCTTCTGTAGCACCACATTTCAAAAGCTTCTATTCTCATCTTGTCCAAACTATTTACAGTCCATGTTTCACTTCCATACGTGGCTACACTCCATACAAATACTTTCAGAAATAACTTCCTGACACTTAAATCTATACTCGATGTTAACAAATTTCTCTTCTTCAGAAACGCTTTCCTTGCCATTGCCAGTCTACATTTTATATCCTCTCTACTTCGTCCATTATCAGTTATTTTGCTCCCCAAATAGCAAAACTCCTTTACTACTTTAAATGTCTCATTTCATAATCTAATACCCTCAGCATCACCCGACTTAACTCGACTACATTCCATTATCCTCGTTTTTCTTTTGTTGATGTTCATCTTATATCCTCCCTTCAAGACACCATCCATTCCGTTCAACTGCTCTTCTAAGTCCTTTGCTGTCTGTGACAGAATTACAATGTCATCGGCGAACCTCAAAGTTTTTATTTCTTCTCCATGGACTTTAATACCTACTCCAAATTTTTCTTTTGTTTCCTTTACTGCTTGCTCAACATAGAGATTGAATAACTTCGGGGAGAGGCTACAACCCTGTCTTACTCCCTTCCCAACCACTGCTTCCCTTTCATGTCCCTCAACTCTTATAACTGCCATCTGGTTACTGTACAAATTGTAAATAGCCTTTCGCTCCCGGTATTTTACCCCTGCCACCTTCAGAATTTGAAAGAGAATATTCCAGTTAACGTTGTCAAAAGCTTTCTCTAAGTCTACAAATGCTAGAAACGTAGGTTTGCCTTTCCTTAATCTTTCTTCTAAAGTAAGTCGTAAGGTCAGTATTGCCTCACGTGATCCAGTATTTTTACGGAATCCAAACTGATCTTCCCCGAGGTCAGCTTCTACTAGTTTTTCCATTCGTCTGTAAAGAATTCGTGTTAGTACTTTGCAGCTGTGGCTTATTAAACTGATTGTTCGGTAATTTTCACATCTGTGAACACCTGCTTTCTTTGGGATTGGAATTATTATATTCTTCTTGAAGTCTGAGGGTATTTCGCCTGTGTCGTACATCTTGCTCACCAGATGGTAGAGTTTTGTCAGGACTGGCTCTCCCAAGGCCGTCAGTAGTTCCAATGGAATGTTGTCTACTCCGGGGGCCTTGTTTCGACTCAGGTCCTTCAGTGCTCTGTCAAACTCTTCACGCAGTATCGTATCTCCCATTTCATCTTCATCTACATCCTCTTCCATTTCCATAATATTGTCCTCAAGTGCATCGCCCTTGTATAGACCCTCTATATACTCCTTCCACCTTTCTGCTTTCCCTTCTTTGCTTAGAACTGGGTTTCCATCTAAGCTCTTGATGTTCATACATGTGGTTCTCTTATCTCGAAAGGTCTCTTTAATTTTCCTGTAGGCAGTATCTATCTTACCCTTAGTGAGATAAGCCTCTACATCCTTACATTTGTCCTCTAGCCATCCCTGCTTAGCCATTTTGCACTTCCTGTCAATATCATTTTTGAGACGTTTGTATTCCTTTTTCCCTGCTTCATTTACTGCATTTTTATATTTTCTCCTTTCATCAATTAAATTCAATATTTCTTCTGTTACCCAAGGATTTCTACTAACCCTCTTCTTTTTACCTACTTGATCGTCTGCTGCCTTCACTACTTCATCCCTCAGAACTACCCATTCTTCTTCTACTGTATTTCTTTCCCCCATTCCTTTCAATTGTTCCCTTATGCTCTCCCTGAAACTCTGTACAACCTCTGGTTCTTTCAGTTTATCCAGGTCCCATCTCCTTAAATTCCCACCTTTTTCCAGTTTCTTCAGTTTTAATCTACAGCTCACAACCAATAGATTGTGGTCAGAGTCCACATCTGCCCCTGGAAATGTCTTACAATTTAAAACCTGGTTCCTAAATCTCTGTCTTACCATTATATAATCTATCTGATACCTTTTAGTATCTCCAGGGTTCTTCCATGTATACAACCTTCTATCATGATTCTTAAACCAAGTGTTAGCTATGATTAAGTTGTGCTCAGTGCAAAATTCTATGAAGCGGCTTCCTCTTTCGTTTCTTAGCCCCAATCCATATTCACCTACTACGTTTCCTTCTCTCCCTTTTCCTACACTCGAATTCCAGTCACCGATGACTATTAAATTTTCGTCTCCCTTCACTATCTGAATAATTTCTTTTATTTCATCATACATTTCTTCAAATTCTTCGTCATCTGCAGAGCTAGTTGGCATATAAACTTGTACTACTGTAGTGGCTGTGGGCTTCGTATCTATCTTGGCCACAATAATGCGTTCACTATGCTGTTTGTAGTAGCTTACCCGAATTCCTATTTTCCTATTCATTATTAAACCTACTCCTGCATCCCCTATTTGACTTTGTGTTTATAACCCTGTAGTCACCTGACCAGAAGTCTTGTTCCTCCTGCCACCGAACTTCACTGATTCCCACAATTTCTAACTTTAACCTATCCATTTCCCTTTTTAAATTTTCTAACCTACCTGCCCGATTAAGGGATCTGACATTCCACGCTCCGATCCGTAGAACGCCAGTTTTCTTTCTCCTGGTAACGACATCCTCTTGAGTAGTCCCCGCCCGGAGATCCGAATGGGGGACTATTTTACCTCCGGAATATTTTACCCAAGAGGACGCCATCATCATTTAATCATACAGTAAAGCTGCATGCCCTCGGGAAAAATTACGGCCGTAGTTTCCCCTCGCTTTCAGCCGTTCGCAGTACCAGCACAGCAAGGCCGTTTTGGTTATTGTTACAAGGCCAGATCAGTCAATCATCCAGACTGTTGCCCTTGCAACTACTGAAAAGGCTGCTGCCCCTCTTCAGGAACCACACGTTTGTCTGGCCTCTCAACAGATACCCCTCCGTTGTGGTTGTACCTACGGTACGGCTATCTGTATCGCTGAGGCACGCAAGCCTCCCCACCAACGGCAAGGTCCATGGTTCATGGGGGGGATCTAGTGAATATTATTAATGAATTAGACAGTGACCTACGCTAAGCTACACCTACTGATTATCCCTCGTATTTATAATGTAAACCAACGCTTACGTACACGCGAAAGTGACCTAATAAAACTATAAAATCTGCTGTCTTAAATGTACCGAGTGCAAATGACACTAATAAACGTAAATACTGAGTAGTGTACACTGACAGATGAAGGTACAAAACAAAACCCTTAGCTAGCAATAAGAGTTCAGAATGTAAAGCATGCTGGACACTTCGGGCCAAGTACAGCCTCCGGGAGAGCTGCTGCGCTCACTCATTTCCAGGCTAGGAGTAGGCTACACTCGTAGCTTATCAGTCGGAACACTCCTAGACCAGTTACGACGGTGCGTTCTGTATCGCACCGTCTCCGCTTTGCTCCACGCTACTCCACACGAAGGGGCCCCCACGGACGCCACTCTGTAAACCACTGTGGATGAGGCTTCTCCCGGAATCTATTTCGGTTATTCTCAAGTGATTACGAACGATCTTTCAGTTGCTGTTGGAAAGAACTGTTTTCTGAAATTGTACTATGAATAAAGTTTCCTTTTCTTCAACCTCCATTTACTACGGCGAGAATCACCAGGAAGAACAGAATATAAGAGACCACACATAGAAATAACTTCTAGAGTATAGTACTGTAGGTAACTGAAAGAAATACCGAGTGAGGCGAACACAAATGACAATTTTATTCAAAGACAACAATTACACTGAAGCCACTGCGATTTATGATGGTACCCTGGACGTTCATTCGGAAGCAGTACAATGTTACAATGGCTTTGACCGATAAGTGTACCGTGTACAAATACTTGGATGTCAGTACGCTAACGCAACTTTATGCCTCCCCATGCTATAACACCTGGACCAGTAGAATATTTATGTTCGACAAAGTTGCACTTACCCTCCTATAACAGAGGTGTAACACGTAACACACCCTGGAACATTGTCGAATATGATAGTTTTTGTGCGAAGATGTTATTGTGTGGGGGACCCATAATGTTGCATGGGCTTGCTGACATCAAAATGTCTGTACGTGTTACAGTTACCGGTCAACGTTATTGTGACACTGTACTCCTTCCCAAATTGCGTTTTTCCAGTGATGCATTCGGTTTTGACTTCTTTTTTACGCATGGAAATGCGCGACCGAATCGAACAGTGCAGATGGGGGAACTCTTGATGCGACGTGATACTTGGGAAGTGGACTGTCCTGCCCGTTCTTCAGACTTAAATCCCATCGAGCAAGTTTGGTATGCGTTGGGAAGACGCACTGCGTGAGGTTCGCATGAACCAACGAACATCCAAAGATACACTTCCCCACAGTCGTTTAATGAACAAAGTAAGAGCATATGGACTATCAGACCAATTGTGTGATTGGATTGAGGAGTTCCTAGATAACAGAACGCAGCATGTCATTCTCAATGGAGAGAAGTCTTCCGAAGTAAGAGTGATTTCAGGTGTGCCGCAGGGGAGTGTATTAGGACCGTTGCTATTCACAATATACATAAATGACCTGGTGGATGACATCAGAAGTTCACTGAGGCTTTTTGAAGATGATGCTGTGGTGTATCGAGAGGTTGTAACAATGGAAAATTGTGCTGAAATGCAGGAGGATCTGCAGCGAATTGACGCATGGTGCAGGGAATGGCAATTGAATCTCAATGTAGACAAGTGCAATGTGCTGCGAATACATAGAAAGATACATCCCTTATCATTTAGCTACAAAATAGCAGGTCAGCAACTGGAACCAGTTAATTCCATAAATTATCTGGGAGTACGCATTACGAGTGATTTAAAATGGAATGAAAAATAAAGTTGGTCGGCGGTAAAGCAGATGCCAGACTGAGATTCACTGGAAGAATCCTAAGGAAATGCAATCCCAAAAAAAAAGGAAGTAGGTTACAGTACGCTTGTTCGCCCACTGCTTGAATACTGCTCAGCAGTGTGGGATCCGTACCAGATAGGGTTGAGAGAAGAGATAGAGAAGATCCAACGGAGAGCAGCGCGCTTCGTTACAGGATCATTTAGTAATCGCGAAAGCGTTACGGAGATGATAGATAAACTCCAGTGGAAAACTCTGCAGGAGAGACGCTCAGTAGCTCGGTACGGGCTTTTGTTAAAGTTTCGAGAACATACCTTCACCGAAGAGTCAAGCAGTATATTGGTCCCTCCTATGTATATCTCGCGAAGAGACCATGAGGATAAAATCAGAGAGATTAGAGCCCACACAGAAGCATACCGACAATCCTTCTTTCCACGAACAATACGAGACTGGAATAGAGGGGAGAACCGATAGAGGTACTCAGGGTACCCTCCGCCACACACCGTCAGGTGGCTTGCGGAGTATGGATTTAGATGTAGATGTAGATTCTGTACCGCTCTGGTGCACGGATGGAACGCCATACCATAAGAACTCATTATCAGCGTTGTAACCAACATGGAAGCACGTTACAGAGCATTCATTACTACACGTGGTTACACGCGTCCTATTAACAACAATTTTCCGTCTTTTGTAATAGCCGGGGAACAACTATAAATCTGAGTAACCTCAATGTAATTGTTTTCGAATAAAAGGGTCACTTCTGCGCGTTCCATTGAGTATGTCTTTGAGTTACCGACAGTACTGTACTGTAGCAGTTTACTTTCTGTGTAAGGTCCAAATTTCACATCGAGCTATATTTTTTGCCAGTGAGAAATCATGCGATGGTTACTTTCGCCCTTGAATTATGTTCACCAGTGGAATTTTGATTACGGCAGTGAAAGATAATAATTCAACAGCGAGGATCTGCATCTGCACACAAACAATGCCTACGGCAAACCTGTAAAAATGTTGATAAAAGCAGAACGCAGACTCCTGCCAACTGCGGGAAATGTCTGCTGTCACGTAACACTTACCTTGTGCGAATAGAAGTAACAAACATCTTCAAAATGCCATGCTCGCTTTAGTAGAGCATCTGTTAACATTACCGCTTTCGGCAACCTATGTTGTCATCTTTGGATCTTATTCACTACACTTCACAGAATCTCGTCCGTGATTACAATTATTTGTCTCATAGTAATTAGGCAGTCCAAGACCGTGCATTGCATAGTATATCGACGTGTCGAAAGTAAAACTATCGTTATATAAAATATCGGGCACAGTGCATCGAATACACATACTTATACTCCCTTAAAAGCCACATTCAGTTGCAGCTTACTACTTAAGACCTGTGGCTGATACGGAGAAATTGTTTTGGTGAGTATTTATCTCTTGGCCTCGGTTAGTCTGCTCCTTACTTCTCCCTTGCTTCTTCTATCATGTACTATTTTGCTTTAGAAACTGCATAATTCCTTCACTATGTCTAGTACGAGTGAATCCCTTCTTTGTTATGGTCTTAAAGACATATTAACTCCAAGATGAACAGGAAACGCTTATTCCAGATGTGGATACGCTTCCTGCAGCTGATAAACTAATCTTAATAATCTTCACCTATCTCGTTCTTACCCACGAGAGACGGTTAAACTTATTAGCACCCTTGCAGATATCTACATGCATTCAGACGATTCTCAGATTCTAATGCTGGCCTGAATAACGGAAGGTGATACTCTGAATGTTTCTCGGGAAAGCAGTCAATTAATTGTTCGGTCTTAAGCAAATTTGCGACGGTATAACGTGACATCACGAGGCTATCCTCTTGACTGACATCCTGAGCCAAGGGGTTTGATATACACACTTGCCATTTGGTTGAACATGTTGTACATACCGGATACTGCATACTTACCTTACTCTCTTTTTAATCGGAGTACTTGTTGTACACTCTGCTTACCATCCGTCTTCCTCACGTCACGTACATTCACTTTTCTAGGGATTTCAAACATCTTGCAACACTTTACCTTCTCCAACGTTCGGCCTGTATTGACAAATCCTATAAGGCGCCTTAATTTTTTTAAAATCGGGTGTCTATTACCAGGAATAATGTCAAAACTGCTATTACTTTGCCAAGGTCAAACTGACTTAATCTAACAGGTACTCAATTTTCCTCTCCATTGTTACGTTTTTTGTTACTGTAGTCACAAACGTGGTTGCATGAGCTGTTAAACAAATGCTACAGTTTTCGCATTCTGCTGTGTTTACTGTCTTCAGGTTTGTGTGGACGATATTTCTGTGTAAGTCTGATCATATCTCTCCAGTCTTAGAGATACTACAAACCAACTTAAATAATCGGTTCATGTTTACGTAAATGATTTTAGAAATTCCGCAACGATTTTACCTACATAACCTGAGTGGTTTCATCACGATACTTAAAAACGTTTGACAAACTCATATTCTAATACTGGATCACCTATATCGTCGTAGCTGACATGTGTATTTCCGACGAAAATTTCCTTTTGATTTCTTAAAATTTTCAATTACCGAACTTTGTGATATTTTCCTCTATAGTTATCTTAATGATACGTATATACTCCTTTCCTAGATATCTCTACTTCTCCTCAATTCAATTATCTTCTCATGTATTAATGCTGCAGTTTGTACGTCATCGGACACCTTAGAAAGTACATCATAATTCATTAGCGCCTTAGTGTCGCTTTTTTTGTGTGTCGAACGTTCTTAGTAGTTCTGTTAAGCTTTAGCTTAATATTCATTATCACTAAAATGTGATCTGAATAATCTTTACAATCAAATGTCTGATTTCAGACTCTCTGCGTAATGTTCATGTAATCCAGCTTGCAGTATCCAGACTGAAAATTCGGTCTCCCAGGTGTACTTAGTGTACGTTCTTCAGATTTCTTCAAAGATTGGTGACAAAACAACTACTAGGGAAGGAAGGATACAGTAGTCATATTTGTCGGAGCAAACTGACTATTGTGAATGTAAATCGGACAACACCTGCCCCATTCCAGAATGATACGAATCGATTCAGCAGTTAAAACTTCAAGATTCTTGCAACAATTTTGGCGTGGGATTGACAGCAAGACGTGAATACTGAACCTTTTGATGAATGAGAAACACACCAATCTCTCGAGGTACTGAAAGAGTAATATTTAATTTGTAAAATGGATGGGGGTAGTTTTCGAATGAATCTCGTGACTAGAAAAGGGAATTATATAACTCTTGCCAATCTATCGGTCTGATATCACAAAGTGAACTGAGAAACGTACTAAATGGGAGACTAATGTGGGTAAAATATAAAGGCACAGTGCTAATTTAATCCAGTAGTCCTACCAACAGAGCCTTGCGCTGTGGAACTTGCATGTGTCTGCTGGCGTCGCCCTCACATTTCGTTCGTGTTCAGTATGTTTTTCTGCCACTTTAAGGCAATGTTCACTCCAAATAATGACAATCGTATCCTCACAGAAGGAGGGTAGTGTCACTTTGGATATAATTTGACCCTGAAATTACACCTCCTCCTTATCTCCTCTCATCTCCATCTCCTCGTCCCATTCCCTAGCTTTTCATCTTCACCTCTTCTCTATTTCCTAAGCAACGCCCCATTTTTGGAAACAGACCTGCCAGAAGGCTCTGAGCCAACTGAGTTACACATTTGTTACACAATTGTACCTATATTATTCATGGAGTACTTTATCCCCATAAAAAAAGTAACAGCCAAACCTGTGACAGGAATGGTAAAGGGATAGTAAACTATCGTTCACTGCTGATGGAAAATGTGTAATAACATGTTAATCATGTAACCACTTTGCAGGCTGGAATGAGCAGACCAACATGCATTTAGCTTCAGTTAGCTCAGCCGATTCATATTTGCAAGATGAAATGTACACGCAACGGGTGACTTTCGTTTAGATAACACATACGTAGGCCTTCTAACCTATTAGTGATACTGTAATATTAGCTCTAGAGATCTTCCTATACTTTCAAAAATCGGATAAGATCTTTTGATACAATTTTGAAGCTCCAAGTTGCGCTGTTCGGTATTCGAAATCCCGTACAGTAATTCTGTCTTTTGAATTTACGAACTTCATCCTTTGTGACACTCTTTCAATTGAATCAATAAGTCATGTTGGATTTCCAGTTGTACAATCGGGTCTTTCATTTCCTGCAAACAATCGTATCCTCACTAATTTAAACTTCAATCAGTTATCGATGCTTTCTAAAGTTCCTTCTAAATAGTTATCATTTAATTATCATACCACTTGATCGCGTTAGATGATAGTAAAAAAACTAATCATTCTACCGATTCATTCGAGCTATTTCAGTGATTCGTTGGAGGGCATCTTCCAATCTTTAATGACAGTTTCAATCCCTCCATGCGATGCCGATGTATGCACTTGACAGCACAAAAATTGGCTGGCGGAAAACAAAGCCAGGGCTAAAATTGGGCGTAGTACTTATATGAATAAAACGCAACATGCTTCATTTTTCTATTTGCCATAGGAACATGCAGACGAGGGAATATTACTTCAAAAGCTACAGGAAATTGACCTTGCCGTTATCCCTAATTTGTTCCAAGATTGCACAAAATATTTCCTGAAAAAAGAATGCTTTCACGTATCTATATATAGAGCCCACATTAACAGAATACGAGGAGATATAAGTTCATAAATGCTTCCTCTAGCTAGGTAAATAAAGTGCAGTCTGTATATGTGAAGTGTCTCATGTTCGAAACCACATGATTTAATTTTTTGTTTCTCTTTATCAAAAGAGACATATTCTTTTGGCTTAAAAATTTGTTAACACATTCCGGCGGTGTGCTGCTAATTACGACGGTGCGACGGAATTTTGGCTACAAATTATTGACACAGTTTCACTGACATTACACGATAATACACTGACAGAGTTCTTGGCGAGTTAGGTCAGCAAGCACACCATTCGTTCAATGAAAGCAAACGACAGCACATGAGCTAGGTCAAGTGATTCAACTACATTGCTTTCAGTCGAGTCACATTAGTCATGCACCATGCCCAATCGTCAACAGACTATTTGTCACTGTGCCATTGCTCTTGTGAAGGAATGAAATTTGATGGTAAATTGTTGAAAGAAAACACCTTCAGCCACGTAAATTTAAAGTTGTTATCTTATTTATGTAATTTGTGCAACCAGTTTCAGCGCTACATTACGCCGTATTCAGGTCGCCTGGCCGACATCTAGGAAGAAACCCACCTCTGGTCCAGCCAAAACAGATGTCAATATTCAGTGAGTGGTAATAAATACAATATCTTCAACTAATTTGTGTAATGTCATTCGGTATTGCCAGCAAAACGCAGTGTCCTAAGTTCTACATATCAATAGAAACGGACTTTGAAGGTGTGGGACGAAGGTAATGCCTTTCATGTCTAGGATCCTTTAAAAAACCTCAGCGTCACTTCTAAAAGTATGAAACATGTAAGGGAACGTGGTATCACCATAAGAGTATGTACACCGATTTGATGGTTATTAGCTTATATCTTCACTGAAATATACGAGGGAATATTACAAATAAAGAGAGGTATTTGCTTCTTTTACCTCACATATATTACGTTAGTACCGCTTCTATTTTCCCACGTCGTAACCATAATCAAGTCATCCAGTCTAAACCCGAAAGCAGCGTCGTGGTTCAAGCGCAATACTTACCACGGAAAACACACTTACAAGGGAACCTCCCCATCGCACCCCCGTCACATTTAGTTATAAGATGGCACAGTGGATAGGCCTTGAAAAACTGAACACAGATCAATCGAGAAAACAGGAAGAAGTTGTGTGGAACTATGAAAAAATAAGCAAAATATACAAACTGAATAGCCCATGCGCAAGATAGTCAACATCAAGGATAGTGCGAACTCAGGAGCGCTGTGGTCCCGTGGGTAGCGTGAGCAACTACGAAACGAAAGGGCCTGGGTTCAAGTCTTCTCTCGAGTGAAAATTTTATTTTCGCAAAGTTGTGATCTGTCCGTTCGTTCATTGACGTCTCTGTTCACTGTAATAAGTTCAGTGTCTGTGTTTTTCGACCGCACCGCAGTACTGTGCGATTTATTAGTAGACGAAAGGACGTGCCTCTCCAATGGGAACCGAAAACATTTGATCGCAAGGTCATAGGACAACCGATTCCTCCACAGGAAAACACGTCTGATATATTCTATACGACACTGGTGACGGCATGTGCGTCACACGACAGGAATATGTTGTCGACCCACCTAACTTATACACCTCGCGAATGGGTAAAAAGATTCGTCTACCTTGCCCGATTTAGGTTTTCTTGTGGATGTGATAGTCACTCCCAAAAAAAGTGATGAAAACATAAGAGTTTGTCATGTAAACCGAAAATAAAAAATTAGAATATTCACTCAAGGGAAGGCTTGAACCAAGGACCTTTCATTCCGCAGCTGCTCACGCAAACCACGGGACCACGGCGTTCCTCTGTTCGCAGTTGCCTAGATATTTCCTATCTTGCGCATGGACTACTCGGTTTGTATATTTTGCTTATTTTTTCATAGTTCCACACAACTTCTTCCTGTTTTCTCGATCGATCTGTGTTCAGTTTTTCAAGGCCTATCCACTGTGCCAACTTATAACTAAATCTGAGGGGGGTGCGATGGGGAGGTTCCCCTGTTAGTACAAACTGCATCGTGCAGGTAGAATAGAACTGCCTACTGGACGGAGAGTGCTGCTATATCTAAAAACATCTAATATTACAGAATATGCAAAGATTACAAAGACAAGACTTTTAGAGACCGTTCTGGAAATGAAAAACACTGAATAAAAAATATTTACTCGTGATCGGATTTCAACTGGCGCAAACTGCATGATAATCAACACCGCTTACTGGTGCACCAAATCGATCGCTGGACATGTGGCCCCATTGCTCCCTGTCCTGGAGATACGGTGATCCGCTGTTTGAAAAGTTTTCATTGGAGCAGCTGCTATTTTTATTCACCCGGGATCATCTTGTCAGTGGGTCTCTGTATGGCAGCGCTGGTGGTTCCTCGCATTCCGGTCATGTTGTCAAACTTCATTTTTGCACTTCCTTTTCTTATTTCCATCAATGTTTCTTCGAAGTTTGTATTGAACAGTAGCGGCTAAAACTTACAACCTGTGTTGTACCCTTACCTAGTGTTCCATTCTTATATCCCCTTCTGTTTGTTATACATATTGTTTTCTACCCGTTTTTCCATACCGTTATACTTGCTTACCTGAGAATTTCGAACGTCTTGCACCATTCTAGTGTCGAACGCGTTTCCTCTGTCGACAAGTCCCATTAACGAATGTTTATATTTATGAACCCCCCCCCCCCCCATGAACCATGGACCTTGCCGTCAGTGGGGAGGCTTGCGTGCCTCAGCGATACAGATAGCCGTACCTCAACATCTACATCCATACTCCGCAAGCCACCTGACGGTATGTGGCGGAGGGTACCCTGAGTACCTCTATCGGTTCTCCCTTCTATTCCAGTTTCGTATTGTTCGTGGAAAGAAGGATTGTCGGTATGCTTCTGTGTGGTTTCTTATCTCTCTGATTTTATCCTCATGGTCTCTTCGCGAGATATACGTAGGAGGGAGCAATATACTGCTTGACTCTTCGGTGAAGATATGTTCTCGAAACTTTAACAAAAGCCCGTACCGAGCTACTGAGCGTCTCTCCTGCAGAGTCTTCCACTGGAGTTTATCTATCATCTCCGTAACGCTTTCGCGATTACTAAATGATCCTGTAACGAAGCGCGCTGCTCTCCGTTGGACCTCCTCTATCTCTTCTATCAACCCTGTCTGGTACGGATCCCACACTGCTGAGCAGTATTCAAGCAGTGGGCGAACAAGCGTACTGTAACCTACTTCCTTTTTTTTTGGGATTGCATTTCCTTAGGATTCTTCCAATGAATCTCAGTCTGGCATCTGCTTTACCGACGACCAACTTTATATGATCATTCCATTTTAAATCACTCCTAATGCGTACTCCCAGATAATTTATGGAATTAAGTGTTTCCAGTTGCTGACCTGCTATTTTGTAGCTAAATGATAAGGGATCTGTTTTTCTATGTATTCGCAGCACATTACACTTGTCTACATTGAGATTCAATTGCCATTCCCTGCACCATGAGTCAATTCGCTGCAGATCCTCCTGCATTTCAGTACAATTTTCCATTGTTACAACCTCTGGATACACCACAGCATCATCTGCAAAAAGCCTCAGTGAACTTCCGATGTCATCCACCAGGTCATTTATGTATATGGTAAATAGCAACGGTCCTACGACACTCCCCTGCGACACACCTGACATCACTCTTACTTCGGAAGACTTCTCTCCATTGAGAATGACATGCTGCGTTCTGTTATTTAGGAACTCTTCAATAGAATCACGCAATTGGTCTGATAGTCCATATGCTCTTACTTTGTTCATTAAACGACTGTGGGGAACTGTATCCAACGCCTTGCGGAAGTCAAGAAACACAGCATCTACCTGTGAACCCGTGTCTATGGCCCTCTGAGTCTCGTGGACGAATAGCGCGAGCTGGGTTTCACACGACCGTCTTTTTCGAAACCCATGCTGAACCGTAGGTGCAACCACAACGGAGGGGTATCTGTTGAGAGACCAGACAAACGTGTGGTTCTTGAACAGGGGCAGCAGCCTTTTCAGTAGTTGCAGGGGCAACAGTCTGGATGACTGACTGATCTGGCCTTGTAACACGAACCAAAACGGCCTTGCTGTGCTGGTACTGCGAACGGCTGAAAGCAAGGGGAAACTATGGCCGTAATTTTTCCCGAGGGCATGCAGCTTTACTGTATGATGGCGCCCTCTTGGGCAAAATATTCCGGAGGTAAAATAGTCCCCCATTCGGATCTCCGGGCGGGGACTACTCAAGAGGATGTCGTTATCAGGAGAAAGAAAACTGGCGTTCTATGGATCCGAGCGTGGAATGTCAGATCCCTTAATCGGGCAGGTAGGTTAGAAAATTTAAAAAGGGAAATGGATAGGTTAAAGTTAGATATAGTGGGAATTAGCGAAGTTCGGTGGAAGGAGGAACAAGACTTTTGGTCAGGTGACTACAGGATTATAAACACAAAATCAAATAGGAGTGATGCAGGAGTAGGTTTAATAATGAATAGGAAAATAGGAATGCTGGTAAGCTACTACAAACAGCATAATGAACGCATTATTGTGGCCAAGATAGATACGAAGCCCACGCCTACTACAGTAGTACAAGTTTATATGCCAACTAGCTCTGCAGATGACGAAAAAATTGAAGAAATTTATGATGAAATAAAAGAAATTGTTAAGATTTAATAGTCATGGGCGACTGGAATTCGGCAGTAGGAAAAGGGAGAGAAGGAAACGTAGTAGGTGAATATGGATTGGGGGTAAGAAATGAAAGAGGAAGCCGCCTGGTAGAATTTTGCACAGAACACAACCTAATCATAGTTAACACTTGGTTGAAGAATCATGAAAGAAGGTTGCATACATGGAAGAACCCTGGAGATACTAAACGGTATCAGATAGATTATATAATGGTAAGACAGAGACTTAGGAACCAGGTTTTAAATTGTAAGACATTTCCAGGGGCAGATGTGGATTCTGACCACAATCTACTGCTTATGACCTGTAGATTAAAATGGAAGAAACAACAAAAAGGTGGGAATTTCAGGATAAACTGACTAAGCCAGTGGTTGTACAGAGTTTCAGGGAGACCATAAGGGAACAACTGACAGGAATGGGGGAAAGAAATACAGTAGAAGAAGAATGAGTAGCTTTGAGGGATGAAGTAGTGAAGACAGCAGAGGATCAAGTAAGTAAAAAGACGAGGGCTAGTAGAAATCCTTGGGTGACAGAAGAAATACTGAATTTAATTGATAAAAGGAGAAAATATAAAAATGCAGTAAATGAAGCAGGCAAAAAGGAATACAAACGTCTCAAAAATGAGATCGACAGAAAGTGCAAAATGGCTAAGCAGGGATGGCTAGAGGACAAATGTAAGGATGTATAGGCTTATCTCACTAGGGGTAAGATATATACAGCCTACAGGAAAATTAAAGAGACCTTTGGAGAAAAGAGAGCCACTTGTATGAATATCAAAAGCTCAGATGGAAACCCGGTTCTAAGTAAAGAAGGGAAAGCAGAAAGGTGGAAGGAGTATATAGAGGGTCTATACAAGGGCGATGTACTTGAGGACAATATTATGGAAATGGAAGAGGATGTAGATGAAGATGAAATGGAAGATATAATACTGCGTGAAGAGTTTGATAGAGCACTGAACGACCTGAGTCGAAACAAGGCCCCGGGAGTAGACAACATTCCATTAGAACTACTGACAGCCTTGGGAGAGCCAGTCCTGACGAAACTCTACCATCTGGTGAGCAAGATGTATGAAAGAGGCGAAATACCCTCAGACTTCAAGAAGAATATGGTAATTCCAATCTCAAAGAAAGTAGGTGTTGACAAATGTGAAAATTACCGAACTATCAAGTTTAATAAGTCAGGGCTGCAAAATACTAACGCGGATTCCTTACAGACGAATGGAAAAACTGGTAGAAGCCGACCTCGGGGAAGATCAGTTTGGATTCCCTAGAAATGTTGGAACACGTGAGGCAATACTGACCCTACGACTTATCTTAGAAACTAGATTAAGGAAAGGCAAACCTACGTTTCTAGCATTTGTAGGCTTGGAGAAAACTTTTGAAAATGTTGACTGGAATACGCTCTTTCAAATTCTGAAGGTGGCAGGGGTAAAATACAGGGAGCGAAAGGCTATTTACAATTTGTACAGAAACCAGATGGCAGTTATATGAGTCGAGGGACATGAAAGGGAAGCAGTGGTTGGGAACGGAGTGAGACAGGGTTGTAGTCTCTCCCCAATGTTATTCAATCTGTATATTGAGCGAGCAGTGAAGGAAACAAAAGAAAAATTGGGAGTAGGTATTAAAATCCATGGAGAAGAAATAAAGACTTTGAGGTTCACCGATGACATTGTAATTCTGTCAGAGACAGCAATCGACTTGGAAGAGCAGTTCAATGGAATGGATAGTGTCTTGAAAGGAGGGTATAATATGAAAATCAACAAAAACAAAACGAGGATAATGGAATGTAGTCGAATTAAGTCAGGTGATGCTGAGTGAATTCGATTAGGAAATGAGACACTTAAAGTAGTAAAGGAAGTTTACTATTTGGGGAGCAAAATAACTGATGATGGTCGATGTATGGAGGATATAAAATGTAGACTGGCAATGGCAAGGAAAGTGTTTCTGAAGAAGAGAAATTTGTTAACATCGAGTATAGATTTAAGTGTGAGGAAGTCGTTTCTGAAAGTATTTGTATGGAGTGTAGCCATGTATGGAAGTGAAACATGGACGATAAATGGTTTGGACAAGAAGAGAATAGAAGCTTTTGAAATGTGGTGCTACAGAAGAATGCTGATGATTAGATGGGTAGATCACGTAACTAATGAGGAAGTACTGAATAGGTTTGGGGGGAAGAGAAGTTTGTGGGACAACGTGACTAGAAGAAGGGATCGGTTGGTAGGACATGTGTTGAGGCATCAAGGGATCACCAATTTAGTATTGGAGGGCAATGTGGAGGGTAAAAATCGTAGAGGGAGACCAAGGGATGAATACACTAAGCAAATTCAGGAGGATGTAGGTTGCAGTAGATACTGGGAGATGAAGAAGCTTGCACAGGATAGAGTAGCATGGAGAGCTGCATCAAACCAGCCTCAGGACTGAAGACCGCAACAACAACAACAACATATTTCTGAAGTCTTACTATCAAACGAAAAGTCAGAAGCGCCTAGTGGTGTCTTTACCTTTCCTAAACCAAAGCTGATCGCCATATTTTTAGTCACCAGTCTTCTGTCTATTTTGACGCGGGCTGCCATGAATCCTATCCTGTGCCAATCTCTTAATTTCAGAGTATCACTTTCAAACTGCGTCGTCAGTTATTTGCTAGATGTATTCCAAACTCTGTCTTCCTCTGATTCTTTTGCCCTCTACCACCATAGAAGTCATTCCGTGGGTTCTTAACAGTTGTACTATCATCCTGTCCCTTCTCTTTGTCATTGTTTTCTACATATCCCTTTCCTCTCCGATCCTGCTCAGAACTTCTTAATTCCGTACCCTATCAGTCCACCCAATTTTCAAAATTACATCACCACATCTAAAATGCTTCGATTCCTTCCTGTTCCAATTTTCCCACAGTCCATGTTCCAACATCATACAATTCCGGTCTCCAAACGTAGACTTCTCTTGGCCAGGAATGCCCTTTTTGGCAGTGGTAGTCTGCTTTTGATATCCTCCTGAGCAATTTCAGCGACTGAGGTCAACTGGCTGTTCCACTCATCGTCATCTTCAGCTGATGGTGCTGTCAAGAAGTTGGCCTAAGCCTAGGCCGAAACTGGGTATTTTAATAAAATACCCATCGCAATCTAGACTGTTTTTCGCTGATTTTATTAGTTGTTTTAATAGTTTACGATGACGCTGCCCAATACTCAAAATTATTTTATCCAAAATGATACTGACCGTGGCTTCGAACATAATTGATCCTAATACGCACAAAGCCACTCATGGACGATGTGAGCTGTGTTGACAGAGGTCCAGTCCTTTCACAACAAAGCATCAAAATTGGGAAACAAACATTTCGTCATGACGTAGATCTGATCAACTAGAATGATCACAGAATCCTTAGAGTAATGTCTTTTGCAGTGATAACCACGGGACCCATGGAATACCACGAAATGGCTGCCCAAATCACCATCGAACCCCAGCATGTTTCACTCTTGGAACGTAAACTTGGCAAGAAGTTGCGAACAGTGTGCAAGAAGACACATTCGATCAAATGACATTCTTCTAATGCTCCATAGCCCAGATATTATGGTTTCAGCACCGTGTTTTCCTGTTACGGTCTTTTACATCACTGATGAATGGTTTCGGAACTCCAATTCGCCATACCATTCTCTGCTTTTGGATCTCCCATCGTGTTGTTCTAGTGCTGACAGAATTCGCGAGTGCGACATTCGGTTCTTCAGTGACTGTTGCAGATGTGGTCCTCTTATTTTTCGTCAGAGCCCTGTTGCATGACAGTCCAAGATCGCTCAACGCACACTGTCGTCCGCGGTGTCACTTAGCGAAGGATGTTTTTTCCCGTTTCCTCTATATACGCCGGCCGAAGTGGCCGTGCGGTTAAAGGCGCTGCAGTCTGGAACCGCAAGACCGCTACGGTCGCAGGTTCGAATCCTGCCTCGGGCATGGATGTTTGTGGTGTCCTTAGGTTAGTTAGGTTTAACTAGTTCTAAGTTCTAGGGGACTAATGACCTCAGCAGTTGAGTCCCATAGTGCTCAGAGCCGAGCCTCTATATACGGTGTAAAGCTTCGGTACGGTATCTCTTGAAACACGAAACAGTTGTGCTATATTGGTTACGGAAGAAGCCACCAACAACCTTCACATCTTCAAATTCACTTAGCTCCGACATAATGCACACTCAACTTCAAGAAGGCAATTCTGACCACAAATGCCGCCTGCAACGTACTGAGGACATTGCGAAGGTGTCAGTCGTAGCCTGATACAGCAGAGTTCCACACATGCTTCGCTGACATCTGTATTTATGTTCAAGCACACATTTCTCGCTCTGTTTCCATGTTGCTGCCTAAAAGATATGTCAAGTAAACCATTATCTGGTAACTCAGAGAATTTTTGCTCTGTTATCGGATTTCCTGCCTTTCCTCCACACAGTATCGTTCCTTTCCTGATGCTTACACGCATCGTTTCCATGTTTTATACCATCACAATGTCTTTGGATATAATTTGTTTCCATTTTTAGCATCTGAGTAAATGTTTACTCTCCGTTGTAACAAGATCTGTCATATTTGGAGGATATCTGCGCTTGAGCGAACCCGATGTACCTTTAATAATTCGTTGATGTGAATTTTGCGACGTAACGTATCCGAGACTGCAATACCTACCACTTTAATACAAAAAAAATTAAAAAGTTCCTCGATGATTATCCGGGCCTCTTTGCCCCGTAATTTTTTTTTGTTTTTTGTTTTGTTTTTACAGTTGTGAGCAGCAATAAACACAGATGTCTACTTTCCAAACTTGTAAAATACTCACCGTCCATCAAGAGCAGGATTTTTCCTTTCGAGTTCCGATGTTTTACAGTGTTTTCAGAGCCGGTTTAAAGCTCTAAGCGACACAAACCGCCGCTTGGGTGTCAAACAAAGAGGGGCGCCACAACTGTAAAGGGTTGTTCTACACAGGACTATCATAATTAGTAGTGACCTTCTGTTTACAGTGTACATCAGAATTAGTAGCGAAAACTGATTCAGGTGAAACCGTTCGATTGCAAAGGTGGCGAGTGGCGTGGAAATGGTAAGTGGCTTGTGTCGAAAAATGTGCTCGAACCAGCCCTGAGTGTTTGACAGTAACGGACGCTATACGCCAGCTATTCGCCACAACATAGGACAGGGCAGTGTATCCCTAATGTACGTTCCATGTTTGGCACGTCATAGCCCCGAGTGGCAGTCTGACAGCGTCATGCGGTGCGTAATTTCATCTCGCTGCCACAGGTCGCCCACTTACGCGTGCGGAGTGCTAGCGGCCATTTCCTATAAGCTCGATATTGAGAATGATGGTTTCCTTGGCTTTATATTATACTATAAAAGGAGGAAGAAGGGAAAAAGCATTGAAGCACAAGCAGGTGGACAGAAACTGAGACGTACTTGGAGCCATAAGGACAGTTTAATAACTGCAGCAAATATCATGGAAGCTGTCGTGAAGCCCCAAGAAAATGAGGTAATACTCCAATTCAAGCGCTGGTACCAAAGTGAGCGTTCAGATACTTGTGGGACGTGGAAGGGGACAACATAGAAAACAGTAGAACTAAAGGCAAAATTTTAAATTCGTTCTCATGGGTATATTTTGAAAACGAAATGAAAGAACGTTGACATTATTCGGTAGCCGTATCTTTTCAAATATGAGTGTCGTAGTGATCATTAACACTGTTACTGAAAAGTGAAAAATTCCGTAAGAGCTAACGTGCCGATGCCGTGCCTGTCAAGTTGTGTAAACAATTTACGAGTAATACAACTCAAAAAAGACCCACTGAGCACACATATTTTCGTTGTAACTCCAAAAGAGTCTCAGAATGGTTCAAATGGCTCTGAGCACTATGGAACTTAACATCTGAGGTCATCAGTCCCCAAGAATTTAGAACTACTTAAATCTAACTAACCTAAGGACATCAAACACATCAATGCCCGAGGCAGGATTCGAACCTGCGACCGTAGCGGTCCCACAGTTCCGGACTGAAACGCCTAGAAACACTGGGGCACAAGGGCCGGCTCCGAAAGAGGGCAGATATCACTATTATACAGTTATACGAAAGAAAATCAGGCCTGCCGTTCCGGAGTGCTAGTCCAGGACAGTACGCACGAGATTTTTGGCGCGCGTTGTAATATTTGATGGATTTATTTGCTGAATTGATGCTGTCGGGGTGACTGCCTTGATGTGTCGAGTCGGTAACAGCGCTACCTGAGAAGTAAGTTCCTGAGTTGGAGTTACGCTATGGCCCACGCGTTTTATCTGTCCTTAAGTTTCTCACACTCCAGTATGCCTCACATCTATCTGTAACTCAATCCTAAAAGATTTTCTATGTTAAGTTATTATGAGCAACCTGGAACAAAGGAAACGAGCATTCGAAAGTCAAATCGTGCTCATCAGACGTCATTCCCCCAGTAGTGTGAACAGAAAGAAACAGTATAATCTGTGGTTTTAGCCTTTCGAAAATTTTTGACTCAGTATAGGATTAAACATATTTTACAGAAAATCCAGTGAGACAGCTACTCAGATTTCCGACCAAATCCAAAATTTAGTAGCAGCCACGGTGTCATTGGTGTAGAGTCATCTCCAAGCACTGGACTAATAGCTGCCTGGTGTTCACCTGGTGAGTGCTGCACTACCGTTGCTATGAGCTTTTACTTTATTGATTTAGTGGATGTAATCATTTCCTATCTAAGGCTTCACAGGTGTATTCATTACAATGAGTGAGTAAAGGATTTTTGGGTTTGATTTTCTGCAGGCACGTATCAATCTGTAGAAGAGTTTAGAATGATTTTCATTGAGAAACGGCAGCACTATCGTTGCTATGAGCTTTTACTTTATTGATATAGTGGATGGAATCATTTCTTATCTAAGGCTTCACAGATGTCTTCATTACAATGAGTGAGTAATGGATTTTTGGGTTTGATTTTCTGCAGGCACGTATCAATTTGTAGAAGAGTTTAGAATGATTTTCATCCAGAAACGGCAGTAATATACAGTTATATCTCGACGAAATACCACCCTTGTGCAAATAATGGCAACTAGTTTTTAATGTACAGAAATACAAAGCTGGGTACTTCAAAAAACGCAGTAGTGTGACGAAACCATCATAGTGTTAACGAGGGACAAATAGCGTCGATTATGTTAAAAGTTCCCAAAGCATTCGACACATTTGTTTCTTCCCGTTAAACTTTACTGTTAATATATCGTGACGTTTACCTTCTTACTATTTGACGCGTGTCTACAATAATTAGTTTCGATTAACCGATATAGCTCTATTAACAACCTCTTGGCATAGTCGGTGTGGCGACTTCGTGTCGTTGAGTACTAGTTTGTTTTTCGACCAGTGGGAAGCTCTCGAAAATTGCAAATCACGAAGCTGCCCCGGTTTGAAAAAGTACTCGTCACTGTTTTCTGTGTTCTGTTTCGAGGGCTGTTGGATGTTAGTTCATGGGACCGTGTTAGGAGAGATGACTGCCTTTGTTTGGTGGTGATCCGTGCTATTGTGGAAATTATAAAATGCATAACGTACTGAGTGAGGTGATTTCAATGACTTGCCATGTTTGAGTTTAGTTAAGGTGAATAGGTTACTTGGAATGGGGCTGTGTGGTTGCACATAGTAGAATGGAATCTCTTATGTTGCTCATTTTACATTTACATCTACATCTACATGATTACTCTGCAATTCACATTCAAGTGCTTGGCAGAGGGTTCAGCGAACCACAATCATACTATATCTCTACCATTCCATTCCAGAATAGCGCGCGGGAAAAACGAACACCTAAACCTTTCTGCTCGAGCTCTGATTTCTCTTATTTTATTTTGATGATCATTCCTACCTATGTAGGTTGGGCTCAACAGAATATTTTCGCATTCGGAAGAGAAAGTTGGTGACTGAAATTTCGTAAATAGATCTCGCCGCGACGAAAAACGTCTTTGCTTCCACCCCAACTCGCGTATCATATCTGCCACACTCTCTCCCCTATTACGTGATAATACAAAACGAGCTGCCCTTTTTTGCACCCATAATTGAATGGAAGTTCATTCTGTGCCATCTTTTTACTTTGGCATTGGAGCTGGTCCCGTCCACATCGCAGCAGCCGACGCCTTCCATCTGGTTATGGGCCTCAGGAGGTGGATGCATACCCTTCTGGTCGTTGTCCGAGTGACGTTTCCGCCAGAGTGAAGGCCGGGTGGCGGAGTACGACCGGAAGTCTGAAGTCCCCTTGTAAAGAAACTGGTTCTCTACTTCTGAAAAAAAACTCTTTTAACTAATAAAACATGACCTATACACGGAATCCGACTGCCCCTGTTAGTCATGGACGAAAAAAAAAAGGCACAGTCTTTTCCAGAATGTGCAGAATGTTATGTGGGGCTAATAAGACGTCAATTATAATCTAAATATGATATGCCAATGTTTATGTAATAAAAAAATAAATTAGGTAATTATGTAAAATATATATAGATGCGATAAATCACTTTAACGGGGGCCAAATGAACAATTAAATAAAAATATTAAAAAAAATATTGTAGGGGCCTACATAGACATCGCGCGTCTGCTAGATGCCCACGAAATACGTAATTTTGTTTTGAAGCTGAGGGCCAATGAGAAAATAAGTGCAAAAATATTGTTGGTCAGTTTTCAAGCAGTAATGGCGGAAGGCATCAGCTGGTAATATACGTAATTTTTGGGTAGCTAATTTTGCTGCAGAAAAATGATATACGTACTCCCTCAAAAAGAAGTTACACACAAAATTTAAAATAAAATTATGATGTGCAGGAAAATGTCTGAGAAGAATTTTGAGAGAAAAATATTAATTGAACTTAATTTGGCGGGTTTTCAACACTGTCAACAAGACAAAATAATGGAAAGAATATTTATTGGAACTAAACAAAATAACAATTTTTTTTAAATAGATAATTTAACTGCGATTGTCTTTCATTTTGAAATGAGAGAGAGCGTAATAATTTTCTTTTAATGTCTTAACTGTTGCTGCAGACAGTGCGATGACGTCAGCGGAGGTCCGCGCGGACGATGTGTGAAGTTAATCCTGGTTCGTGGCGTGAAGATAATGATGGATCCTCCTGTTTCATTAATATTCCAGCTACGGCGGTGTCCACGTCTCCATTGTAGTCGAATCAGCGGGCAGCACTGGCGCGATAATAATAGTTCCAGTGTGTGCGTTGTCGTTAGGCGCGCGCCGTTTTATTATTAAAAGTTTATTAATCACGCGGTGCGGGTAGGTCGGAATTATGCAATGTCTTTAGTATTTACGATATATAGCCGGTTAATGCCAATACTTCGCACAGTTCTTTCACCGTGTTGCCACAGGAAAACAGTGACATGTGTTTATCACTATAACAGTCCGTTAAACATCAGCTAAATTTACGTCGTCGTCTTTAAGACAGTTTGGATGATATAATAAATGTTTCTTGATCAATTAAAACACTATTCTTTTACTTAACATTCTGGTTTGTTCCACTTTCACGCAGTTCTAACAGTTAGTATCTCCACACGACAGTGGTGTCTGGTTCACAGCTAATTGTCACAAGTTCACACAGTATGTAAAATCGTCACCGCAAACACTCGACATACTTTTCAGGTTTTACTGTTCACTTAATAATGCACGATCTCCTATTAACACAACGGACTCTCTGTAATTAATTGTTCCTCCGAGTACCGCCGTCTTTCACGCCGAACTTTGCAACGTTTCTCCACCCGCGAACCGGCCACGATACCACAACAACTCGCACGCTCTCTATCGATAGTCGTTCGCTCTCTCTCTCCCTGTCCCTGACACAGTACTTCTCCTAGCCTAACCAAAGATTTACAATGCATATAAAACCAGATCATTCATATTCGTACAATATAAAAGAGTAGCAAAATGAATGAAGAAACAATGTGACGTATTAACAAATAAAGAGTAGTTGAAATAAATGATACGTACGTACTATGACAAGGTAATGCACAAAAGAAAAGAAATATTATCGACTTTCGGGGAAAGCAATGTCTTTACACCCTGCAGCCACAGCTTCCGGTCCAGCGAAGCACCCACACTCCTGCCTCCCCAGCCGTTGTCGAGCTCCCTATACGACGACGGTCCGTCGCTTTGAGGGGAGGAGGACTGTTCCGGCATAACGTCAAGCGCCGGCACGTCGGCCAGGAACTACAGAGCAGAGAGAAGACGTCAGCCAATAGTAAGCAGACCTACCCCCTCTCAAGGACGACAACGAAACGGCCGCGCGCTTTACACGAAGAAGACTCAACCGCCGCACCGCCTGGCCGCGGCCCAATTGAAGAATAGTCGCTCTACGAACGCTACAGCAGTGACTTAGGAAATGTATTATTTCACGTGTACTGCAAATTGTATATACTGGAGGGACTTCTCATTTGTCTGACGCCCATTGTTAGCGACACTTCTGTCTTTTAAAAAGTTAAGTAGTGCAATCAGTTCCTTTTGTAATAAACTTTATTAATAAGATTTGCTTGAATTGATGTCTAGTGATACGAGAAAGTATGTTTCCTAGGCACCCTATATTAGACCAATAGGCAGCACACAACAGACTCTACGACTTACCCGCGAAGTTAGGTTAAGGAAAGACAAACCTACGTTTATAGCATTTGTAGACTTAGAAAAAGCTTCAGACAATGTTGACTGGAATACTCTCTTTCAAATCCTGAAGGTGGCATGGGTAAAATACGGGGAACTGAAGGCTGTTAATGATCTGTACAGAAACCAGAAGGCACTTATAAGAGTCGAGTGGTACGGAAGGGAAGCAATGATTGAGAAGGGAGTGAGACATTTTCTCATCGCCCCACCAATGAAAATCCACCTATTCTTTTCCGAGTGGTGGAGACTGAGAGGCAAAGTAGCCAATTATATTCGTCGCTGATATTAACACTTCGGAAAATACCGCATAACTTGACATGAAATTTGCGTGAACACACATTGGAAAGAGTAATACTTACAATACACATATATATAGAAGTCAACGGAAAGAAAGAAAAGCGGAAATTTTTTTATCGCTTCAAAAATATGTGTAAACGTAACTAGAATGAATGCAATGTAAAAATGACGCTACGGGAAGCATAAAGGACGAATCACATCAAATAACAGCAGATATTGTGAGAATAGAAAGGGCTATTGATACGCGGATTTTCACAGAAAGGATTATCAGTCAGGGGGTCGTATTGGAATAATACGCAGAAAGAGTTTTTTTTTTTTTTTTGAGCAAACATAGTATTTTATAAATGGAACAGTGCCTATTGACATCACCAAACTAACAGTAGGGTAAATTAGAATTCTAGTGCGAGTCATTTGTGAAACACCGTATTTTGAGATTTTCCTCATCGATACTTGTTTGTGCCATTCAAACAGCGTACTTGATACCTACGACGTAGTTTTTTTCTTACCGAGTGATTGTGTTTTCGCTCAGTGCACTGCGACTTGCTAGTCAGTTAGTGAGTGACATTTCGAGCCTTACGTCATGAGTGGGCGATAGAATTTACCAGTGCAAAAGAAGCCTACATGATCACTGTGTATGGATAGTGTAGGAAGAATGGGTTTAATTCCTGTACGGAGTATGCGGCAAGCTATTCCAATTCCAATACACGTCGACCTTCGGACAATTATTTATCAGCCTCTTCAACCAGTTACGTGAAAGTGGTAATGTGACATATAGATAACGTAACAGAAGGAAACACGTGACGACAGGAGTGGGAGAAATTAATGTTCTTGCTGCTGTTGCAGTTGGTCAACATGTTAGCCGTTAGTTCCTGCGCAATCGCATTAGGAGTAACATGAGTCAGGCAGCAGCCCTAGGCATTCTCCATCGGCATAGGTTCCATCCCTACAACATTTACCTCCAACAAGAGCTGCATCGAAACGATCATAAGAATCGTGTTACCTTCTGTATAGGGGCATTAAGACAGGGTATTTAAGCTGTATCATGTGTCTTGTTTGCTGATGAAGCCACATTTACGAATCATGGCCAGGTAAATCTTCGAGTCATACACTGTGGGCATGTTGACAATCACTGTTTGCTGCATCAGCTGGAACGTCAGCGTCCATGGAGTGTAAACGTGTGGTTTAGGATGGTGAACCATCATCCCATAGGCCTATTTTTCATATACGGAACGTGCACACGAATCACACCCTCCTAACAGGCCATGCTAGAAGACGTTTCTCCGGAGACTTGTGGTACCAACGTGTTGGATGTCCGGTCAATAGCGCACGAAGTACGGATGTCGTCACGAACTGTTTCCAACTCGCTGGACTGGACACAGAGGACCTTTACATTGGCCGGCCCGTCCCCCGGGTTTGACGCCTGCAGACTTTTTCCTGTGGGGAAAGCTGAAAGACGTTATCTAAAAGGACATTCCAACTATACCCGATGATATGCATCGGCGTCTTACTGCAGCCTGCTGGGACCTCTCAGCTCAAGGGTAGCACATGTGCAGCAGTCGTTCCATACTATACTGGAAGCGTGTATTGCCGCTACCGGTGGTCATGTTGAACACAACCTGTGGTGGTTAATCGTCTCGTTACAGGTCAGAGTACAAAAAGCTATTCTCTACACTTGTGTTGTTCTTTAATGTGTGCTACCGCAGGTATCGTACAAGGACCGGTGTGGGAAATTTTCAAAATACGATATCTCTAAATAGACTCGAACTATACTCCTATAATAAACACCACTGACATTCTAATTTAGCCTGCTCATAGTTTGTTAATCTTAACAGGGTTCTCCCATTGAAAACGTGTACTTCTGCACAAAAAATGCACTTTATTAATATTATTGCAGTCTGTTGATTGGCTAGCAATTCGAGCCCCTGACTACCAATTCATTCTGCGGAAACAGCACAGCAATACCGCTTCCCCATTTGAGCAATATCTGCGTTGAAAATTTTAGTTGATTTTCCCTGTATATTATTTTACTACCAAGAGTCTTTAACGGAAAATTTAGCTTTAGATCAGTGTTTGGAAATTAGTTCTTTTCCCGTGTTTATGTCCTGCATCGGCACAGAGTCAACATGGTCATGAACAGTTTTAGTATGGTGAGTGCCCAAAGTGTCTGTTTGCTGCGTTCTTCAAGTGAATGTGAGCGAAGGTTTTCTAAACGTTTGTGTATCGTGTAAGTGAGGCGGAAATTGGGTGCTGGCCCGGTATTCACCTAGCGGGATTTGAGTAACCGCCTAAAAACTACATCCTGGCTGGCCGTCACACCTACCCTTGTCGTTACTCCGCTGGATTGGTCCGATATGGGTCCAGGCAGCCTCCTCGTTGCCGAAGCGGCGCTTTAATACCCATCGCTATACAAGTGCTTCAGATCAGTGTTTGGAAATTAGTTCTTTTCTCGTGTTTTCGTCCTGTATCGGCACAAAGTCAGTATGGTTATGAACAATTTTAGTATGGTGTGTGCCCAAGGTGTCTGTTTGCTGCGTCCTTCAAGTGACTGTAAGCGAAGTTTATCCAAAAGTTCGTGTATCGTGTAACTGAGGCGGAAATTGGGTGCTAGCCCGGTATTCACCTAGCAGGATTTGAGTTACCGCCTACAAACTACATCCTAGCTGGCCGGCACACCCACCCTTGTCGTTACTCCACTGGGTTGGTTCGATATGGGTCCAGCGCACCTCCTCGTCGCCGAAGCGGCTCTTTAATACCCACAGCTGTATAAGTGAGTTTCTTGTAGTGTAAGAATCCGTTTTCCATTATGAAGTTCTCAATGAAATCAGACTATTTAAGCGCTGCTGCTGTATGCATGCATTCCCTCGCTTACAGGCCAGCAAGTACCACACTCTGTCACCACTCACATCGTTATCGATTCCCATTGCTACCTTCCGCTATAGTACTAAGCTGTCTCTTCAGAGAGAATATTGACAAAGTTACGTCTTTCAAAATACTGTCATACTGACATACAATTTAGATGTGGCTACATAAATGTTTTATTACGCTACGATAAAAAGTCCAATGTCTGAGAGTGAAGAAATCGTTCAGAATACTACAGATAAGGTGTGCCTTTGTCAGTACACGCATGTAATATTTCAGAACAGCAAGGAAGTGATTTTATTTGTTTTCAGTGATATCTTCAGAGGGTTTCTCGTAATGCCATCTTAGTAACCGAAGAAAAGTTTTGACTGCCACAGAAGTAGTTCGCAAAATGCATAGCAGAGCACAGTTTCTAATTCTTTCCGCGCCTTCGCACAAGAAAATAATTGCGAAAATTCGTCTAACGACAAGCTGTGTGCCGAGGCTCAACTTCATACGGTCTTAGATATTTTGTTGAAGAAAAATATCGGTATAAAGTAAATCTGTTTCTTTTACATTTGGAGAATCTACATCGTAAAACTGCATAGGGGATAATAAAAACTGTAGAAAAATTCAAACATCTAGGAGGGTTCATACAGTCAAATGAACCGAACAAAGATATGAGAGTAGGATCAGGAAATGGAATTGACGTTGAGCGTCACACTACATATGTATAACAAGATATTCATATCTATCAGAGGGAAACTGGGGCACTACACAGCACTGCAGCTATGTCGGAATCGAAACGTCTAGCTCACAACGGGAAGATGAAACAAATGATATGATAATGACGGAGAAGAAAATATTAAGGGTCCCAGAATCGAAAATGAGATTAGTTTCAAAAGGGAAAATATGAGCTATACAAACCGATCACGCTGTTGACAGACGAACAGAGAAAAAGAAGCTACGTTTGTAGCATGGGGAGGATCTGGAAGTATTTTAAGAAATGCAGCGACCATGAGATTGAAGAAAGGATGCAAAACACTGGAGTAGTTAAGTTTTACCACCGAAGATACAACGAAGAGATACAAAAAGAACAGACGTTAACACCTAAACAGCACTTGGGTCTAAGAGACTAGCAAAAAGTTATCTAAAATTAGAAAATGAATGGCTGTTAGAAAGTATAAAATACAGAAAACTGAAAGTCGTAATATAAACTTTAGTTTGTATTTATTTTCCATCTTACATTATCTGAACCAACGGTGTTGTTAAATATGCTACCGAATAAGAACATTAAAAAGAAGGCAAAAAGAGAGACATTATTTACCTTAACATTAATAAATATCAAAAAAGATACACATTATTTACCTTGTATAGTGGGTTGAACCATATGATGATACGCGTAAAGCTGAAAGATTAAACACCTTTTTCCAAAGCTGTTTCACAGAGGAAGACAGCACTGCAGTTCCTTCTCTAAATCCTCGCACGAACGAAAAAATGGCTGACATCGAAATAAGTGTCCAAGCAATAGAAAAGCAACTGAAATCACTCAACAGAGGAAAGTCCACTGGACCTGACGGGATACCAATTCGATTCTACACAGAGCACGCGGAAGAACTTGCCCCCCTTCTAGCAGCCGTGTACCGCAAGTCTCTAGAGGAACGGAAGGTTCCAAATGATTGGAAAAGAGCACAGGTAGTTCCAGTTTTCAAGAAGGGTCGTTGAGCAGATGCGCAAAACTATATGCCTATATCTCTGACATCGATCTTTTCTAGAATTTTGGAACATGTTTCTTCCTCGTGTATCATGTTATTTCTGGAAACCCAGAATCTGCTCTGTAGGAATCAACATGGATTCCGGAAGGCGTTCGATACAGTTCCGCACTGTCGCCTGATAAACAAACTAAGAGTCTATGGAATATCAGACCAGCTGTGTGGCTGGATTGAGGAGTTTTTAGTAAACAGAACACAGTATGTTGTTCTCAATGGAGAGATGTCTACATACGTTAAAGTAAAAATGGTTCAAATGGCTCTGAGCACTATGGGACTTAACATCTGAGGTCATCACTCCCATACAACTTAGAACTACTTAAACTAACTAACCTAAGGACATCACGCACATCCATGCCCGAGGCAGGATTAGAACCTGCGACCGTAGCAGTCTCGAGGTTCCGTACTGAAGCGCCTAGAACTGCACTGCCACCGCGGCCGGCTCGTTAAAGTAACCTCTGACGTGCCACACGGGAGTGTTTTGGGACCATTGCTTTTCACAATATATATAAATGACCTAGTAGATAGTGTCGGAAGTTCCTTGCGGCTTTTCTCGGATGATGCTGTAGTATACACAGAAGTTGCAGCATCAGAAAAATGCAGCGAAATGCAGAAAAATCTGCAGCGGATAGGCACGTGGTGCAGGGAGTGACAACTGACACTTAACATAGACAAATGTAATGTATTGCGAATACATAGAAAGAAGGATCCTTTATTGTATGATTATATGTTAGCGGAACAAACAATGGTAGCTGTTACTTCTGTAAAATATCTGGGAGTATTCGTACAGAACGATCTGAAGTGGAATGATCATATAAAATTAATTGTTGGTAAGGCGGGTGCCAGGTTGAGATTTATTGGTAGAGTCCTCAGAAAATGTAGTCCATCAACAAAGGAGGTGGCTTACAAAACACTCGTTCGATCTATACTTGTGTATTGCTCATCAGTGTGGGATCCGTACCAGGTCGGGTTGACGGAGGAGATAGAGAAGATCCAAAGAAGAGCGGCGCGTTTCGTCACAGGGTTATTTAGTAAGCGTGATAGCGTTACCGAGATGTTTGGCAAACTCAAGTGGCAGACTCTGCAAGAGAGGCGCTATGCATAGCGGTGTAACTTGTTGTCCAGGTTTCGAGAGGGTGCGTTTCAGGATGAGGTAGCGAATATATTACTTCCCCCTACTTATACCTCCCGAGGAGATGACGAATGTAAAATTAGAGAGATTCGAGCGTGCACGGAGTCTTTCCGGCAGTCGTTCTTCCCACAAACCATACGCAACTGGAACAGGAAAGGGAGGTAATGACAGTGGCCCGTAAAGTGCCCTCCGTCACACACCGTTAGGTGGCTTGCGGAGTATAAATGTAGATGTAGATGTACGAGGGTTATTCCAAAAGTAAGGTCCGATCGGTCGCGAAATGGAAACGACTATGAAAATCCGATAAAGCTTTGCACAGATGTGTTGGGTAGTGTCTCTAGTATAACCCCAGTTATCATCACGTCGCTCTTCTCATTTCTGAGCTCGCAGTGAGTGCGTAAAGATGTCTAGAAAATAGTGTCTGCCGCCAAGTACGAGGGCCTGGTGAGAAATTTCGCCTGAAGCTATGCAGCCAACATTACATAACTGTCGTGCTGTTTCGTCTTCACGACAATTCTCAGCCGCATTCTGCAGGGGCAATGAAGATGCTCCTGCATCGTTTTCAAATGGAAATGTGAGATTACCCACAATACAGTCCGCAATTGTCTCACCCTGAGTTTCATCTCTAGTCACATGAACCGCTGTCTTTGAAGACAACATTTTGACACAGACAACGAGGTGTAGGCCAGCGTGGAGAATTGGCGGAAAGCACTGGCGGCTGCCTTCTATGATGAGGCTATTGAAAAGTTGGTACAACGCTATGACAAAAGTCTAAGTCAGAACGGCGACTATGTAGAGAAGTAGCTGAAAGGTGTAGCTAATTGTTAGAAGTAAAACATTTCTGATGTTCACTGTGGTTTCAATTTGGCAATCAATCGGACCTTACTTTTGGAATAACCCTCGTATATTCCATTACGTATTGATCCATATTCCATTACTTACCTGTTTCCTTCTCTGCTTTACATTCCGCATTCCAGATCAATCTGAGTTCCAGCCTTACGGTATGTACAAGACTATTTTCGTGATGATATGAAAACGAATTCCATTATTTTGCAGCAGAGGTACTGACGAAGTCTGATGTTCTTTCTAAAAGTTGTCTGCAGTCAAGTTCAAAACTTCTCTAATAAAAACATTTCTAAGAATATTTCCTCCATTTCAGCCAGCAGTTGTCTTTTGACTCGAGTGAAATATCTGTCTGCCAACTCATTATGTTCTCCTTACTTCGCGTGACTTCACTTCGTTCGCCTCTAAATACATTACTGCAATGCGGAAGATTTCCGATGCAGAGCTCGTGGCTGTAATTTTCCACTCAAATTTCTGAACCTTCCTGTCGCGCGGACGTTAACACTAATGCTTCCTGGTTTGCTATTTTTATGGCCCCTTTCTTGAAATGTGTTTTGTGGCATTGTCTCACTTCTGTCATAAAAACCTTTTTTTTCCCTTTAGGCATTAGTGACATCGACTGCTCAAGCACATACAGAGATTCACATGTTCAACACTCGACCACCAACAAATATTTAGGAAGCTGCGCTGGTAACAAGTATTGCGCAAGATATTCTCGTGTTAACTTCAACCGTCGCAGTACTAAGGCAGCGTGAGGGAGGGGGAGCGCGTCTTTTGAAAATACAGTGATTTAGTTAGTTCCTTTATGTTTTTAAAGTCTGAAAAATATTTACTATTTTTAATGAATTCGTCTAGCAGATTCCATGATTTTTTTTCTTAACTTTTCTATTAAACTTAGCCAAAAAATTTCAATATTTTTAGTAGATGTCACTTCCACTAGTGAATATCATATTTAGTACTTTCAGGTTCAAGACATTAACTACACATCAATATTTCCTTAGTAAGTATGTTGGAGTAGAAGTTTACAACAATTAATGAAAATTGGATTTGTTAATACGTCTGTGGTGAGCGTAAAGTACCGTCGCAATTGGTTGAAATGGTTCAAATGGCTCTGAGCACTATGGGACTTAACATGTGAGGTCATCAGTCCCCTGGAACGTAGAACTACTTAAACCTAACTAACCTAAGGACATCACACACATCCATGCCCGAGGCAGGATTCGAACCTGCGACCGTAGCGTTCGTGCGGTTCCGGAATCATGCGCCTAGAACCGCTCGGCCACCGCGGCCGGCTCGCCACTGATAGTACATGTTATTCCAAGTGTATCCATGTAGACAAGTGTGTGCTAAAAGATGTTATCAGTTTCTGGATCCTACTTACACACCAGAAATAATATACATCAACAGCAGTCAGAGTGCTTCTTGAAGCTTTTTTATGTTGGGCATAAAGTACCTCCCCCCCCCCCCCCTTTTCAGGCAACGCGAGGTATGGAAAATATTTGTGTTCCTATAGTTACGGTAGATGTCATCACCGTTAACAAACATATTAGTCATCGGTTATCACATTATTGACACGGATACGTTAGGGAATATGGTGTGAAGTTTTATAGATGGTACTCATTATTTTGATTTTCATTTTTCATAAATGCTAATGCTTACATAATTTCTTGCTTAGTATTCTCGTTCCGCACACATGATGGCATCTTAAAGTTATTCATCTAGAAACAAGTATCTCGCAAAAAGCGTACTAGGAAATTTCGCAAAGTTCTTATTTGTTAAACATTGATATTAAAACAACGATCTTGTCGTTTGAAATAGAGTTATGCTGTTGCCTGCTGCAGAATAGTTACCCGTATTATAACGGATACAGTGATACAAGTTTTCAAGTTCTGTTAAAATTACTTGATATTTATGTTCCTCAGTTACTATTGCAGCCGAGTGAAAGACACACGATACGTCAGTTCATAAGACTCTAAACAGAAATGAGTTTGGCAATCGCTAGAAAGATGACTAGATCAAGGATTGAGAGGAAAAGTGTTCACGCCCTCTTTCAGGAATCTGCGTCGTCAAATTCGGCTGAGAGAGTTCGGAGCGCTCAGACCGCGTCGTGAACGGAGATAAATTAAAATTCATAAGGTTCAGTCTTAGTAGAATAACAGTGAGAAAATGGTGAGAAGCAGCTTGAAAAAGCGTTTTTCTTGGCGATAAGTCACTCCGTTTAAGTGAACGGTGGGATGTGTGTCCACCTTATGACCTGTACGTGGAAAAATTAGCTGTGAATCCTGGTGTCAATTTTGACTGCATTAGGAGATGTAATTACTCTCTATTAGGATTGGACTGCAACACGAAAAGAAAACGATGATCAAATGCTTTCGTGTATTAGAACCAGGAACTTTCATATTGCCGAGAACAGCTTTCAGAAAAGTACACTACTGGCCATTAAAATTGCTACACCACGAGAATGACGTGCTACAGACGCGAAATTTAACCGACAGGAAGAAGATGCTTTGGTATGCAAATGATTAGCTTTTCAGAGCATTCACACAAGGTTGGCGCCGGTGGCGACACCTACAACGTGCTGACATGAGGAAAGTTTGCAAGCGATTTCTCATACACAAACAGCAGCTGACCGGCGTTGCCTGGTGAAACGTTGTTGTGATGCCGCGTGTGAGGAGGAGAAATACGTACCATCACGTTTCCGACTTTGATAAAGGTCGGATTGTAGCCTATCGCGATTGCGGTTTATCGTATCGCGACATTGCTGCTCGCGTTGGTCGAGATCCAATGACTGTTAGCACAATATGGAATCGGTGGGTTCAGGAGGGTAATACGGAACGCCGTGCTAGATCCCAACGCCATCATATTAGTATCAGTCGAGATGACAGGCATCTTATTCGCATGGCTGTAACGGATGGTCCAGCCACGTGTCGATCCCTGAATCAATAGATGGAGACGTTTGCAACACAACAACCATCTGCACGAACAGTTCGACGACGTTTGCAGCAGCATGGACTATCAGCTCGGAGGACATGGCTACGGTTACCCTTGACGCTGCACCACAGACAGGAGCGCCTGCGATGGTGTACTCAACGACGAACCTGGGTGCACGAATGGCAAAATATAATTTGTTCGGATGAATCCAGTTTCTGTTTACAGCATCATGATGGTCGCATCCGTGTTTGGCGACATCGTGGTGAACGCCCATTGGAAGCATGTATTCGTCATCGCCATATTGGCGTATCACCCGTCGTGATGGTATAGGGTGCCATTGGTTACACGTCTCGGTCACCTCTTGTTCACATTGACGGCACTTTACCAGTGGTCGTTGTATTTCAGTTGTTTTACGACCCTTGGCTCTACCCTTTATTCGATCCCTGCGAAACGCTACATTTCAGCAGGATAATGAACGACCGCATGTTGCAGGTCCTGTAGGGGCCTTTCTGGATACAGAAAATATTCAGCTGCTGCCCTGGCCAGTACATTATCCAGATCTCTCACCAACTGAAAACGTCTGGTCAATGGTGGCCGAGCAACTGGCTCGTCACAATACGCCAGTCACTACTCTTGATGAACTGTGGTATCGTGTTGAAGCTGCATGGACAGCTGTACCTGTACACGCCATCCAAGCTCAGTTTGACTCAATGCCCAGGCGTCTCAAGTTCGTTATTACGGCCAGAGGTGGTTGTTCTGTGTGCTGATTTCTCAGGATCTATGCACCCAGATTGCGTGAAAATGTAATCACATCTCAGTTCTAGTATAATATATTTGTCCAATGAATACCCGTTTCTCATCTGCATTTCTTCTTGGTGTAGCAAATTTAATGGGCAGTAGTGTATGAATTCAGCTAAGAATTCAATGCAAATAACCACGAGCAACACACTGACACTTAGAGGGAAACTGGTATTGTTAAAAAATTACGAAACAAATATTGGTTTGTACGGAGTTGTGGACAACCTGCCGTTGCCGTAGAAGCTACATTTAACATCTCACTGCAGATACTGTTAAGGAAAACCTTTCGAGATAAGCTAGAGAGATATCAGAGAGATCCCTGCACTTATGAGAGTTCGATAGATGCGACAAAGGAGTGTGGTTGTGATGTCTTCTTACTACACGGCGATTCTGAAAGCTGATCGCAGCATCCAGCAGCCGTTACAAAGCTCCTACCTGAACCTGTTAGCTCGCGCCACTGTAAAAAGATGGCAGCTTATGACGACCGTCATTGCGTTTTCCTCTGCAAGACAATGAACAGCAAAACTGTAAGGAGATTCTAGGTGGCAAGTGCTTGTAACTGAATGTGATGAATGTTGGCGTTTTCCGAGTGTACTCTGTAACTACTGTAGGTATAACAGGGCGAGGCGTCCGCTGCCTAGAGTTTTATCACACCAGTGTAACCGGTCTTCGACAAGCCTAAACCGCAAAAAATTTGCGTCTCCTGTCAGATACTTAGAATGGAAGCAGCCGAGTTCTACCTATTGGGACATAGAGAGCAATTAATACCTTCGTTTCCCAGGTTATCCACAAAGCCTAGGCCTAGCCGACGCAACAGACAAGCTGTCTTTATCAAAATTCCTCTTTCAAGAACCAAGCGACGTTGAAATTTTCGGTCGATTCTAAAGCAGGTCGACATTTTTGAGAAACTGTAAAGTTCTCTCATGAAAATCGTATCGTAGATCATGTGCAGGGATACTGCTCTCTAGTACGAAAGGAATCTCGTCGCAATTGTACTTTTACTCTATAATTGTTCTTTACTGTGGAAATCTGCGTGTTCTACGCAGGCACATAAATAAAATTAACACCAAGAAATTTAATACACCAGAGTATTAATTGTTTAAAGAGATTAACATTCCTTACTGATTTCAATCTGATTTTAATAGTTTGAAGTTATTTTCTTTGTTATTTGATTTTGCGCAAGAACAAATGTAGGCATGTTGGTACTTGGCAAGTTGGGCTTGAGTTTCAGTGTCACATACTGTGAGGGTGAATGCAGAAGATCAGCAACAGGAGTTTTAGTATCAAACTAATTGTAAATATTGACGCTAATAACATCACAGTAGCTATGAATTGCTCACTGTAAGGAAAAACAATACACGAAAATAATCCCAGCCATCACATGTAAGCTATTAGCACACGAACAGGTGATATTCTGCTGAATGAAGACCCAAAGAGCACAATGTGATGGCAGACACAAGTAGTCAAGTAGTCTCTTAATAGATCCTTTATTATACGAGCATACGTTTAGTTCCGACTGCAGCTTACGTCACTTGTCAGTTGTATTACCCCAAGCATCCTTAGAAGCCTAATGATAAATTAGTAAAACTTATTATCCGAAACAAATATGACATTTTATAAAACATAATTTTAAACACAGGTTTTTTTCAACAAACTAGGTCACAGATGGTGAACTTGGTCAACAAGTCCGCAAAGTTGCAAGAAACAAATTTTTCTTAAATAAACAAAGAACTACAGCTCCAGTTGAAAAATGTTAAAGGAGAAAGTTCTAGAGTTAAAAAGATGTATAGATTGGCTTTTTCTGGAGATCACTTCCTTATGCTTCGAGATGTATCGACAAAAACGTTAAAATCGGACTCTCTATAACTCGTTAAATTTTGCGTTCCCATACTTGCTGCTTACTGTATAACCCGCCGTAAGTCAAAACCATGTCCTAGTATTATTGTATTGAAAATATAAATATTCAGTACTACCTTCCATCAGTGCAACGCTCTGAAATATTAATTACGTCCGGTTGTTTTTTTAATCTGTTAAAGTATGACAGCAATTTAATTTATTAAAAAAAGTTATTTTCATAAACCTGGTAGAATTTTGAACAGAGCATAACTTAATCATAACTAACACTTGGTTTAAGAATCATGAAAGAAGGTTGTGTACATGGAAGAACCCTGGAGATACTAAAAGGTATCAGATAGATTATATAATGGTAAGACAGAGATTTAGTAACCAGATTTTAAATTGTAAGACATTTCCAGGGGCGGATGTGGACTCTGACCACAATCTATTGGTTATGACCTGTAGATTAAAACTGAAGAAACTGCGAAAAGGTGGGAATTTAAGGAGATGGAACCTGGATAAACTGAAAGAACCAGAGATTGTACAGAGTTTCAGGGAGAGCATAAGGGAACAATTGACAGGAATGGAGGAAAGAAATACAGTAGAAGAAGAATGGGTAGCTTTGAGGGATGAAATAGTGAAGGCAGCAGAGGATCAAATAGGTAAAAAGACGAGGGCTCGTAGAAACCCTAGGGTAACAGAAGAAATATTGAATTTAATTGGTGAAAGCAGAAAATATAAAAATGCAGTAAATGAAGCAGGCAAAAAGGAATACAAACGTCTCAAAAATTATATCGACAGGAAGTGCAAAATGGCTAAGCAGGGATGGCTAGAGGACAAATGTAAGGATGTAGAGGCTTATCTCACTAGGGGTAAGATAGATACTGCCTACAGGAAAATTAGAGAGACCTTTGGAGAAAGAAGAACCACTTGCATGAATATCAAGAGCTCAGATGGAAACCCAGTTCTAAGCAAAGAAGGGAAAGCAGAAAGGTGGAAGGAGTATATAGAGGGTCTATACAAGGGCGATGTACTTGAGGACAATATTAGGGAAATGGAAGAGGATGTAGATGAAGATGAAATGGGAGATACGATACTGCGTGAAGAGTTTGACAGAGCACTGAAAGACCTGAGTCGAAACAAGGCCCCGGGAGTAGACAACATACCATTAGAACTATTGACGGTCTTGGGAGAGCCAGTCCTGACAAATCTCTACCATCTGGTGAGCACGATGTATGAGACAGGTGAAATACCCTCAGACATCAAGAAGAATATAATAAATCCAATCCCAAAGAAAGCAGGTGCTGACATGTGAAAATTACCAAACAATCAGTTCAATAAGTCACGGTTGCAAAATACTAACGCGAATTCTTTACGGGCGGATGGAAAAACTGGTAGAAGCTGACCTCGGGGAAGATCAGTTTGGATTCAGTAGAAATATTGGAACACGTGAGGCAATACTGACCCTACGACTTATCTTAGATCAAGATTAAGGAAAGGCAAACCTACGTTTCTAGCATTTGTAGATTTGGAGAAAGCTTTTGACAATGTTGATTGGAATACTCTATTTCAATTTGTGAAGGTGGCAGGGGCAAAATACAGGGAGCGAAGGCTATTTTCAATTTGTACAGAAAGCAGATGGTAGTTATAAGAGTCAAGGGGTATGAAAGGGAAGCAATGGTTGGGAAGGGAGTGAGACAGGGTTGTAGCCTACCCCCGATGTCATTCAATCTGTATATTGAGCAAGCAGTAAAGGAAACAAAAGAAAAGTTCGGAGTAGGTATTAAAATCCATGGAGAAGAAATAAAAACTTTGAGGTTCGCCGATGTCATAGGAGGTCTGTCAGAGACAGCAAAGGACTTGGAAGAGCAGTTGAACGGAATGGACAGTGTCTTGAAAGGAGGGTATAAGATGAACATCAACAAAAGCAAAACGAGGATAATGGACTGTAGTCGAATTAAGTCGGGTGTGCTGAGGGAATTAGATTAGGAAATGAGACACTTAAAGTAATAAATGAGTTTTGCTATTTGGGGAGCAAAATAACTGATGATGGTCAAAGTAGAGAAGATATAAAATGTAGACTGGCAATGGCAAGGAAAAAGTTTCTGAAGAAGAAAAATTTGTTAACATCGAGTATAGATTTAGATGTCAGGAAGTCGTTTCTGAAAGTATTTGTATGGAGTGTATCCATGTATGGAAGTGAAATGTGGACAAAAATAGAATAGAAGCTTTGGAAATGTGGTGCAACAGAAGAATGCTGAAGATTAGATGGGTAGATCACATAACTAATGAGGAGGTATTGAATAGAATTGGGGAGAAGGGGATCTTGTGGCACAACTTGACTAGGAGAAGGGATCGGTTGGTAGGACATGTACTGAGACATCGAGGGATTACCAATTTAGTATTGGAGGACAGCGTGGAGGGTAAAAATCGTAGGGGAGACCAAGAGATGTATACACTAAGCAGATTCAGAAGGATGTAGGTTGCAGTAGGTACTGGGAGATGAAGAAGCATCCACAGGATAGAGTAGCATGGAGAGCTGCATCAAACCAATTTTCAGGACTGAAGACCACTACAACAACAACATTTTCATGAAACGAAAATTGAGATAGTTTATAGAAAACATGCCCAACAAAAGTGCAAGTTCTTCAGTTACAACTTCCGTGCCGAGATCGTGGTCGATGTATAAAACTGCGTCCTGGCGTTTCGTCTCCACTACGAAAGACGTTTGAGGTAGTTTGAGAAGAACACATAGTTTGAGAAGAACACATAGTTTGAGAAGAAAACGTGTTGAAGACCATACCGGCCGTGAAAGACTATACTGTAAGAAAAGTGAAAGTTTTTCGAAGTCCTTTTTTTATCCTTACAGTTAATAAAACGGAAAAAATTAATAGTATGGTAACACAAATCTTTACGAAGATAATAAACCTAAAGCGAATCCAGGGCCATCTGCTGAGAAGATTTAGCTAATTATCGAGAGCGCTTTTTTAAAAAAAAAATATCTAACTCGAAAATAATTAGGAATTTTTAAGACTGTTTCTCGAGCCACTCTGCAGCAATTCTGGACGTGTGAAGTGTCGTATTGTCCTGCTGCAACTGCCCAAGTCCATAGAAATGCACAATGGACGTGAATGGATGAACGTCGTCAGACAGGACGCTTACGTACGTGTTGCCTGGCAGAGTCGTATCTAGGCAACAGGGGTCCCATATCACTCCAACTGCACACACCCCACACCATTACAGAGCGTCTACCAGCTTGAACAGTCCCCTGCTGACATGCAGGGTCCACGAATTTATGAAGTTATCTCCATTCCTGTACACGTCCATCCGCTCGATACAATTTGAAACGAGGAACCTCCGACCAGGCAACATGTTTCCAGTCATCGATAGTCCAATGTTGGTGTTGACGAACCCAGGCCAGGCGTAAAGCTTTGTGTCGTGCCGTCATCAAGGGTACGTGAGATGGCCTTCGGTTCTGAAAGCCCATATCGAGGATGTTATGTTGAATGGTTCGCGAGGTGACACTTGCTGATAGCCCAGCGTTGAAATACGTAGCAATTTATGGAAGGGATGCACTTCTGTCACGTTGAACGATTCTCTTCAGTCGTCGTTGGCCCCGTTCTCGTACCATCTTTTCCCGGCCACAGCGATGACGGAGATTTGATATTTAATCGGATTCGTGATACGTCGCAGGTTTTGTGTCCCATCGCTTGTGCGGCGATTATAATACCATGTAACATCACACCTAAATCTTGATAACCTGCCATAGTAGCAGTAGTAACAGATCCAACAACTGCACCAGACACTTGTCTTATATAGGCGTTGCTGACCGCAACGCCGTCTTCTGTCTGTTTACATACCTCTGAATTTCAATTCGCACGCCTATAGCGGTTTCTTTGGAGTTTCAGTGTAGCACCGCATCTCAGATCCTTCGATTTGCTATTGTTCCGGTTTCCTACACTCTATGTTTCACTAGCATACAATGCTATGCTGCAGCGTGCGTTCTCACAAACTTATTCCTCAAATAAAGACCAATGTCTGATACTTGCAAACTTCTCTTGGGCAGGAATGCCAGTTTTGCTAGTGTTAGTATGCTTTTTGTGTTCTCCTTGTTCCGTCAGTTTGTGGATTATTTTGCTGCCTAGGTGGCAGAATTCCTTAACTTTATCTACTTCGTGAGAACCCATTCTGATGCAAAGTTTCTCGCTGTTTTCATTTCTGCCACTTCATAACTTTCGTCTTTCTTCAATTCAGTCTCAATCGATATACTATACTCAACAGACCATTTCATTCAGCAAGTTCTGTACTTTTCTTCACTTAGAATAGCAAGGGCATGAGCTAATCTTAAAACTGATATCCTTTCATCCTGAAATTTAATCCCTTCTGGAACCTGTCTTGTGTTTCCTTGATTGCTTCTTTCTTCGTTCTTGGTAATACACTCTTACTGTTGCCTCTTCGTTCTTGTACATATTAAATATTACCATTCTTTTCCTATATCTTACCCCTATTTTTCTCAGAATTTCTAACATCTTTCACAATTTTACATTCTCGGGCGCTTTTTCAGATCGATAAAACCTATGAAAATGTCTTGAATTTTCTTCAGTCTTGCTTCCATTGTCAACCGCAACGTCAGAAGTGCCTTCCTCGTGCTTATACCTTTCCTTAAGTCAAAATGATCGTCGTCTCATTCTCAACTTTATTTTCCATTTTTCTGTATATTGTTCTGATTAGCAACTTAGATTGATGAGCTGTTAAGCTGACTGTACGATAATTTTCGAACTTGTAGGCTCTTCCCGTCTCCGGAATTGTGTGGATGAGGATCTTATATTGCCAGACTCTTACTTTGTACACACCGACGTGAATAATCATTTTGTTGCCACTTCCCCCAACAGTTTTAGAAATTCCGATGTAGTGTTGGGTACCTCTTCTGCCTTATTTCATTTTAAGCTGTCCAAAGCTCTTTTAAATTCTTACTCTAATACTGGATGCACTATCTCTTCTCTGACGATTCCTGTTTCTTCTTCCACCACGACGTCAGGGAAGTCTTCGCCTTCATAGAGGTCTTCATTGTACTCTTTCCGCGAAGCCACTCTCTCATCTGTATTTAAGGGTGGGATTCCCACTGCATTCATAATATTACTGCCTTTGTATTGATTTTTCTGTATGCTGTGCAGTCCTTCTGCTAATCTTTTTTTTCCGAACTCTTGGCCTCTTTCATGCAGCCATATCGCTTTGTCTTCCCTGAAATTTCTGTTAATTTCACTCCTAAGTAAATTGTACTTCTGTATTCCTGAATTTCCCCAACAGTTTTAGTACTTACTTCTTTCGTCGATTGCAGAGGTCAGTTAGTTTTTCTCCTCCCTCTCGATCCTTCTACGACGCCCATATTCTCCAGTAACCCTTTCTTCTACTCCTTCCCATACAACCACGTTCCAATTAGATTTACATCTACCTTTACATACTAAATTATCCGTTAAATATCCTCATATACTTTCTGCACCTCTTCATCTTCTGCTTCCAATGTCGGCATGTATTACTGAACTACTGTAGTCGGTCTTAGCTTGATGTTAACTCTGATGATCAATGCTGCCACTGAACTGTTCGCAGTTACTCCCTCTTTGTCCTGCCTTCCTATTTACAACATACGTATTCCCATTATAACTTTTTCTGCCGCTTTTGATATTACCCTATACCCATCTAGCGAGAAATTTTTGTCTTCTCCTCTCCATTTCAATTCACTGTCGCCCATTGTATTTAGACTGAGCCTCAGCATTTCACCCTGCAAATTTTCTACCTTCCCTGCCACGTCCACACTATGGACATTCTACGCCCCGAGTTGCATAACCTTAGACTTTCGTTGGTTAGGCAGCTTATCCCTAGTATTGTCAGAAAGCCTCTTCTACGAAGTTGACAACATAGCATTAGGAATGATGGGCCGGCTCTTACTATTTCGGAGAATTCCAGCCTTCAACAAGAAATAATCATCGAGGAAATAGTCAAGCTGTTTACAACATTCATAAAGAAGCTGCCGTAATGAAAATGATACTAAAGTACTTCTCATCATCACGCATCTTCTGTGCCATCGATAGCGAAATACTATAACTATTGAATACTCTCTTAAACTTATTGTATTTAGTTTTAACAGGAATGTGGATTATAGAGCAGTTGAATGGCAAGGTCAGCAAACTTTAGCCGAGAGAAAAACGGACCAGAACTGCTCGAAGAAGAAAAATATCAGAGAGAAATATCAAACGCACCTGCTAACACTCGATAATTTCACGACGTAAGACAAGACAGAGACGATGATGGCCTGAAGTTAATGATCAGATCAATTTTTTCATTGAAAGAACGAAATATAATTTCAAGAAAAAGAAAAACATTTCAATTCTAGATAGTTTCATGGCTTCTTACGAAACTCAATCCACATAGCCCTCGCGACTGATCATATACGTCATCCTACGACACATAAAACAGCAAAGGAAGCACAGCTTATTTACCTACATCCACTGAATTATACGCCACAATCAGGAGTCTCCCTAAGTTATATTTCCAGTTCTGAAATCAGGAAAATAGCGTTACATTAGGAATTCATATCGGCCGATACCGTACCACCATTTTGGTAACGACACCGGTTAATGAACAATGCAAATACTGGATTAAGTATTGCGAAATTTTCTACAAAATACTGTGGGTATTTACAAAAGTGCAAGCACTATGGATAATGTTAGCAATTTAACGACGCTCATGAAGCTAACTCTCTGATCCATTAAAGTTGACACCGGCCTGTTTATGAACAGCGCCGGAGCGGTTCGACAACGCGCTATAGTGGAGGCAAGTTCTGGAAGTCCATTTACTTTTAATCCCAAATTACGTTGACACTCGAATGACGTGGTGGAGTCGCCGGGGAGGGGGGATGTCAGTTTCGGGGACAGTGCGCGGAGTAGTGTGTTTGCTTCCATTTGATTATCACGTCGAAGACACCAAAATAATGCATATACAAATTACACTTTTGTGGAAAACGATTGCAGTGAAAGAACAAAAATCACTAAACATTGCATTTAACTTGTCACCGAAGAAATACTTGAATCGACGTTTGTTTCAAGAACATGTCGCGCCAATGGTATAGCTGCACTTCAAAATAAATGCAAGTTATAGAACTGCATAAAATGCAGTCGTCAGTTGCAACTGACGATTGACTTTTGTTCTGAAATATGCACTACAGCTGTTAAAAATTACAGCCATGAATAAAATAGCAAACTTTTTCCCAAATATACATCATGAACGTTACTGCAATACAAAATACGTGGGATGGAGTTGAACTCCATATCACGTTTCCTTCTTTCGTTACTTTTGGTAATCTATACAAAAATGTATAACATATCGGTGAATGCTCTTCCCACCTAAGTGCAATAAGCAACTTTGAAATTTTATATTCCCAGGTGCAATTTTAATTACTGACCAGCTTGTTGTCGACAGAGTAAATAATTTCTGACAACACCGAAAGTGATTACTCAGCTCTGCTGAACACACGGAGTATTAAATGTAATAAGCCATCTTTCAGCCTTAAAGACTGTGACGTACATACTCTCTAGGTGATATCGATAACATACGAGGATTACTGCTGTATAGGGCTCCATCTATGAGAGGTACCCGTCGCTCACACTGTTCATCGCCTGTATGGACGAGGCCAAACGAGTTTAATACAGTCATTTGCCTTCCTGAAGACCCGATGCGTAGATCAACCGTAGCGGGGCTAACGAGTTTTTTCTCATTTGTTTGTTCTTCTTACGTTTCACTTTACTGGTATACGTATTCAACCACATTTACTTACGAGCTCAACCAGTGAGCTGAGCTATTTTGTTTTATATGATCTGGCGGTGTGCTACAGAACACCGCCTTACTGGGAACCGCCCCACCCCCCAGTACCCTCTCCTCCTTAATGACCGTCCCTTTCCTGACAACCTCAGTAAGGCCAACCACTTTGCCTCCCACCTCTCTGATGTTTTTTCCATCCCAGATGATCCCCACCTTGATTATTCCCTCTTCCCTGATGTCGTGGACCGTACGGATACCTCTGTTCCTCCCCTTGCTCCTAGCTTCCAGTACTTGGGCCACACCCCACCATCTGCACTTAACACTCCCATCACTACACAGGACATCAGCCTCACACTCCGCACTAAACGAAACACTGCTCCCGGCCACGACTGCGTTACCTACCGCCACCTCAAACACTGCCCTCCCTCCTCTCTTCCCTCCTTGCCGCCCTCTACAATGTCATCCTTGCCACTGGCTTCTATCCCGACCTGTGGAAAACCTCCCGTATCCTGATGTTCTCCAAACCCAATAAGCCTCCATCTGATGCCTCTTCCTATCGTCCTATCTGTCTCACGTCGGTGTTCAGCAAGCTCTTGGAATCCATCCTTTCCCGGCGCATCCATCTCCACCTCCACCAAAACCACCTCCTCCCAAACACCCAATGTGGCTTTCGACCTTCCTTCTCTGCTGATGACCAACTCCTCCGCCTCACTCATCTCCTCTCCCTCCAGCTTAACTCCCGTCGCTCCGCCATTTTTGTCTCCCTTGACCTTGAAAAGGCCTACGACCGTGTCTGGCATCCCGGTCTCCTGTTTAAACTCCAAACCTACGCCCTTCCTATCAACTACATCCGTCTGGTGGCCTCTTTCCTCTCCCGCCGCCCCTCCTACGTTACCATCCATCATGCCAATTCCCGCACCTTCTATCCCTCTGCCGGTGTGCCCCAGGGCTCTGTCCTCTCCCCTCTCCTCTACCTCCTGTACACGGCCGATGTGCCCCAACCCCCCCCTCCAGTGCACCTCTTGCAATATGCTGATGACACCGCATTCCTCGCCCTCGCTCCTACCCTCCAACGGTCCCAACGCCTTCTCCAGCATCACCTTGACCTTTTTTCTGCATGGTGTAACCAATGGCTCCTGAAACTCAATCCTTCCAAGACCCAGGCAATCATCGTAGGTCGTACCACTCGCTCCTTCCAGCTCCTGGATTTCTCCCTTACTGTCTGCGCACGTCCTGTCCGTCTCACCCCCACCCTCACCTACCTTGGCCTCACCATTGACCGTCACCTCACCTGGATCCCTCATCTCCGATCCATCCAATCCAAAGCCCACAACCGCCTCCGCCTCCTCAAACTCCTCTCTGGCCGGACATGGGGGTTGCACCCCTCCACCATCCTCCACACCTACAAATCCTTAATCCGTCCCATCCTCTGTTATGCCAGTCCTGCCTGGATATCTGCCCCCCCCAAATTCTATCAGTCCCTCCAGATCCTTGAGCGTCATGCACTCCGCCTCGCCTTCCGTATCCGCCTCCCGTCCCCCACGCGGATCCTCTATGATCTCATTCCTTTCCCCCATCTGCTCCTCTTCCTTGAACATATCCGCATCCTCTACACCTCCCGCCGTCTTGAACCCCCTCACCCCCTGGTTGCTCCTCTCCTCTCTCATCCTTGCCCCCTGCCACGTCTTCACCATTGTGTCCCCCCTACCCTCCATCTCTACACCCTCCATCTCCTTTCCCAAGGTGGCTTCCGTCAGCTCCCCCTCCCGGATGATGCCCTCTCTCGCTCCATTTATCCTTCCTATCAACTCTGATCCTCCCTCCCCCTCCTTTCCTCTGTCCTTTCCCTGGGCTCCCTCTTCCCCCCCCCCCCTTCCGTCCTGTTTCCTCCCCACTACAGCACTCCCTACCTCCCTTCTCCCCCCCAGTCCTTTTGTATTCCCCTCCTCTGCCTACCCCCCTCCCTGTCGCGTCTGCCCCCTACCCCTCTTCTGGGTCCTCATCCTCCATCAGCTCCTTTCCCGGTTGCCCCCCCCCCCTTCGCTTTTCCTCTCCTTCCCCCCCGTTTGTTTTCCCATCTCCTGTCCAGTTTCCCCCCACCTGCTCTCGACTGTGGTGTCACCTTTGCCGACTTTTTCGTGCTGTGTTCTAGTGCCTATTCAGTGTTGTGTTGCGAACAGAAACCATGCTGTCGCTGGGTGTGAATTTTATATACTTTGCGAACAGAATCCAGACTGTCGCCGTGTGTTTTTAACTGTCTATTGTTTTCCCTGTCTGCTCCGTATGTATTTTTATTCGCTTCATCATCCCTCTGTTGCTTGTTTTAATTTCCCCATTTTCTTTTCACCTTGTTACTCACTAAGTCCCCGATTTTATCGCCTGTTTTTTATTTTTATTATTATTTATTCTCCTGCTCTTTGTCAGAAAATCTGTAGGCTGCAGAGCGGCGTCCTAAGCTGCTGCCAGCCCGCCCCCCTTTGGGGGGAATTGAAATTCAATAAAGGAAAAAAAAAAAAAAAGCTACGGAACTGTGACGCGAAGTTTTAAAAATCTGCCAGGATTGCAGACAATATATCACAAAAATAAGTAGCTTCAAATTTTTCAAGGTAATAGTTAAAACCTTATCCTTCGTTTTTCCAACTGGATAACAGAAGGATCAATACTCTGTAAGTTCTATAAATAGAACAATGAACGAAGGGACTTCAGGAAGTCATTTACACATTGTTACCGGAGGTCAAGTAACTTTTATTGTATGCTGTCCAGCACATCAAAGTTGCACAGATACATGACCTAATTTTCCAGCACGGTCACCAACTCTTTCGAAAGTACGGTCGGAGAGTTCTACCAATTGTTCAGATTCTCGATGATACAAATCCGATGCTTGGACACGGACCCATGTACGGTCTTGCTCGAATTTTTCTGACCATTTCACTAAGGATGGACGCGCCGTTACATTTAGTCGATATACCGCCAGAATGTTACCGTAAATCTATGTGCAACTTTGAAGCTTCACCTACGAGTACCGTACTGCCCGGCGTGATTCAGCTTCGGAGTACGTTTCCATTTGCCGCTCCATTTCAGCCACACAATGTGGTGCACCTGTTATCTGTGCGAACCAGAGCTGTGTTTGCAGGAAACCCGGAACATTTACTCTCCCCTGGCAGTACGCCACTTTTGTTGCACAGTGGTCTTAGCTTGGGAAGACACGTGGAACTTACTCTCAGAAGGCACTACGTGCTGTACATCTTGTACTCCTTACCTCATTACGTAGTATAGCAAATGGTCAGGCTATTCGACTAGTAGAGTGGTGTAGAACGTTGGCAGTTCTTAGGTGAATGAATACCTCTTGTATGTAAGTTTTTCTTACTTTCTCGTTATAACGATGGTTGTGGCTATTATGTTTGTCGTGATATTACACATAGTTTACAGTAAAGTAGTGTGTGTTACTTTTCGTATACATTCACTTGAAAAGAGACGTCTTCCGAAACAAGTAGTAAAATGGAGCGAATCGAATTCAGAGGCAGTGATTTAAATAAACCGTGAAGAGTTCTCAAGCTAAGGTTTCGAACATCTAGCTATGGTATTACAGACAAAGTTCTTATATATGTAGTTCAGTTGTTGCCGGCCGCAGTGGCCGAGTGGTTAAAGGCGCTACAGTCTGGAACCGCACGACCGCTACGGTCGCAGGTTCGAGTCCTGCCTCGGGCATGGATGTGTGTGATGCCCTTAGGTTAGTTAGGTTTAAGTAGTTCTAAGTTCTAGGGGACTTATGACCACAGCAGTTGAGTCCCATAGTGCTCAGAGCCATTTTTTTTTAGTTCAGTTGTTTGCTGCAACCGAGCGAACGCAGTGGGAGTGGAGAATTTTCCCAAAATTTTGTTTGAACATGGGTTTACCACCACTAGAAATTTTTCGAATATTTGTCATCACGGATTCCACGTCATGAATTACTTTCCGTTTTTGTGAAACGGACTTAAGGGTGAAATTGTGCAGTTCTACTCAGAACAAATTCAGAAACTGACGGTCTCAAACAGTCATGGTGTCATAAAAACGGCTTCATGTAGTTCAGTAGACCAACGCAAAAAGAACCCGTTTAGTTAAATTTTGGGAAAAATGTTGACGGATTAGCTTTACGTAGGAGGAAGCACGTGGGGAAAGTCTGTTTTCGACTTGTTCAGACTAGTTCAGGAAGGAAAGGGCTGTTGATGACGTGCCACGTTCCTGTGGACCGTCAAAGGGGAAAGGACAGACGACGTTTAACATCGCGATGGTTGCTAACACAAATACGGGAACAGGCTCTGAGATTGATAGCGGAGTAACAGAGGATAAGTTAGAAAACTGCAAATGCCGTTATTTATTTAGATTTGAGCGCCACACATTGATCAAATTGCGCAACGCAAGATTTCACACACACAGGGAGGAACACCTCATGATATATTGTGCCTTACTGCCCAATTTCCACATCTCCTGCTCCTGGAAGTGCCCATATTTCTTTTCCCACCGCCTCCCACAGAATGTATGATTTATTCTGTGCAGAATATTCCCTACTTGCCAAAATCAGACACTCACTATGCTTGTAGCAATGTCATGTACCTTATCTCTCCCTCCACCCCACCATACAAGCGGCTGTCTGCTGTCAGTTAATGTCTGTTGACATGCCGCACGTGTGGACACACGGCGCCTAATCACATTCTGGGAATGCAATACTTACGAAAATACCTTCTTTCCTTTCCTTTAAGTCCGCAGCTCGTGGTCGTGCGGTAGCGTTATCGCTTCCCACGCCCGGGTTCCCGGGTTCGATTCCCGGCGGGGTCAGGGATTTTCTCTGCCTCGTGATGACTGGGTGTTGTGTGATGTCCTTAGGTTAGTTAGGTTTAAGTAGTTCTAAGTTCTAGGGGACTGATGACCATAGATGCTAAGTCCCATAGTGCTCAGAGCCTTTCCTTTAAATAAAGAGCAGACTTATCCAAACCTATTATCCGTATATTTTCTTGGCATATCTCACTGGTTTATAACAGGCATAATACAAATTCACTATTATTTGGCTAAAATTCCGTTTTATGAATGGTTTTCCCAAGTAAGGCTACTGTGTCAATTAATCCTGATTCACATGTAAACCTTAACTGTGCATGTCTTACTACGTATTCATAACAGTTCCTACAATTTCCAGATGTGCAGGTGTGAGACTTCTTTTTGGGGTAACAGGTGCACAAATGTTCGTATATCAGTTTTTGTAGAATGAATGACGAATTTGTTTTATTATCCCTTAAATTCTGGCAGGTTTGTCTTGGGGTGGATAATGGTTGATATTTTAGGAAACTGATGTTTAGGTTTTTAATGGTAAGTTGTTTATTTATACCTCAGTCTATCCTACAGACGTTTTCAGTGGTATTGCTCCTTCAGCCTTTTGACACGATGGAACCGAAATCTTGCGTTGGGCTGATGTGGTCAGTGGTTACTGACTCGACCCAGCAAAATATTTTCCTCCCCTGTTCATTTCTACCCTTTTTTCTGTGCCACTCACGCTATTACATTTTTCCTCTTTTGTCGAAGAAGGAAATTTCACGCTAATTTCTTCCGACAATAGCAGTTTTTCCTACCTCGTCTCTCCACCAACATCACTAAGGCATCATATCTCCCTTCTTACGGTGTTGAACTAGTAGCCATTGAGGCTCTGTTGTGAGAGCGTATTATCCTCCCCCCCCCCCCCCCCCCCCCGCCCCCCCCCCCACTATCTACCCTGTAATGTTTGTAATCTGATTCAACATTTTGTAGGTTATTCACATCATATTGTCTTAAGGTAGTGTCACCCCTCTGTATTTGCAGTTCCGGCCGGAGTGGCCGTGCGGTTCTAGGCGCTACAGCCTGGAACCAAGCGACCGCTACGGTCACAGGTTCGAATCCTGGCTTGGGCATGGATGTGTGTGATGTGCTTAGGTTAGTTAGGTTTAATTAGTTCTAAGTTCTAGGCGACTGATGAACTCAGAAGTTAAGTCGCATAGTGCTCAGAACCATTTTTTTTTTTTTTTTTTTTTTGTAGTGCTTTCAGTCTTAGGGAAGCTTCAGTTGTGCCTTGTTCGGTAAAATAGTAAACTTGGGTTTTATTTATTGTGGAATTTATCCATTTTTCATCAGACAGTATCAGTCTGGTTTTAATACGTAGTATTCTGATTTTTAATAAGTGTTAAGGGTAGTGGTTGTTACACTGATCTCAGTCATTTTAAGTAGTGTGTTAGAAGACATTTTGTATTCCTTCATTCATGATGGCTGTTGGTATGGTCTATTCTATGTTAATTAGTAAAGGTTGTTTTATGGCAGCTGAAGATAGGACTATATCAGAATTTAGAAACTGATTTGTAACTTAAAAGCTTATCTTTACTATCTGGTACGAACCATCTGAGATTGGATAGTAACGTCATTTCAATTGCTAAGATTAGTTTCTGGACACTTATTATAAAATTTTGTTTAGGAGTTTAGGAATTCTATGCTATATAAATGCTTACTTCTCTCCTACTTCGACAATGTAGTTTGCTATGCTTTGTGTACAATTTCAATATGTAGTATTTCCATTTATGACAGTCGAAGACATATGATTTTATGTGAGCTCCCCCATTAATACTAAATGAAATTCAATGTAGCACACTCCTTCCACGGACTGTAAGCTCACTTTGGGCAATTTGTATGCCTGTAAAATTGTGTAGGTTCACAAAGCCATGTGGCCTCCTCTTCCACAGAATGGGGAATGATGCGCAGGATATCTAGCTAGTCTGGGAATACTTAGATTTTCATGTAAAATTATATTTCATATTTATTGCATAGAGTCTTTCAAGCACACATCCAGCACAAGCACATTCAGAGTTTGAGGAAACCGCACGTCACATTTCTGGTGTCCTGCCCAATAAACTAGTTACACGTAGTATTGTGTTTAACCAACTCGAGGAGTGACCATGGGGTGACATGGTATCTTCTGAGACCGCTGTGGGCAAACTCTTTTTTTCTGTTTAATATGTACCTCCTAGTTAAGTCGTCACCCTATACTTGTGCCCCAGGCACACCCAACTTCAACTCTGCATTGAGTACTGGGAATACAATGGAATGAAGGCATGCTGAAAAGCAATGCATCTGAATTTTTTCTGAGAATTCTCTTAGATGTTTTCAAACAAAACAAATTTTATTAACGTTCAATATGTTTATTCTTCATGTGTCCGTATTTAATTTTCGCCAGTCACTCTGGCTACGAAAACATTTGTCCCGTCGAGAGACTAGTTTGTTGATACTGTCACTGTAGAAAGACTGGCATTGTTGAAGGAGAAACGTCTTCACATCTGCTTCCACCGTATCATCACTATCAAACTAAAGTCCTCGAAGATGTTCTTTAAGTTTTGGAAACAGATGAAAATCGGATTTCGGCCGAGTTAGGACTGTATGGAGAATGATCGATGACAGTGACCTCAAGGCGTAGTTTACCCTTTTGTTTTACTACCTACCTAGCGATAACCGAGCATTCCGTTCACATCTGCTGCCCACACTGACGGAAAAAATATCTCAACACGAGGAAGAAGGTGTGTGACATGAACGAAAGTTGGTAAGTGTGTTTCTACATCTTAAAGATAATGACTGTTCAAAATTGGCGCCAGTCACTTAAGAGTGGCTCCAGTAACACCACTATGAGGATACAAATCTGGCTTGCTGTAACGTTCGTGAGTGTTATTTGCATTTGAGATTGTTAGTTAGCTTTGAGATTGGACATGGTGAGCCGATGTTAGTCAATATTACCTTTAAGTCAACAAAGACCCCATTCTCAACATCTCAGTGAGTTTGAATGGGATCTTGCGATGCGGGTACAAGCTGGATGTTCCTTCTGCAATGGTGCAGAAAGATTTGGCGGAAATGCGGCCTATCGTGTTCGGCATGTGGATCTGGTGCCTCGAACTGGATCTGCAGCAGAAATTTGAGCGGCAGTTGGAACTGCAGTGAGTGACATAACGAACTGTTACAACTCAGTTACTTCAAGGATGGCTCCGAACCAGATGACCTGTGGCGCGCATTCAGTGGGAACCACAGTGACATAACGAAATGGTCTTTCTTCTTTGTCATGTCTTCTGACTGGTTTGATACGGCCCACCACGAATTCCGCAACTGTGCCAACTTCTTCATCTCAGCGTAGCAGTAGCAACATACGTCCTCAAATATTTGGTGTATTTATTCCAATCTCTGTCTTCCTCTACAGTTTTGGCCCTCTACAGTTTTAGCCCTCTACAGCTCCCTCCAGTACCGTGGAAGTCATTCCTTAATGTGTTAATAGATTTCCTAACATTCTGTTCCTTCTCCTTCTCAATATTTTCCACATATTCCTTACCTCTCCGATTCTGCGCAGACCTCCACATTCCTTACCGTATCAGTCCAACAAATTTTCAACGTTCGTCTGTGACACCACATTTCAAATGCTTGGATTCTCTTCTTTGCCGGTTTTCCCACAGTCCATGTTTCACTACCATACAATTCAGTGCTCCGAACGTACAATCTCAGAAATTTCTTCCTCAAATTAAGGCATATGTTTGTTTCTAGGAGACTTCTCTTGACCATGAATGCCCTTTTCGCCAGTGCTAGTCTCCTTTTGATGTCCTCCTTGTTCCGTCCGTCAGTGACTATTTTCCTTCCAAGGCAACAGAATTCATTAACTTCATCTACTTTGTGATCATCAATCATGATGTTAAGTTTCTCGCTTTTCTCATTTCTGTTTGTTCTCATTACTTTCGTCTTTCTTCGGTTTATTCTTAGTCCATATTCTGTAATCATTAAACTTTCATTCCATTCAGCAAATCATGCAATTATTCTTCACTTTCACTCAGGAAAGCAATGTCAGCAACGAATAGTATCATTGATATCCTTTCACCTTGAATTTTAATCCCACTCCTAAAGACTTTTATTTTCATTATTGCTTCTTCGATGTTCAGATTGAAGATCGAGGGCAAAAGAACTGTTACAAATTGGCTGCTTCAAGAACATCTCCGAGCCAGGCGCCTTGCACAGTGGAATCCACAGAACTCAAACCACCGCAATTTGCGACTACCGCGGTGTCAGACGAGAGATCAATGGAGGGAAGGGTGGAGGTCTGTTGTGTTTCTTGATAGAAGTTTAGTAACGATCGGGACCAGGGTGTTGGTAGGAGGAGGGCAGTTGAGGGCCTGCAACGAGCCTGCCTGCGTGGTAGACATGCTAGACGAACACCTGGAGCTATGGTCTGTGGCGGATTTCTTAAGATGGCAGGACCACTCTTGTGGTTATTGCACGCATTGTGAGTCAGTCTGGCGCCGGCAGCACTGGCTGAGCGCTTCTAGGCACTTCAGTCTGGAGCCGCGCGACCGCTACGGTAGCAGGTTCGAATCCTGCCTCGGGCATGGATGTGTGTGATGTCCTTAGGTCTGTTATGTTTAAGTAGTTCTGTGTGTTATATTGCTAGAGAAGGCCGAAATGCACGCTATAAGCTCACGCAGGATGGCGTGAGGTCTGAAACAGGATATGTAATGAATGCTATAAAGAAAAGTACGTAGCTGCTGGAATACTTAACTTTAATCCATCCTTGTTGTATACATCGTTCTTGATGAGACATGCTTCATACGATAACTATCAATTGCTATGGCGCCTTGCTAGGTCGTAGCCATTGACTTAGCTGAAGGCTATTCTAACTATCTTCTCTGCAAATAAACGAGGCTTCGTCAGTGTTGCATCGCTAGCTAAGTCGTCCGTACAACTGGGGCGAGTGCTAGTAAGTCTCTCGAGACCTGCCGTGTGGTGGCGCTCGGTCTGCGATCACTGACAGTGGCGACACGCGGGTCCGACATGTACTAATGGACCGCGCCCGATTTAAAGCTACCACCTAGCAAGTGTGGTGTCTGGCGGTGACACCACACTCCTCCCCAGCAAATCGGCGAACGGTCGTGTTATACGGCTTCCGCCCGCCGTGGGGAGGACCCCATGTTAAAGTCTGCGATGAGGTGGGGAGCAGCCTAACAACAGGCGAGGCTGTGCCACCCGCACCCGGCCATTCGGTCCGAGGGGAGCTAGGAAACGCCTGAAAACCTAGTCCAGGGTGCACGCCAACATGCGGTGTATGCGCCCGTAAAGGGACAGGAGGGGCCGAAGGGTCGACCTCCATCGCGCCGGGGTACCCGACGCGCGAAGACGCCAAGTGGTCCGGAGCGGGCAAGAGTTCCATGGCGGAGGACAGCTGGTCACGGGAAGCGAACGGCGGCGCGTGACCCAGGGAGGCGCTTGGTGGCTGCAGCGAAGCGTCCACTGCGGGCGTCGCCGGCGGGGGAACAGGCGGCGGCGGCGGCGGCGGCGGCGGCGGCGCGTCGCCATGGGGCAAAATGGAAGGCAGCGTCGGTAACACCTGGGGATGAGGCGAGCCAGTAGATGGGTCCCCAGGGCGCTGACCGGACGGCACCGTCGCTGAAAGCAGACAGGGAGCGGCAGAACCCGTGCGACGCCAGAGGTGCAGCTGATTGAGATGCCGACGCACCTCACCAGAGGCCCCCAAAAAATACATCGCGCGGCCGAAGCAGCGAAGAATGCGCCCTGCGAGCCAACGCCGTGAACCGCGATAGTTGCGATAGTATACAACGTCGCCAGGAGCAAAAGCAGGCGTCTGCCGCTGCACAGGAACCTGATGCGGCGGATGCAGCAAAGACATCAAGGTTCGATGAGGACGACCATGGAGCAACTCAGCCGGCGAGCGACCATCTCGGGGCTGAGAGCGATACGAAGACAAAAAGAGCAATAACGCGTCCTCCCGCGAATGCGACTCTTTCAGCTTCAACATCTGTGACTTGAAAGTCCGACCAATCGTTCAGCGGCATCGTTTGACTGAGGCGAAAACGACGCGGATGTCAGATGTTGAATACCATTAGCCTTGCAGAATGACTGAAATTCTGCAGACATAAATTGTGGGCCATTGTCGGAAACAATAGTCTTCACACGTTCAATCACCCCTTGCGATTCCAAATCGTGTAATGTTCTTGCGACCTCATCACGCAATGCGTGGGGAACATTGCGCGCTCTGAAAAATTTTGGTTGCGCGTTTACTTTCAGTTCCAAATGTGCGTTATAGTTCGTAGCGCAACCGAGGTCCGGTGCAAAAATGTCTGCAAACTCTTCACATAGACTAGAAACACTGGCTGAAGGCACAGTCTGGTTCACTGACAGGACCTGATTGACGATAGACAAGTTAAACAACTGAAATAAATCTAAACCAAACAAGTTCACTGCAGAAGAAGAACAAAGGACGTAAAATGACACAAGTTTTGTTTGTCCCTTGTATGTTGCAAGAAGGCTGCACCGTCCTAACACAGGGATCTTGTGACCTGAATATGTAGTTAGCTTAACATTTGCGGCACGCACCGGAGGTTTGCCCAGTTGTTTGTACGTGTCGTGATTGATGAGTGAAACTGCAGCTCCAGTATCGAGCTGGAATGGGATCACGTTGCCATTAAAGTCGAAGTCTACAAAAAGTTTATTGTCCTGCTGACGACAAGAGCGACTGTCTCGTGCAACGTGAACAGACACTGGTACAGAATCACTTGCTAATTGACGTGATTTCCGGCGACGTCGACGCACACTTTTTTGTGGGACAAACACAGTCACTGTTAGAGACAGTAGCACTGGGCAGAGTGGAATTAACTACATGAATGTCCATGGGCGAAGGTTCACGAGCCTGAGCATTCTTGGTACGATTCCGGCGCGAAGCAAAGGGCCTGGAATCGTTGTGAGTGTCCTTTCGGAGCTTTTTCTGGCAAACACTTTGAACACTTCCTTTCTTATTACAGTAAAAGCAAATAGCTTGGCGTGACGGGCAATTCTCACGCGAATGTCTAGTAGCACACCGCGGGCATGATTTGAGCACTGCATTTGCTTGCTGCCGCGGGACACGTGGTTGATACCTGGGCGGCAGCTGCGCGGACGAGCGCGAGGGCTGTTTACAGTTCCGTGCAGCTCGCCCGCCGGGCCGGTTAACGTGACACACAGCTGGCGAAGTTGAAAATGATTCCTGAGCAAAGTCAAGTGTGTCTTGCCTATCCAATATGTCTATCACTTGTTGAAGGGAGGGATTGACTAGTTTCAAAATTTGCTCCCGTATACGAACATCAGAAATGTTCTGTGCAAGTGCATCACGTACCATTGTATCTGAATAAGGGAGTCCACATTCACACTCAAAAGCACAATCCCTAGTAAGGCCTTGCAATGTTGCAACCCACTCCCTATTAGTCTGACCGGCTGTACGTTTTGTACGGAAGAACGTATACCTTTTTGCAACGACATTGACTGTGTTTTTGAAATATGCATCCAATGCCGACAAAATTTCTTCGTAGGACAGAGTTGCTACGTCGCGTCGGGGAAATAATTTCACTATCACACGGTACGTTTGCACCCCTACATACGCCAATAAATGAGGCTGCCGCTCGTTACCTTGAATTCTGTAGGCGGCGAGATGAAATCCAAATTGGCGTGACCACTCCGTCCAGGTTTCCAACTCCGCATCGTAGTGCCGAAACGGGGGTGCAACAGCATGTTGTGGCTGTGGTTGCGGTGAAGCGGCGGCCGCCGCATTGTTTTGCATTGCACGTTGACACTGGACGAGCTGTCCAAGGGCATCCAATAACGCCTGGTCTGCTGATTCTGCAAGCGATAAAATTCGGACAGTACATCTGGAGATTGTGGCGAAGCCATGACAAGTAAATTAGAGCAATACGAACGCGAAATCCTCTTTTAAGACTCGTCGCCACTTGATATATTGCTAGAGAAGGCCGAAATGCACGCTATAGGCTCACGCAGGATGGCGTGAGGTCTGAAACAGGATATGTAATGAATGCTATAAAGAAAAGTACGTAGCTGCTGGAATACTTAACTTTAATCCATCATTTGTATACATCGTTCTTGATGAGACATGCTTCATACGATAACTATCAATTGCTATGGCGCCTTGCTAGGTCGTAGCCATTGACTTAGCTGAAGGCTATTCGAACTATCTTCTCTGCAAATAAACGAGGCTTCGTCAGTGTTGCATCGCTAGCTAAGTCTTCCGTACAACTGGGGCGAGTGCTAGTAAGTCTCTCGAGACCTGCCGTGTGGTGGCGCTCGGTCTGCGATCACTGACAGTGGCGACACGCGGGTCCGACATGTACTAATGGACCGCGCCCGATTTAAAGCTACCACCTAGCAAGTGTGGTGTCTGGCGGTGACACCACACTAAGTTCTAGAGGACTGATGACCTCAGATGTTAAATTCCATAGTGCTCAGAGCCATTTGAACCATTTGTCAGTCTGGTAATTCGACCTGTTGCGCCGCCAGTCGTGAACAGCATTACAGGGGGAATTTTCTAGCACCTACTCGAACACCAGACCTGTCTCCAATCGAGCACATGTGGGACATCCAAAACCAGCATTAATCGTCCCTATGTTGACCGACCAACTGCTACAGGGGTACCTTTATCCCAAAAACTGACATCCGGCAGCTGTACGGCACAATGCAAGCACGTGTGCATGCTCGAATTCAGCATTTTGGCGGTTAGAGCGGTTGTTAACGTACCAATATTACGCATGTGGAATGGTTTACTTCGCGCTTACGTTAAGTGTGATCTCGTATTGTTAACCACTTGAATATGTTACCTTGCATTTTAATTATTGCTAATTAATTAATTGCTGTTTTTTCGTCAGTAAATTAGAGAAATTTATACAATACTGAGCACTTGTAATTATTAAGCTGTTATACTACAACTAAGAAAAGAGCTGAATCAGTTTCTAAATCAGTGTTATGGAAGGAAATGGTACGTTAACGAATGCAGTCGTGTCAGAAACATCTCGCAGCCTTGATACAAGCAAACCACTAAATGCAGTAATTGTAATGACTGCATCCGGGACTTGTTAGCTCCGCTATGTTCGTGCATTGCAGCTGTTTCATGTACCTTGTCCCTTCTAAATGAGACGTTCAGCGAAATACAGTGTAAGAGAAGAAGCACGTAATTCCGAAGTATAGCTACAGCGTAGGGCACTACTGTGTTACGGCAAAATACGTGTTACTACACGTACTACTATTGATAATGTTCGGCGGCCGCTGTGGCCGAGCGGTTCTAGGCGCTTTAGTCCGAAACCGCGCTGCTGCTACGGTCGCAGATTCGAATCCTGCCTCGGGCATGGATGTGTGTGATGTCCTTAGGTTAGTTAGGTTTAAGTAGTTCTAAGTCTAGGGGACTGATGACCTCAGATGAAGTCCCATAGTGCTTCGAGCTATTTGAGCCGTTGATAATGTTCATCGTATGAGGGTACGTAAAGCAACCGGGAACATTGTCGAATACGATAGTTTTGGTGGTCTACGTCTTATGGTGTAGGAAGGCATAAGGATGCAAGGCCATATTGACGTCCAAGTCTTTGAACATACTTACTCACTGGTCAGCGTTATTGTGATACTGTATTTCTTCGTCATATGCGTCCTTTCGAGGCTGCATTCAGTCCCAACTTCGTTTTTATGGGTAAGAATGCGCGGCCTTATCGAACTGTACATTGCAGGAACTCTTGGAACGAGGGGATCTTCGGCGAATGGACCAGCCTGCCCGTTCTCCTCGAGCGTGTGTGGGACACGTTGGGCAGACGTATTGCTGCACGTTCACATGCACCAATGATCATCGAGCAGCTGGCAACCGCGGTGGTGAAGAAATGGAAGGCCCTACGTCAAGGACTTCTTAGTGGCCTTGTGACCAGCATGCCAGCACGTTGTAGAGAATGAATTCCGTTCCGTGGTGATCACTCACTCTATTAACCATCACGTCATCTCTTTCGTAATGTCCAGGGGACCATCATAATTCACAGTGAGTTCAGTGTAATTATGGACTTCAGTGTAACTACTGTCTTTGAACAAAAGTGCCATTTATACGATACCGCAGTGCCAGTATCGCTAAGAAGCGCGATGCACTGTTCCTACGGACGCCCATATTGTGTCGTTCTCCTTAACAACAAAGGTATTGCAGTATCGTATTTGGTCCCCGACACCAGTACGCGACTTTCAATTAAAATGTTCTCACATCTACAGATATTATTATGCGTACGAGTAAAGGTTGCGACATAGGAGCGACGACGTAGGCGAGTTTGAGTCCGACCGTAGATCGCGCACGGGTAACCAAAGCGACCGCTCACGTAAAGGTGGAAATTCTGTTTCGAATCCCAGTGTGGCACAAATTTTCACTGTCGTCATTCTCTTGTTGATGGCTGTTCGTATGCGCAAATGCATAGTGCAGTGTCTGTCTCTTTCCTTTCAGTTACCTTCTATATTAAACTGTGGTAGATCTTTCTACATGTTCTCCCAAGAGGAATGGTAAATAATCAGGAATATGGCAGGAACGATCAATTGAACCAGCAGGTTACTGAACTATTCGTCGAGAACAAAAACGGCAATTTTGAAGAATGCCTGTTTCACGTTATGTGGCGAAAGATCTGCTAGGCACTCTACGGTCAGGCATTCGACATGTCGGAAAGCGCAGATGGTATTCTTCGACAGCAACACGCGCACTACCATCCCAAAAGCTGGAAACATACACCTTATCTGCATACGCTTCATTAGCGCAGATGTGTAGCATTTTGTACAGCGCGTGTAGGAACACAGTTAACCAACGCCCTCATCTGATGCACTCTCAGTCCTTCGCATTACTTCACTCACAAGACACCCTTGACAATTGTGCGTTCAGCGGGCTAGTTTAATGGCAGAAAGACATTCCGATCAAAGAGGTAGGAAGTAACGAGATAGGTTCAGTTAAAATAAAAGATCGATGAGGCTGTGTAGATAAGACACATGTGTGTGAGCTACTTGACCAAAAACAGATTTGCGTTGTATGTGTTCTATCTCGGAAATCGTTCAGAATAGGGCAAATGAGCGTCCCTGTCATATCACTGATTAGTGACCATTCCTCCTGGAAGGTACTACGTATATATTCCAAGTTTAATCGCGATGTGTTACTCGGCAACAACACATCATGCAATAGTTACTTTCGTCCTAAAGTTTGGAACAGCGGGTTAGAAGGACAACAGTCACACACCATAAACGACAAGTACTTTCGCACAACTAAATATGACGAAAGTCAGAATTTCTCGATAGTGAGTCTTGGTTTACAACAGCTGACCAAGTAGCATTTACTCTTTTCCGTCATTGTTTTCGTTGTTTGACCAGGGATGGAGCAGGATTCCAAGTAGAAGTAAAAACATCAAGACTCTATTTTTAAGGTTACTTGCTAATCTCAACTGCTTTCTTAGTTGTGCTATCCCAACAGCCGTGAGTGCACGCCAGAATATCTATGTTGTTTTATGGCATAGAGTGACTGGTGCTAAGGCAGTAGTCTAAAATATCGTATTTTCTTGGCTGTCTGAACATGTGCACCCGTAGAAATATTGGCGGTTGTGAAAGACGTCACGCGATTGCGTTCCAGTAAATTATTAAAATATTTTATACGCCGGTTTTATTCCACGATTGTCACTACATCTTCCTGTCTTTTCTTTTGTTTTTAATTCACAGGAAAATGACCTTTTCGTAAGTCCTACATTTTTGTTGCTTGTTCTTCTTGAATCCAAGATCACGACCGATCGCACATATACATGTCTTGCATTTCTTGTTTTGAGTAATCAATACTTGCGTATGTATGTTTGTGTGTTTTACGCTGATGTGTATGTATCTTTCTTAGCTGTTGTAATCGACTGCTATATAAACCCTTCATATACACTCCATGTATTACAGTATTCATTTACGCGCATCCAGGTTGTTCCCCGAGTTTTATAATCTTATCAACTAACCCTGTTAGACTCCATTGGTTTTTTTTGTATTAAAAACCGTCCATTCACCATGTTAGACTTTTAATTAAAGCAGAAATTACATTTTTTGCTCTAGTTCGTTCCATCATATATATTGTGTACTGTCTACAACCAGGTTAATTACTTCCTTTGAGAAGGAAATTACCTTCTTTACATGCACATTGTCAGTTTAGACTTTTTGTAATGTTTCGTTGACATTTACGTTAAATGTTACACATTTTCTGTCCTTCATTACACCACGTATATATTCTGAGAAAAACAATATTCTTCATTTTTTTGATAGCATTTTCCACTATCTATCAATCTATCTCTTATAATGGATTCCTTATATTCGATGATTTCATTTCAGACATTCTGAGTTTATTTTCCTTTAAACTCGAGAAAACTCTAGAAGTTATTCGAAACTTGTGTTACCTCTTCAAGTCAGCTCCACTGCGCAATTCACGTTCCATGTTACTTAGCTGAACTTGTCCTAATTAAAGAGTTACGTCCAGTATTTCACTGTTACACGGGCGCCAGTGTGCTGCGCTATGCAGAGTAAGAACGCAGAGAGAGTAACTTTAGAAAATGATCCCGAATTTTATAGTTTCGATACGGTGGTAACTTCAAACATGTTTGTTTGACGGTGGTCAAGTAGACGTATGTTTATGATTATCATTAGAATGAATCCTGTACCTTTAATGGTCGCGTTCGTGTCTGATTTACATTATATTGGAAAAATTTTATCATAGGAATCATTCTGACAATAATTAGCTCTTCCTCAAATAAGTTTGTTTATTGAAGTAGACTTATGTTTATGATTATCATTAGAATTAATCCTGTACCTTTAATGGTCGCGTTCGTGTCTGTTTTGCATTATATTAGAAAAATTTTATCATAGGGATAATTCTGAGAAAAATTAGCTCTTCCTAAAATAAGTTTGTTTATTGAAACACCGATCACTTCTATCCATACATGTTTTCATGCGGTTGTTATCTTTTCTCTCTCTCTCTTTCCCTTAACATACCTTCTAGCAATCATTTAACTATGGAAGTAAGCTTACGTTCACAGTATTTGCGGATTAGTCCATATATTGTTTTGTTACGAGTAAGTTGCCGCAGGACCACACGCATAAAAAATAAATGATTACAGAACAAGAAAAGAAATCACATTCCGATATTATTTCCCGTTTGAGTGGGTCTAGGCGCTACAGTTCGGAACCGCGCGACTGCTACGGTCGCAGGTTCGAATCCTCTATCGGGCATGGATGTGTGTGATGTCCTTAGGTTAGTTAGGTTTAAGTAGTTCTAAGTTCTAGCTTACTGATGACCTCTGATGTTAAGTCCCACAATGCTCAGGGCCATTTGAATCATTTTTTGTTTTTTATTTCCCGTTTGTGTAGAAAACGCGTCCTTTGCATTTCTCCTCCATACGGTTCCTTGTTTTTCATGGATTCTGAATTTTGGGTCATCTTGTGTGAGGTTTTTGGGGAAAAACAATGTGACAGCCACTGACTGGGTGATGCAAGTGGAAGGGGTTTCAAAACTGAATAATTTTAGGTACTGCGTGGATGATAAATTCAAGAAATGTGGTTATATAGAGAAGGTTAAGAGAGGGTGTATAGATAAGGTTAAGACAAGAACAGGAAAACAGACAAGGCTAAAACAAGATGTATAGAAAGCTTACACTGTATATCTATTTTATTAATATCGTAAGTTACGAACTATACACTTTCTAAGTATATGGCTTTGACTGAGGCAACAAGAAAGTAGTAACAGCTGGAAACATAATGAAGGAGTGGTGCGCGATTTGATTAAAAAACAAGGGGAAGGTTTCGCGATGATGAGATAACATTTCTCTATTAGTGACTGATAGTATTGGTAGGGAACGTACTGCTGTTCAAAGAACGTGATGATTGTTCTTTTGCACCATTGGCGAAGAAAGGCCACGCAATGGCTTGCATGACGCCAATTGTGAAGAATTTACATGTGAACATCATACAGGGAACCTGGTTGATTTTATTTCATTTTATTTCCAGTTTTTTGATACTGGGGTTGAGTTCAATGACAGGAAAAAGAATGTTGCAAGATAACATTTATTCCCCGGTAGGGAAAATGAGTTTTTGATGGAATGAACAGGAATATATACCTAAAGACCCAAATAGGTATTGATGTAGACTGTAAAGGTAGGAGATTTGTAAGGGAACTCCACCCAGGGCAGCAAGTGGTAACAAGGATTGTAGATGTGGAAACAGGTGAGACAGCTGTTGCAAGAGGTTCTGCACAATAGCGTTGTTAGTCACCAACGTTTATCAATATCTATGGCGATATGTTAACAGATTAGGCATTAAAAGATGAAGAAATAGTATGACGAGATATATTACAGAAAATTAAGTTCACAGATGATCAAGCTAAGTTGGGTGAATGAGAGGAACAATTACAATTTATGACTAAGGGAATCGTTAAAGTGGGAAAATAGTATATAATGAGGATAAATATAGGAAAAAATCAAAGTGACGATGATCACTAGACATGGAGATTCCGCTGGAATGTAATGAAAAAGAAAGAATGGAGCAAGGAAAACCTTTTAGGTAAGTATAAAGTTTTGTGACAGAAAATGGAAGTTGTGTGGAGGTAATGAGAAGCAGGATATATTTAGGTAGAATAGATTTTGAATGGGGTTGTGTACACCAGAAAGAAATTCAATAGAGTAAGAAAGAGCTTTACCAAGTGTTTTGCCTGGACTGCAATATTCTATGGCATTGGATCATGAAAGAGGAAAAATAGCTGAACAGCTTCGAAATCTGCTTGAGGAGCAAAATGCTGGAAACAAAGTGCACTGGCAGAGTGACCGAGTATGTGTAACAATAACAGACTAATAAAAACTAGAGGAAGTGATAAGAATGAGGGCAACATCTTGATCGTACATGAGCTGAAGAAATTGCCTGCAGCGAAGCGATATTGAAGGAATGATTCCTAATACGAAGAGCGCTGAAGAAGCAGACTTCGAATGTCGTATAACATTAAAGTAGGATCACCCATGCCAAGAGATTAAGGAAGAAGCATAGGTCACAGCAAAGTGGAGAATCTCCAGTCAGTATCAGTCTTACGACAGATGTGAAGGCTTCGACCGCAAAGAATAGAAATTAACAAGTTGACTTTTTTGAGAAACGTACACAGTAAATTTTCAGTAAAATATAATAAATAAGATATTTCAAACAAATGAGACTTAATTTTCTTTATTGAGGCACGTCACTGTATTCTAATATATGTTTATAGCAAAGACACATTTTGAAAATGGTAAATTCTACACATAATTTATTCTCAAAAATTCAACAATGTGTACTGAACATAGTTTACTTCCAAATTTACTGAACTTAGCATGGGTTAGCACCTGATCTACCACTGCTTCATAGATAGGTTAACACTTGAAAATGGTAAATTCTACACATAATTTATTCTCAAAAATTCAACAATGTGTACTGAACATAGTTTACTTCCAAATTTGCTGAACTTAGCATGGGTTAGCACCTGATCTACGACTGCTTGATAGATAGGTTAGCACTGATCTATCACTCTTTAACTACTGCGAGAAAACGTAAATTTGTACTTCCTACTTGTTTCAGTTTTTGATACTAAGATTTGCATTGACAACTTTTACAATAATAAAACTCCACAACCCTACATATTCATGTATGATTGAGCACGAGACAAAATCAGCTTTAGCAAGCACCTTACTACAGCATATAAACAACGTTAACGATCGTCCTTTACATTCCTTCGATCACCATGCCATATAAATTAACATAAAATATGGCAAAAAGCGAAAATTAACATTGTTGACTTGCTTAAATAAAGATTCACTTTTACCTGATTAGCAACGTTCAGGAAAATACTCAGTATTCTTATCGGAGTTATTTTTACTCACAATATAATCAGATAAGGATCATCCCTGTAAACATTTTCCCTTATGGGCACTGTGTGTTTTACTACAACTGGCACATTGAATCAATGAACTGTGGATGAAGCCCGACCAACAGAGAATTACATGCACCGGGCGAAAACAGTGCACTGAGAATCGTTAGCTTCCAGCCGAAATCTGGATCTGCACAATAAAATTTAAAAAGGGCGACTGATCGCTGCAAACTATAATTTGCAAGTCAATATAACAGTCGCTGAGTGCAACAGCTTTCTGAATGGAAGGTAACCTGATGAGGCTGGAATAAGCTGCTTCCATGAGATGAGCTTATCACTGCTACTGAAGACCCGCCAAACAGCCACTTTGTATCACAACTGGCTGGGCTGATTGAAGAATCTTCAGTATTTGTAGACTGTAAACAAGAAATCGTTCAAACTGGCTCGAATGTGATGCCAATGACTTTGGTTATCAGTTACTGATAGATGATGAAGTCACTGCTAGTGTTATCAACGACCATAACAATATGAAGCAGAAGAGGCTAGCGAAAACCTTGCTGTGAAAGGAACATCCAACGAGGAATCTTTCACTGCCTTGAGTTAGCCATTAATTGGTTCGAGAAACGAGAAGAATAGGATCTATGCAAATGCTGTGTTTAGCGGCAGAAAAACATGTCTAGCTCTGAAACAAAACTCAATTTCGGATTTATTTTCATTGTATATTTTTATATTAAATGATTACTATATGAACGGTACGTATAGTGTTTGCAATAGATATGAAATACATGTAGGTTTCTGTTTACTACATGTATCTGTTTCTTTGTTTCATATTACCCCCATGATAGCGTAAATTTTTTCCCATAAGCGATCGGTTAACATAAAAATCAGTTATTGAAACATCCCCAATTCCGAACTGTTTTGGATAATCGATACTGTACTATGTAAGGTTCGTTGCTTTATAGCCCAGACAAAACGAAGTCGTTGAGAAAGACGTGAGACAGAACGCCGCTGTTGCATGGGGCAACATAACCAACGCCTGGAACAGAATCAGGTAGCTGTTGTTCCTTATCCACTCTTTATACTGTCATGGAGACTACAGGTTCAGGCCGACTCGTATGGCGTGGCGGCTCGGGACGTGTCTGTGGCTTCTCTGTCTCCCGCTATGCTATATCCTCTGCTCGGAGCGGCGCTTGTGGTCAAATCTCCAAACCTCCTATCCTCGCTGGCGCCTTTAACGCTGTCGGTTGCAGCAGGAAGCACGTGAAAGTATGATGAAAATATTTTGTCAAGTGGAGAAGAGATTTAAGGAGATATCGAGACTTAAGGAATAACTTAGGAACAGTCTACGTTCAACTTGTGGAGCAATGAAACTTTCATTTCTGTAAGCCATCTCATGCGACCCTTCAGATTTCCATATTTTAATATTAAACGTCAGATACTTAAAGCTCTGGAGACTGCTTCACTCTCGTCAGACTCTGAAGAAGCCGTACGGGAGCAGAAATGAATGCAGCCACACTCCTGATAGTATGTTTCCTGTTTTCCTATCCTTCGGAGTTGAGTGGGGAACAAGAATGACTTATCATTATACAAAAAAATATTAACACATTCCACATGATATTAATTGTACTCTGATATATTCGTAGACTACTAAGCATTTCTTGTACTAAGAAGAAATATGCAACGAAAACTGAATTGGTCATCAGTACTGAAACATTGATGAAACACAACATATAGCTGGATTAGTTGAATGTTATCGTACACTTTATCTCATACTTCACTGAAACACTCGCAACCGAGATTATGCAAAGAGTCAAGAGAAACACAGTGGGGCTTGTTTACCACCGGTAGTCTAAGTTGCAGGTGAATCTTCCGGTTTTCATGGTTATCGCCTATGAAACTTTTCTTTGCTGACGTTTCTACCAGAGCTGCACAGACCATCACTGTTGTGCTGCTGCTTCCACTAAAGGGTTGGGTTCTTTGAGGGAGGACACCTGACAACGAGGTCATCGGTCTCTTTGGATTAGAGAAGGACGGGGAAGGAAGTCGGCCGTGCCCTTTCAGAGGAATCATCCCGGCATTTGCCTGGAGCGATTTAGGGAAATCACTGGAAACCTAAGTCAGGATGGCCGGACGCAGGATTGAACCGTCGTCCTCCCGAATGCGAGTCCAGTGTGGTTTCCACTAAAGCAAAGTCGTATAGTACTGTTGGATGGGAGACTGGAAGGGCAGGTTTAGACGTCTATTTGGAAAGAATCTTCTTTCTTTTGCGCACGATGACACATTTCTTTGCCAAGTGTGAGAGCAGAGTGTTCAATTGTACATGTTAAGAGTAGGTGACAGTAATAGGTGAGTGTGTGTGTTTAATGTGGAGCCATGTTTGCATTTGATGATGAGAGAAGGGACAGCGTGCCAGAAATTTTCCCCTCGAATACCACCAAGGGTGCCGTCGATCTTAACGTTCCAATACGACAGGCGGATCACCATCAACAGAGTTAAATGCTCTCACTTGATGAGACGCTGCGAAGAGGTTTGGAATTTAATCCAGCAGATTGGCTCCAATACTCGTGATGCGGAACCTTACACCGTCAATTGTGTCCCAAAGGCAATGGGAAAACAAGCAACAGCACTTGACGTACCCCGTCGGTTATCCACCCAAGCACTAGCCACGCCCAACATAGCTTTAACTTCGGTGATTTGACGAGAAGCAGTGTAGTTGACGTGGCAACGTTGTTACCCTGGTTCCACTTGGTCGATTGACGGGTCGGACGTTTGAGAGCGCCATGAATACCGTGAAAAACGTATGTCCGAAAGAACAGACGCTATTCACATCTAATATACAGACCAGATGGCATTTCAGTATTCAACAGCGGATGCACGACAGTATCCGAACCTTTGCAGCTATATAGTTACGCTGCGAGCTAGTGGGTTGAAAGACAGGGGGAGCTAGTCTGTACCGTGTGACATATGGAGTTTTGGGTCGAATGGGGGACCTGCTCCAATAGCTAAGGCAGTTAAGGCGACCGCTAGGTATAGCGGGAAATGTGCTCTGACACAAAGTTTCATCTGTCGCCTTGGGTTCACTCATTGTCCCACTGCAGCCGAATGCAGCTAAGAACCACAAATGCCACAATTTACTGACTTGCGGCTCCTGTCCATTAAACCACTTGCTAGCAGCCAAATTTTGTGTATCTGCAGTGAAAAATCGGAACGCTGTCTGGCGTACAAGTTATATGCGGATTGCATCTGTTCTTTCGGACATGTCGCCGCGCAGGATTAGCCGAGCAGTTTTAGGCGCTGCAGTCATGGACTGTGCGGCTGTTCCCGGCGGAGGTTCGAGTCCTCCCTCGGGCATGGGTGTGTGTGTTTGTCCTTAGGATAATTTAGGTTAAGTACTGTATAAGCTTAGGGACTGATGACCTTAGCAGTTAAGTCCCATAAGATTTCACACACATTTGAATTTGAACACAGTTTCGGACATGTCAGAAAGAACGGTCACCACGCACGTACAAGGGAGATGTTCAGTATTACGTTGCGTTTGTTTCCTTCTTGAAAAGAAATGATTACCAAAAGAATTTTGAACACCATACTACAATGCCCATATGAAGTATATCTAGTCTATGTGACTGGCCGTAACATTTTCTTCAGGCGAAACTGCAGAGGAAGTTGAGCTGTTCATAGCACTGCTTCATTATAAGCTTTATATTTAGAGAGAGGAAGCATCCATTAATATGATTTAAAAAATTATTTAAATCAGACTATTGCCGGTTTCATATGAACTACAAATCCGTCTGTACATATCTCTAGCAGACTTCTTTGCCTCGCTTTGCAGCCGTTGTCAGTTTTGTGCATTGATATAGACACGTTCCTTCAAAATTCGGGAAATGTAGGAGAGATTTTTTTCTCTTTTGTTAGTCGTTTACACAGTACGCAAAATTGTTTTAAAGTTAATTAAACAAGAAATGTGGCAAAAGTCTACATGGTACATATTTCTGTGCGACGAACTCGTCATGTATTTGCGTCGTACATTTTACAGTTTCTGTGCGTTAGTATGTGCATTATATGAGTAGTGTTGAAGTATCAGGAAACTGGTTGAACACAGGTCATTGTACATGTTATGACTGCACACACACACACGCACACACACACACACACACACACACACACACACACACACAGACTCAATATTTACATAAAGCGGCCCAGATTCACGCAAGTAACTACAACAAACTACTTTCAAAGACGTTAGAGTGTTAAAGATGTTAAGTAGCCGACCCTGTATAGAGTATATGTGTACAGCAAGGTATGTCTTCGCTAAAGCGATGAAATTAATTCAAAGATAAAAAAGACAGTATAATTATGTCGAATAAATTCTAACATGTCATTCTGTGGAATGGCTGACTTAGGTGAGGGGTGAACTTAATTTACACAAACAACTATTATATATAAAAATAGCCCTGGGTTCGGTGTGGGGCCACGTTCGGGTGGGTGGACTGCTGTAGCCTGTTGTGGGTTTGTGAACCACTGAGAGCTACGGCGCGACGAAGCCACTCCGTCGCTTCTAGGTCCCCGGTTTAATACATACATGCATACATACTTTCTATATAAACAATGAAAGAGTTACACAGACGAGCTACTTCATCATATCCTACGTGTGTTTCATTGTGATCGGATGATAAACTTGTGCGTTGATTAATATCAGCATTTAACTTGACTGGCATTGTGTACATTACTGGACGACAACAAAATACACTTTTTATATAATGATAGAAAGAAGTACGATCCTCGAATATTGAGTTGAATTCTATATTATATATGGTAGTACGATATATTTACTGGTAGCCATTTGTCATGGAAGGGTTACTACATCATTGCCGTATCGCTTCTGGAGTAATAAATCGGCTGTCTATCCCAGTTGTCTTACATTCTTTTGGAAATGGACAAAGTGTACACTAATCATCGTTTTTGGCTTTCTCCTCAATATTTAACAAATTTATCAATATCTTTTCATAAATCTTCCTCGTAGTTAATGTTTACTGTCAAGAGCAGCATCGCCACGTTTGAACCCAGTCACTTTATTGTCAAATGATTGAAAATTAAAGAAACTCGGTAGACAATGTGCGATTGTATTATGTTGACACTGAGGAGTAGCGCCTATATACATCGGATGATAGCAGATAGCTTCATACAGGCTATCTACATATGGATATTCTAAGCTAACTGCATGTAGAAGAAACACGATACATATATGACATCTTGGGTTGTCGGGTGTTCTGCCGGATATCAGCGTCGTACTTGCACGATATTTCGGTCACGTAGCTCGTAACCTTCATCAGGTGCGACCTGAGACTGCTCCTCGAGTGGACCTGGTCCAGTATTTATGCCTATGGCCTTCCCCCTCCACCAACGGCTGCAGGCGCTTCCTCTGTGGTCCGTGCCCATTCCCTGCGACCTGCTGGAGCGTTGCTGCTCCGTTTTCCGTCCGCTGCGGTTCTAGGTGTTCCCTCTGCGGTCCGCGCCCACCAACCCCGCTCCTGGGGGTTTCATCTACGGTCTGGGGTACCAAGCGTTCCCCCTGCGGTCCGCGCCCGCTTACCACGACCTGTTGGAGCGTTGCCGCTCCGTTTTTCGTCCGCTGCGGCTCTGGATGTTCCCTCTCAGGGCCGCGCCCACCAGTCCCACTTCTGGGTGTTCCATCTTCGGTCTGGTGCGCCTGGCAGTCCGTCAGGGGCTCGTTTTCAATCCCCATGTCTCTGGTTCTTCTGTTTGTGTAGTGTTGCAGCTGGCCCCGTTCCTCCAGGCTCAGCTAAGCAGAGCCTGGGATCCGGCTCTGGAATTGTTAAAGGAGCAATGGGGCCAGCTGCAAAACTACACAAACAGAAGAACCACAGCTATGCAGAGCCTGGGATCCGGCTCTGGAATTGTTAAAGGAGCAACGGGGCGCGGACCGCTGAGGGAACACCTACAACCGCAGCGGACAGAAAACGGAGCAGCAACGCTCCAGCAGGTCGCAGGGAATGGGCGCGGACCACAGAGGAAGCGCCTGCAGCCGTTGGTGGAGGGGGAAGGCCATAGGCATAAATACTGGACCAGGTCCACTCGAGGAGCAGTCTCAGGTCGCACCTGATGAAGGTTACGAGCTACCTGACCGAAATATCGTGCACGTACGACGCTGATATCCGGCAGAACACCCGACAACCCAAGATGTCATTAGATCGCCGGGAAAGCCTGAAGAGTTACACGATACATATATAATTTTGTTAGGTTTAAAGGGGAGTGTTTTGATATTCGGGGCCGACCGCTGTGACCGAGTGGTTCTAGGCGCTTCAGTCTGAACCGCGCGACCGCTACGGTCGCAGGTTCGAATCATTCCTCGGGCATGGATGTGTGTGATGTCCTTAGGTTAGTTAGGTTTAGTAGTTCTACGAGACTGATGACCTCAGATGTTAAATCCCATAGTGCTCAGAGCCATTTTTTGATATTTGGGAATGTCACCATTTAACAAATTGCTGTCAAATGATGTTACGCTGCGACTGATTCATAGTAGAAGATGTGGGACAGCGCAGTTTAATACCAACAGATAACTGGAAATGATGTTTCTCAGCCAGACAGTGCGTTCTTGTATATTTAGTGGGCTACAGAATTGCTTTGTGGAGGCTAGAGAAGATTGGGACCTCAACCTCCATCGTGACAGGACGGGTGTATTAGAAGCACTGAAAATTGGTAGTAACTTTCCATAAGTATGAGATAAACTTGACGCTGGAGTGCCGCAAAGTAATCACAGACGACTGGAAAAGATGGGCGCGTGAAATTCCTGGTTTTGTAGCAGTAATCTGTGACTTCTGTATTAACTAAAATCCGCGTGGCATGTTACAGAACTCGTGACGGGCAACTGAACGTGCGAAGAGACTGATTTGGATAATACAGAGCGAGCATTCGAAAACACAGAACACCCATTCATAAACTTTTCGATAACAGGTTTAGGTGAACACCAAAAGCTGGCTACCGAGAGTAATTGTGATTGGCTGCGTGTGACAAAACTGTAATTTCAGACTAGAACGTATTTGGCAGTGTTTTGTATGAAGGAATTAGTAATTCAAGATGGCCAGAAAATCTCTGAAAAGCTTTTAAGGTTTTTCACCTACATCCACTTCTACATCTACGTCGATACTCTGCAAATCACGTTTAAGTGAGGGTTCATCGAACCGCCTTCACAATTCTCTATCATTCCAATCTCGTACAGCGCGCGGAAAGACTGAACAGCTATATCTCTCCGTACGAGCTCTGATTTCGCTTATTTTATCTTGGTGATCGTTCCTCCCTACGTAGGTCGGTGTCAACAAAATATTTTAGCATTCGGAGGAGAAAGTTGGTGATAGAAATTTCGTGAGAAGATTCTGGCGCAACGAAAAACGCCTTTCTTTTAATGACGTCCAGCCCAAATCCTGTATCATTTCTGTGACACTCTCTCTCATATTTTGCGATAATACAAAACGTGCTCCCTTTCTTTGAACTTTTTCGATGTATTCCGTCTGTCCTATCTGGTAAGGATGCCACACCGCTCAGCAGCACTCTATAACAGGACGGACAAGCGTACATTTTCTGAGTGTCCTGCCAATAAAACGCAGTCTTTCGTTAGCCTTCCCCATTTTCTGTGTGTTCCTTCCAATTTAAATTGTTCGTAATTGTAATACCCAGGTATTTAGTTGAATTTACGGCTTTTAGATTAGACTGATTTATCGTGTAACCGAAGTTTGAGGAGTTCCTCTTAGCACTCATGTGGATGACCTAACAGTTTTCGTTATTTAGGGTCAACTGCCACATTTCGCACCATTCAGATATCTTTTCTAAACCGTTTTGCTGTTTGTTTTGATCTTCTGATGATTTACTAGTCGATAAACGACAGCGTGATCTGCAAACAACCGAAGACAGTTCCTCAGATTGTCTCCCAAACCATTTTATAGGTAAGGAACAGCAAAGGGCCTATAACACTACCTTGGGGAACGCCTGAAATCACTTGTTTTACGCGATGGGTTCTGTCAATCACCACGAACTGTGACCTCTCTGACAGTAAATCACAAATCCAGTCACATAACTCAGACGATATGCCGTAAGCACGCAATTTCACTACGAGCCGCTTGTGTGATACAGTGGCAAAAGCCTTCTGGAAACCCAGAAATACGGAATCGATCTGTAATCCCTTGTCAATAGCACTCAACTCTTCATGTGAATACAGAGCTAGTTGTGTTTCATAGGAAAAGTTTTCTAAACGCATGCGTGGCAGGTTGTTCTGAGGAATAACTGTTAAGAAAAATTCGATTCGTTACACCATTTCCGAGTTATTTTGGGTTGAAGTTAGCCAATTATGTCGTTTCGCGCAAAAATTCAAGCACTTGCACACCCTAAAATGCGATACTTCACAGACGTCTGTGGGTCTTTGTGTTTTCTCTAGCTCAAATGCTCATTAACAGTTAAAATTCGCTTTTTTCGGAAGTGACAAATTTAGGCTGGGTGAGCAAATGCTAAGTGCGTTCAGTTTTAGAAAACGAAACGAAGCAATAGTTTGGCGGCACTCTCCGTTGCAGGTTGCTTGAATCAGCGCGTGTGACGACAACATTGGCTAATTTCAATAGTAAAAAACTCGTAAACGGTGCAAAGTATCGAATTTTTTTCTTGACAATTATTTCTCAGCTCAACCTCCCCTGCAAAACTCTTACAATATCTTCAGACTGCTTCTGACCACCCTGCATATTGAAATTTTTACTCACAAAGTACTTTGCAGTTTATAGTTCAGTTATCCTGAAACTGGAAGTGCCGGTGGTTCTACTGCAGCTTCCCCGGTACAGAAACATTGTTCGTTTTCTAGCAGGACGGGAGTGAGAGTTGATTCACCCCTTTCACGTAATCCTGTTTTTCTTCTGCTTAAATTTCCTAAAGCATCACCAAGTCTTACAACAGCCGGCAATGACGAATGTCACCCTACTTTAGATGTCCTTGGCATAACCATTTAACGTAAGTGAGTGTGTTGCATATTCTTCATTTTTAAATGACTTAAAGCAGCAACCACACAATTTGCAAATGAAACTGAACAAAAGTGCTTCGTTAATTCTAGGCAATATGTTTTCCAAAAAGGTGATCTATCTTTAGTACCAAGACACCGTTCCTATTTCTTGTATTTTATTGTTTGAGAATCCTATCTTCACAACTTTTAGAGTTCTGTGTAGGGTTTTGTTCGAATTTAATAATAACTCATTGGCTTTCAGCCATCTCTAGTTTCTGAGTATTTCATTATCCACCTTTCCACTAATGAGTTTAGTACTACTTTTTATTCCTATACTTCCGTAATCTGCGGAAAGAATCTAATTTGAAGTTTCTGAAACTCAACGTGGAGGTTCTTTTCGGTACATAAGAAACAACAGACGACCAAAATACAGTCTTGTCGTACACCATGCCTGATTGCTTCAGGTTCAGTTGCCTATTGTTTTGTGGATAGAATGGACTTAAATACTTTGTTTCTATTATTCATATAAGATAAAAACAATAAAGCTACTGCGTCTACTATCCCGCCATGTTTTAACTACTGGAAAGAGATATCATGATCCACAAAATCAATAGTGTTGGCCATGCCACAAAATATTTGCAGTTGTAGTAATTTCTGATTCATTGATTGTAGTATAACGAACATCATATTAAATATAGATTGTTATGTCGACAATGGCTTTTGAAGCTCACATTGTTTGCTACTGAGTAGGTTTTTATACTAAAGATTTACTGTACCTTTTTACACTTTTCATACTTTCTCTTTAGCCAGCTGTATTATAGTTTAGTAGATTTTCTTATTCCATTTTTAAATGATGGCGTTCACTTTGTGTGTCGTGGAGGCTTTTCTTGTAATTACAAAAATTACTCCCGAAAATTAAGGGTTCCCCATCTGTGAAAAACTGTTCCAAAGTTGAACATGATGAAGATGTAGTTAAGAATAAATATTCTATTGAAATTAAATAAGTTGCAAGTAAGAAAGTCTCCTTAATACTTTGTTTAATCGTCGATGTGTTACATTATTACTTTACTAGAAGTCATTAATCAGGAAATGAAACAAAATTAAGCAGAAGTATTATCAAAACCAGTTACAAGTTAAATATATATTTTCAAATAGAAACTATTGGAAAATAGCACAAACTGTCATTTTCAAGGCAGGTAAAATGATTAGAAGGTTAAATTAACTCAGTTCATTTTATGTTTCGAGGAAAAAGAGATCCATCTGTATGAAGATACCAAAAAAAAAAAAAAACGAAGTATGGCTTAACTGCCCACGTGTTATATACAGAGTTTCAAGAATAACGTTCAACTCACCATAAGAATCTGTAACTGGCAAATTAACAATGTATTCATAGTAGCTTTAATATAACATACAGCACTTAAAATATGTAGAACGCGTAATATTTACGAATGCTGCATAAAACAAAGTCTCATATCTAACAACAACCAAAACTGCAAAACGTGGCAGAAACTGTTTTGAAAGTCTCTAGTCAATATTTCTTCATGTGGTTCGAAAATCAGTTATTACATTGAAGTATCGACAAAAAACACAATATGTTCCTGGATACACTATCCTCTAGGTATGACACTCTCCCCTACTGGCAGTAATGAGATGGGTCGGTAAATCTTTACTAGTTTTATGTCTTCTTTTTCTGTAAACTAACTTGTTAACAGCATGTTTAAGTCTCCCGGTTTTAGATATGAAGTTTAAGTCACGTTCTGGTTGACTATTTTTCTACATTATTCTAATTCCTAGTTGCAAACGAAACTTTCTCTTCATTCCAGGAAAAGTGATATTCTGCAGCTGAGAGCAAACATTATTCAGTGGTTAGAATGCCGTTTTTTGTCAGTACCGGAGGAAACTGGTTTATCGTAGCTAAATTTCACGTACATACATAACGTATCGCCGACCACAACTCTTTGTAGGTATTATCTCTCATTTTCCATCATGAAGCCTTACGTGAGACAGTTAAACAGGACGTGATCAGGCATACCAGTTCCCAGTTGCAGGTGTGTCGCTTCGTCCTTCTGATTTTTATAACACTTTTTCTGATAAGGATTACGTCCCGTCAAACAGTTGTAAACGTCAGCATTTGCATCTACACGAGCCACCAGGCACATTCGAAAAAGAGTAATGTGATAGTTTTCCCATCTGCTATGCAATATATTTATTATGTCCTGGTGGAGATGTGAATACCTACTTGAGTACCAATGCTTCCTTAAGATCCTGACATCTGCTAGTCTCCAGCGCTTAACTGGTATCTTTTTCACCAACATGCAGACCATGAAGAAGGACCCAAAGAATAGCGTATATTCTGTAAATTGATGCTGTGATAAATGGACTGTAGTAGAACAGTACTCCACTTTCGCAATGCACGTCGCCTGTCTTCTGCCGGGTTCAGTCTAGGCGTCTACACCAAATCTTGGTAGTTCGTAGTAGACAATCATCTCCCACTACCCTCATGTGGCTATAGAAGCTCGACCTCTCATCCAACTGTAACCTTGGGTAATGTTGGAACTTTTACGTACACTGCATACTGGGGCATTCAATCTGAGTGAGCCGGCCGCGGTGGTCTAGCGGTTCTAGGCGCTCAGTCCGGAACCTCGCGACTGCTGCGGTCGCAGGTTCGAATCCTGCCTCGGGCATGGATGTGTGTGATGTCCTTAGGTTAGTTAGGTTTAAGTAGTTCTAAGTTCTAGGGGACTGATGACCACAGCTGTTAAGTCCCATAGTGCTCAGAGCCATTTTTCAATCTGAGTGTCTATGTACTGAACTGAGATTATGTAACTTTATAATGCATTTACTGCAATTAATCATTTACTCAGTAGATTGACTGTAGTTAAGACTCGTTCTGCCCTCTAATATTACACAGGACAACCTCTGAGATCAGAGTATAAATTTTTTAGATAGCACCATTCATGACTAGTGCACAGCGGGGCTTACGCGTTTCTACATACACTTTGGTGTTACATTCGGCTAGCAACACGTAGTAGCTACATATTCAATAACACGTTATGCTTTGGCGTCCCTTTATACGCTCATCAAAAAGGTTTCCCAGAATGTAGCCGCTAGGAGAGGGCCCTGTGAGCAGTCAGACAAGTTTCTGTAACATGCTTGTTGGGGCTCCACACAAATATCTCCTGGTGTGCAGTATAAGCTAGAAGACATTTTCAAACAAATGTATAGCAAGAAATACCAAAGATTACAAAATCACTGGAAAAATCAGAGTCGACAAACAATATTTCTAATTTTGGAAGTAGCCATCAGTTCATTAACCTTTTCTAAACCATTTCTGAACATGAGTTATAAGGATTTTCCTCTTGTGAACACGGAGAAACTTTTTAAGTACTTTGCACTACACCAAGAAAATTCCAATTAAAAATGGATGGTTCAAATGGCTCTGAGCACTATGGGACTTAATATCTGAGGTCATCAGTCCCATAGGACTTAGAACTATTTAAACCTAACTAACCTAAGGACATAATACACACCCATGCCCGAGGCAGGATTCGAACCTGCGACCGTAGCAGTCACGCGGTCCGGACTGAAGCGACTAGAACCACTCGGCCACAGCGGCCGGCAATTAACAATGGACCTAACGAGTAGAAGAATGTGTATGCTGGTCAGTTTCAACAGAACTTGACTGTCAACCTCATTAGTTCATATCATGTTCAAGACTACGGTGTGGGAACATTCTAAAATTACTCCGCTGTAGGACTGTAACTCACAATAATATTCTCTGGAATTCCGATATAATTTAATCTTCTCAAATTATTTCATACATAAGACTTGGAAATAGTCGAGAATACCTCAAAATAATAAACAAATGCACTCACTTGCATTACTGTCAGTAGTTTCATACTTCATTCAAACAGGCAGTCATAAAACAGATATAAACAATGAGACTCCTGAGCGCAGTGAATTACAGTGGAACTCAGTAGAGCAATGACACTCGTACATTGACACATACAACAGTAGCATACCTGCCATGAATTTAGAATTCGCTACACCAGTGCAGTTCATTTCGCAGTAAATAACGTAGATAAAAAGTAATTGAATTTAAATATCTTTAACTGCAATTATAAGGATAAAAAATGATAATTTCAAACTGTTTGGTCTTTATTACAAGCAGAAACAATTAGCAGCCCCTCCTTGGAAAGAAGAGTATTTCTTACGAGACACAATTTTAGGTTCTTTAGCTTACAAGAGCTCAGATGGGAAACCAGTACTAACCAAAGAAGAGAAAGAAGACGGAAGAAGTATACAGAGTGGCTGGGCAAAAGAAATCACCTTGAAGGACACATTATAGAAAGACGAAACGACGTAGATGGAGATTAGACAGTAGATATGATACCGGAGAAGAATTTTACAGAGCACCGAAAGACCTAACTCAAAACAAGGCATCTGGAGTGGACGACATTCCTTCCGAAAGACTGTTAACCTTGGGAGGGCCAGCAATGACAAAATATTCCATCTGGTGTTCAAGGAGTATGAGACAGAATAAACACCTTCAGATTTCAGCAAGAATGTAATAATTCCAATTCCAGAGAAAACAAGTGCTGACAGATGTGTATGTTTCCGAAGTATCAGTTTCATAAGTCATGGATCCAAAATATTGACACGAATTACTTACAGAAGAATGGAAAAACTGGTAGAAGCTGATCAAGGAGAAGACCAGTTTGGACTGCGGAGAAATGTAGGATCATTTGAGGCAATAATGACACTATAACTTATCTTAAAAGATAATTTAAGGAAGGGTGAACTTACATGTAAAATTTGTCAATTTGGAATAAGGGTTTACAATGTTGACTGAAAAAACTCTTTAAAAGTCTGAAGGTACTAGGGGTGAAATACAGGGAGCGAAATGCTATTTGTAACGTACGGAAATCAGATGGCAGTTGTGAGAGTCGACGGGCATGAAAGGGAAGCAGTGGCGCCGGCCGGGGTGACCGAGCGGTTCTAGGCGCTACAGTCTGGAACCACACGACCCCTACGGTCGCAGGTTCGAATCCTGCCTAGGCCATGGATGTGTGTGATGTCCTTAGGTTAGGTAGGTTAAACTAGTTCTTAGTTCTAAGGGACTGATGATCTCAGAAGTTAAGTCTCATAGTGCTCAGAGCCATTTGAACCATTTTTTAATCAGTGGCTGAGAAGGGAATTAGACAGGCTTGTAATGTATTTCCAGTGTTATTCATACATTGAGCAAGAACTAAAAGAAATCAAAGAACAATTTGGAGAAGGGATTAAGATGCAGTGAGAAGAATTAAAAATTTTGCGGTTTGCCGCCGACACTAAATTTTTTCAGTGACAGCAAATGACGTGGAAGGACAGTCAAACGAAATCGACTTCGTCTTACAAGGAGGATATAATCTGAACATTAACAAAAGCAAAACAAGTGCAATGTAGTGTAGTCGAATGTTGAGTGAATCATATTAGGAAACAAGACATAAAAAGAAGTAGACAAGTTTTGGTATTTGGGCAGTGAAATACTCACGGTGGCTGAAGAAGCAAAGATATAAAATGTAGATTGGCAATGGCAAAAAAGTGTTTCTGAATAGGAGGAATCTGTTAACATTAAAAATATATTAAAATGTTACGAAATATTTCCTGAAAATGTTTTCCTGGAACGTAGCCTTGAGTGGAAGTGAAACGTTGATGAGAAACAGTTCAGACATGAAGAGAAAGCTTTTAAAATGTGTTACTACAGAAGAATGCTGAAGATAAGATGGGTAGATCATACAACTAATAAGGACGTAACAAACAGAATTGGGGAGGAAAGGAATTTGTGGCGTAACAAGCCTAACAGAAGGGATAATTTGATAGGGCATATTTTGAGACATAAAGATCAGCAAATCAGTATTGGAGAAAAATAGATGAAAACCAAGAAATAAATAGAGTAAGCAGATTCAAACGATGGAGGTTGCAGTAGTTCATGGATGAAGAATCCTGTACAGGGTATCGTAGCGTGGACAAATGTATCAAACCAGTTTTCGGACTGATGACCACCACAACAGTTTACAAAGATAATATAGTGAAAAATATTAATTTTATTTTCTGTTCTTTTGCATAAGACAGAGGCTTTAGGCATTCGAGGTATAAGCTTATTGTTTCATCAAGCCACGCCACTAAGTTTACTGTTACATGATAATTAACGCATCTCTCCATCACACGCAGACCACGGGTAGATTGTTTGGCTGCGCATTACATGCACCTCGGCCACACTCGTTGCCGTGTGCTTAGTAATTGCAGCCTACGGATCAAAGCAGCGCCGTCCCTAATCCACAAATGCCCCTGTATGGCTTTTTGCCGGAGGAATTAACGGCGACTCCATATCTTTCAATGTCGTCCTGGGTGCTTCCAAATTTTAACAATAGTCTGGGAGTGGATACGGAAAATAAAGTGACCGTTGAAGTTTTTCGTATTCTCGGTCTTGGTACTCTTTCAGGTTTTATATAGGTCGGTTTACAGGTATAGAATTCCTCATAACAGCAGTTACCATCAGCTCGTATTATATCATGATTCCATAGAGCATAATACAAAATCCAAGCGTTAAACTTGTTCTATTTCGCTTATATCGAAAGGTCAGATCTTCTTTCTGGTTTTTAGGTCAAGTATTGCAATTATACAATTGGTTTCTTGATGCATATTCGTTACTTTTTATTACTCGTTCGAAGCTAGTACTCAACCGGTACACAGAGCGAGGTGGTCCACAGTCACCCCACTTTCGGGAAGAGAGCGCTTTAGATTTTCGGTGGGTTACTCAAACCCTAACGGCAAACAGGGGGATGGATACTTTGAGTGGGACTATACCAATTTCTTTTCTCGTCTTCACCGCGTCTTCACTCAATATGAGTCTGTGCTTCACCCTAAAGACCTCTACATCCAAGAGACATTAAACCTTAAACTCTCTCCTTCCGTATTCTGTGAAGGTGAAAGCGCACGGCTTATAAAGAAGCTCACCGCACAAAAATTTAGTCAACCGTGTGCAAGTCTTTACAAATGGTGCAGCGAATGAGTTACGTACTCGAGCGTGACTGCGCTTATGGGTGAGTATATGGCAGTAGCCATCAGCCAGACATTTATGTTTTAGGCGGACATTCTACGTAAACGTGGGTACATATACAGACAGAGTGGAAAGGCGGGTATGTCGTGTTTGGCCGTGCCCATAGCCTTACGGTGTACGAAGTTGCTGGTTTTGTTGGTATTTCGCGGTGAACTGTTCAACTTGTCTCCAAGTGGTGGTGTAACACAAGTGGCCTCCAAACACAACATCAAAATTGAAGTCGCAGAAAAATCCTGCCTCATAGGAGCCAGAGACGCGTTTCACGGAATATAAATCGAAATCGTTTCCAAACACGATAAAAATTGCTGAAGGCAATGAACGAAGATCCATCCCAACCTGTTTCCGAGAGATCATTGCGAAGGGGACTGCACGCAAGGAACATTTGGAATCAGCCACCTCGCAGGAGGTCTTTGTTCACATAGGCACATAGAGATGACAACAGCAAAGTTCATCGGAATGAAAAATATGTGACTGGTTTTCCTGAAAATCCCAACCTCCTCACTACTTCTCCACTGACCTGCAAAATCACCGAAACTGAAGCCCATAGCAAATCTGGTGAATATGCTGGTAATACGCCGACATCAGAATCCCAACAATTTGATGGAACTTCGAGATCAAATTCGCACCGAGTGCATAACCTGTATGCGGAGAACCTATACAACCTTGTGAACCTGAACGAATTCAGGTGTTCGTCAAGTCTAGGGGCGGAATTTCACGATATTAAATTATGCTTGTAATGATTTCTCTAAAGATGATTAATTAACTGTCCGGTCAGCTTATTTTGCGAAAGTCATACTTTGTTTTTTAAAAGAGAAGAGCTTTACTGACTAACAGTTCACATAAAAGGGCTAGTATATAGGGTGTTCGGAAATTCCCGTTAGAAACTGCTAGGACATGTAGAGGGGAGAGAGTACATAATATTTTGAATAGCAATCCATGTTCGGAAACGTACCGTTTCCGTTCTACGACGGTTTAAAATCAAATGCTATACTCATCCACTTCTGATTCAGGCACTGATTAGTCTTGATGTAGTACAGTTTTCACGTAACAATTCCGAAGGAAACAACGAAGTATCCTTTTACCACTCACGCACTTATTAACACTCGAACATTTCGTGTTTACATTATTCCCAAACGAAAAAGAACTCAGCATACTGTACGCAAAGAAAAGAACTGATGCATTACAATAGTGGCTCGATGTGGCGATTACCAACTTTGTTACACATATTGACACGTCATCCTGTTTACCCTACTGCACACCACGACAGATGTGGACGCGTTACATATCGAGGTTGAAACCGTCGTAGAACGGAAAGAGTATATTTCCGGACGTGTGTTTCTGTTCAAAATATTATGTGCTCAATCCCCTTTGCAAGTCCTAGAAGTTTGTAGTGGGTATTTCCGAATTTGCTCTAGATTAAATTTTACGCAGGAACCTACGTCAAGAAACGTCATCCAACGACCCTACAGAGATAGAGAGAGCCAAAGCTTTAGGCGCCGGCACTGTAAATGCATGTATGTACAAGGTGATTCTGTGATCCTGTTACAGGCTTTCTAGGATGATGGAGAAGAACGAATGTATCGATTTGACGTAAGGGTCCCTGTACTAGAAATGAACGAGTCGAAAATTATAAGCGAAAACCGTTCTGATACCTCTGACAGTACTGGTATTGTTGTTGCTTAGGCTGCGCAGAATCGGAGAGGAAAGGGCTACTTGGAAAACACTGATCAGGAGAAGAGACAGGATAACAGGATATCTGTTAAGACATGAGGGAATGACTTCCATGGTACTAGAGGGAGCTGCAGAGGGTAAAAACTATAGAGGAAGACAGAGATTGGAATACATCCGGCAAATAATTGAAGACGTAGGTTGCAAGTGCTACTCTGAGATGAAGAGGTTAACACAGGAGAGGAATTCGTAGCGAGATGCATCAAATCAGTCGGAAGACTAATGACAAAAAAAAAAAAAAAAAAAAAAGACTGTTGGATAGGCAAGTCGCGTGGATTCAAAATGGCTCTGAGCACTATGGGACTTAACTGCTGAGGTCATTAGTCCCCTAGAACTTAGAACTAGTTAAACCTAACTAACCTAAGGACATCACACACATCCATGCCCGAGGCAGGATTCGAACCTGCGACCGTAGCGGTCTTGAGGTTCCAGACTGCAGCGCCTTTAACCGCACGGCCACTTCGGCCGCAGTCGCGTGGAGTGGCCGCGTGGCTTGAGTCGCCAAGTCACAGATTGCGCGGCCCCTCCCGCAGGAGGTTCGAGTACTCCATCGGGCATGGGTGTATGTGTTGTTGTGTTGTTCTTAGCATAAGTTACTTTAGTTTAAGTAGTGTATAAGTCTAGGGCCGATGACCTCTGCAGTTCGGTGTCTTACGAACTCACACACATTTGAACACTGTTTTGGATGACAAACAGCTTTCGGACGTAGTAATTTGGACCAAAACAAGGAAAAAAGTCCAGTAAAGATGGTCTCTAAACTGCATAACGTGTGGAGCTATGAGCACTTGTCTTCAATATTGTGAAACACATCTCCTGCAATGAACAAACGCTCACTACTCCTCATGTACGCATTTTGGAGTCCATTTTTACTGAACAGTTTTTCTTGTTTTAGTCCATACTACCACCTCGGAAAGTTCCCTACTCTAAAATCTTAGCAGAAACAGTACCTATAAGTGTATTGCACTGTCTGAGGTCTCGGAACGGTTTTCGCTTATGATTTTCAACTAGTTCGTTTCCGATACAGGGACCTCACCTCAAATTGATACATCTATCCTTCTCCATCACCCCAGAAAGTTTGTAACATCATAATGGAATCATCGTGTATTTACACACAATTACAGACTCCAGCGATTATAACTTGGATTATCTGTAACGTCGTTGGATGACGTTTCGGACTTACGTTCCTATGTAAAACATGTTCTACTAAGTCCACTCTACAGCCTCTACATACAGGGTGCTCAAAAAAACTGTCGAATGCTATGAGAGGTGGTAGTAATAATCGAAACAAGAAAAATTAATGTAATAAATATGACATGGGTCCGGAAACACATACTTTGCGCGATAAACACCTGTTTACAGGAAGTGCTGTGCGACGCTTGGTTGCGTATATTAGCACAGTCGTTGCCTTGGCGCCCCATCAAACGTGTCAGCAGGGTTTCATGATGTCTTACTCACATCTTACCTGTAGATGGTCTTCAGTCAGTTATGTGGTTTGAGGCTACGTTAGCTTCCGTCTCGTTTGTGTGTCTTATTGGAGAGTACTGTTAACCGTGGCTACGTAGCATGGTGTTTTATCCTTTTCTAAATGCGGATTCTTTTATGTGTTTACTGTTTACTGCGCCGTTTGTACCTACATATGGTGAAGCACATTTACATTTCCTCTCTTCTATCATTTGTTAGCAATGGAAGTCTAGAAGTGATAAAGGCTGGATATGACATTCTGCTATGATTTAGCAAATGGACGTGGCCTGCGAAACCGTGCCCTCTACGCTGATAAATACCCATAGCGCAGAGGGCCCTCTGACAAGCTGTTCGCCGGCCGTTGTGGCCGGGCGGTTCTAGGCGCTTCAGTCCTGAACTGCGCTGCTGCTACGGTCATGCCTCGGGCATGAATATGTGAGATGTCCTTAGGTTAGTTCGGTTTAAGTAGTTCAAGGTCTAGGAAACTGATGACCTCCGATGTTAAGTCCCATAGTGCTCAGAGCCATTTGAACCATTTGATGAGCTGTTCGGCAGACTTTTCCAGCGTCTGAGGGACACGTGTACCCTTGCGCTCGGAAGAGGAAGGCTGAGAGTGGAAGGCTCCGCACAGTGCGTACGCCTGACGTGGAGGAGCGACCAGTGTGTTACGATTAGCAGCAGCAGAATGCGTGTCTCTCTTATCTGGGGTTACTTCACAATTGCTGTACCCATACAATCTGCAATGCGTTCAGGCGTCATAGCAGACGGCGGCTCTGTCAACGGCTCATGCAGAATTGCCGCAGATCCACTTTTCACATCCAATGTTTTATTTCCCGTTGAGACAGGGTTCACAAGGGATGTTGCTATGAATTTACATAACCAGCATGTATGGGCAGTTGTAAATACCCAAGCAGTTAAGGAATGTATGCATACATATTTCTGAAATGTTCGTGCCGATCGTCCGGCATATGACAAACTGCTCTTGGTCAAATTCAGATGAACCACGCACCTTCCTCGTTCTATACACGGACAGCGCGCTCACTGAGACAATGTCCGCCGTGCGTGTGTCTGACTAGCAGTCTTTCCTCACTAGGTGACTTTTCTGTCGCCTGCATGAGTTTGCATCGAGAGTAGGTCGGTGGTCATAATGTTCTGTCTGATCATTGCATATACAGTGCGTTAAAGAAAATGTACTTATAGAGGTGGAAATATCGAAACAAGAAAGGTAAGTCCAATAAATATGTGTCCAGAAATGCATACTTTCTGTGTGATAAACATGTATCTGCAGGCGGAATTCAACATGGCGTCCATTCATGAGAATGCACCCCTCTGCCCTACGACGTAAGGAATGACGCACCCTTTGAAGTATACTCGGTTGTTGAACTACCTGCGGACATAGATTGAAGACAAACGGGCTGCACCTCAGGCATAGACACCAGACGTGGAATAACTTTTCCCACTACAGTATTCACCTTCTGTATGATCAACTGGATGCCAGATGCCTGCGTTACAAGTCAATGGAGAGTACACCACGTATTATTATGGCTGTCAATACCTTGTACTTCAGAAACGCGTCTGCCCCCGGTAGCTGAATAATCAGTGTGACGGATTGTCAGTCCTCTGGGCCAGGTTCGATTCCCGACTGGGTCGGAAAATTTTTTCCACCCAGGGACTGGGGATCGTGCTGTTCCCATCATCATCCTATCACCCTCATCGACTGCAGGTCGCCGAAGTGGCGTCAAATTGAAAGACCTGCACCCAGCGAACGGTCTGCCCGACAGGAGACCTTAGCCATAAGATTAAATAAATAAAACATCAGAACCGCTTGTGCTATTGATCTATAAATGTAATCATTTCATGTACACATATTCACTTTACCAACAATAAATGTCGAGTGAATTGAAAACCTCTAAAAGGGTTTACCATTTCTTTTTTTCGGCTGAGTATGCCACGAAAACATTTCCCAGACCATAATGCACCGTCAACTTGTCTGGACCCTCACGATGATTGCTACAGGCTCGTATACGCCAACGGACATCTGTCCGATGAAGCATAATGCGAGGGCCTGTGGAAACGTGAATAAACGTATTTTGCAGAGAGGGCCGCTGCGAGGCGTGCAGGAAGAGAGTCGTTGATGTTCTGGAAGATACCGACAGGGACGTGGAGTCTTGTCGACTTCAGTGCCGTGATCAGACGCGTTAGCTTTTCCGGTTCAGGGTCAATGTCTCGAACAGCCCGATGTAGGTGGTTCTGTAGATTCTCTGTTAGGTTTAGCCCGGGGAATTTGGTGTCCAGGATAGTAGGGTGAACTCATCCTGCTGTTCCTCGAACAACGCCATGGACCCTTATTACTACGCCATGCATGCGGGACTGTGCCCGATAGTCAAATGACGGTAAGTTTGTACGGATCTTTTGCATGAACGATTTCTTGAATGTGAAGTTTTAAGCTATTGGTCAACAAGGAACTCGACGGAAGCCTTAGACCCTCTTAGGGATTTTACACAGGAGCAAAAGTTCCTCGGATTCTCTGTCAGATCTTTTGTTTGGATATGACTGTGGCAGCTGCTGTATGCTCCAAGCACACATCTTTTCGCAGAAAGGCAGATCATTACTAACCTTTGCTTGCCATCATATGAGCGTTTGTGACGAAGCAAGCACTGTGTTATCTGAGAGATAAAGAGGCGAGCGAGCGTCCTGAGACTCACCCCAGTTTACTGCTACTAACGCCACGTGATCATAAGGCGTCTAAGCGTAGTATACAAGTATTGCGCCATAATTTAAAAATGAAATTAAAAATTAAAAGAACTTTTCCAAACATTGTCAAGATGTGCTTCGGTTTATTAATGTTTAAATTGTCAAATCGCAGAGTGATCAGATGAATATATTTCCCTAAATACATCGTTTTAAGAAAAAAATTAGTGGCGCTAAGTAATAAATCTGTTAACCCAAAAATCGGTCAGAATGTGCAAAGTTGTCTCAAAATTAACTATTGCAAGTTTCAACTTGTTCGAAACAAAAGTTTGGTCAGAATCCACATTTTTAAGAACATCTGAAGGCGCTAAGTATTAGACTCTGAATTATGAAACTTGGAATGAAGCGCCGGTTTGATATGAAGACATTAACTGTGGTACCCCATTAAGCTACCTCCAGTACTTATCAAGTAATTTACTGAAAACAAGATTTGGAACAAAAACGTCCTAATTTGTAATAGGTTATGTATCATTTGGGTTATTGATAGACACTTCTGACTACAGCATTTGGTTGCATCTGTTAAATAAAACAGCTATAACAAGTTTCAAGACTTTGACGCAAATAGCAACCAATACAAGGTCTCTTAAAAATGAGGTCGTGTTGTACTATCAGTTCCGTTCTAAAAATTCTAGACGGCAAAATTTAAACGCAGGGGAGCTAAAACTTTTTCTATGATTGAAGCCAGCTTAACTCCATTCATAGAAAAATTAAGAAGATTCTAAATTAATACACAAATGATATGTGTCCGAGAAAGCGGCTACTTTGATGCTGCTACTTGGGGATAGAGCTGACCGTGTGGCCAAGCGGTTCTAGGCGCTACAGTCTAGAACCGCGCGGCCGCTATGGTCGCAGGTTTGAATCGTGCCTCGGGCGTGCATGTGTGTGGTGTCCTTAGGTTAGTTAGGTTTAAGTAATTCTAAGTTCTAGCGGACTGATGACCTTGAAACGTCCCCTTAGAAATCTTAATGAATTACTATGCAGATAAACCTCTTACATTATTTGCTTTTCAAACAGCTGAGCAAAACTGAACGTACTCAGACATTACTCTCTTTACTTATTCTGATCAACACTAAACTGACACACAATATATTTAGCGCAACACAATCTGACTTTTAATAATCCCTACAAAAGAATGGCCCTGACTAACAATAACCTATACCTGTCATGAATCACTTACCTCACAAAAATCTTCGTCACTCAAACTACTACAATACAGTGAGCGCCAATACTGCCAGCTAAATAAAAGATTCTCACTACTGAAGGCACTAACTACTGATAGGCATAGTTAGCAAATGAAAGATTTTGATATAGAACCAACAATGTATTTACCTTAACAGTGTTCAAAAGTCATAATATATATAAGTTCATGACATCCAGTCTTACACATTTACTGTCTCTGATGGAGACACGTCCAGATCATCCGCTCTCAAAACTCCGCCATCTCTCTCCCCACATCCACCACTGTTGGCGGCTTACCTCCAACTGCGCAACGCTATGCGCTGTTAACAGCTAACTGCCCAACACTCCATTGGGAATATTACTCCAACAATGCAAACCAACCACAGCCTTCACACAGCACAGTCAGTGATTTTCATACAGAGGGCTACATGGCGTTAACAACATAATAACCTAAACAGCCTACTTACATAGCTCCCATGCTCCCCACAAAAAATTTTACAGATTGTTTTGGCACTGGCCAATACATATTTGTTAAAATTTTTTCACAATTACAATAACAAGGAAATCAAATGCACACACTTATTGATACAATGTTGGTCAAAAGCTAAAATTTTCTCACAGTCCATAAAGACAGTCCTGATCATTCATCACAGTAAAAATGCAGTTTTTTTTTTTTTTGTTTTTTGTTTTTCAAAGTCTGGGCAGGAAAAGAAAATGCACACGGAAGTAGTGGATTTCCATGCAGTCTTGAAGAAATAGTGTTGTCCTTCCAACGGAAAGACAGTGCCGACTCTTGACATGCAGACAGGTAATGGGCAACAACAGAGCAAACCCACAGCAGAGTCAGTCGAACGTTTGAAGAATATTGGTAGGTAGGTCATCAGAGATCAGACCCCTGTAGTCCTGGTGGAGATTATGGTATTGGTGGACCACCAGAGATGCAGACCCACTGCAGTCCTTGTAGAAATAATGGTATTGTTGGCCATCAAAGGTGCAGACCTACTGCAGTCCTTGTAGAGACGGCCAGCAGCCATCTGTTGCTACTGTACAGATGCATAATCACCATCGAAGAGTCTTGCAGAAAATATCACAAGTCCATAAACCACCAATTGTGCACTCAAAAAGTTTTTGGAATTGTCCTTAGAACGAGCAATGCTGATAACCAGTCCCTTGCTGAATTATTAACACACATGCAAACACTAACAGTCCCAACTTCTCATCTATTGTGCATATACTATGACCAACAGTGTGCAGTGAAATGTAACTTAATTTGATGAACTGATGTCTATACAATTATAAATTTACAACATAAGAATACAATTACAAAGGTACAAAACACATCATTAAGGAACATAATAGTACACATAACATTTGTAGTTATACAGGCTTTACTAAAGAATAGAAATAAACATGTACATCAGTGTTACAGGAATTATGACTTAAGTAAATAAATAAGATAATGAAAATAGTTTTCGAAACATTAATTTCACGTATGAGCATTGAAACAGAAAAGTATCAATAATGTTTAAACATCTTTACAAAGTAAATAACATATTCTCGTGGTCGTGTGGTAGCGTTCTCGCTTCCCACGCCCGGGTTCCCGGGTTCGATTCCCAGCGGGGTCAGGGATTTTTTCTGCCACGTGATGGCTGGGTGTTGTGTGCTGTCCTTAGGTTAGTTAGGTTTAAGTAGTTCTAAGTTCTAGGGGACTGATGACCATAGCTGTTAAGTCCCATAGTGCTCAGAGCCATTTGAACCATTAAATAACACATTATTAATGCAAATAATATTTGAGGATAACAGTATTCCTCATCGTAGTGAATGTAGCTGAGTATTAGAAAAATTCTAGAACATAAATCGTATCAGATAAACACACAAAGACAGGAAGAACACAAATACACAAGGGTACACAAACATATAGCGAGATCATACAAAAGGAAAGGACAGGGTTTGTTTTACTGCAGTATTTTGCAAACAATACTTTCTTTACTTCTTGGAGATCTCCCTTCATTCATCATTATTCCCAAAAAGTCCTATCTATACCTCCTTTCTGTATTCTATTCATATTTATTTCAAAGTAATTATTTCTCATTGTACAATACTCATTTTGGCCCAAATCCTTTTCATATAATTTCTCACTGCATTCTGTCCCATTCTCCACAGTCAGTTTCTTATATAGTCTACCCCCTCATAAGCTAACTTAAATCTATTGGGCTCAGATATATATACTAATGGACGAGGCAATGCAGCAGTACAAAACAATTAACACAAACAGCAATGACAAAAAAATGTAAATTGGCAAAGCAAGCAGCAGTAAATCTAATTTAGCAGAGCAAATGTAACATTACAACTAATATGTGCCAATGTGCAGCAACAAGAAAAATCAAATCAGTAGTAAAACTGACTTAACAGAGTAACACAAAGTGAAATTTAGTAGCACTATGCCTGTCAAACAGCAGCAGCAAATGCTGTAACTTATATATAACCATGATAAAGCTCAAGCAGAAAAAATATCACAGTAAATATAGGAAAAGTCTAATAACTATGTCAGATCTTAACACTAGAGTGATGCATCACCTTAACTTACACCACTAAAAAGTTACCAGTCATTGACAAAAATTATGTATGCAGTTCCTGTGAGGGAAAATGTCTTTTTGTGCTCCCTCGTTTTTCTTGAAGTAGATCATAAAGTTATTATTTACTGGATCTGTAGGCATAAAATATCTATATTAGTACACCTATAAAATTTTATTTTAACCAATGCTGCAGTGCAGCTAGAAACTAGATATTAAACAAAATGAGCAAATAAATACATAAGGCAAGGCATGAAACGTTATTCAATAGGCAAATGGCGTCTCCAAAGACAGTAAAAATCTCTCAACTAGAAAGACAATAGATGTAAAATGTTTCTCATCATTTCATTAGGCATTGTAGTAAATTTCGTAAATTAAGAGCTCCACTGTGTAATCATATGTTTTCAAGTTTGAGAGTGTCGTAATTGTGATGCTTTCTACAAAGAAAAGTCAATAGCGAGGATAATGGCCTCTTTTTTTTTCTCTGCCTAATGGCTTTCTTTTTTCAGGCAGCTGGCACAGCTGGCCGCTCACAACACATTACGTCAAGGTCACTTGGCTTTCTTATGGAAATATTTACGACAGCAGTTTGCACTACACTGACAGTCTCATATAAAAAATTTTGTGGGTCGAGAATTTGCGTTACAAATGTGTAAAAACTAAATCCTATAAATACAACAGTGTCCAAAAAGTTTTCGGTGGCATTGTGAAACATTCACACATGTACACACATTTCAAAATTCTTAAAGTACGATTCTTGGTTTCCAACATCCTTTTCCACAAATCAGAGTCCCTAACCACTACTCATTATTCATATACATATAAACACATAATCACATTCCTCATATGGTAGCATCATCTTATTGATCATAAACATACCTCAACAGCATAATACACATCATCATCGTAATAATAACATCGTGACAGATCAATCACATCTCAAAATCGTCGCAGCTTCTTTCAATAAGTTCAAGACCTTTCATTAAAGTCATCTACCTCAAACGTACTTCAAAAATCATGCTCCCGCACCAAATACGACATTCAAAGCTCTCATAGTATCACAATGGTTCGAAAAAAGTGTGAACAGTTCACACAGTGCAGACAAAATAAAATTTCATAAGTGTGAAGTTATCCAACTGTGTAATTAAGTAAACATGTGTCACTGACATAGTAAAAAGAATGTTTTTGTTGTGGCATAGCAAGACAACCACGCCACTTGGAAGTAGCCGAAAGGCACACATTACGCTCACGCAGATTGGCGTGAGGTCTGAAACAGGATACGTAATGAATGCTATAAAGAAAAGTACGTAGCTTCTGGAATACTTAACTTTAATCCATCATTTGTATACATCGTTCTTGATGAGACACGCTTCATATGATAGCTATCAATTGCTATGGCGCCTTGCTAGGTCGTAGCCATTGACTTAGCTGAAGGCTATTCTATCTGCTCTGCAAGTGAGCGAGGCTTTGTCAGTGTGCATCGCTAGCTACGTCGTCCGTACAACTGGGGCGAGTGCTAGTAAGTCTCTCGAGACGTGCCGTGTGGTGGCGCTCGGTCTGCGATCACTGACAGTGGCGACACGCGGGTCCGACATGTACTAATGGACCGCGGCCGATTTAAAGCTACCACCTAGCAAGTGTGGTGTCTGGCGGTGACACCACAGTTTTTTTCTCTGTCAAATAATCAGATAGCTGTGTAATTCTGTGTTAGAGAAATATGGTACCGATGTGTAAAATTGTATAAGCAAATACCATATTAGCTAAGGCTCCTTGTGCTTGCCAAACACATGGTACACAAAGTAAGCGTGTACCCCCTGAGGATTAATGTATTTATACCCTCAGGTGTTACAGATTACAGCAATGGAATGAAATGTATCACGGAAAACTTTCTTTGTAATTCAAAAATCTTTATAAATAAATGTTTTAAGTACAAAATTAATAACAAATCGTGTACTGCCGAGCTAAATTGTGCGTCTTGTTGTAACATAATCTCTGTCATTACTTAAGGGTAAAAAATGTGCCAAGTGTCGCAATTATCGTCGTCTGTAAGCAAAGTTCTGTGGAAGTCAATGCACTTACCTCGTAATAAACAAAAGCGAAATGCTATGCGTATAGATATCGTAGTTATTACATACAATTCCGTGATCAAGAAAGCACTACACTGTAACGTATTGTTGTGCTACAAAAAAGGCTGTCTCATTGTAGCTATACCACAAAAGTTAGTACTAAAACATGTTTTACTTTCCAGAAGAATTCAGAAAAACTGTGCAGATATAAAGCAGATACAGTACAAAAGGAACAATGTAAATTGTGTCACACATTACTAGCGTCGTGATATAATCGTGTAGCTGTCAAAGAAACCAAATACTAAGTCATATTTAATCTCACAGAAAGTACTTCAGATAAAGAATGTCTTTTTAAGTAAACCAAAATGCTGCACTAAAATCTCATTAGCAGTATATGTTCTAAGTATGTAAGCCTTATAGTCGTTACGCAATCGTGCAACTAACAAGCAAGAATGTACACACACAGTAACACTGGGTCCTCTGTTCACTATCACAATGCAGTGGTAATTACTCTCTAAATATGTTCCCTAGGTTCTAAATTGGATAGTTAGTTTCTAAACATTGTTGCATGATAACAGTTTCTAAGTGTAACATCGCGTACTAGTAGCGTGAAGTGAAAAATTTTATGGCAAAGACTAAGTTAAAAAGCAGATTATCTTGCAATAAACGGATTTATATGTTAAATGTGGTGCAATCCTTTACTCTTCCTAGTACGCAGAGTTCCAGCTTCAACGCAATTATCATGTGGTATACGTCGGATTCTGTAAGGTCCATTGTAAATCAGAAAGAATTTGTGACTGAAGTGTTTCTTCTTATGTGACAAGGAATGAGCTGTAACGAGAACTTTCTGACCAATATATAATTTCTTTGCATTTGCTTTACCGTGTAGTTTTCTCCTTTTGTCTGCTGCAGATTTTATATTTTCAATAGCCTAATCAATTATGTCTTTGTGTCGAAGTTTAGGTGTATTCGGGAAAGGTACAACCTCTCTGGTTCTGTTCGGTGGTTCTTCATTCTTCAGTACAAGAATAGGTGGTACAGCAGTGGAGTCATGAGGCAATTCATTCAGCACGTTTTGAAATAAGTGTAAATATCTGTCGCAATGCTGATGCTTTCTGTGACAATAAAGTCTGCAAAGTTTATTGATTTCTTTCATAATCCATTCAGACGGGTTACAACGTGGTGAGTACAATGAAATAAAAACAGGTTTGATTTTATGGTTCCGAAGCATGCGTGACCAAACAGCAGATCTGAATTGCGGTCCGTTATCTGAAATAACTTTACTAACTTGTCCAACTTCATGTAAGAAATTTTTAACAAAGGTGTTAGATACAGACCGTCCATTGGCTTTATGTAACAGTGTGAAAGAAACAAATTTTGAAGTAAGTTCAACAGCGACTAGAATGTACGAAAATCCATTCGATGTTCTGACAAGGGGTCCCAAGAAATCAACAGCAGCAAATTCTTTTAATTTAGAAGGAATGATAGCAAACAATGGACCACGAGGTGAGATGGTAGATGGTTTAGCTTTTTGACAAAGTTTACAAATAGTCAAGACTCTTCGAATTCTCTTTTCCATATTGTTGAAATAACAAGTCGTCCTAAGAATATGATAACATTTTCTTGGACCAAAATGAGCGTAGCTGAAATGAATGTACCATATGAGCTTATTAACAAAATCGTCAGGAATGCAAAGTACCCATAGCTTCCAGAATGAGATTTTCACTCTGCAGCGGAGTGTGCGCTGATATGAAACTTCCTGGCAGATTAAAACTGTGTGCCCGACCGAGACTCGAACTCAGGAACTTTGCCTTTTGCGGGCAAGTGCTCTACCATCTGAGCTACCGAAGCACGACTCACGCCCGGTCCTCACAGCTTTCCTTCTGCCAATATCTCGTCAGGAGTGCTAGTTCTGCAAGGTTCGCAGGAGAGCTTCTGTAAAATTTGGCCGGTAGGAGACGAGATACTGGCAGAAGTAAAGCTGTGAGGACTGGGCGTGAGTCGTGCTTCGGTAGCTCAGATGGTAGAGCACTTGCCGGCGAAAGGCAAAGGTCCGGAGTTAGAGTCTCGGTCGGGCACGCAGTTTTAATCTGCCAGGAAGTTTCATACCCATAGCCTGTCATCAACAGTGTAGCGTTTGAAGAGTATGTTGTTTCTAACCAGATAATAATGCCGAATCTGAGTGTGTGTCTTTTCATGCCATTTACTTGTGATGTCTTTCCAAATCGGATTTTTATCTTGTTCATGAGCAATGTCCTTTAAAGATGTGGTAATGAAGTTTCCAAAGGTGACTTTCTTAATGTAAAGAATACTGTAATTTTTCTCGAGGTTAGCTTCTGTGTTACTTTTCTCAAGCCTAGCCGCTGCGCGTGACAGTGCGTCGGCAACAATGTTCTCCTTCCCGGAAATGTAGACTATTGTGAAGTGGAATTCTTGCAGGAACAATGCCCAACGTTTTAACGTGTCATGATTTAAGTTTGAAGACATAAGAAATTGTAACGCACGATGATCACTGTATACTTTTACGTGCTTACCAGAAAGAAAGAAACGGAATATCTTAAATGCCCAAACGATAGCTAAAGCTTCTAATTCAGTAACGGAATAATTTTTTTTTTCAGATTTTGTTAGCACTCGGCTAGCAAAAGCAATGGTTTTCTGAACAGTAGCGTCATTTTATATGGCAGCTTGAAATAAATGGGCACCAAGACCGACTTCAGAAGAATCTGTGCTAAGGCTGAAATCTTGTGACAGATCTGGATGAGCTAGTATTGGCGCGTTAAGTAGCGCTTATTTCAAAGAATTGAATTCCAACTGTGCTTGTTCGTCCCAGTTCCAAATAGTATTTTTCCAGTGAGAGAACAAAGTTTTGATGTAACTAGAATTTGCATATTCAGAAAACGACGGTAAAGATTTACGAGATCTAGAAAACTACAGACTTGTTTTTTTGTGCATGGAACTGGAATGGCTCTGATTGCTTCTAACTTTTCAGGATCCAGCTGAGTGCCTTCAGAAGAAATAATATGTCCCAAAAAACTCACCTTTGACCTACCGAATTCAGACTTTTCCAAGTTAACTGTAATTCCAGATTCTGCAAAAATACGTAACACACTGTTGAGGATGCGATTATGTTGTTCCCATGAGGTTTCTGCTATCAGAATATCGTCCACATATAAGGTGATGTGACGTTATAAGAAATCAGGCAATATGGAATTTAGCCCACGAATGAACGCTGCCGAAGAAATGTTCAAACCAAACGGAAGTTTCCGAAACTGGTAACAAACGCTGAAACAAAGAAAAGCTGTGTATTTTCTACATTCTGGATGAAGTTCGATCTGATAAAAGCTGGATCTGAGATCAATAGAAGACAACACTCTTACACCATTAAAATTTTCAAGAAGTTTTTCCATCGTTTGCGGCCTGTCTGTTTCAGGAATGATGATAGTATTGATTTGTCTTGAATCTAAGACAAGCCTGATCGATCCATTTTTCTTCTCAACAACATGTAAGGGATTGTTGTATGAGCTTACTGCAGGCTCAATAATGCCCTCATCAACCACAGATTGTATTTCTGTTCTAACACGGTCCCTATAATGTGCTGGAATTACGTATGGTCTAACACAAAATTTAGCATGCTTACGAACACGATATTGGTATTGAAATCCCTTGATTGTTCCTGTTTTGTGAGTAAAAACTGTGGAATGTGCTTGTAAAATCTCAAAAAGGTCCTGCCTGTCAGACTCATTACAATTCTCAATTGTTTGAATTTCATTCTGAATTAACTCATTAGTACCAAATATGCCGTCGATATCATCCCTGTCAGTACTTGTAGAGTGATTGTTAGTGTCTAGTTCCGTCGAAAATTCCGAACTGTTGTCTAACAGAAGGTAAAGCCGATTAATTTCCTCGTCATGGTTTGAGAGCCAATCTTCTAATTTCAAAGCTATTGACTTACCTTCCTTCTCTAAACTTATTTCAGCACCGTGAAAGTTTAAGATTGCTTTGTATTCATTAAAAAAGTCTACTCCCAATATAATTTCCGTCGGCAATAATGGAACAATAAGAAAGTTCATAGAGAAGCTGTGGCTTTGACAAAAGAATTCTAAGTTGGTTTGTTGGCGTACATCTACACTTTTTCCAAAGATTGCACCTTGTAATTTAATCTTACGTAACGAAAGTGTGGGGCAATCGTTCGATTTGTTGCATTTGCTGAAGGCTGTTTCACTAATTACTGAAATGGGACTGCCAGAGTCAAGTACTGCCGCAAATTTTACGTCATGTACTGTAATGTGAATCACATGATATGCAGTGTTGTTATGTTATACGTCGTGTTCCTGAAGTAAGATGTCCCTAACATCTTCCATTTTTACGTAATTACTAGCCACGGCAGCTAAGTCGTCAGTTCGTAAGTACGTTTTGTGGCTGCCAGCGGTATGAGTCATTGCCTATTGTCTCTGTTGGCGCGCGTCGGTATTGGGATTTGGAGATCTAACTTCTACAAATTCACCTTGTCGAGAGGGCCCTTCGTCTTGTCGATAGTTTACATAGTTTCTTTTTTGTCGGTCATGTGGTGGAGAATTTCTCCCGGAATCGTAACTGTGCAGTGGACTGTTGCGTCCGACACTATTCTGTCTCCCTTGGTAATAATTATTTTGATTCCCATATTGTCTGTTTCTCTGATTGTCTCTGTGATAGTCATTACCGCGGAGAGATAATCTTTCCCTGTAATTATTACTACTCTGCCAACGGTTGTCAGACGGGTGGTGTCTGTTTTGGTCACGATTTACGTTGTAAGAATAGCCTTGTCGTGTCCAGTTATTATTTCTGTCATCGCGGAATTGTGACGGATGTGACCTGTAATTGTTGGGTTCCTGTTTTCTCGTTCCGCGATTGTCAGTATCAATTTCCAATTCTTGTAACAGTCCCTGAAAAGCTTCAATGTCGTCTTTGCAACGTCCTGCCAAAATACTATGTCGTAAATGTTCAGGCAATTTGATGAAGCAAATGCGGATGAGTTCTGAAGGGCTGTATGGGTTTGAAAGATATTGATTTTTATGCAACATGTCTTCGAAATATTTGACAAGACTGGAAAAATTCAGATTGTTCGAAATGTTTCATCATTATGATGCTATGTTTTACTCGGTCTTGTGTAGCTTGAGACCAATATGCTGAGAGGAAGGCATGATAAAATTCTCCTTCACTGTGACAGTCGTGACTGACCGATCGCATTCTTACAGGTGGTTCATTCTCTAAGTAGCCACACATAAATTCTAATCTGTGCTCTGATGACCAGTTGGGAGGAAAACACACTTGTGGATGAATGTCGTTGCCGGAATTCTTAAATGTTTTGAATTTACGTGTAGTAATAAACAGCTTATAGTCAAAATCATCATGTCGGCGAGTCGCATGTCAGTCATTGTTACGTCGTTTCGGCGGTTCCATCTCAATATTCGGTGTACCTTACCAACTTCTTTCATAATTTCCAAAGTGCCCTGTGTTGTTATTTTGTGGCTGTTCCGTATTTCAATGTCCCTCTTCCCGTATTGGAGCGCGAGTGTCCTCTGAAATATGTAGTTCTTGTATTACCTGTGTCAACTGATCTTGTACTTCCCGGATTTCACTTTGGTGTTGCGTATTAATTTCATTCTGATTTTGTTTGAATTTCATAATTTGTTCGTACACTTCTGTATCAGTAAAGACTACCGGTCTTGTGTCATTCAGATTATCATCTACCTTTGTAGATAAATTATTTAGCTAATCCGAAAGTTCGACTACGTTCGCAGCTCGTGGTCGTGCGGTAGCATTCTCGCTTCCCGCGCCCGGGTTCCCGGGTTCGATTCCCGGCTGGGTTAGGGATTTTCTCTGCCTCGTGATGACTGGGTGTTGTGTGATGTCCTTAGGTTAGTTAGGTTTAAGTAGTTCTAAGTCTAGGGGACTGATGACCATAGATGTTAAGTCCAACAGTGCTCAGAGCCAGTTCGACTACTTTCTCTGATAATGAGCTAATTTCCTCCATATGTCTTTCTGAACCAATTTTCAAAGTATCTACTGTGTCCTTTAAGTTTTCCTGAGTTTTTGCAAGTAGCGTAACCGAATCCACAGATGCAACTGAGTCAATTTGAGCCCGCAAGGTCTCGTGATTTTCATGAACAATAGTTTGCAGTTCTTTTATGGCTGCTTGGTGATTCTGTAATGCATTTTCATGCCGCGAAAAAATAAGTTGAAAATGCTCACAGATTTGTGTTTTTACGTCGTTACAGACTTTTTGACATTTCGATTCGATGTTATGTAACTCAGTAGTTAAATCTTCACGTGTTTGTTCAAGTGTGGTGTCTAACCTTTGAATATTATGTTCCATTGTGTCTAACTGTTGATGTGTTTGTTTCTGATTTTGTTTCATTTGTTGCATTAATTGGAATAATAATGTATTTGTGTCTGGAACCTGTTCCTCTATGCTTTTCGGCAGTGCATTTGCACCGCCAACATTCACATTTTGACAAGCAGAAATTGTGTCTTGACTTATTTGAGAAAACGGTGAGGACCAAAAACCTGAATCTACAGTATTTGCGAGATTGTGTCCTGTCATTTCGGATTTCTGAGGCGAGCTGTTGCCGACCGATCGATCGATAATGCTTCCCTGTTCACTAATTGTTTCACTGCCTACGCCATTATTTGCCGCCCGCTCCATTTCCCTATGCACAATTACCAAATTACTACTTTGAATGTCTGTTAATTCATTACACAGTGGTGCTGATAAGCTACGCTCGTCGTCACTATTATTTCTCAGTTTACTTTGGAGCCTAGCGTTACGTTTTTCACACGCCGTTATTGTCACAATATTTCACGCAATAACACAGAAAAGCACAATTTGAAGAGCAAAATAAGAAAACACATTAACATATCACTGAAAATAATATCTAGTTAATTGCAAGCGCGGTTGCGAAATACTTGGTGCAAATCTAAATGCAGGCCACAATTGTTTTACTGTATAACAATGAAAAACTATAAAGACAAAGGAAATTCTCTCTATAATTACGCGCTAGCAATAAACAATAGCTACACTAATTACAAAAAAATCAGATTCCAGTGATTTATCCTGGGCTAAGGGTCGACATACGAAACGTTCCCTTAGAAATCTTAATGAATTACTATGCAGATAAACCTCTTACATTATTTGCTTTTCAAACAGCTGAGCAAAACTGAACGTACTCAGACATTACTCTCTTTACTTATTTTGATCAACACTAAACTGACACACAATATTTTTAGCGCAACGCAATCTGACTTTTAATAATCCCTACAAAAGAATGGCCCTGACTAACAATAACCTATACCTTTCATGAATCACTTACCTCACAAAAATCTTCGTCACTCAAACTACTGCAATACAACGAGCGCCAATATTGCCAGCTAAATAAAAGATTCTAACTACTGAAGGCACTAACTACTGATAGGCATAGTTAGCAAATGAAAGATTTTGATAGAGAACAAACAATGTATTTACCTTAACAGTGTTCAAAAGTCATTATATATATAAGTTCATGACATCCAGTCTTGCACATTTACTGTCTCTGATGGACACACGTCCAGATCATCCGCTCTCAAAACTGCGCCGTCTCTCTCCCCACATCCACCACTGCTGGCGGTTCACCTCCAACTGCGCAACGCTACGCGCTGTTAACAGCCAACTGCCCAACAGTACAACGGCGAATATTACTCCAACAATGCAAACCAACCACAGCCTTCACACAGCACAGTCAGTGATTTTCATACAGAGCGCTATATGGCTTACCAACATAAAGACCTAAACAGCCTACTTACAACCTCAGCAGTCAAGTCCCATAGTGCTCAGAGCCATTTGAACCATTTTGGGGATAGAGCGGATGAGGCAGGTGTGTCCTTCGGCCGTCCGCTGCACCCGTATGTAAATAAGGCCTGAGAGGCAGTGACTTCAATTCACCTCGCACACAGCTATCAGTTGGTCCGCATCTGTCAAACGCCGGCTTACACGCTACCTCTGGTGACGTCACGGCGAGGCTGCAACTAAAGGGTACAAATAGGAAGTGGGCACGAGAGGACTGTACACCGTCCTCGATCACTTAGACGTCGCGGTAGTAGCTGTTTGTGTGCCGCCCCTAATACCGCGAGGTAAGTGGTGTCATTGTTTTCCACTTTTCTGGCGAGCATTTAACTCTGATTATCAGACGCCAGAACGAAAGACCATTTAATGGGACCTTACCGTAAAGATCGCCTCTGAACAGCTCACAGTGCTGTTTATGATAAAGACAGTATTATTATTATTATTATCAGGAATATTACGTAAGTAGCCTGTTTATGTGTTTGTATGTTGGCAGCGCTATAGACTGCATTAATATCACTGAAGCGCTCTGCGCCCTCACTAAGAGACTCTGTGGTTGGAGGGACTCGCAGCTGGCAGTGTTGGAGGTTATCAGTGAGCGAGCGGACGGTTCGGACGTTTGTCCGTCAATGGAGATTTAATATTGGCTTGACGTGGATTGTAAAATGATGATTGATGTATTTGCTAATGCTTGGATAATGGAATTACTGACGATTATATAATTTTTGGAACTGGCTGTCAGATGTATAAGGTAAAATATGCTAAATACGTTGTTTTCTTTGCGACAAAATCTTTGCTTTACCAACCACATGCCTATTGTCAGTTAGAGCGTACAGTAGTTAGAATCTTTTTTCTTTAGCTAGTTGCGGTTGCTACTTGCTGTGTTTGCTGTAGTTTGTGTCATGAACATTTTCTGTGAGGTAAGTGACTTATGAAATGTATGAGTTATTGTTTCGATTTCTTCTGATTCAGGGCCATTAGTCTGTGTTGCCGGCCGCGGTGGTCTAGCGGTTCTAGGCGCTCAGTCAGGAACCGCGCGCCTGCTACGGTCGCAGGTTCGAATCCTGCCTCGGGCATGGATGTGTGAGATGTCCTTAGGTTAGTTAGGTTTAAGTAGTTCTAAGTTCTAGGGGACTTATTACCACAGATGTTGAGTCCAATAGTGCTTAGAGCCATTTGAACTAGTCTGTGTTAATTATTTGAAGTCATATTGCGTTGCGTTTGTATATTGTGTGTCATAAGTGAATAGGATAAGTATGAATTGCATTTGTCAGGGAAAACTCTGTAGGTCGGTCTTGAAATGATAAAGTAGAAAAGAGACTGTAGGTTCAGTTGCACTCAGTTTCATTCAGTAAGGTTCAGTTACATCTGCAGTTTAAATAAAAAACATAGAAGTTTCAGTTACCGTGTTGTGCACGTGAAAGTTTATAAAATATATCGATCAGTTAGAACTGAAAACTTTCGTTTATAATCATAGTTCCTGACCCCGGTTAGAAAATAGAGAGTAGAAACGTAAGAAGAATTTGGACCTGGATTCTGGAAATTATGGTCAATATGTTCTCCATCTGGCTAACCGCAAAAGTAGTTTTTAGAATCTCGTACAAAATTGGGAGCAATATTTCTTATTACATATTATTATCCCGCCGCTCCACACATTCTTCTTTGAACTGAGAGAGTAACAGTATTTTCTGAATTTCTTTATTAAACCATGGTTGATCTCTTCCATCCTTAATCCACTTACAAGCCAGGTAAATCTCCAGACCGCGATTTACTACGTACTCGAACTTCGCCCATAATTCCTCTACTAACGTCTTACTGGAATTAAGTGAAGTCAGTTCTCTTTATCTTTCTGGAAGAAACACTTTTCCGGCCCTCTTCAATGTCTATTAACTCCCGTAACCATAGCTGGTGTTATGTCATCATGGTCGTCAATCCCCGTTTCTATACCGATGTTGTCAGTAGTGTCCGGCCTATCTGTGGGTACAGGGTCTACGATATTTCCATTGCATGTGGACTGCCGAACTAGCTGCTCAAGAAAGCTTTCAGAAAACGTGCTCGAAAGTATTCCACACGCTCTGTGTCTGTACCCCCGAAATGAATCCACAGACATCCCAGCCTATCTCGGTGGGGTAGAGTCGCCCCAACTAGTATTGCATGATCTGAGTATTTATGTGTTGCTGACCGTGTGCTTTCTTGAATGAACTATCTCAGCGGAATCGGGCGGCCGTTAAAAACATCCAATAATTAACTTGGGTTCATGAGCACCTGTTATCGTTCCCGGACAACTTCAGTGTCACACTCAACTTCGACCTCAATGTAGACAATATTTCTGTCAACTGCAATGAACACTGTCCGTCCTATGGTCTCCAATCTATCTTTCCACGACTCGCTATACACCAGAGAGCTTTCCACTTCGTGGTTCAGCCAGCTCTCGGACCCAAGAATAATTTGAGAGCGAGAACTTTCCTGGAGGGCAGTAAGTTCGAGACGTTTCTTACGAATACTTCGACAATTTACTAATAAAATTTTGACAGTCGAAGTGTGTTTACTCTGAACGCGTCTGACTTCCCTTGCTGTGTAACGACTGTCGAATGTTCATCAGAGTACCCCAAATTACCGAATAGCCTATGAAAGCCTCATGTGCATTCTGCTACCCCATAGTTGCTTCCTTCGTGCAGTACACCCCTGACGTATGAAGCGGAAGTACATAAATCCTCACTCATCAACTCAGCCAAGAACGCCACAGAGTGGATGAAGCCTTTGGTTGAGACTTTCCACTCGCCTCCACACCGAAGAACCTTGATCAGCTCTGGGAACAATGCTGCAAATTGTGAGCTCCGTTTGCAACCCACGTGCGACGCCAGCGGGTTCAATACCTCCGCAAGCCGCCTGCATGAACTGAGGATGGCCTCAGAATCTGTGCAACATATGTCGTTAGTCCCAACATGAACCACAAATTGCAGACGACTGCACCCTGCACGCTCGATAGCCGCAGGCAGAGCCGCCTCCATATCTCTGATGAAGCATCCCAGCAGATACACCGAGTGGTCATTGGCTTTCTTTCCAGTCCTGAACGCTGTCTGTCTAAGTGATCTATTACGCGTCCAGCACTGGAGCTCCCGATAACTAGTAAACACTTCCTCCTGCGTGACTGCTCTGACACTGCTGAAGGAACAACCTCCTGTCCACTCACAGGGTGAATAGGGGAAGCCGGAAAACCTATTGGCCCTCACCCTCGAGCGACGAGAACGCTTTACCACCCACCAATCACTCTGCTGTGAGGGCGGATCCGCTGCGTCGGATGCTTTATGCGGTGCCTCGGCATCAGAGCCCATGGACTAAACAAGTGACACCTCAGACGTCCCATGGGACGCGTCAGATTCTGTCACTGCTACACTCTGAGGCAGCAGCATGAAATTGACTGACGGTAGATAAAAGCGCTTTCAGGTGTTTGCGAACTGCGGCCAGTTCCCCCTACTTCCGCACACAGTATGCACACATCCTACTCATCCTAGCAAGATTAACTAAAGAAGTCAACAGTAAAAGTAGGAAAATCCTAGAGAAGCAACTTGCTACCTTCCTGATGTGTCAGCTATGGACGCTGACGCGTTAATGAGGTATGTAGCAGGGATTTCACAAGATATGAAAACTGCGCTACAGACGGAATGAATTTACGTAGAAAATGCACATCAAATTTCAGAAACGTACTATACACGGGAATAGACCATAAACAGGAAAAGATAAAAACTTTACTTGTCACTCTGTTGATGTGTATCAGCCGAGAGCTGGGGCTCGACGGACTGGTTTACTGAACCAACGGATGCTTGTTTTCAGTACAAAACAGCCTCAGAATCGATTTTGGATATATCCATTTTATCATGCAAGGTGTGCCTTAACCATGGCGGCATGCAAAAATAAATAAATAAAATTGGGGACATAACCGTTTCGGTAATGCTTCCACCTCTGGCCCGAAAGCCAGTGACCACACCATTTTAGGCATCAAATTAAACGCACCATTTCCAAATTATGAAAACGACTGCACTGTTGTCCGCATCCCCGTCACATGCTTTATGGCTGGCCGTGGTGACCGAGCGGTTCTAGGCGCTTCAGTCCGGATCCGCGCGACTACTACGGTCGCAGGTTCGAACCCTGCCTCGGGCGTGGATGTGTGTAATGTCCTTAGGTTAGTTAGGTTTAAGTAGTTCTAACTTCTAGGGGACTGATGACCTCAGATGTTAAGTCCAATAGTGCTCAGAGCCATTTGAACCATGCTTTATGTATCCTCCACTGCTGGTGCTGACACCTGCTGTCTGTGACTTGGTATTTCACGTTGACGTCGCACGCATTACCGGTGGTCACATTAACGTTACTAGACTGTGAAGTTTTATTCAATTTCTTACTATTTTCTTCCACCACTTAAGTTTACTTCATTGGCATAATTACACTATACACATTTGGCACTTTTGACTTTCCAGACTATGATAATTTTTCGTTACTAAAATAATACCAATTCTCAAATATTTTATTTTTTAATATCTCGCTCGCTGTAATGTATCAACGCCGATTTTAACTCTGACGCTGGGTTTTAAAACACACGTGCTCTAGGGTAACCGAATAAATTTATCAGCTGCCAACTTAATTGCTCCGTCGATACTGCTTAAAAATATTTTATTTTATTTTATGTTCCTTTTTCTTCCTTCTACGTAATTAAAGTAGTCTTAAGCTGCTGATAGGAATTATCGGTGAATATAACGTTCAAAATTGATTCTCCGGCAACCAAAATGCCAAGCCAAGGCAAGTCCGAGAGCGGTGTCACTATCTGAATGTAACCTTGAAGAATTACCTGTATAGCAGTCGGCGAGGCATATAACTGGGGAACTGCCACACCAAACTCGGGGAGAGAATGCAGGTGTGATCGCAGCTGAATGACAGCACCATTCTGACAGCACTGCAAGATGCCATAACAACACACAAAGCATATGCAAGAACGACATTCATCCCAGTGACATGGCAGAAAGCGCCAAGATGAATGGCTGAAGGCCACAAATGGAATGCCACAGAACAGTGTAAAGAGCTGATAACCTGAGGAAACTGGTCTAAATTCGTTAATCAGCACGGCTCGATTTCGTCATCGGCATCAAATGACAAGGGTAAATACTGGGACGTTTGAAGTAAACGGGCACTTGGACTCTATGTCGTATAGTTGCAAGCAGTGAATCATCAGTTAGTGTGACAGTCTTGTGGGTTACAGCGAATCCACACTGACAACGTTCTATGATGTTGTGCACAGTTTTCATTTGGTGACTTGAACTGCGAGGCACCAGCCCACCTGATGCTCTCCACTGCCGTGGAATGCCGCTCCTGTCACTGATATGAAGACATGAGCCTCTTCGACCAGCATCACGCTGCGTATCAATTGAGGATGACCTGCTAGATACCACACACACTGTCCGGGAGAGCTGCAATTATGCTGTTCCCCTATGCAGCTTCCAAAGTCTTGGCTCTCTCTTCTTGGGAGGTCACCGTGTACTCGTATTTCTGCATAGATACCGTTTTCCCATGCAGAGCTGAAGGCTGCTGACCTGGGTGCGTAACTACGATGCCATCGAGAATGTCCTAGTAAAACAGCACTCCAAACTGACTGTCCCAGCAGGGTGGACAACGCCCGTGGACCTTTAGGTCAGTTTTCAGCACGATGTCGCCTCTCCTAATGGTGCGGCTCCTGACTTCCGGCATGCAAACTACACGCCGCTTAGTTGGACAAGTCAGTAACTTCCCGCCATGTGCACCGCACTGCCGACTTTGGTCAACCCCTCGGAGAAGCTACTAGCATTGTCTGAATCCTGAAATAAATGTGTCTAGAGCCTGACTCCCTGCTATCGGTCTTTATCCCGGACCACACTAATGCAATTTACACTATCGTTACCTAGCCCGTCCATAATTTTCTTTTCCGTTCATCTGAATGTTATTCTTGTCAGCAATTTGCCTACATAAGCTGTTAAGCTGATTGTGCGATAATCCTCGCACATATCAGGTCCTGCAGTCTTCAAAATTGTGTGGATGATAGTTTTGCAAAAGTCGTCTTGTTTCCACTTCCCCCAAGAATTTTAGAAATTCTACCGAAATGTTATCTATCCCTCCTCCCTTATTTGACCTTAAGTCCTCCAAAGCTCTTTTAAATTCTAAAACTGGATCCCCTATCTCTTCTCAATCGAGTCCTGTTGCTTCTTCTATCACATCAGACAAATCTTCCACTTCATAGAGGCTTTCAATGTACTCTTCCCACCTATCCGCTCTCTCCTCTGCATTTAACAGTGGGATTCCCGTTATACTCCCTACATATCACCATTGCTTTTAATGTCATCGAAGGTTGTTTCGACTTTCCTGTATGCTGAGTCAATCCTTCCGACGATCATTTATCTTCAGATTTCTTCACATTTTTAATGCAACCATTTCGTCTTAGATTTCCTGCTCTTGCTATTTGTTTCATTCCACAGCCACTTGTATTTCTGTATTCCTAGCCGGTCGGTGTGGCCGAGTGGTTCTAGGCGCTTCAGAGTGGAACCGCGTGACCGCTACGGTCGCAGGTTCGAATCCTGCCTCGGGCATGGATGTTTGTGATGTCCTTAGGGTAGTTCGGTTTAAGTAGTTCTAAGTTCTAGGGGACTGATGACCTCAGATGGTAAGCCCCATAGTGCTCAGAGCCATTCTGTATTCCTCAATCTCTCTGAACCTTTTTGTACTTCCTTCTTTCATCGATCAACTGAAGTAGGTCTTCTGTTACCCGTGATTTCTTCGCAGATACCTTCTTTGTACCTATGTTTTTCTTTCCAAGTTTTGTCATCGCCCGTTTCAGAGATGTCCATTCCTCTTCAACTGTCCGCCCCCGGTAGCTGAGTGGTCAGCGCGACAGACAGTCAATACTAAGGGCCCGGGTTCGATTCCCGGCTGGGTCGGAGATTTTCTCCGCTCGGGGACTTGGTGTTGTGTTGTCCTAATCATCATCATTTTTCCCCATCGACGCGCAAGTCGCCGAAGTGGCGTCAAATTTAGAGACTTGCAACAGGCGAGCGGTCTACCCGACGGGAGGCCCTCGTCACACGCCATCATCATCATCATCATCATCCTCTTCAACTGCACTGCCTACTGAGCTACTCCCTATTGCTGTATCTATAGTCTTAGAGAACGTAAGGGTATCTCGTCATCCCTTAGTGCTTCCGCATCCCACTTCTTTGGGTACTGATCCTTCACGACTAATCTCTTAAATTTCGTCCTACTCTTCATCACCGCTACATTGTGATCTGAGTCTATATCTGCTCCTGCGTACGTGATACAATCCACTATCCGATTTCGGAATCTCTGTCTGACCATGATGTAATCTAACTGAAATCTTCCGTAATCACCCTGCCTTTTCCAAATATACCTCCTCCTCTTATGATTCTTGAACACAGTATTCTCTGTTACTAACAGAAATTTATTACAGAACTCAATTGGTCTTTCTCCTCTCTGATTCCTTGTCCCAAGCCCATACAATCCGGTAACCGTTTACTCTACTTCTTCCCCTACAACTGCATTCCAGTTCCCCATAACTATTGGATTTTCATCTTTCTTTATGTACTGTATTGCCCTTAAATATCCTCATATACTTTCTCTATTTCTTCATCTTCAGCTTGCGACGTCGGCATGTATACCTGAGCTATCGTCGTAGGTTTGTTTGCTGTTGATTCTGATAAGAACAACCCTAACACTTGAGCACTTGACTTTAAACAGTGTCACACTTTCTGCTTTACCTTGCTATTGATAACGAATTCTACTCTCGTAGTACCATTTTCTGCTGCTCGTGATATTACCCTATCCTCATCTGACCAGAAATACTTGTCTTCTTTCCGTTTCACTTCACTGACCTCTACTGTATCTAGATTGATCCTCTGCATTCCCACTATCAAGTTTCCTGTCTTCCGAACCACATTCAAGCTTCTCAAGTTCGACGGCGCGACTCTTAGAACGATATCCTTTCGTTGATGATTCAATCTTTTTCTGACGGTCACTTCCCACTTGGCAGTTCCCTCCCAGAGATCCAAATGGGGAACTATTCAGGAATCTTTTGGCAACGGAGAGATCATCATGGCACTTTTTCAATTACAGGCCATACGTCCTGTGGATACACCTTGTGTCTGTATTGCAGTAATTAATATTGGCTTCTGCATCCTCATGCCGTTGATCATTGCTGATTGTTCCACCTTTAGTGGCAGTTTCCCACTCCGAGGACAAGAGTGCCCTGAACCTCTGTCCGCTCCTCCGCCCTCTTTGACACGGCCGTTGGCAGAATGGGGATGACTCCTTATCCCAGAAGTAAATGTTGACGAATAATCAAAATTTAAGGGGTGGCTGGTTCCGAGGAAGTTTTGATTAATAATCAAAGGTGCACACCTGATGCCACGGGTGCGTCTTTTTTTCCGATTTCACTTTCTGTTCGCAATCTTTCGTTGTATTTTATCATAGCGGACGTCAGATGACATCCGTTGAAGTTCGTTGTTGATCATTTCACGCAGTTTTTTTATTACAGAGGCCGGCCAGCTCTCTGACCGAAGACGCTGAGCTACCGTGACGGCTTTGCATTTGACCACATTGTTGACGGTTTATTCTCAGCAGGAACATTGCTTCAGATCGGTTTCTTTTGAGTAACCCTCCCCCCTCTTATTTATTACGTGACTAGCACGTATAACGCCATAAGTATCGTTGCTTCTTCCTTAACAACTAAAGTAGAAGATCCAGTTATTTTAACTTTTATAGTCACTAATAATAATGCATAAGCATACATTCTGTATTATAAAATGCTCGTATTTTTCATCTAATACTTCGTCTCTTTGTAAATCATGACACCTAGTTTTGTATGTCGGTCTATCTGGTTATACACCTTGATCATTTCAGAGACCTCCATTAATTGGAAGCCCGCAAACACGTCGGTAAAGAGTTCACCTCTAGAGACCGTAGGATGGGTGTAATTCAGCGCATAATTGTAACTAGAAATGCCCAGAAATCCATCGAAAGCGTCGGTGCGTTCACCACTCCAGTATTTTCTTAATAGGCAGCAGAAACAAATCCGTTGGTTTCGTCTGCATATAAATCTCGAATTATTTAACGGTATTAAATAAAACAATAGAAAGAACTCACTGGTTTATGGCGTATGATAATGGGGAATTGAAATACTACGTGCGTTAATGTTTTTTTTTTTTTTCTTGTGTGCATTTCAATTAGATATGTGGAACAATGCAACTGAATTTCAAACCGCTCATACCACTTTCATTATACCTGATTAATAAATCAACGTTTCATCACTCTAGTGTCAGTGCAGACAATTATGACGCCCATAAAAATTTCAACGCGTTTCTAATTAAGCGCCAATTAAATTTATATCACATACCTGTAAAACAAATCAGACCGGAGTCTGTGTACCATATTTGATTCCTATTGACAGTCAACATTTAAATAACGAACAGCACGTAACCATGAAATTAATTAGAAATGAAGTGTACCGGTAACTGCAAACTGATTGAAAAATACAGCAGTAACTTTTAAAGGACATTTGGTTGTTAGTAGTTATTTTAATCAAAAAAATAATGGATTATCACCTAACTATAGGTACACACTTATTTAGATAGTATCTTAGGCCTGTTCTGCTAAAACTTATTTCCGCCATAATTGAAATCGAGTTTCTGTAGTCGATTTTCGGTGAGAGATATGAGCGGATTTCATCTATGACGTTCCACCCCTTGGGTGTGCTTTTATTTCTTGTGGGCACAGTGGAACGAAATGCGTCAGAAGGCCTTATTAAGGAAAAGTGGGCGCTGGGTAGGTTTGGGGTAGAGGGGGGGGGGGGTCTCTATGGGGTCGTCCAGTGCCTCCTTTGTTGACTGCTGTATGAGCTACTATAATCCCATCCACGAACGATGGCTGTTCGCACTTGTCGTGGCATGGAGGGGAATGTTGATTCCAAGCGACAGTTGCGGTACGCGCATGCGCGTGCTTTTCGCTTGAAGAAAGCGTGCATCCTGCAAATTATGTCTCTCGCTTTCTTATGCAGAATTTATCACATGCCACTACCATCAGCGATGACAACTCGCAACAAGTGGAATAGAAACAACTCGCCACGATCATGCTTAATGCTTGCGTTAGCTACGGCGTTCAGAACAGAATGCTCAGAACACTTCCGAACTCATTGGCAGTCGGAGAATGCGTGACGTAGATGCGCAGAACAGTCCTAAACTCGACAGTCATCATTCGTGACTCCAACTATAGTAGACAAAAGTGTACATGACTTTAATTCCTAAATATTTTTTTCGATAGTACAACACTGCTGAAAACATACGACGAATTACTACCATACACCATCTAGCACTTAATTTGAACATGCGAGTTGATTAACTCAAAAGTACAAGTGCATTCGAAAACATGTTTAGTACATTTTCAAGCATTAATAATTTAAATTCCACCGGTCACTGTCATGTCAACAGCTATTCTGCAGTGCTGTCAGTATGAGTGCACGAAGACGATCTCAGACAAAGAATAATGGAACATGTTTTGTGTTCTCGTATTATGACGTTCTTAGATAATACAAATCTCCTTCATCATAACCAACATGGATTCCGCAAACAGAGATCATGTGAAACTCAGCTCGCCCTATTTGCCCAAGAAATTCACAGTGCCGTAGACACTGGCGAGCAGATTGATGCCGTATTCCTGGACTTCAGGAAGGCATTTGATACGGTTCCGCACTTACGTTTAGTGAAAAAAATACGAGCTTACGGAATATCGGATCAGGTTTGTGATTGGATTCAGGATTTCCTAGAAGAAAGAACACAACATGTCATTCTTAACGGTTCAAAATCTGCAGATGTAGAGGTAATTTCGGGAGTACCGCAGGGAAGCGTGATAGGACCTTTATTGTTTACAATATACATAAATGACTTAGTTGACAACATCGGTAGCTCCGTGAGGCTATTTGCAGATGACACGGTTGTCTACAAGAAAGTAGCAACATCAGAAGACTCGTACGTACTCCAGGAGGACCTGCAGAGGATTAATGCATGGTGCGACAGCTGGCAGCTTTCCCTAAACGTAGATAAATGTAATATAATGCGCATACATAGGGGCAGAAATCCATTCCAGTACGATTATGCCATAGGTGGTAAATCATTGGAAGCGGTAACGACCGTAAAATACTTAGGAGTTACTATCCGGAGCGATCTGAAGTGGAATGATCACATAAAACAAATAGTGGGAAAAGCAGGCGCCAGGTTGAGATTCATAGGAAGAATTCTAAGAAAATGTGACTCATCGACGAAAGAAGTAGCTTACAAAACGCTTGTTCGTCCGATTCTTGAGTATTGCTCATCAGTATGGGACCCTTACCAGGTTGGATTAATAGAAGAGATAGACATGATCCAGCGAAAAGCAGCGCGATTCGTCATGGGGACATTTAGTCAGCGCGAGAGCGCTACGGAGATGCTGAACAAGCTCCAGTGGCGGACACTTCAAGAAAGGCGTTACGCAATACGGAGAGGTTTATTATCGAAATTACGAGAGAGCATATTCCGGGAAGAGATGGGCAACATATTACTACCGCCCACATATATCTCGCGTAATGATCACAACGAAAAGATCCGAGAAATTAGAGCAAATACGGAGACTTACAAGCAGTCGTTCTTCCCACGCACAATTCGTGAATGGAACAGGGAAGGGGGGATCAGATAGTGGTACAATAAGTACCCTCCGCCACACACCGTAAGGTGGCTCGCGGAGTATAGATGTAGATGTAGGTAAAACTCTGATAAAGTAATTCCAGAACCGAGTGAGCGCTGACAACCCCTTTAGCAGCTGAGAATTATCAGCATTATGTTAACGAACGCCATATTTAGGCTATCTCAGGTTGTGCCTTATTCGATTGACCGTGGTGAAAGTCTGTGGTGTCTAGTCAGTAACATAGTCTGTGCATTTTGAAAAAAAAAAAAAAAAATCACAAAATGGTTGTGCAGATTAAATGTTGCCAATATTGAGATGAATGATGAAAATAATGGTCTACCAGTTCGTCTACTGATGAACTACTAGCACCACTACACGTCGTTTGTGAAAAGACATTTGTATATGAAGCTACGAAGCTATTCACATTTTCTTCGTGTTTGCCACGTTATAGGCTGAGAGCATCAGGGAGCATATCAGTTTTCACTATAGAGTCAATGATTACAAAATTATTTAAGGCTATATAGCGGTCCAGTCTGTCTACTCATTACCCATAAATATTGCATAGCTTACGGTTGCGTCAAATCGTACTATGAGTCAAAACACCATTGATGCTCCTAGGAGCTTTCATAATTTGATAGGTGCACGTCTACACGGCATTCTTAGCTGAGGAATTCTTCTGGAATCCAAACTGTTGTTCGCTAAGGAAATTAAGAGGGATTCGTGATTCACAGTTTTGTCAATCGCTAACATGTCATATCACATTAGTTTTCGATCAAGAGTGTATATTATCTACATTTTTTTAATAAATAAACTATATTGTTCAATTTATTTGTGATTATAACTAACCTGAAACACATTACAAACAAACAATAAGTTTTGTACCAACTTTTGGTGTTGTAGTAATACATATCTCATTCTGCCTATGAACTTTGACCACAGCAGCAGATGGCTGTAGAGTTTAGTAGCTCGTATCATGCGTTTGTACGGAACTGTGTTGCGTTTTCTGTGTAATATGTAAGTGATTTGATGGTGGAGACATGAAATCAAGGAAAGACGCATATTGAGTCTGGTACTAACAAGGGAACCTCCCCATCGCACCCCCTCAGATTTAGTTATAAGTTGGCACACTGGATAGGCCTCGAAAAACTGAACACAAATCTATCGAGAAAACAGGAAGAAGTTATGTGGAATAATGAAAAAATAAGCAAAATATACAAACCGAGTAGTCCATGTGCAACATAAGCAATATCGAGGAGAGTTTGTACTCAGGAGCACCCTGGTTCCGTGGTTAGCGTGAGCAACTGCGAAACTAGAGGTCCAGGGTTCAAGACTTCCCTCGAGTGAAAAGTTCAATATTTTATTTCCAGTTTATGTGACAAACTTATATTTTCATCACGTTTTTGGGAGTGATTATAACATCCACAAGAAAACCCAATCCGGGCAGGGTAGAAGAATCTTTTTACTAATTCGCCAAGTGTACAAGTTAGGTGGGTCGACAACATATTCCTATCATGTGACGCACATGCCGCCACCAGTGTCGTATAGAATATATCAGATGTGTTTTCCTTTGGAGGAATCGTTTGACCTATGACCTTGCTATCAAATGTTTTCGGTTCCAATTGGAGAGGCACGTCCTTTCGTCTACTAATCGCGCGGTTTTGCAGTGCGGTCGCAAAATACAGACACTAAACTTATTACAGTGAACAGAGACGTCAATGAACGAACGGACAGATCATAACTTTGCGAAAATAAAGAATGTAAAATTTTCACTCGAGGGAAGACTTGAACCAACGACTTCTCGTTCGGCAGCTGCTCACGCTAACCACGAGACCACAGCGCTCTTGGGCTCAAATTATCCTTGATATTGCCTATGTTGCGCATGGACTACTGAATTTGTATATTTTGCTTATTTTTTCATAGTTCAACATTACTTCTTCCTGTTTTCTCGATTGATCTGTGTTCAGTGTTTCAAGGCCTATCTGGTGTGCCAACTTATAACTAAATCTGAGGGGGGTGCTATGAGGAGGTTCCCTTGTAAGTCAATACTTAATTTTTATTATCATTATAGTTAACTGCCTCGAATGAAGTAGTTTGCCAATGCCTTGTAATGATGCTATAGGAACTGTTCGTACAATTATTATATTGGTTTAATTTCATTTATTGGGTACATTTGAACCTTAAGTTTGTTCCACAAATCAATAAAATGTACGCTCTGATTATTTGGAGTTGTCCATGACTTGTTTTTACACACTTTCTTCCTTGTTCTTCAGCAACCTTCTTTCTCTTGCCTAGCCATAGCTAAGGTAAACACTTGTAATTTTTAGTTAATAACAATCACATTAACTGGAAACGGTGTAATGTATTTATTTCAAGAGTAATGACCTTTTTCGGAGATGACGAACCAGTGGTTCCGGTTTCTGTAAGTACTTCTAACACTTTCTGGAGTAACAGCGTGCTGGCAAATAATTATTAACCATTTTCTTCGTCTCATGCGAATCGTTACTAACGGTAAAAAAGTTTTCATAACCTATAGCTATTATTTCAACATGAAATCCAAATTCCAGCTGTGAATAAAACTGCCGCAATTGTAATAATTAATATTCTTGCATTCGCGAATTACAAATTCGGAACCTGTTATCCAGGCAGAAGAGTAGTCTACATACACATTTTTCTCAAAGAACTTCCTTTGTCGTTGTACCTCTTCGTTTTGGTCAGACACGGGGAGTTATACTTGCGACATCGTAAGCAGGGCTTAATTATTCTTCTGTTTATGTTGTAGTAATTTTGTTCTTTTCTGTTTCGTGCGACGCATAAGGGCTAAAATCAGTGAGCCAGTAATTAAATCCACAGAGAAACTGAGGTCTGCCGGGAAGGGGAGGGTAGAGTGCTCTGAACTCTGTAAAAACCAAGAAAATCTGGAGAAAAGGAATCATGGTATATCTGCCCAGTTAAGCGCATGCCATTATTAGTGTGATAGGCATCTGTTATCAAACATACATTTTGCCATGCTCATTAAAGAGCGGCAAGGATTTTAGTTCCATTACGTAAAAGTGATAATGTTTTGGAAAGCTACTACCTTTTGTTGTGCTGTTAACTTGCTAGCAGTTGTTGAAAATGTCACAGATTAATACTGTAAATGAGAATATTCAAACGGTTAATGGCGAGTTCACAGATGTGAACACAGCTGCAGCTCAGCTGCAGTGAACAGTATTACATCTCTAGCTAATTGACGTGTATAAAGAATGCAGTATTATGACCTCTTCTTCTATTGCTGCAGTTAGTTGTTTGAATTTCAATCCAGTAATTGATTCAGATGCCATGATTTCTAGCTCCATCATTGGCGTAAATAATATATCAGTCCTTAAGACTTAATCTGTTATTACAGCGCAAGATTCTATTCTACTGTTTTTATAAAAATTAGGAATCATGTCTACTGGATTGTCAACACTAAAACAAAAAAACGAAATCATCAGTAGTAACCTATCCACTACGAGTCAAAGAATAAGTGACATGGGTCATAAGCAAGACTCTATGTATTATGATTTTTCTACTTTGAAACAACGAGTGGAGCAAGTCAGTGAACAAGTTAAGAATCATCCCGAAAAGCTGAAAGCAGAAATGGCTTACCATGTAACAGAACTGTTAAGATCCAATTTGGATCACACAGATAACGAAATATCATGTTAGCAGGAAACCAATAAGAGCCTTCCTGAAGGGGTAAAAAAATTTTCCGAAAGTTTTGATAAGTTTTGATACGTTGTAACCAAAGCAAGATAAACTGAGGTTCACAGTGAAACAAGTAGCGTCGTGCGTAGAAACTTTGTCTACAGAGCACGAAAGCAATATACAGGATTTTCTAAGGGGCAATGGTAATGGGATTACCGGAAAATTAGAAGTAGAGATAAGAAAAGCAACGGATCAGATTGTTACTGAGGTACGTGCTGTACAAAGAACAACAGTGCAAGCTGCCAAATTCGATCTTGGTCCATAAAGGAACAAAATACTGTAAAAAGACAAATTGGTGATTATACACTACATATAGCCAGTGACCACTATCATAGTCCGACATCGCAGGACAGTTGATGCATTGATGACGTATGCTCAGACAATTACCGTACAACTATACCAGTACGAATTTAGTGGAAAGACCCATCCTTACATCTGTCTTGTTGGAGGAAAGTCTCCTCAAACATAGACAATTTCACGTATTCATACCATAAATGCAAATTGTACATCCAAGAATTTTCATTGAATTTGTTTTTGTAAATGAGTTGCCTAAAACGTGATATGACCTACAAAACATTCATTTCATCATAGGCCATATCCAGGGCGAGGCTGTCCTAATAGCTACCGCAACTACAAAACATTGTCACTCGCATGAAGAACTCGAAAGTGCTTTTTTGGCAAAATATTGGTCAAAATGTGGTGAATAAAATTTGATAAAAGGGCTCTTTTTACTACAGAACTATACAGTCCAGACAAGGAAGACTAAGAAAGTAATCTGAGATACATTTCAAGAAGATTTGCTTCTGGGATTAACCTATATGAGATAAAGGTGTGTTACATATTCTGGAAGGCAAGTTGCTGATTCACATTAGAGAAAAGTTACCGATGGTATCTGAATCCAATTTGGAATACTTTTATCTGTACTAGACTTCATTTATTTAATAAATAGAGATGCAGGGAGTAGTAATAATGGAAAAAAATGAGAATAGAATGAATCAAACTCTCCGCGTCAGTAATATGGCACCAGTAACGACCGATCAGTGACGCTCGCGCCGGATTGTTTGCCCTGCCGCTGGCGCAGTTGCTAGGTGCTAGTGGGTTATGTAAATGTTGACTCTCCAAATCGTAACAAAAGGAGGATGACCGATTATAGACACCTTCAAGTTCATCAAATGGTTCAAATGGCTCTGAGCACTATGGGACTTAACTTCTGAGGCCATTAGTCCCCTAGAACTTACAACTACTTAAGCCTAACTAACCTAGGGACATCACAGACATCCATGCCCGAGGTAGGATTCGAACCTGCGATCGTAGCGGTCGCGCGGTTCCAGACTGTAGCTCCTAGAACCGCTCGGCCACTTCGGCTGGCTCAAGTTCATCCAAATAGTGGGATACACCTCGGAAAAATCACATTAACCGTGCTCCGATGCTCAAAATACCTCACAGTTAAGTACAACATAAAATAATTCGAACACCCAGTGGCATTCCAGTCAGCAAAATCACATATACTTTAATGGAAACAGTAGCGTTTACGCGCAACAGAACCCTGAAGAAAATCGTGACGTTGACACTCGTTGGCGTATTCAAAATCTCACAGTGAATATTGTTGACGTTTCAAATGAGAGTCGTCTGTAGTGGTTAGTTCAACAAACTAGCTTCTTCTGCCTCATTTAACTGCTCACCTTCCCGTGAGTGTTATGTCTAGAGTATCATTTGATGAAGTAAGTGAAATTCGAAACTTGGCAACTTACCCAGTTCAAAATCACAGAACTGTTGTTGCAATGCGTAGTAAGACGAAACCAGTAAAAACCCATGCCCCCGTTCCCGTGATGGTAGGAAGCACAGACATAGAATGTGTTCCGGCATAACTACAAGCGATGGCGCGAAGATCAAGAACGCAAGAGCAGAGACGATTGTGAGGCAACGTCAGCCAATAGTACGCTGACTAGGACAACACCACTACTGGAGCGGCATTTATACGAACAGAATGCCAGCGCCGCGCAGCTTAGACGCCCCGGGATTGGAAGACAAGTCGTCATACTAACGCTGAAGCAGTGACTGATGAATTGTTTTGTTTTGCTCGCATTGAAATTGTATACACCGAAAGACATTGATTATTTGCATGTCGCCATTACCTTGCGATACACCTTTATGAATACATGAAGTTAAGTAATGTTAATCTAACTTAAAGTAATATACTCCATTTATCTGATTTGCTTGGAATGTTGTCTAGGATCCTAGAAAATGCTTCCTAGGCACCCCATATTAGACGAGTGGGCAGGATACTGCAGAATGCATCTTTTCAGCAGTGGAAAATTTGATAGAAATGATCATTCTTGTTATTGAGTTCTTGAGAGAGAAATGTTTCGGAATTGACGTAAAGTTGGGTAAAGCCACCTTCGTGTTTATGAGAAGGAACTCGCTGTGGATTTAACCAAAATTCCCAAGGGCCACGATAAGTATTGTCAAAACATACGATTAAGGCTTGTCGAAACAAGACTGTTACTGGCTGATGATTCCTTTCATCATAGTACTTCTAGTAGTGAAGGTGAAAACATAGCTCAGGATATTACCCTCCAACAGCAGGAGGAATTGAAAGTTTTGCTGCCAGAGTATTCTCACTTTTCTTAACAAGAAGCCAGGCGTAATTCATACCTGTAAATACGGCATGAAGGCGAATTTTAATGAAACTTTTGGTAAAAACACCTGTTCAATTCCGTGTTCGAAGAGAGGGCTGTGATTCGAGAAATAGTGTGCGGGGTCGTGGGGCCTTCGTTCTCCTCTTAATGTAGTCCGCGTCCTTCAGTGGACAAGCCCACTAGCAAAGTATGCCTCGTACCCTGCCCAAGAGAAGTACATCACATGATTGTACCGGTGCGAATGCATCCTGAAAACTTTGAGGAGCAACAACAGAAATTTTTCGGCATTAGGTATTTATCTAACATCGACATGTGATCTTCATATTGGCAGATTTTCCTCTCGGAAGACTCCAGAAAAAATATGCTGCATTTATCGGTGAACGAAGGCCTTACCAATACGATGTGTTGCCCTTTGGGTTTAATGTTGGTTTGGGAGTCTTTATAGCCGCAGTCGATACAGTGTTTGGGTCTGAATCATTGGACAAAATAACTGTGTATGTGGATGACATCCTAATTACCACTCCTCTCTGGTAAGAACACATTGAATTGTTAGGAAAAACCGCCCAGAAATCTTCACCTGCTGGAGCTACGGCAAAGTTATCAAAATTCAAGTTTCTTCAAATGAAGAACACATTCACAGGTCATGAAATTTCATCTATTGGTATAACACCCAATCCTGAACAACTGAGTGCTATTAAGAACTTTCTGTTTCCTAGAAACAAACGACAACTGAAAGCGATTTTATGGCATGTTCATTTGTAGGCGATTTGTACTACATCACTTGTTGAGTACCAATGCTTTATTAAGCCATTTAAAGAAGAATACGATACTGAACAGAGCGTTGCAAGGAGGACTTTGAGGCTATAAAGCATGTGTCAGTTCCTTCCGAAATATAGCATCTTCTTGACATATCTAAGGCCTTTTGCCTTGCCTATGACACCCCGTTTTCTGGGCTGGACGCATGATCCGCCAACTTATACAAAACAAAGGAAAAGATGGAATGAGGATAATCAACTTCGCCAATAGCACCTTGTGCGATCGCAAATGGGAATGATCTGCAACTGAACTAAAGATGAGAGCTTTTCAAAAAATTAACTGTTATCTGTGAGACATGTCAAGGTTTGCTGTGATCACTGAGCCTTGAGTTTCTTATTGTCATGTAAACTGTTATATAATCATGTTGTCTGTCCCTGGACAATGTTTCTTCAGTCAAACGATGTTCAGATTGTTTACATAAAAGGAAGTGACAATATTATTGCTCATGACATATCGCTGTTGCCTCAGGTATTACCGCAATTTGGAAATCTTGTAAAACAAACATCAAAATCCATAATTTGCTGATGAAAGATTCAAGGTATAACCAGTATTTTATAGACTTGTGTAAGAATGTGAAGTTACAAGATAATAACCCCAGGTGAAGTAAAGTGAACTTTGTTCTTCTGTAAGGAAATAATCTCTAGATAGCCAACTGGAGTGACCGAGCGGTTCTAGGCGCTACAGTCTGGAACCGCGCGACCGCTACGGTCGTAGGTTCGAATCCTGCCTCGGGCATGGATGTGTGTGATGTCCTTAGGTTAGTTAGGTTTAAGTAGTTCTAACTTCTAGGGGACTGATGACCTCAGAAGTTAAGTCCCATAGTGCTCAAAGCCATTTGAACCAATCCATAGATAAAACAACATTGTTTATTATTTGAAGGTATTTTCCTTTACAGGAGAGATGTTGTATCTGAAAAGTGGTATACCTGTGTGTGTGTGTGTGTGTGTGTGTGTGTGTGTGTGTGTGTGTGTGTGTGTGTGTGGAAGCATGTTTGTGTGTTCTCGCCATCTCACAAAACGCTCTTGTCTGGCATACTTATTTTGTGTAGGGGCATTATGGCGCAGGAAAGTGCTGCAGGAAGTAGAGCCAATAGTACTCTTTTCCAAATAAGTTGTGATACATACAAAAAATTCAGAATGCTTGGCTTTTCTGTTAAAAGGAAAAACCTTCAAACTTCGGTAGTAAGTAGTAACTGCATCATCTCATATCACCTGCGAATCCTCTAAATATGGTTTTTGTTGACCTTTCAGGAGCAATACCTTTCACCTGTGGGGGTGTTTAATATATTGTTGGCTTGTATGACATCTTTTCTAAATATGTTTATCTGTATCAGTGAAATCATCTGCTGCCACACCAGTCACTAGGAACATAGTACGAGGGTTATTCGGAAAGTAAGGAAAGATCGGTCGCGAAATGGAAAATACAGTGAAAATCTGATAAAACTTTGCACAGATGTGTTGGGCACTATGTCTAGTACGCCCTTCGATCGCATCATGTCGCTCGTTTCAGTTCTGAGCTCACAGTGAGAACGTAAAGAAGGCTAGAAATTAGCGTCTCCCGCCAAATATGAGGGCCTGGCGAAAGATTTCGCCTGAAGCTATGCAAGCCACATAACACAATTGTCATGCGGTTCATTCTACATGACAATTCTCGGCAGCGCTCTGCTGGGGCAATGAAGAAGTTCCTGCAGCGTTTTCGATGGGAAGTGTTTGATCACCCACAATAGAGCCTGTAATTGGCTGCCCCTGAGGTTCATCCCTGCTCAAATGAACCGCTTCCTATGAAGACGTATTTTAATACATACGAGCTGCAGTCCAGAGTATAAGACTGCAGAAAAGCACTGGCCGCTGTCTTCTATAACAAGATAATTGAAAAGTAGGTACATCGTGTGAAGTAAAAGGGGGAATTGTGGCGCCCTGAAGAAAGTTCGGAGTTGGCGTGACCGCACGGGCCGCTCGGCAGGCCGACCACGTGGTGCCGGACATTGGCCAAAGCAAGAGGGGTCCAGCTCGATCGCGTGGCTGGGAATTCCATGTTGACGCTGTGACGAGGACGGTGCTTTGTGTCGATGAAGGAGACACGCTGGAAGTGCCAAAGATGGCGGACTTTGTGAAACCATAATGGCAGACATTTCAAAGTTAGTACAGAAATTAATAGTACCCAGATGAATCATGATACCTCAAAAAGAAGCATGTATATTACCATTATCTGCACGATGATTGTGATGGTGTAATCAGATTTTCAATATCTTTATTAGTTTAAAGTTCAGTATCTGACGGTAAATTATGCAAGTAACACCCAGCAACGAATTTCCAAAATCTAAACCCTTCATCTGATTTCGTCAATCGATGGGTCTTTAGAAAGCTATTAGTGTAATTCTAAATTGGTATAAATTACAGGCATGTAACTTGAACAGTACATGAGTTATAGGAGGTCAAAGTGGCCAATTACTGTCGATCGCGTCAGGCCGTAAGTACTCCGCAGTTACACGAAAAAACGGTAGCAGCATGCTTATAAATATATTTATTTATCTATGTCTTTGTTTATATCTTATATATACTATTCATGAAGAGATTGGTTAAATATTCACTGTGTTTCAGAAAGCACAGAGATATTAGGCTACTGGCCTACCTTTTGTTGCTATTCCTTTTATATACGTTTATTTAATTTGTTTATGCATTTAATAATATGTGTAAGTGCATGTTTATGGTCCAGACATAGGAATATTTATTTAATTTCAAGTTATTTAAATATAAAACCAGTATTTCCAAAATGTTTCATTATGTTTGTGAATGTTCGTTGGCTTGAAGATACGGCGGGAGCGCTCTAGCCAATCACAGCGCTCGTGAATGGGGAGACTGGATGGAAGTGGGAGAAGAGCATCGTTTCGAGAGAGGACGGCACAGGACGCAGGGACAGGACACGGGGAGGCTGGACGTGACGGTGCAAGGGAAGCACAGTCGGCTGAAAGACTTGGACAGTGGGGCAGTTTGCGCGTGGCCGCGGAGGATAGAAATATATCAGAGGGCCGACGTGTGCTCCTGCGTAATTTCCGTGGCTTCTGCAGTGAAGACGTAGTATGTGTTCAGAAGTGAATATCTCGCGAGCTATGTTGTTGTTCATTACTAATTACGTGAAGTAGGAATCTATTGTTTCCCTGTTACTCTACTTATATTTTATTTAATTGCTGGACCATCGACACCAATATGTGTTTTGCAGAAATATACCACATTCTTGAAAGTACTTCTACTACCGTACTCATTATTTAAAGTCGTTAAGATAGTACCTGCAGATTTTATTTAATTGCAATCTTTCATTTATAAATTTGTATGTTTCATTCATAATTCGCAATTCCCGAGTGATAGAAGCGTTCAACAATTCGATTCATGTGTGGATTCTTATTGTATACTGTAGACTCAGCAGTATTTGGCCTGTAATGCGGCAACTATGCATCCCAGCCCCTATACAACGAAACCAGGCAAAACTTTTAATATTGCAACTCTGAGTCAGAGGTTACGTAGTTGAGGGCCACACCACAACACCTCATATTCTACTTGAAAGCCCACAAACGCTACGACAGTGCGGCGATTGTGTAGAGAAGTAGCTGGAAAGTGTAGCTAACCGTTGCAAATAAAATAGTTTTGATTTTCACTGTGGTTTCCATTTCGCGACCTATCGTTCCTTACTTTCCGAATAGCCCTCGTAAATTCCTATCGTCAGCAAGTCTGAATCGATTTTGTCTGACAACGCACCTAATTTCAGTAACCGAAAATGGAGGAATATCTCGAAAGACTAGCAGATTTAGCACATACTGGCCTCGCTCTTCAACCCACAAGGCAGTCCCATGTAGAGGATCTTTCGTGAATTTAATGTTTTTGTGAGGATGTACGTGCCCCATAAATAGAACAAATAGGCAGAATTTCTAGGTGTGTTCGAAGAAATAGTGGATATCATTCCTATATGTTCTACTTCAAACACTCAAGCTGGTTAGTGAAAGGGTAAAGGGAAAGAACGAGTGGCTAAACTCCAGCAGAGAAAACACCATGAGGAAAGACCAAGCAAGTTGTGGCATCACGTTCTTCCTCGATTAATTTCCTTGTAGAGCGAATACTTGTGTGTAACCGCACAAGTGACTCATATGGCTCTAAGACTTATTATGACTGCGAGACACAGATTAAATCGGGCTCGTGATATAAAGACTGTGTATATAATGTGGAACATTACGTGTGCAACGGCCGGCCGGAGTGGCCGAGCGGTTCTAGGCGCTACAGTCTGGAACCGCGTGACCGCTACGGTCGCAGGTTCGAATCCTGCCTTGGGCATGGATGTGTGTGGTGTCCTTAGGTTAGTTAGGTTTAAGTAGTTATAAGTTCTAGGGAACTGATGACCTCAGAAGTTAAGTCCCATCGTGTTCAGAACCATTTTAACCACTTGAACGTGTGCAACTGCGGAGAGTAGGATCAGAGTGAAGTTGTAATTAACGGTATTGTTGTAAACTGCCATTTTGGAAACTGATTGTCGTTTGATTAACTATGATAACATTTCATCTCATTCAAGAGGTAACTATGAAGATCATTTATGGAAAAAATATAATTTCATGTATGGTAAAGCTATGTTCAAGTTCTTGGTTATTTTATCTTCTCTGTTGTCTGAGGCTCCGAACATTATTTGTTGTGTCTTAACTCGTAAGAAACTTTGTATCCTGGAAAATCAGTAGAGCCTGCAACACGGTCATTTATGCCCTTTTTAAGAAATTAAATTCTGGACTTCATCGAAATTGATACACGACTTGGAAACTGATTCCCATGCTGCAGAGTGAGTACGTCATAGCTGTTATGACGACTTAACCTCGTCGTACGATTACGTATTTGGATATTTTATGAATTTTCAGAGTCGACGATCGACGGAATTCTGCAGAGCCACAGAGATTTTATTCCAGGTGGTGACTTCTACAACGAGGATCAGACAGAATATAATTATCAACTATAACTTCTAAACATTTTTATTGTCTTTAGAATTCAAAATAGTAACAAAATTTCTACTTGGTAGTGTGGGAGATAAGTGTGTAAAAATATTGGGGAAGCGACTTCTGTCGCCCAAAAGTTTCCATTCAAGTAATTAGATACTATTCAGTCATAATAACTAAACGTCAATTTCAGGAGGGTCAGAAGTTAAAAAGTGTTGACCTCTATTACAGCAAATGCGAATCCGCGAAAGGAATAGTATGACAAGAGGCTTGGTAGGTTGCAAATATACTGCGTTAGCGAGAAAGTGATGTTGAAAACCTACTATAAACCTTCATTGTTATTAAGAAATAATAAGGAATAGCAGCTAGTATATACTGGACCATTCGAGAGAACACAAATTCCGCACAGGGGTAGTTCCCTGTTGGCCTACCCGACTATGAGGAAAATTAAAGGTCTACATCCTAATCATGTCTTGAAGAAGTATTGCCAATAACTGAATGTGCCTTCAGTAATGTTAATTCGCTAATTACAGTCAGTATAATTTTCTGCTAAGTTAGAAATGTTAAGAAATTGGGAATATAAATTACCAAGCCCATTAAGGTTTGGTTTTTGTGGAGCGAATACCTTGGCCGCGAGTGCGTCAGAACGTGTATCTACTCTATACACAAATGTTTTGGGTGTAGCAACAGGAGCTAGGACATAGGTGACTAGTCTCCATTTAAGTGAAAACAAGCACTTGATGTGTCAGAGAACAATGTTTGCGAAGTAAGAGCACTGCGATCCTAGGTTAAGTATTGATTAAGGCCTCTGGAGTCAATAGACATGACCCGTCTAGCATGTAAGTGTAAGTAGTATGGTCACATATCTGTTAGTTAAGAGGGGATGAAATATTAACGGCACTCTACAAAGTATGAACGTGTTTTGCAAAATGTGTGAACGAGAGTATGTAAGACTTCACAGTCAGCATGGATAGCCGGCCAAATGCTATGGCCTTACGGTATAGCCTACTAAAGAACTACAAATAAGACAAGATGGAGAAGAGTTAAGATAGTAATCATTTTCAAGGTACAAAGTACTAAAATAGGCTTGAAATGCTAATACTGTAACTGTTACAGCTGTAGACTACAGTAAATAACAGTAATGTGCACTTGCGCACCTGTAACACGGTGCGGCGATCTTGAGGTGAACTCCCGTTGTCTACTCGTATTGTTACTTCTACCCAGGGGCACTGATGTTAAAGAAAATGTTGCAGATGAAAGGTGCATACACATATCTCCACTAGTGTTTCACGCAGTTCGGGCGTTACTGCTGACTACCAACACGGCGGCGTGAGTAACGAACCGACCATTAATTATAATTGCCTTAGACATGGATTCCACTTTCCTGAAGTTTAAATGGATGAATGAGAGCAACATTGTAAGCTACGAGATGATGTATAAGGGCGCTGTTATCTACAACATCCGTTTTGCTACTTTCTATTTAGCTGCTGTCAAATGAATGGACTAGTTCAAGAGCTATGTAAGCGATACCTACAGGTATGTACAAACTGAAACGACTACAAATACCTAATGGTACAAATACCTAATGATAACACGGCCTGTTTACACTCACGGGAGTCATACACGCATCAATCCATCTACATCAAAAATAATGTTTAACGCTTAATATCATTAAAGAACAAACAAATGATTCACTGTTTTGTTACACGTGCAAGTAACTCGTGTGTGCAGTCACTCTAATTCCCATTTCTATGTCTTTGCTATGCAAAACACCCATTCTGGTCGTCGATACGACTTCCTGGAGTCCTACGCAAATCAGCCTGGATGTACCTGACCCGAATGTCCGGAAAACCTTTGCTGAAGGATTTTGGTTCAGACGACAGGTCCTTAGGCGTTCCATAACTGTACCTGCGATTCGTCGTTCCTGTTCTCTCGTCTACCACAAGCATCACCGCAAGCCAAAAATGAGCAAATTTTTTTTACCTCAAATAAATGATAAACTGATTATTTCTCATTTTTCTCTCTTTATAGAAAATTCTCTAAGTAATTTTTTGTAGCTTTTTATTACATATTAAATGAATAAAGTCGAGTGAAATCCTTCACGCTTATGCCAGATGAGTGTAATATGACAAAGTATGAAACACGTGTCCTGTAAAAACACTCCAAGCAGAGATCGGGACGTTTCATTTCATCGAGTAATGTTGTATGGAAAATTCTTCGCTGTGGTAAGATACATCAAAGGATTCGTGAAGCTGCATATATTTTGTGTTATAAATGCTATTGTAAATCTACAGTCGTATGACCTTTTATATGCGTAAACAGAGAAGGCAAACTAAATTTATATCGGTAATTGCAATAAAATTCAATAAAACGTTCTCCGAATTTTCGTAAGTTGTTCATCACTTCTTCTTATAAAGTTTTCTCTTCTTCTTCAGTTATGCTACTCTCTCCTGCCATGTCCATTGCTTATGTAAGCATTTTGATTCTTAGTTAATAATAATATAATTAATTTTAATGCTGTACATGTGTTTATTTTAAGGCTAATTATGACAATTTTTCTAGCTGACTAACCAGTGGTTTCGGTTTCTGTAAGTACTTGTAATGGTTTCTGGAATAACGACTTGTCAACGAACAACTATCAATCATTTTCTACATCTCATGCAGATCTCTACTAACAGTAATAAACTTTCTCATGACCTGCAGCTGTTGTTTCACTTTGAAGTCTGATGTTCAAGCGTGAGTAAAGTGGCACGGCAATAATAAATATTCACGTGGGCTCGAATTTGAAATTGCGAGCCTATTGTCGCGGCAGCGGAGTCTGAGTCTACACATCTTCATTCTTATAGCATTTCCTTTACCAATGCAACTCTTCTTCTCGGTCGGAGGGAGAGAGTTCTATTAGGTACATTTTATGTCAGTATTTTATTTGAATTACTGTAAATTTCATCCAGTTTCTTGCAAACTATTCTTAAAAATGTTGCCTTGGACTCAGAAATTATTCTGATATCTGGGTGGGTGTAAGGGGGGGGGGCAGAGGGGGGGAATGGTTCAAATGGCTCTGAGCACTTTGGGACTTAACATATGAGGTTATCAGTCCGCTCGAACTTAGAACTACTTAAACCTAACTATCCTAAGGACATCACACACATTCATGCCCGAGGTAGGAATCGAACCTGCAAACGGTAGCGGTCGCGCGTTTCCAGACTGAAGTGCCTAGAACCACTATCTCACTATCGTAACTAAATGTGCATGTCACAGAGAACATTTGTCACCGGACATGCAGTTATTTTCTTTCTTTACCTTCACCAAGAGAAACACTGTAAATTATAATGCCTTCATACACCTGTCTTGGTACCTTAATTACTAAACTGGTTCTGTAAGAACCAATTGAGGTTTCCAAGCCATTTCGTCTATCAGAATGCTTTAGAAAAACTACACTGAAACCGCCACGGACTACTAACTGCTTGTGGTTTTCTAGAAGATACCACAGTAATGATTCCATAAGCCTCATAAACAGTTCAGAATTTCCCGGTGGGTACCTATATACATTTACAATTGAAAGTGTATAATTTTTAGTATTGATTTATAAGCATACATTACTATACATAGATAATCTACAAAATCAACTTGTTTCAATGCTTTTGAACTAGTGATATGTTTTCATATTATGTAACAACCCCTCCTTTTCCCTTAGTACTTCTATATTAGTGCGACGCTACAACATAAACTTTTACATTTAACTTGTGTAATCGTATGATTATTTGTTGTGTTCAGGCAGGTGCAGGATGTCTGTCTTTTAGGAGCTCTCTAAATTTTTCAAATAGATTGGAAACAGTTCTACGTTATTACTCAGTCCCCTACTATTCTGATGAAATAAGCTAACGCTATTTTTATTTGAATTCTTAGGCATATTGTGGGGCACTTCTGTTATTGTACCCCTCCAACGTGAGTAACCTCAAGGATCTTGAGTGTTAGTGGATTTCCATACATTTGATGCAAAGACGTTATTCACAAAAAATTCATAATAATCATGTACTGATTTACGTAATTTCTCTACTTTCTTAATAAATGATATAAACTATGGGAGGATAGTAGTATTGTAACTTTGGGAGATAGTCACCAATGGGTAATGTACGTTCGTGAAAGAGTCATGCGTTTCATTTGCAAACATTGGAATTTTTCCTCACTCTATATAAATTAGGACCACGCACAATTCCCCTAAAAAAAAAAAAAAAAAATATCAGTCCAAGTAACGAAGGTCTTACTACCTCCGAGTGGGAAAATCCATGACAAATAAAATTTTTATTATAGGTTAACCTTTGCAAAATGATGTTTTCTATGCTGAAACAATACTGTATGCATTCCGTAAATTTCACAGAACGGATAAGCCTTTTCTTTTTCTCTATGTCTGGTATTTGTTAGTTGATTTCTTTTTCAACTATTGTTAATTCACTAGTGTTTCTGTAATGAAAACCATGCTATAAATATTCTTGTGAAAAATAAGCGTGAAAGATGCTGAAAGTGTTTCGAAATAACGACAAAAACTGTTCTGAACTTTGGAGGCGCAATCCTGCTGCCACATCTGTACGTCACTCGGGGATTTCGTTTACGTGGGAGGAGGGGGGGGGGGGGGGGGGGAAGGGGAGCTGCTGCGTCATCCACGAGCTCAGAGGGAGTGACCCGGTTTCTGGTGACCATGACGTCAGAAGGGTAGACTTTCTGCTCAGCCCCACTATAGCCCTCAGTATCGCGTTTCTGTCACGAAAATTGCAGTAACTACTAACAACCTCTAGTACTTTTGGGACTAAGCTTTCCGCTTATTTATAGTAAGCAGGATTTCGCTTTTACATTGTGACCGATAAAAGGCCATTAAGCAATGTAGAAACGCTTAGTAGAGATAAGGATGGGGAAGAAGAGATTGGCTATTTCCTTTTGCAAAGAACCACCCAGACATTAATCGATTTAGGGAATAGACGAGAAACCAAAACCTGCAGTAAATCCCTCAAGTCTAGTGTGCTAACCGTTGCTTCTCTTAGCACTTTTTTTAATGTTGACCGTTAGAAGAACACTGATGAGATGAAATATTATAGCAACCTGTTAAATAAATTGTAGATCTACCTTTGAAACGCAGTACAGTAGGAATTATCCTTCGCATAGATAGTTAGTTAGTCAGTGTAGAGCTGTTATCAGATATCACCCTAAATGGGTTCCCCAAGGTTCACATCAGGTGAATTCCGTGACCAAACATCAACGCGAGGTACCAGTAATGCTTCTCAAACCGCTGTAGCAAGATCCTGGTTTTGTGTCATGAACAGCTACTCTGATGAAACAAGTTATAGCTGTCTGGGGAGACATCAAGCATAAAGAAAGAAGAACGACGCACCATGCAAGAACTATGCGAATGGGATGGAAATAGATGCATGTGATGTAAACGTACACAAATGACTAAAATTTCAGAAAAATTGGATGATTTATGCAAGAGAAAGAGCGTCACAAACCGAGCAACTGAATAAGGCGTTGACCCACCTATGGGTCTTATGCAAGCAGTTATTCGGCTTGCCATTGACTAACGAGATGTCCTCCTGAGGGATGTCAAGCCAAATCCTGTCCGACTGGAGCGTTACGTCGTCAAAATCCCAAGCATTTTGGATGGCCCTGCTCCCAAAGCACCAAACTTTCTCAGTTGGGGAGTGATCCGACTACCTTGCTGGCCAAAGTAGGGTTTGTCAACTATGAAGATGAGCAGTAGAAACTCTCGCCGTATGCGGACGGGTGTTAGCATGCTGAAATGTATGGCTAGGTTAACTTGCCACGAATGGCTACAAAACGGGGCGTAGAGTATCGTCGACAGACCATTGTGCTTTAAGATGCTGAGGATGACAAAAAAAGTCATCCTGTTATGTAAAGAAGTGGCATCCCAGACCACCACTCCTGGTTGTCGAGCCGCATGGAGGGCAACAGTCGGTTTAGTATCCCACATTTGACCAGGGTGTCTTCAGATACATCTTTGTTGGCCGTCGGGACTCAGAGTTCGAAGCGGAACACATTGCTGAAGACATTTGTACCCCAATCAATGAGATCCCAGGTCGGAGAGGTGTCTGGAGACGCCCCGAACAACTGTGGGAAACTACCCTGACTGTCGCTCGCCATTGGGCCCGACTGCCAAGAGTGAGACAGTGGGTGCCATTCCTACTGATAGCGGAATGTCTTTGGTTGTCATCCGGTGACGCTCTTACAGCACAGCACTACTTTAACGATATCTTATTCCCCATTTACGTCAAGTTCATGGCAGGCCTTTCTGGCCTTACATTTTAGCGCGATAATGATCAACCGTACACTGAGAGACTTTTTACTGCTTTTCTTCGCGATTATCAAATCTACCTTGACGAGAAAGGTCACGGAATCTCTCCCTATTGACAACTTTTAGAGCGTTATGGGCAGGGCAGACTTCAAGAATAATATAATAATTCCAATCCCAAAGAAAGCTGGTGTTGACATACGTGAAAATTGCCGAACTATGAGTTTAATAAGCGAATGCTGCAAAATACTAACACGAATTCTTTACAGACGAATGGAAAAACTGGTAGAAACCGACCTCGGGGAAGATCAGTTTGGATTCCGTAGAAATGTTGGAACACGTGAGGCAATACTGACCCTAAGACTTATCGTAGAAAATAGATTAAGGAAAGGCAAACTTACGTTTCTAGCTATTGTAGACTTTGAGAAAGCTTTTGACAATGTTAAATGGAATACTCTCTTTCAAATTCTGAAGGTGGCAGGGGTAAAATACAGGGAGCAAAATGCTATTTACAATTTGAACAGAAACCAGGTGGCAGTTATAAGAGTCGAGGGGCATGAAAGGGAAGCAGTGGTTGGGGAGGCAGTGAGACAGGGTTGTTACCTCTCCCCGATGTTATTCAATCTGTATATTGAGTAAACAGTAAAGGAACAAAAGAAAAATTGGAGTAGGAATTAAAATCAATCGAGAAGAAATAAAAACTTTTAGGTTCGCCGATGACATTGTAATTCTGTCAGAGACAGCAAAGGACTTGGAAGAGCACCTGAACCAAATGGACAGGGTCCTGAAAGGAGGACACAACATGAACATCAAAAAAACCAAAACGAGAATAATGGAATGTAGTCGAATTAAATCGGGTGACGCTGAGGGAATTAGATTATGAAATGAGGCACTTGAAGTAGTAAATGAGTTTTGCTATTTGGGGAGCAAAATAACTGATGATGGTCGAAGTAGAGAGGATATAAAATATAGACTGGCAATGCCAAGGAAAGTATTTCTGAAGAAGAGAAATTTGTTAATATCGAGTATAGATCTAAGTGTCAGGAAGTCGTTTCTGAAAGTATTTGTATGGAGTCTACACTCCATACAAATACTTTCAGAAACATGGACGATAAATAGTTTAGACAAGAAGAGAATAGAAGCTTTCGAAATGTGGTGCTACAGAAAAATCCTAAAGATTAGATGGGTAGATCACATAACTAATGAGGAGGTATTGAATAGAATTGGGGAGAAGCGAAATTTGTGGCACAACTTGACTGAGGCATCAAGGGATCAGCAATTTAGTATTGGAGGGCAGCGTGGAGGGTAAAAATCTAGAGGGGGACCAAGAAATGAATACACTAAACAGATTGAGAAGGATGTAGGTTGCAGTAGGTACTGGGAGATGAAGAAGCTTGCACAGGGTAGAGTAGCATGGAGAGCTGCATCAAACCAGTCTCTGGACTAAAGACCACAAAAACAACAACATGGGCAGGGCCTTGAAGCGTTATGAGCAGGTCTCTATATTTTGACGATCTAACACGCCAGTTGGACAGTATCTGACACGATATCCCTCATTAGGACATCCAATAATTCTACCAGTCAATTCCAAGCCGAATAACTGCTCTGACAACTCGCTCAATCAATGCCAATGACTGCTTGCATAAGGGCCAGGGCTGTACCCACGTGTTATTCAGTTTCTCACTTTGTGAAGCTCTTTCTCTGGAATAAGCCATTCAGTTTTCCTGAAACTGAAGTAATTTGTTTCTCTCTACATGTACATCTCATATACCGATTCCTGACCCATTCGGACAGGTGCTTCGTGCTGCGTATTTTTTCCCTTAGATTGTACTGCTCAGTTTAGTTCACAACATTCATGGTGCATTACATTACTACCACAACTCTACTGTAAGCCCATGCGAATGTCGCCAGTCTCCACCGACCTGCGTCCGCTGTGCGGTGCGTACTTCAAGCTGCCATTCGCCTGTTTGACGACGCATCTACACACGGTCCTCCATCTAATGTATAAGGTACGTGATTCATCTGATCAGGCGACACGCGTCCACTGATCCACGATCCAATTTCAATCATTATGGGCGCACTGCAATCACAACCAACGATTCCGTTTTGTCAACACGGGAACACGAAAGTTAGTGAGCTGCCAAACATGTTTAACATTGTTGTACCATCACCAGCATAGTATTTGATGTGTCGACAGAAGTGCCGACACAGTGTTATTTTGAGGGGGCCGATAGGCACGCTATAAGCTCACGCAGAATATCTTTAAGTCTGAAACAGGATACTCATTAATGTTATAAAGAAAAGTATGTAGCTGCTGGAATACTTAACTTTTAATTTTTCCTTGTTGTATACATCGTTCTTGATGAGACATTTCATACGATAACTATCAAACTATGTAAGGCTAATGGCGCCTTGCTAGGTCGTAGCCATGGACTTAGCTGAAGGCTATTCTAACTGTCTCTCGGCAAATGAGAGAAAGGCTTCGTCAGTGTAGTCGCTAGCAAAGTCGTCGTACAACTGGGGCGAGTGCTAGTCCGTATCTCGAGACCTGCCTTGTGGTGGCGCTCGTTCTGCGATCACACAGTGGCGACACGCGGGTCCGACATGCACTAAATGGACCGCGGCCGATATAAGCTACCACCTAGCAAGTGTGGTGTCTGGCGGTGACACCACAGTATTCTTGCCATCTGTCCTTTTGTATCGAGTGGCAATGCCTCAAAGCATTAATGGATGGTACCGGAAATGTCCTCACACTGGTTAAGGGGCTCCGGAACGCCCTATACTTGCAATGTTAAAATAACGCTTATAAATTACGTCTTTCCTCACAAAGTATTTGAGGTAGGAAGTCGAACTTTTTACAGATTATTTATTGGAATATGGGCTACAACGTAACACAGGGATTTTACAAAATTTTAGTTCAGTTATTAAAGATGATTTTGTTTCTATTGTAATGAAAATTCACAACATTTTTTTGCAATTTTTTATTTATATATTCAAAAATATACAGTTTTTTGGAAAAAGGCTGTGTTAAATTACGCAGAAGGTACTGTGTAACATTTACAGAAAGTTTGAAACAAATATGTTTGGAAGATCCTTAGAAAACATGTAATTAGTATGAGAATATAAAAGTTTTGGGAATCGAGCGACAAAGATTGGATTAACTTTTTAGTGCATTCCAGGTCCATAGGATGGATTATCTTCATCTTCTGCAAACTCCTCCTCCAGCTTCCTCTTGTTCCTCCTCCTGTTTACTCTTGCTTGTATTTCTAGACTCTTTACAGCCCTGTCTGCAGCCCGAAGGCGTTCCTTGTCTAATGCAAGCATCGATCGTTGTTGTGTTTGTAGATTTTGCTACCATTTTCTTCAGTTGCAGATACTGCAACACTGTTCCAAAAGGTGGTCATGTATGAACACTTATCACATTTCAGTTGTATTTCACTAGCAAGTCCTACGTGCTTTATTATGGAGAGTTCCAGACCAACTTCACTACAATGAATACATCTTACACAGTTTGAAAAAATTCCTTTGAGAACCGACATATCAAATATTTCATTCACATCCGATTCGCCCATAAAACATTCATAGTTTTCACTCATTGAACCAAGCTTCTTCTGTGAAGTATTTTCTTTCCCACTTTGACTGCTATGGGCAGGTGTACTTGAGAGGTTAGGTTCACTCACTTGGTTATCGTCTTTATTGTTTACAGTAATAACACATACCTTTGGCTTTCCAACATTTCTCATTTTGTTAAAAGCCTTCAGAAGATTTCTGATAACTTTACTTTTACTCATTATTACACTTCAACAAATCAGAGACTCAAGAAACAGAATTAATTACGAATATTTTCGAGATAACGACAGAGTAAATAAACATGAAACAATCGGCAATCACACCAGCGATATATATTGAACCATCACAGGTTAGCCACAACACATACTTTATCTCACATCACTAAAATGTACCTGATGAACACGGACGTTAATAATAACACCATTTGACAGCAGTTTAACAGCGCCACAGTGGGTCACGCCCATGTAGAACACATTTCAAAAAAAATTTAAAAATAGTTGTAGTCTTCGGAATTGAATAAATTATATATCTATTAAAAGGTAATAGTCTGCAGATTCAGAAAAAGCAAAAAAGTAAAAATTGAACTTTTCGTGATTTTGAGCAAGGGAATATCCGCAGGTTGTCCCTGTGTGCCTGTCCAAGACGTAGAGTGCATTTTATAGGGTTTTTCGCATACTACGTAGAGAACTGTTCGATGTGCCAGTAAGGCATTCTCATTTGCGTGAACACGTGTATTGTGGTGAACATCATATTTCAAACCACATTTCATCTACTGCAAGCACTTCATGACAGCTATAAAGTACAATGTGCATAGTTACGTGATCTAATTCTGGGTCTCGAGTTGCAATACTTTCGTTTCATGGTTAGTTGCGTGCGATGAGGCTACGTTCCATTTAAGTGAAAATGTGCATCACTGCTGCGTCATAACTTATATATATGGGGAATAAAGAAGCCACATACCATAAACAAGAAAGAGAAGGACTTTCCAAAGCTTCATGTGTTCCGTCATTTCTGACGAAAGAACTACTGTTCGTTCTCCTTTGCGGAAAAGACGACTAGAGGAAAGAGGTACCCGTGGATGTTTGACGGCTAGTTTTCCCCACAGTTGCGAGAACATACCGAAAATGCTGTTTCTCAAGAGGACGGAAGGATGGAGCGGAACAGCTCTAGCACTCCATTGCTGCCAATAAAATAGCAGAATGTCTTTGCTGCCCGAATGTTGTCACTGCGTCCAGTAGATGGTACGTTTAACATTTTTGAAAGGGAAATGAAATCTTCAGTCCTTAACTTAGTAATGACTTGCCCCCCAAGATTGTATCTTCATACATGTAAAAGAAATATATTTGTAAAACTGAATATTCTTTTGAAAACAAAATCTTTGTAATTGTAAGGGAACGGGTAATTCGATCGAGGTAATTTATTTTATCAGATAACCCGGCAACGTACTGGCTTGGGGATGATGCTCGATAAACAGTTGAGAGTGCAATCGTCGTCCTAAACGGGGTATTCTATGTTTAATAATTGTGAAATATATGACGCAGAAAGCGTTATATGTATCACTCGGCACCACTGTCAGTCTTAATACCGGCAACTAATCACCAACAGCGGAAGACCCAGAGAAGGTACAATTTTGGCAGGCATAAAACAGCACATAATCACGATGGCTGAAGACTGAACTTATTTTAAAATATTACGAAAGAAATAACACCGCTATGTTGAATATGGTAATGTGCTAATCTACACATGGCTAAGCTAGAATTGTTCTTCATATCCCTTTGAAAATGAGATCTGGTTAAGAGTTTTAAATTGCGCATTGATTTATTCGTCACCAGAAAATATTTAGATGTTGAAAATGAATTTTGCTGGAGGTGATTAGTAGTTTCGACACCGAGAGCTGCGACTGTTGAATGGTTACGAAGTAAGCTGCTGCAATGTCGACCCGAGCTTAGTCAGAAACATATGTTTGAGACTGCACCAGTTTGGGGACAACCCGAAAGCCGTATTATTATTGAAGAACCAAGTCTGCCAGGATCAATAGCAACAATTTTTATTATTGCGACCAGTTTCAACAGATCTGCGGTGATTACAGATCTGTGCTGTAATCACCTGATCTGAAAGTTACAAAAACAAGCTTCCGAAGCGAAAGTGGTTTATACATATATGATGTCATATATTCACTGTGAACACTGCTTCAGTGCAAGAACGTGGACTGTAACGTTATCAGATGTACAAGTTCGTTACAATACGGTAGGTCACACAGTAATCTTGCGCCAAATAAAACGCAGTTGTTAAAACAAAATGTCAAAAATAAAATAACACACAATTAAAACATAAAACACCTTGAACTGATGTCCTAAGACAGGCTACATTGTTTACATAGTGGCGTCCAATAATCAGTAAGTTCTGTACATGTGCCACACTGCAATTATGTCTCCTCTCCAGTCTCACTGAAATTATTTTAAAGATAATTTACGTAACATTTCAAATCACAACTTTAAAATAACATTGGCTTTTGAAAATACACAGCCTCATTTTTTAAAGTAACATTTACAGGGTAAAATACATTGTCATTCATTACAAGTAAACTTATAATAAACTATAAGTTTCTAAGGATAAGTCTACAATAAATATAGTTCAGATTATTCATCAACACAGTGCACTATCAAAAGTCCTGCCAGATATTGTAATCAAGGTAGCTATGCATAAGACAAATATGGGCCATAGATGTGGACTGCCAAAATGATTCCACAAAATACCAGCAGGTCCACATAATTGTATTCTGTGCTTCTTATAAGTAGGTACAAAGTACATACAGAAATCAGATCTGAACATGTTACCAAATGGCTAAACGTTTTATGTAATAACTCCATAATGCATGCATGAAATTTCTGTATGTAACTGTTGTGGCGCCAGATGTTTATGTTTGTCAGAGTAGTCTAGATTTTTTTCAAGTAGTACCAACAATAAATAATCATGGTAGGCAATAGTGTGAGTGTGAAGAATCAAATATGAAAATGGTATGGTATCATTTACAATATTTCATGCATAATAACATATTACTTCATGAATGTAAAATCTCCATGTAACTCATGTAATGCTCCATGTTTTTGTTTCTTACAGAGCTTGAGATTTAGTCCAAGCAGACCCACCCAAAAATGTGTTGTTCCATACTGACGAGGTACAGTACATATTTAAAAGATTTCTAAATTAGTTACATTCATAATATGTAGAATGAAATTGATATCATATACACAAACGATGCTTTGCCTGAGGTTTATGTCAAACTGTCTCTATTCAAGAGCAGCTTCACTGTCAAAATATATCAGTGCATGAGTCAATAGGTCCAAATTCAGCCACACATATTCAATTTGCTTATAGTACATGCTTTCATTCCATGAAAAAAGAGATGAGTTTTGTAAGGCGCCAGATTGTAATATGAGCTTATTCTCAGAGTTTTAATCATCTGGAATATTATAATTTTTAGTTTAATTAGGCACAACATAGCTCCAGAAATTAGATGTGATATGTACCAAATCCTCATATCTTTTATATGATATCCTAAAAAATGAATGAAGAAGCTGTACATAAAAATGTGTGGCTCGACATTTATGTAATTAAAGTATTGATTTAGTTCTAGTAGACGCAAACATCACATACACCATGATGTATGTACTGTTGGGTGTACCTAAACTAAATGTGAGACTTTTTACAGCATAAACTTTGAGCACCACATTGTGTATATATAGATTTCTAATTAGTGAAGTAAGATATTATGCTGTGGTATTGATTCTATATCAGGTTTATATGATCTGACAGTTCTTTACTGTCACATATATCCTTACTATGATGTGATTGTAGCTGTGTTTACTTTAATTAAATCTTTACAACTTTAAAGAAGATAAATATGGAGCCCCACAACATTTATACACACCATTCTCATTCATGCATTTGGAAATTATGTAAAAAGAGATCGACATTTGGTCAATAACACATCTGATATCTGGAAATACCTTGTGGCTTTTTAATCTAAGAACCAGAGTAGTTGAACAGGTAAAAACCTTTAGCACCAACTCATTTTATAACCTTCTGCTGTATGAAACTCATCGTTTTTTCAGGGAATGAAAGCTTGTATTATATGCAAATTTAATAAGTTTGCTCTTATGCAGACCTAGTGACATATGCTCTGATTTATTTTGACAGTCAAGCTGCTCTCAAATAGACATGCTTTCACATACACCTGAAGCACCACATTATTTGTATATATGATATCAATTTCATTGTGCTTATTATGAATGTAATTAACTAAACAGTTGAAATATGTATTGCAACACGTCTGTCTGCTATGATGTATCTGCAGGTGGTTTTATTTGAACTAGATATCAACTTCTGTAATAAGCATAGACATGGAGAACTGTATCAGCTATATATAGATTTTTCATTCACAGATTAAGATGTTATAAACTGTGAAATATTGTTATGGGCACTATACCATTTCCATGTGATCTTCAATTCTTCACAAGAAGACGGGACAGGATGATAGGACATCTTTTAAGATATCAGGGATTAGCTTCCATAGTAACCAGAGAAGCCGCAACGAGTAAGAAATGTAGAGAAAGACAGATTAGAATACATCTAGCAGATAATTGAGGAAGTAGGTAGCGAGTGCTGCTCTGAGGAAGAGGTCGCCACAGGAGACTGATGGTGCCAGATGTGTGTGTGGGTGTGCGTGTGTGTGTGTGTGTGTGTGAGTGTGTGTGTGTGTGTGTGTGTGTGTGTGTGTGTGGGTGTGTGTGTGTTTGTGTGTTTATGTCGCCTTCACTTCGGATATTTGTTTTTGTAACTTTCAGACCCGGTGATTGCAGCGTAGATCTGTGAAAACCAATCATAGTAATAAAAAGAATAGCTAGCGATCTTGATATCCTAGGAGACTTGATTTTTCAAGAACAATATTAATTAGAAACGTTCTTGGTATAAGACTGAGCCAAATAATCCTCTTCTTTAAATAAAATGTACTCCATATCTCTGACTTAGTAAATATACGAGACATACTCACATGTATTCGGACGATTGTATCTGAAACGCACTGCGTCTGTGATAAGCTACGAGCGTTTGTCTTTAGAGATTGTTGTATACCACGATGTATTCGGTTCTCATTTCCTCCTTGTTTTTCTTGCGTTTAATATCTGTATTTGGTTTTCGTTGTGACTTGTTAGTCTCTTTTCTCAGTTGCTAGTCTCTTTTCTCCTCTTTTTCATTGGAATACATTTTTGTCATACTCATTGTGAGGTGGCTACATCCTTTATTTTGTTTAAGCTGTATCAATTTATTGGTTTCCTGCACTACTGCCGTACGTGAAGGTTCTGAAGAAGTGGAACTGGATGCTATTTTCTACATGCTAGAGGAATTCGCACAAATGATTAAGTCGGGGGTTCACAAGTGTCTTCACTATTAGAAATTCAGTGCTGCTTGTGCTGCAACGACAGAGTGTGCACACGTCAAAGTCCTGATGTTTTGCTGTACCGCCTCGGTTTCTTTTGATGGATAATGTATTTGCCTAATTCTGACATTCCATGGCTCCGATAAAGTCATAGTGTTTTCAGTTCATAGTGTTTATTTCCGAAGTAAATGTTATTCAATAAGAATTCAGCTACAGTTGATTAGAATTTCTGCACTATCCCAGAGCAGACACAGTATTTCACTATTTATCATTCAGTATTTTACATATTTAAATTCATTGGAATTGCTATAATGTTATATTGTGCAATATTCCCATTCATAAGGAGGTATATCATCGCGATTAATTTTCGTATTATCGTACTGGGGTTCCACTGGTGGAAACTACAGCAGCTAAAAAGAAGAATGCTTAAAGATTAAAACTAAATTGTAAATAGCTAACAGGTACGAGAAGCTCAAACAAAGGCGCTGCTAACAGACTGAAAGTAAAACTGCTTTAAATGAACTGAATAGATATCAGAAACATGGATGTCAGGAAAGTATGATGACAACGGAACCCAAAAATAAAGTGCTAAGAAATAGCAGAATAGTGAAGGAGGCTACTCACCTAAATCATCACAAAAAATAGATTGTTCCGTTATCAAACAATATTCAGTTAACGCTCTTCAAACGCACTGTAATTGTATCTCAGAGAATTCACTTTTGTAGCATAGCCACAATAAAGCGAAGTGTTTGACATATGTTTACCCAATCATTAATAAGCGAAGTTCGATAAGACAATAAATTCTGTAACCACTGCTAAAATATTTTAGCACCCCTCGCAACAGGACATGCTAAGACCAACATTGTGAGTGTTAAGGACACAGAAGTTCTGGTGTAAACTGCGCATACCATTTTGAAACACAAGTTTCTGGCAAATCACTGAACACAGATAAAACACGGACAGATCTTAAAAGGTATGTGCTGAGATTCGATCAGGATAGAGCCAGTGAAAAATGTCGATAGTTCTCAATCGCAAGGATGGACGAGTAGTACATCTTCGAGTAGTAAGATCTTTGACAGCTAAGAGAGCTAGGTGCACGTGGTAAAAGTTTGAGGAGTATTTTGGTCATCATTCATCAATTTGATGTTGATACTTATTACGTGATAATTTTGCTCTTATTATATTGCGATGACTACATGGAATTATTACATAATGACACTGCTTGTATGAAGATTTTGTCGTAATGAAGGCTATTTTGTGTGTTGATGTTGAGCTAGTTCCTCCTGAAGTTTACGTAGGGTCTTAGTGCTTAAGGTTGTATTACGTGTATTGAATATGAGTATTGACTGTGTGGATATGAAGATGACACTAATGTTCTCGATGAAATTTATGTATTTGAAGAAAATGAGGGTTTATAAGAGTTCTTGAGATGATATTGGAAGTTTATGCGGAGAATGAGGTATTGTTAGATTGAAGTTGCATTTTTTTTTTTTTTTTTTTTTGAGACTTTGGGATCTTGGACGCTACAAGTGATGATTAGCAAATGCTGTATGCTGAAGTTACGACGAAAGAAATATGAAGTGTGAGCTATGTGGTTTTCCATTTACTAGCAATGTCAAGAATGGTTATATGACGAGTTTCAGGTTTCACTTTCATACTATTTAACAGTTAATTTATTTTCACAGCTTTTATGAACAAGTATCAACGATTTTATGATGTACCAAGTTTACGAAAATTTACCTCTGTCAGAATATTTTCATTTTACGTTGCCAGTACAGATGGTGTATTAATGTTCTCGTTGCCATGCTCAATCGAATATTCAGGTATTTTCATGATGAGTACAATACGAGTAGTATGTTCACACATGGTTATGCTATTATCCAGTTTCTCTTTACGGCAGTAACCTTTATTTTAACCCTTGTCTTTGAGAATAAGACCATTCGCGTTTCTGAAAACTTAACATTTTGTGTCTCCAATTTTAAACTGCTTATTAATGCTCAACTATTTTTCAGATGCCATTAACGCAATAATGTGAAAACTTGGGATTACTAGAGGCCAATTGTAATTGTTTTTGGACTAGTTATTGAGGATCTACTGAGGACTTAAGTCATGCCACACTACAGCATTTTTTTTGATTAATCCTTTTTTTTTCATACCTACAGCAAAAAAGTATTACACTTATTGCCTTTTACAATGTCTCTGTACTGCATTATATGTTGCTTCTTCTCTTATCATGTGTTTTCCACGCCAAGATATAAACAGCTGTTGCTATCTCATTGCTTATCATGTGTGTTATGTGTGATTTTCTGTGTTTCTGCACTTTTATTTTTTTGTAAGATTACCTATTTCAGGATTAGAGTAATGTCTTATGTTTTCTGCTGAAATTTTGTTCTGTGTTGGCCTGATATTTTTGCTTTATTATCTGCAATAAGCTTTCTGCTGAAATTTTGTTCTGTGTTGGCATGCTAATTTGCTTTATTATCTGACATTAACTTCTTGCATTTCATTACAGCTATTTTCATACTTTGTCTACATATTTATTATTCGTATTTGTGCTACACTGCTTATGGATCTTTAAACCAATGCTTTTGCCTTTGTACTTTGTGAAGTTGATTATGTGGACACATACTATGCACATATGCTTCTATTTATGCACACTTCTGTTTTGTCACACTGCTACTTGCTGACACATGACAGTACCTGTCCTTGACTGAGCACAGTGTGTTGTCCATTCCTAATGCCTGTTCCCTAAGTGTGTTATTTTCATGCTATATCAATATAAGATTACTGTATTTTTATTTCCATGATACTCATGTCTTTTGGTGCACCATAACTACCATTATTTTCAGCTACAGTAATTAGTAAGCTCTTTATTGTCTCTGTGTGTTATTTATATTACTAACTTCGTTTTTTTTTTTTTCTCACACATGATTTCCAGGGTTGACATGATCTTAACATTAACACGTGATAACACATTACCCATTTGTTCTACACAACAGGACTAAATGGGGTAGAGGGTCGGTTGTTCTTTAACTGACACACCATGTGGCGTTGGTGCCCTTGAGCTCTGTAGAACTCATTCTTCCTTTCTGAGTTCTCAGTCTACTCTTCTTTCTGTTCTAAATATTTTTTTCTGTTGTTTTTGTCAGATATCTGTGTACCAGTTCTCTGTTAAGTAAAATCACTATTTGTAATGCCCCATTTCATTGTACTTAGGATTTAAAACGCATGATTTAGAGGACCACCTATATGAACAAAAGAAAAAAAAGGGGGACTGTTTGTAATGAACCATTTCATGCGACTAAGGATTTAATATGCAAGGCTTTGAGAATTACGTTTATGTTAAAAAAGAAAGGAAGCTTTTCAATACTAATTTGTAGGATCGAATTGATGTTTCCTAATGTGAGACGTTTGGAAGTGTTTGTACTGTGAATATTTCATTGAAATACCTATGTGAAGACTATTTAATAATGTACGTTTATGGTAAAAAGAAGGGAAGCTTTTGAATACAAACTTTTGGGATAGAATTGATCTTACTGTTTCATAACGAGAGGCTTATGTCGTATGATGTAAATGGAAGGTTTAATTTATCTGATGTGACTATGAAGTCAAATTGCTGAGTAGGACTTTACCTAAACTTGTACTGTTGAATCTTGTAAGGAATTTCTTCATGAACATTGATTACTGCTGCAATTGAGCAGCGTTACTTTCTTGCACTTCAATTGACATTGTATGTAAGAAGATTAGGTACAATTTATTCCCACTATATTTGTGCAGGATCACTTTACTGCACTTTATCAAAAAATAGTATGCAAGCATGTTTTATTACCTTTTAAAGGAATTCTTTTGTACCTAGATTTTATTCAACTCAAAACTATTCTGGCTAGAGAGTTGGTAACATTAGTGTTATCTTATAGATATGTAACACATTTTTATGCAGTAAATGCATTGCAGACAATTATTGTAAATTACTGTAAATATTAATTTCTTGTTACCTTAAAGATACATAACACATTCTTTATGAAGCAAATGTCCACTGCATACAGTTCTTGTAAATTACTTTAAAAGTTAATTTCTTGTTAACTTAAACGTAGATAACATATTTTGCAGTAAATGTCCACTGCCTATTGTGTATTGCTTTTAATATTATGACAGAGACTGAATTGTCACCTGAAAGACTTCTAGATGTAAGTTTAAGAGAATGTGACAAAAGCCAGTGCGGGCTACGTGTTCATGTCAAATGTCTACTATAAGTCATTGAAGTTAACAATGTTAAGAGTACATCAGTGTGGACTGCCACCTGACATAACATGCCTTCTATGACTGACAATTGTAACTGATGTCAGTAGGTGTTGTCATCTGACTTGACATATATTTCATACCCGATACTTCCATGGCTCAGGGTTTGTAATCACCTGAGACCTCTGTTACACAGTGAGTTATCCCCTGATTTAATGGACAATCGGTTGCTCAGAGTGTCCCATCACCTGATGCCTTTTATTCTTCACATTTCTTGTACTACAGCTCACTATTGGGGTCAGTGTGTTCCATCACCTGACGTGACATGCTGTGTACATGGACATCATCGGCAACTCAGTGTGTCCCATCGGCTGATGCTCACTATTCTTCACATTTCTTGTACTACAGATCACTATTGGGGCAGTGTGTTCTATCACCTGACGTGACAAGATAGTACAATGTGCGTTAGTAGTGGTTCAGTGAGTCCCATCACCTGAATTCATCTCATTTCTTGTGCTTCAGCTCACTATTGGGGTCAGTGGGTTACATCCCCTGACGTGACATGCTGTGCACATGGACCTAATCGGTTCCTCAGTGTGTCCCATCGCCTGAGGCCACATATTTCTTTTTTATTTCACTACAGCTCAATAATAAATCAGTGTGGTCTCCCACCTGAGGTGACCTGTCCTGTACAATTGACCTAATTTAGGGCTCAGGGTGTCTGATCTCCTGAGGCCGTTTGTTCACTATTATCAAAGACAGTCGACATGTATCTGAGGTTTACTCCAAGATAATGTTGGTAACTGAAAGTCAGTTTGAAACGTCCCCTTAGAAAAATTTTACAAGACTGTGCTTAAACTGACACACAATATTTTGTTAGCGCAACGCAATCTGACTTTCAAAATTCCCTACAAAAGAATGGCCCTGACTAACATTAAACTATACCTTTCACAAATCACTTACCTCACAAAAATCTTCGCTGCTCAAGCTACTGCAATACAGCGAGTGCCACTACTGCCAGCTAAATAAAAGATTCAAACTACGGAAGGCACTAACTACTGATAGGGATAGTTAGCAAATGAAAGATATTAATAGAGAACAAACAATGTATTTACCTTGATATCATCATATATAAATATAGCAGTTCATGACAAATTTCAAAACTCCGCCATCTCTCTCCCCACATCCACCACTGCTGGCGGCTCACCTCCAACTGCGCAACGCTACGCGCTGTTCACATCCAGCTGCCGCTGCCCAACACTACAATGGCAGACAACAATGCAAACTAGCCACAGACTGCACACAGCACAGCCAGTGATTTTCATATTGAGCGCTACGTAACGTTGCCAATAAGAAAACATAAACAGCCTACTTACATAGAGAAAACATAAACAGCCTACTTACATAGCCCCCATGCTCCCCACAAAAAAGTTTACAAATTTTTTTTGGGCAGTGGCCAATAATGATTTGATAAAATTTTTCATAATTACAATAACAAGGAAATCAAATGCACACACTTATTGATACAATGTTGGTCAAAAGCTAAAATTTTCTCACAGTCCATAAAGATAGTCCTGATCATTCATCATAATAGTAATTACAGGTTTTTTTTCACAAAGTCTCATTAGTAAAAGAAATTGCACACAGAAGTAGTGGATTTCCATGCAGTCTTGAAGAAGTAGTGTTGTCCTTCCAACGGAAAGACAGTGCTGACTCTTGACATGCCGACAGGTAATGGGCCACAATGGAGCAAACCCACAGCAGAGTCATTCAAAGTTTTGAAGAATATTGGTAGGTAGGTCATCACAGAGCAGACCCACTGGAGTCCTGGTAGAGATTGTGGTATTGGTGGGCCACCAGAGGTGCAGACCCACTGCAGTCCTTGTAGAAATAATGGCGTTGGTGGGTCATCATAGACGCAGACCCACTGTAGTCCTTGTAGAGATAATGGTATTGGTGGGCCACCAGAGGTGCAGACCCACTGTAGTCCTTGTAGAGATGGCCAGCAGCCATCTGTTGCGATTGTGCAGGTGCACATTCACCATCAAAGAGTCTTGCGGAGAATATAGCGAGTCCATAATCCACCACTTGTGCACTCACAAAGTTTTTGGAATTGTCCTTAGAACCAGCAATGCTGTTATCCAGTCCCTTGCTGAATTAGTAACACACGTGCAAACACTCACAGTCCCAACTTCTCACATATTATCCATATACTATGACCAACAGAAACGTGTGCAGTGAAATGTAACTAACAAGTTAATATTATCATGAACTGGTGACAATTACAATTTTATAACATAAGAATACAATAACAAAGGTACAAAATATATCATTAAAGAACATAACAATACAGATAACATTTGTAGTACAGGCTTTACAACAGAATAGAAATAAACATATACATCAGTGGAATTATGACATGAGTACATACATAAAACATCACAATAACTTTTGAAACATCAACTTCACACATGAGCATTAAACAGAACAGATTTAATAATGTCCAACATCTTTACAAAGTAAATAACATATTATGAATGCCAATTATATTCGAGGATAACAGTATTCCTCATCATAGTGAATGTAGCTTAATATTAAAAGAAGAAAAAATTCTATGAAACTACACAGAGACAGGAAGAAAACAAATACACAAGGGTACACAAACACATAGTGGGATAACACCAACAGGAAAGGACAGGGTTCGTTTTCAGTGTAATATGTGGTACTGCAGTCCAACCCAAAACTTCATATATCTTTCCTCTTATTTCATCCTTTGTTTCCACCAAAAAAATTCTATCTAAGCATGCTTTCTGTATTTATATGTTCACACATTTCTTACCTCAACATTTAGTTCCAAGAAAATCCTACCTAAACCTGTTTTCTGTACTTTTTTCGCATAACTTCTCAATGCATTTCTTCCAATTCATCGCAACTCATTCTCTTAGAGGCTACCCCCTCTTAAGCTAACTTAAATCTACTGAGCTCAGATACTAAACTAAGGGACGAGGCAATGCAGCAGCACATAAAACAATTAATATAAAAAGCAATAAAAAGATGGAAAACCGTAAAGCAAGCTACAGTAAATCTAAATTACCAAGCAATTCAACATTACAACTAATATGAGGCAATGCGCAGCAAACAAAAAAATAAATCTGGCTTAGCAGAGTAACACAAATTAAAGTTCAGTAGCACTATGCCTGGCAAACAGCAGATATCTAAACATGACATAGCTCAAGCAGAAAAAAATATTACACTAAAAATTGCCATGTCTAATACCTATATCACATCTTAACACTAGAGTGATGCATCACAATTTGTTCTACAAAAGAAATTACCAAGTACTTGAAAAGAAAATTATGAATGCAGTTCCTGTGAAGGTAAATGTCGCTTTGTGCTCCCTCATTTTTTTGAAAAAAATTATTATATACTCGATCTGTAGACAGCTAATATTTATATTAGTACATCTATAAAATTTTATTTTAACCAATGCTGCAGTGCAGCTAGAAACTAGATATCAAATGAAATAAGCAACTATGTACAAAGCAAAGCGTAAGAACATCGTTCAATAGTCATGTGGCATTTCATAAGTAGTAAAAAAAACTCTCATCTAGAACTATTTCTTGTCATTTCATTAGGCATTTCAGTAAATATCAGAAAGCACGATATGTTTCCAAGTAATTAGCATGTCGGATTTGCGATGCTTTCTCTAAAGGAATGACAATGGCCAGGATAATGGCCTCCCTTTTTTTTTCCTTCCTGTGCTCTGAAAGGCACGCACCAATGGCCCTCTCTCCAGGCGTCCGACACAGCTGGGTGCCCACGACGCATTACGTGCAGGTGGTCACTTAACTTTCTTACGGAAATATTTACGACAGCAGTTTCCGCTACAGTGACAGTCTCACATAAAAATATTTCACAGGTCAAGAATTAGCGTTGCAAATCTGTAGAAAGAAAATCCTATAAATATAAGTGTCCAAATAAAATATTCGTCAGCATTGTGATACAGTCACGCATTTACGCACATTTCATAACCCTTAAAGTACGATTCTTGGTTTCCAACATACTTCTTATTCCTCATATACGGTAGCAACATCTTATTGATCATAAACATATCTCAACAGCATAGTACACATCGTCGTCGTAATAATAACATCATAACACCTCAGTCAAATCTCAAAATCGTCGTAGCTTCCTCCAATAATTTCAAAACCTAAAAAAAATTCTCTGCTCCTTTCAATAGTGTCATCTACCTCAAACGTACTTTAAAATCATGCTCCCTTACCAAATACATCATTCAAAGCTCTCATAGTATCACAATGATTCCGAAAAAATATGAACAGTTTACAAAGTACAGACAAAATACAGTTTCATAAGTGTGAAGTTACTCAACTGTGTATTGCGTAAACATGTGTCACTGATGTAGTAAAAAAATGTTTATCTCTCAGTTAAATGATCAGATAGCTGTGTAATTTGTGTGTTAGAGAAATATGGTACCGATGTGTAAAGTTGTATAAGCAAATACCATATTAGCTAGGGTTCCTTGTGGTTGCCACACACATAGCACACAAAGTAAGCATGTACCCCCCTGAGGATTAATGTAATTATACCCTCAGGTGTTACAGATTACAGCAATGGAATGAAATGTATCACGGAAAACTTTCTTTGTAATTCAAAAAATCTTTAAAAATAAATGTTTTAAGTACAAAATTAATCACTCAAATACGTGTACTGTAGCGCTAAATGTGCGTCTTGTTGCAACATAATCTCTGTGGAAGTGTCGTAGTTATCGTCCTCCGAAAGCTAAGTTCTGCAGAAGTCAATGTACTTACCTCATAATACACAAAAGTGAAATGCTTTGCGTATAAATGTCTTAGTTATTACGCTTATTGTCGTGATGAAGAAAGTACTGTACTGTAACGTATTGTTGTGCTACGGAAAAGGCAGTCTCATTGTAGCTATACTACAAAAGTTACTACTAAAACCTGTTTTACTTTCCAGAATAAAACAGAAAACTGTGCAGATATAAGACAGAAACACTGCAAAAGCAACATTGTAAATTTTCACTCATTAGTAGCGTCGTGATAAAACCGTGTAGTTGTCACATAAACTAACCACTGTGTCGTCTGGTATCTCACAGAAAGTACTTTAAACCCAGAATGTGTTTTCAAGTAAACCAAAATGTTGCATTAAAATCTCATTAGCAGTACTGGTAAATGTTCTAAGTATGTGAGCCTTATAGTCGTTACGTAATCGTGCAACTAACAAGCAAGAATGTACAAATACAACACTGTGTCGTCTGTTCACTACAACAATGCATTCGTAATTTCTGTTTAAAAATGTTCCCTAGGTTCTAGACTGGATATTTAACTACAAACATAGTTGTATGTTAACAGTTTCTTAAGTCTGACACAGCATACTAGTAATGTAAAGTGAAAAGTTATATGACAAAGACAAAGTTAAAAAGCAGATTATCTTTCAATAAACGGTTTTACATGTGAAATGTGGTGTAAACCTTTACTCTTCCTAGTACGCAGAGTTTCAACTTCAACGCAATTATCATGTGGTATACGTCGGATTCTGTAAGGTCCATTGTAAACTAGAAAGAATTTGTGACTCAAGTGTTTCTTCTTATGTGACAATGAATGAGCTTTAATGAGAACTTTCTGACCAATATACAATTTCTTTGCATTTGCTTTACCGTGTAGTTTTCTCCTTTTGTCTGCTGCAGATTTTATATTTTTAAGAGCCAAATCAATTATGTCTTTGTGTCGAAGTTTACGTGTATTCGGGAAAGGTACAAGCTCTGTGATTCTGTTCGGTGGTTCTTCATTCTTCAGTACAAGAGTAGGTGGTAAAGCAGTGGAGTCGTGAGGCATTTCATTCAGCACGTTTTGAAATAAGTGTAAATATCTGTCCCAATGCTGATGCTTTCTGTGACAATAAAGTCTGCAAAGCTTATTGATTTATTTCATAATCCGTTCGGAGGGGTTACAATGTGGTGAGTACAATGAAATAAAAACAGGTTTGATTTTATGGTTGCGAAGCATGCGTGACCAAACAGCAGATCTGAATTGAGGTCCGTTATCTGAAATGACTTTACTAACGTGTCCAACTTCACGTAAGAAATTTTTAACAAAGGCGTTGGATACAGGCCGTCCAGTGGCTTTACGTAACGGTGTGAAAGAAACAAATTTTGAAGTAAGTTCAACAACGACTAGAACGTACGAAAGTCCATTAGATGTTCTGACAAGCGGTCCCAAGAGATCAACAGCAGCAAATTCTTTTAATTTAGAAGGAATAATAGGAAATAACGGAGCACGATGTGAGACAGTAGATGGTTTCGCCTTTTGACAAAGTTTACAAATAGACAAGACTCTTCGAATTCTCTTTTCCATATTGTTAAAATAACAAGTCGTCCGTAGAATATGATAACTTTTTCTTGGACCAAAATGAGCGTAGCTGAAATGAATGTACCATATGAGCTTATTAACAAAATCGTCAGGAATGCAAAGTACCCATAGCTTGTCATCAACAGTGCAGAGTTTGAACAGTATGTTGTTTCTAACCAGATAATAATGCCGAATCTGTGTGTGTGTCTTTTCATGCCATTTGCTCTTGATGTCTTTCCAAGTCGGATCTTTATCTTGTTCATGAGCAATGTCCTTTAAAGATGTGGTGATGAAGTTTTCAAAGGCGACTTTCTGAATGTAAAGAATACTGAAATTTTTCTCAATGTTGCCTTCTGTGTTACTTTTCTCAAGCCCAGCCGGTGCGCGTGACAGTGCGTCCGCAACAATGTTCTCCTTACCGGGAATGTATACTATTGTGAAGCGGAATTCTTGCAGAAACAATGCCCAACGTTTTAACCTGTCATGATTTAATTTTGAAGACATAAGAAATTGTAATGCACGATGATCACTGTATACTTTTACGTGCTTACCAGAAAGAAAGAACCGGAATTTGTTAAATGCCCAAACGATAGCCAAAGCTTCTAATTCAGTAACGGAATAATTTTTTTCAGATTTTGTTAGCACTCGGCTAGCAAAAGCAATGGTTTTCTGAACGGTAGTGTCATTTTCTATGGCTTCTTGAAATAAATGGGCACCAAGACCGACTTTAGAAGAATCCGTGCTAAGGCAGAAATCTTGTGACAGATCTGGATGAGCTAGTATTGGCGCGTTAAGTAGCGATTCTTTCAAAGAATTGAATTCCAACTGTGCTTGTTCGTCCCAGTTCCAAATAGTATTTTTTCCAGTGAGAGAACAAAGTTTTGGTGTAACAAGAATTTGCATATTCAGAAAACGACGGTAAAAGTTTACGAGACCTAGAAAACTGCGGACTTGTCTTTTTGTGGATGGAACTGGAATGGCTCTGATTGCTTCTAACTTTTCAGGATCCGGCTGAATGCCTTCAGAAGAAATAATATGTCCCAAAAACCTCACCTTTGACCTACCGAATTCAGACTTTTCCAAGTTAACTGTAATTCCAGATTCTGCAAAAATACGTAACAAACTGTTGAGGATGCGATTATGTAGTTCCCATGAAGCTTCTGCTATTAGAATATCGTCCACATATAAGGTGGTGTGACGTTTTAAGAACTCAGGTAATGTGGAATTTAGCCCGCGAATGAATGCTGCTGAAGAAATGTTCAAACCAAAGGGAAATTTCCGAAACTGATAACAAACGCCGAAACAAAGGAAAGCTGTGTATTTTCTACATTCTGGATGAAGTTCGATCTGATAAAAGCTGGATCTGAGATCAATGGAAGACAACACTTTTACACCATTGAAATTTTGAAGAAGTTCTTCCATCGTCTGCGGCCTGTCTGTTTCAGGAATAATGATACTATTGATTTGTCTCGAATCTAAGACAAGCCTGATCGATCCATTTTTCTTCTCAACAACATGTAACGGATTGTTGTATGAGCTTACTGCAGGCTCAATAATGCCCTCGTCAAGCATAGATTGTATTTCTGTTCTAACACGGTCCCTATAATGTGCTGGAATTACGTATGGTCTAACACAAAATTTAGTATGCTCACGAACAAGAAATTGGTATTGAAATCCCTTGATTGTTCCTGTTTTGTGAGTAAAAACTGTGGAATGTGCTTGTAAAATCTCAAAAAGGTCCTGCCTATCAGTGTCATTACAATACTCAATTGTTTGAATTTTATTCTGAATTAACTTATTAGTGTCAAATGCACTGTCGATATCATCCCTGTCAGTACTTGCAGAATGATTGTCAGCGTCAAGTTCCGACGAAAATTCCGAACTGTTGTCTAACAGGAGGTAAAGCCGATTAATTTCTTCGTCATGGTTTGAGAGCCAATCTTCAAATTTCAAAGCTACTGACTTACCTTCTTTTTCTAAAGTTATTTCAGCATCGTGAAAGTTTAAGATTGCTTTGTATTCATTCAAAAAGTCTACTCCCAGTATAATTTCCGTCGACAATAATGGAACAATAAGAAAGTTCATAGAGAAGCTGTGGCTTTGACAAAAGAATTCTAAGTTGGTTTGTTGGCGTACATCTACACTTTTTCCAAAGATTGCACCTTGTAATTTAATCTTACGTAACGGAAGTGTGGGGCAATCGTTCGATTTGTTGCATTTGCTAAAGGCTGTTTCACTGATTACTGAAATGGGACTGCCAGAGTCAAGTACTGCCGTAAATTCTACGTCATTTACTGTAATGTGAATCACAGGATATGCAATGTTGTTATGTTTTACGTCGTGTTCTTGGAGTAAGATGTCCCTAATGTCTTCCATTTTTACGTAATTACTAGCTACGGCAGCTGCGTCGTTAGTGTCATAAGAACGTTTTGTGGCTGCCAGCGGTGTGAGTCATTGCCTATTGTCTCTTTGTTGGCGAGCGTCGTTATTGGGAATTGGAGACCTAACTTCTACAAATTCACCGTGACGAGAGGGCCCTCCCCTGTTTAAATCCCGCCAGTTCTGATGCAATTCAGGTCTGTCGTTACGATCACATCGTCTGTCGTCATGTCGATAGTTCCTGTAGTTTCTTTCTTGTCGGTTAAGTGGTGGAGAATTTCTCCCTGAATCGTAACTGCGCGCTGGACCATTGCGTCTAAAGTTATTCTGTCTCCCTTGATAATAATTGTTTTGGTTCCCGTATTGTCTGTTTCTCTGATTGTCTCTGTGATAGTCATTACCACGGAGAGGTGATCTTTCCCTGTAATTATTACTACTCTGCCAACGGTTGTCATACGGGTGGTGTCTGTTTTGGTCACGATATGTGTTGTGAGAATAGCCTTGTCGTGTCCAGTTATTATTTCTTTCATCGTGGAATTGTGACAGATGTGACCTGTAATTGTTGTGCTCCTGTTTCCGCGTTCCCCGATTGTCAGTGTCAGTTTCCAATTCTTGTAACAGCCCCTGAAAAGCTTCAATGTCATCTTTGCAACGTCCTGCTAAAATAATATGTCGTAAATATTCAGGCAATTTGATTAAGCAAATGCGGATGAGTTCTGAGGGGCTGTATGGGTTTGAAAGATATTGATTCTTATGCAATATGTCTTCAAAATATTTCACAAGACTGGAAAATTCAGATTGTTCGAAATGTTTCATCATTATGAAGCCATGTTTTACTCGGTCTTGTGTGGCTTGAGACCAATATGCTGAGAGGAAGGCATGGTAAAACTCTCCTTCACTGTGGCAATCGTGAATGACCGATCACATTCTTACAGCTGGTTCATTCTCTAAATAGCCACACATAAATTCTAATCTGTGTTCTAACGACCAGTTGGGAGGAAAACAATGAGAGAATTGATGGAGCCATGCTTGTGGATGAATGTCGTTGCCAGAATTCTTAAATGTTTTGAATTTACGTGTAGTAATGAACAGCTTATAGTCAAAGTCATCATGTCGGCGAGTCGCATATCGGTCATTGTTACGTCGTTTCGGCGGTTCCATTTAAAAATTCGATGCGCCTTGCCAATTTCTTTCATAATTTCCGAAGTGTCCGTTGTTATTATATTGTGGTTGTTCCGTATTTCTATGTCCCTCTTCTCGTATTGGAGCGCGAGTGTCCTCTGAAATATGTAATTCTTGTATTACCTGCGTCAACTGATCTTGTACTTCCCGGATTTCTCTTTTGTACTGTGTATTGATTTGATTTTGATTTTGTTTGAATTTTCTTATTTGTTCATACTCTTCTGTGTCAGTGAAGGCTATGGGTCTTGTGTCATTCAGATCATCATCTACCTTTGTAGATAAGTTAGTGACCTGATCCGACAGTTCGGCTACTTTCTCCGATAGTGTACTTATTTCCTCCATGTGTCTTTCTGAACCAGTTTTCAGGATATCTACTGTGTCCTTTAAGTTTTCCTGAGTTCTTGCAAGTTGCGTAACCGAATCGGTAGATGCAACTGAGTCAATTTTAGCTTGCAAGGTCTCATGATTTTCATGAACAATAGTTTGCAGTTCTTTTATGGCTGCTTCGTGATTCTGTAATACATTTTCATGACGCGAAAAAATAGGTTGGAAATGCTCACAAATTTGTGTTTTTACGTCATTACAGACCTTTTGACATTTCGATTCGATGTTATGTAACTCAGTGGTTAAATCTTCACGTGTTTGTTCAAGTGTAGTGTCTAACTTTTGAAGATTTTGTTCCATTGTGTCTAACTTTTTGAGATTTTGTTCCACTGTGTCTAACTTTTTGAGATTTTGTTCCACTGCGTCTAACTTTTTGAGATTTTGTTCCACTGTGTCTAACTTTTTAAGATTTTGTCCCATTTGTCTCTGATTTTGTTCCATTTGTTGCATTAATTGCAATAATAATGTATTAGTGTCTGGAATCTGTTTCTCTACGCTTTTCGGCAGTGCATTTGCACCGGCAACATTCACATTTTGACAAGCAGAAAATGTGTCTTGACTCATTTGAGAAAACGGTGAGAACCCAAAACCTGAGTCTACAGTATTTGCAAAATTGTGTCCTGTCATTCCCGATTCCTGAGGCAAGCTGTTGCCGACCGATCGATCGATAATGCGTCCCTCTTCACTAATTGTTTCACTGTCCACGCCATTGTTTGCCGCCCGCTCCATTTCCCTACGCACAGTTACCAAATTACTACTTTGAATGTCTGTTAATTCATTACTCTGCGGTGCTAACACACTGCTTTCGTCTTCACTGTCATTTCTCAGTTTACTTTGGAGCCTAGTATTACGTTTTTCACACGCCATTATTGCCACAATATTTCACACAACAACACAGAAAAGCACAATTTGAAGAGCAAAAATAAGAGAACACATTAACATAACACTGAAAATAATATTTAGTTAATTGCAAGCGCAGCTGCGAAAAACTTGCTGCAAATCTACATGCATGCCACAACTGTTTTACTGTACAACAATGAAAAACTACAACTACAAAGGAAATTCTCTCTATAATTACGCGCTAGCAATAAACAAAATCTACACTAATTACACAAACTACAAGAAAAAAAATCAGAAGATTCCAGTGAGGTATCCTAGGCCAAGGGTCGACATATGAAACGTCCCCTTTGAACAATTTTACAAGACTGTGCTTAAACTGACACACAATATTTTGTTAGCGCAACGCAATCTGACTTTCAGAATTCCTTACAAAAGAATGGCCCTGACTAACATTAAACTATACCTTTCACAAATCACTTACCTCACAAAAATCTTCGCTGCTCAAGCTACTGCAATACAGCGAGTGCCACTACTGCCAGCTAAATAAAAGATTCAAACTACGGAAGGCACTAACTACTGATAGGGATAGTTAGCAAATGAAAGATATGAATAGAGAACAAACAATGTATTTACCTTGATATCATCATATATAAATATAGCAGTTCATGACAAATTTCAAAACTCCGCCATCTCTCTCCCCACATCCACCACTGCTGGTGGCTCACCTCCAACTGCGCAACGCTACGCGCTGTTCACATCCAGCTGCCGCTGCCCAACACTACAATGGCAGACAACAATGCAAACTAGCCACAGACTGCACACAGCACAGCCAGTGATTTTCATATTGAGCGCTACGTAACGTTGCCAATAAGAAAACATAAACAGCCTACTTACAAAGAGAAAACATAAACAGCCTACTTACAAGTTTATGCTGTCATGTAACGTGACAAAGACGTAATAGTTAAGACTACTGTATTTAAAGTATCTTATTGCATATTTTATGTATTTTTTCTTATATTCTATATAACTACCAGGGAAATTTGGATATGATTTGAGGTATTTTTCCCTCATATTTCTATACTTCCATGTGGTAACATTCAAGTTTATATGATGTAACTATTAGGTAAACTTTGATATTTTTCAAGGTACTTTTCCTTATATTTCTATGTTTCCATTTTGTAGCACTTAGTATTGTGTGACATTGATGGTTCACTTGTATTTCGCTATTTTACATATTTTTTTTCACATCCTAAATAACTGTTAGGTAGAGTTTCATGTTATGTGAGGTATGTTCCCTCATATTTCCCTGCTTGTATTTGGTAACATTTGGTATTATGTAACAGGTATTTCAGTTTTGTACATTTCGATGTTCTTTGAGTCACTGTGATTTGCAAACCTGGACTGTTGGTAAAGTTTGATTTGATACACCTCACTTAATATCCTATATGTCTGATGTTTTTGTCCTATATAGAGATGTATTGGTTTTGTACATTTTGATGTTCTTTGTTTCACTGTGAATAGCAAATCTCATGGTATTATACATTTTACTTATCATCCTAGGTTTATTGATCAGTTTTATTGCTCTGTAATATTCTTTTCATGAGAATACTATGTATATTTTATATTTTATCATCCAATGTAATTTTATTTACGAATTTCGAGGGGAAATCTATGCTAACTGCACAGATACCCTCCACAAAATTCTGGTCCATCGGACCAGAGGGTTGTGAAAGGTATGTGCTGAGATTCGATCAGGGTAGAGCCTGTGAAAAATGTCGATAGTTCCCAACTGCAAGGTTGGACGAGTAGTACATCTTCGAGTAGTAAGATCTTTGACAGCTAACAGAACTAGGTGCATGCGGTAAAAGTTTGAAGAGTGGTGAGGAGATGCGCAGAGGCAGCAGACGTGTTTCGAGTCGGAGCTAGATGCCTGCAGGAGGCAGCCGGGTCGTCACAGCATGAAAGTAAGAATTGGCGCTACGCAAATGATAAGCTATATATTGAGCGAAACTCGGCACATACATGGGGAAACTAGAGAGAATAATTAATAAAATAGGTTTTCTTTGGTTAAATAATGTCTAAAAGCTAGATAGAAAACCCATTGTTGATGCAATAAGCGTCTTGTGAAACTTTCTCGTAAATCCATGTTATAGAACTTTTTTTCAGTTTTTCACATGTGTCTTAAAAGTTTGAACAATAAATATTTTTTAGATAAAATTAGAGTTTCATCTCACACCTTATGTCGTTCTCCACATCCTGCACTTGCATTGAACCAAAAAGTACATTAAAGTAATGTTCCCATGAGTAAAGCTAATAATTTCATTTATCAGGGTAAAATAATCTATATGCCATTGCACAGTTGGCAAATTATTCAGATCAGGACAGAATTTTTACTAAGTAATAAACGGCCAAAATGAGTAAAGTTACCTAGAATGGCAATTTCATGCCATTGCACTACGGCTGATTTGAATATATGTTTTGTTATCGGCTAAACGGGAAGGAGTGCACGAGCTAAGTCCACAGACGCAGTCAGATGCAGGTTGGCGACTTTCATTTATTTTTACCACTAAACTTTCATGCAGTCAGATGTGTATTTTGAGTATTAATTTTCCAACAATATTTTCATGCAGTCAGATAAAGTTCAGTTGAGTTAAATACGCAGTCACATGCAAGTTTTATTAAAGACTAAAGCAGTCACATGCAATTCAGTCTAGTTTAAATAGAGAATTTTTATTAACAACACTTTCAATCTAAAATATTAAATCATTAGAAACCGCGTTCAAAATAAATCGCAGGTAAAATCATTGGCGTTTTTAAAGCAGAGATCTAAAACAAGAGATCGTTAGAATTACTTCGAAAATAGATCTACGTGTAGCGTCATTGAGGTTATTAGGAAGAGGCTAGAGTGGAGACTAGGTTTCATCCTTGCAGGAAACGTAGTTGTTTAGTTACACTACTGGCCATTAAAATTGCTACACCACAAAGATGACGTGCCGCAGACGCGAAATTTAACCGACAGGAAGAGGATGCTGTGATATGCAAATGAATAGCTTTTCAGAGCATTCACACAAAGTAGGCGGCGGTGGTGACACCTACAACGTGCTGACATGACCAAAGTTTGCAACCGATTTCTCAAACACAAACAGCAGTTGACCGGCGTTGCATGCTGAAACGTTGTTGTGATGCCTCGTGTAAGGAGGAGAAATGCGTACCATCGCGTTTCCGACTTTGATAAACGTCAGATTGTAGCCTATCGCGATTGCGGTTTATCGTAACGGGACATTGCTCCTCGCGTTGGTCGAGATCCAGTGACTGGTAGCAGAATATGGAGTCGGTGGGTTCAGGAAGGTAATGCGGAACGCCGTGCTGGATCCCAACGGCCTCGTATCACTAGCAGTAGAGATGACAGGCATCTTATCCGCATGGCTGTAACGGATCGTGCAGCCACGTCTCGATCCCTTAATCAAGATATGGGGAGGTTTGCAAGACAACATCTGCACGAACAGTTCGACGACTTTGGCAGCAGCTCGGAGACCATGGCTGTGGTTAGTCTTGACGCTGCATCACAGACAGGAGCGCCTGCAATGGAGTACTCAACGACAAACCCGGGTGCACTAATGGCAAAACGTCTTTTTTTCGGATGAATTGAGGTTCTGTTCACAGAATCATGATGGTCGCATCCGTGTTTGGCGACATCTCGGTGAATGCACATTGGAAGCGTGTATGCGTCATTGCCATACTGGCGTATCACCCGGCGTGATGGTATGGGTTCCATTGGTTACACGTCTCGGTCACCTCTAGTTCGCATAGATGGCACTTTGAACAGTAGACGTCACATTTCATAAGTCTTACGCCCCGTGGCTCTAACCTTCGTTCGATCCCTGCGAAACCCTTCATTTCAGCAGGATAATGCTAGAGCGCAAGTTTCAGGTCTTTTACGGGCTTTTCTGGATACAGAAAACGTTCGACTGCTGCCCTGGCCAGCACATTCTTCAAATCTCTCACCAATTGAAAACCTCAGGTCAATGGTGGCCGAGCAACTGGCTGGTCACAATACGCCAGTCACTACTCTTGATGAACTGTGGTATCGCGTTGAAGCTGCATTGGCAGTTGTACCTGTACACGCCATCCAAGCTCTGTTTGACTCAATGCTGAGGCGTATCAAGGCCGTTATAACGGCCAGAGGTGGTTGTTCTGGGTATTGATTTCTCAGGATCTATCCATCCTAATTGTGTTAAAAGGTAATCACATGTCAGTTCTAGTATAACATACCCGTCTATCATCTGCATTTCTTCTTGGTGTAGCAATTTTAATGGCCAGTTGTGTATGTCATAACAGCTGTAGTCACCGCAGTGCCTCTTCCGGATACGTATGAATGTCCGAAGGAACGTTACTTCGTAATTGGGAATAACACAGGCACTGCAAAATCTCACTCTTTTTCCGTGTCCACTGTGCGCTCAGAACAGAGCCAGTATACGCAGCCCCATTCTTAAACAAGTCATTCTCTCTGCTACAGTGTTATTAGAGGAAAATACGAACCAATACACTATATAGTTCTCTAGAACTACATAGCTTTTTGATAGCTTCGTCTTTTTTCATGGACAGTAACTTGGCAATCGACCAACGTTTTTACTTTGGTCTTTGAACATACTGCTGTTTACGTTAAATAAATCTGGTCGTAGATGCATTACATTTATGAAATTCATAGTTCTATGACTGTTCTGGTGGATCACGATAAAGTATTAACAAAATGTTTGATTGTTATTGCAAACTAATGTTATTAAATTGCTTGAATCCTTCTACTATAGCCGGCCGCGGTGGTCTAGCGGTTCTAGGCGCGCAGTCCGGAACCGCGCGATTGCTACGGTCGCAGGTTCGAATCCTGCCTCGGGCATGGATGTGTGTGATGTCTTTAGGTTAGTTAGGTTTAAGTAGTTCTAAGTTCTAGGGGACTGATGACCACGGTAGTTAAGTCCCATAGGGCTCAGAGCCACTTCTACTATAGCAACGTGTAACTCCGGTACCAAGAGGCATATCATTTCGAAGTTCACTTTAAAGATCACACCTCTGTTTAAATCATAATCATCCAAAAACCGAATGGTGATCATTATAAAATCAATGAAAAAAAGTCTAGATCGCGACTTTATTTTATTGTAATGACCGGTTTCGACCTAGGCTTAGGCCATCTTCAGACAGAACCATCAGCTGAAGTTGACGATGTGTAGAACAGCCATCTTCAGCTGATGGTGCTGTCTGAAGATGGACAAAGCCTAGGTCGAAACCGGTCATTACAATAAAAAAAAACTCGCGATCTAGACTGTTTTTTTCACTGATTTTATAGAGATCACAAGATCGCTATTTCCCGAAAATGTTACCAAAAATTTCGAATGGTGATCACCAATCTCCTTGGCGTTGGAAAGCAGTACCTCATACTGGTGTCGGTCTCCCTAATTCTAGGACCAATGGTTTCTACGATACGTTAAAACCGTGTTTTGTCGTTCTAGTGAAATTCTGAACAAGGTACGGGTTCCCAGTACCTAGATGACGTGCAGACTCGGATGCAGTTGACGTATTTCCAAACGAACAGATCGGAAGAACGCGCTTTCGGGTTTTCTGTTAACTTTCCCCTTGCGGAAAGCAAAAGCAGAACATTCGCATTCACTTCCGTTTCTTCGCTTTCCGCTATTTGGGGGCATTAGTTTGGTCTGTCTAAGCACTTGTGGCCCGGGTAAACACTTCTGCCGTAAACAGTGCTGGGCAACAGCGGTTGCCGGTAATACGCTAAAGGGCTCAATGCGAGAGGTCGAACAACACTAGTAATAGCTCTGCGGCGGCGCGGTTCTTTCCGTTCCTTTACGACGAACCTACCTGTGAACATTGATTCAGCATATCATCAGTAGAGAAGCCGAGAGAAACTTCTGTACTTCGACGTGAACCAGGCTGCAATTAAAGTCACTAATCTACGTTTCGGGAGAAAGTTTTCACACGAAATGAAAGGTCGGAAATTTTGTCCTCAGTTAATATATTCTGAAACTTAGGTGAACAAGTATTACTGCCAAGCCCCTGCTAGTCTTAACACAGTCACTCACAATCCCTTTCACTCATGTTACCAAGTTTATGGTGTTGCATTTCCCGAAAACGTGTTAGCTACAAAAATACTGATTGTTTTTGGTTGATAATGCTCGCCAAATATTAAGTCTGTCGGTACCAAATGCAGTCACAGCTTTTAGCCACCGACCTGCTCAATACGCCACGCAGAATTTATGTCTTTTCTCGCCACAAAACTCACTTAAAAATTCCGAAATTTCTACACACCCATCATAATAATTAAGCCTTCACTTTGCAACACATTTGATGTATGAAACACTGCTAGATCGGGCAACTTATCGTTTCCAACGGAACTACTACTACACACGTCCGAACTGTTTCATGGCTAGGCTCCCACTCTTCTCTAGAATACTCTAAGTCTTCTCTACCAGCAGAGAAAGGCGCGTGGCCGGCCGGAGTGGCTGTGCGGTTCTAGGCGCTGCAATCTGGAGCCAAGCGACCGCTACGGTTGCAGCTATGAATCCTGCCTCGGGCACGGATGTGTGTGATGTCCTTAGGTTAGTTAGGTTTAATTACTTCTACGTTCTAGGCGACTAATGACCTCAGAAGTTAAGTCGCATAGTTATCAGAGCCATTTGCGCCAAAGGCGCGCGAAGAATATTGCTATACCTCTGGTCAGTTTACTCAGCAGCCAATAGCAAAACAACATTCTCCCGCGTCAATCCGCGCTTTTCATCAATATCCAATCGCAAAATAGTAAACCTAAGGACTGCACTTAATTGTCTAATATGCTGAATTTTTGCTTATCCATAAAGTTAGCCGGCCGCGGTGGCCGTGCTGTTCTGGGCGCTACAGTCCAGAACCGCGGGACTGCTACGGTCGCAGATTCGAATCCTGCCTCGGGCATGGATGTGTGTGTTCTCCTTAGGTTAGTTAGGTTTAAGTAGTTCTAAGTTCTAGGGGACTAATGACCTCAGAGGTTAAGTCCCATAGTGCTCAGAGCCATTTGAAGCATTTGAACCATAAAGTTATTTACTATTGTTATTTGTACCTGAACTAACTTTGCCTTTACCATAAACTTACTTTACAAATCTATTCCACAAAAATCCCCTTTGTCGACATCCATACTTCTTCGAAATGTTCCCACACTAAATCCCACTACTTAACTCGTTAAACAATTATCTTCATATTAGCCTTAAGCAACACTCACGCATCATTCATACTGCTAAAACACATTTATAACGTTTTGTTGTTGTTGTGGTCTTCAGTCCTGAGACTGGTTTGATGCAGCTCTCCATGCTACTCTATCCTGTGCAAGCCTCTTCATCTCCCAGTACCCACTGCAACCTACATCCTTCTGAATCTGCTTAGTGTATTGATCTCTTGGTCTCCCTCTACGATTTTTACCCTCAACGCTGCCCTCCAATGCTAAATTTGTGATCCCTTGATGCCTCAAAACATGTCCTACCAACCGATCCCTTCTTCTAGTGAAGTTGTGCCACAAACTTCTCTTCTCCCCAATCCTATTCAATACCTCCTCATTAGTTACGTGATCTACCCATCTAATCTTCAGCATTCTTCTGTAGCACCACATTTCGAAAGCTTCTATTCTCTTCTTGTCCAAACTGGTTATCGTCCATGTTTCACTTCCATACATGGCTACACTCCATACAAATACTTTCAGAAACGACTTCCTGACACTTAAATCTATACTCGATGTTAACAAATTTCTCTTCTTCAGAAACGATTTCCTTGCCATTGCCAGTCTACATTTTATATCCTCTCTACTTCGACCATCATCAGTTATTTTACTCCCTAAATAGCAAAACTCCTTTACTACTTTAAGTGTCTCATTTCCTAATCTAATACCCTCAGCAACACCCGATTTAATTTGACTACATTCCATTATCCTCGTTTTGCTTTTGTTGATGTTCATCTTATATCCTCCTTTCAAGACATTGTCCATTCCGTTCAACTGTTCTTCCAAGTCCTTTGGTGTCTCTGACAGAATTACAATGTCATCGGCGAACCTCAAAGTTTTCACTTCTTCTCCATGAATTTTAATACCTACTCCGAAATTTTCTTTGTTTCCTTTACTGCTTGCTCAATACACAGATTGAATAACATCGGGGAGAGGCTACAACCCTGTCTCACTCCTTTCCCAACCACTGCTTCCCTTTCATGCCCCTCGACTCTTATAACTGCCATCTGGTTTCTGTACAAATTGTAAATAGCCTTTCGCTCCCTGTATTTTACCCCTGCCACCTTCAGAATTTGAAAGAGAGTATTCCAGTTAACGTTGTCAAATGCTTTCTCTAAGTCTACAAATGCTAGAAACGTAGGTTTGCCTTTTCTTAATCTTTCTTCTAAGATAAGTCGTAAGGTTAGTATTGCCTCACGTGTTCCAACATTTCTACGGAATACAAACTGATCTTCCCCGAGGTCCGCTTCTACCAGTTTTTCCATTCGTCTGTAAAGAATTCGCGTTAGTATTTTGCAGTTGTGACTTATTAAACTGATAGTTCGGTAATTTTCACATCTGTCAACACCTGCTTTCTTTGGGATTGGAATTATTATATTCTTCTTGAAGTCTGTGGGTATTTCGCCTGTCTCATACATCTTGCTCACCAGATGGTAGAGTTTTGTGATGACTGGCTCTCCCAAGGCCATCAGTAGTTCTAATGGAATGTTGTCTACTCCCGGGGCCTTGTTTCGACTCAGGTCTTTCAGTGCTCTGTCAAACTCTTCACGCAGTATCTTATCTCCCATTTCATCTTCATCTACATCCTCTTCCATTTCCATAATATTGTTCTCAAGTACATCGCCCTTGTATAAACCCTCTATATACTCCTTCCACCTTTCTGCCTTCCCTTCTTTGCTTAGAACTGGGGTTCCACCTGAGCTCTTGATATTCATACAAGTGGTTCTCTTCTCTCCAAATGTCTCTTTAATTTTCCTGTAGGCTCTATCTATCTTACCCCTAGTGAGACAAGCCTCTACATACTTACATTTGACCTCTAGCCATCCCTGCTTAGCCATTTTGCACTTCCTGTCGATCTCATTTTTGAGACGTTTGTATTCCTTTTTGCTTGCTTCATTTACTGCATTTTTATATTTTCTCCTTTCATCAATTAAATTCAATATTTCTTCTGTTACCCAAGGATTTCTATTAGCCCTCGTCTTTTTACCTACTTGATCCTCTGCTGCCTTCACTACTTCATCCCTCAGAGCTACCCATTCTTCTTCTACTGTATTTCTTTCCCCCATTCCTGTCAATTGTTCCTATATGCTCTCCTGAAACTCTGTACAACCTCTGGTTCTTTCAGTTTATCCAGGTCCCATCTCCATAAAATCCTACATTTTTGCAGTTTCTTCAGTTTCAATCTGCAGTTCATAACCAATAGATTGTGGGCAGAATCCACATCTGCCCCTGGAAATGTCTTACAATTTAAAACCTGGTTCCTAAATCTCTGTCTTACCATTATGTAATCTATCTGATACCTTTTAATATCTCCAGGATTCTTCCAGGTATACAACCTTCTTTCATGATTCTTGAACCAAGTGTTAGCTATGATTAAGTTATGCTCTGTGCAAAATTCTACAAGCCGGCTTCCTCTTTCATTTCTTCCCCCCAATCAATATTCACCTACTATGTTTCCTTCTCTCCCTTTTCCAACTGACGAATTCCAGTCACCCATGACTATTAAATTTTCGTCTCCCTTCACTACCTGAATAATTTCTTTTATCTCGTCATACATTTCATCAATTTCTTCATCATCTGCAGAGCTAGTTGGCATATAAACTTGTACTACTGTGAGTAGGCATGGGCTTTGTGTCTATCTTGGCCACAATAATCCCCTATTTGATTTTGTATTTATAACCCTGTAATCACCTGACCAAAAGTCTTGTTCCTCCAGCCACCGAACTTCACTAATTCCCACTATATCTAACTTTAACCTATCCATTTCCTTTTTTAAATTTTCTAACCTACCTGCCCGATTAAGTGATCTGTCATTCCACGCTCCGATCCGTAGAATGCCAGTTTTCTTTCTCCTGATAACGACGTCCTCCTGAGTAGTCCCCACCCGGAGATCCGAATGGGGGACTATTTTACCTCCGGAATATTTTACCCAAGAGGACGCCATCATCATTTAATCATACAGTAAAGCTGCATGTCCTCGGGAGAAATTACGGCTGTAGTTTCCCCTTGCTTTCAGCCGTTCGCAATACCAGCACAGCAAGGCCGTTTTGGTTAATGTTACAAGGCCAGATCAGTCAATCATCCAGACTGTTGCCCCTGCAACTACTGAAAAGGCTGCTGCCCCTCTTCAGCAACCACATGTTTGTCTGGCCTCTCAACAGATACCCCTCCGTTGTGGTTGCACCTACGGTACGGCCATCTGTATCGCTGAGGCACGCAAGCCTCCCCACCAACGGCAACGTCCATGGTTCATGGGGGGTATAACGTTTTACATACACAAAAAGACATAATATTACTTTATGAAAGTACTAGAACAGTTTATAAAAAATATTCTGTTACTTAAGTGCACTCTAGTGGGCACAATCGAAAATAAATCAGTCTCTCTATCCAATATTGTCCTCTATCGGCTGACACATAAACTACGTGCGCGTCCAGTCTCGCGTCACCATCTGTCACTATCCGGCTCTGAGACACATCTCTCACTTAACTGCCTCCAAGGCAGGATCGGTATACGGCGCTACGCCTCAGCACCACGGGTATGTTCTTATGTAATCCAGTACATCTACATCTACATGACTACTCTGCAGTTCACATTTAACTGCTTGTCAGAGGGTTCATCGAACCAGAATCATACTATCTCTCTACCATTCCACTCCCGAAAAGCGCGCGGCAAAAACGAACACCTAAACCTTTCTGTTCGAGCTCTGATTTCTCTTATTTTATTTTGATGATCATTCCTACCTATGTAAGTTGGGCTCAACAAAATATTTTCACATTCGGAAGAGAAAGTTGGTGACTGAAATTTCGTAAATTGATCTCGCCGCGACGAAAAATGTCTTTGCTTAAATGATTTCCATCCCAACTCGCATATCATATCTGTCACACTCTGTCCCCTATTACGTGATAATACAAAACGAGCTGCCCTTTTTTGCACCCTTTCGGTGTCCTCCGTCAATCCCACCTGCTAAGGATCCCACACCGCGCAGCAATATTCTAACAGAGGACGAACGAGTGTAGTGTAAGCTGTCTCTTTACTGGACTTGTTGCGTCTTCTAAGTGTCCTGACAATGAAACGCAACCTTTGGCTCGCCTTCCCCACAATATTATCTATGTGGTCTTTCCAACTGAAGTTGTTCGTGATTTTAACACCCAGGTACTTACTTGAATTGACAGCCTTCAGTATTGTACTATTTATCTAGCAATCGAATTCCAACGGATTTCCTTTGGAACTCATATGGATCACCTCACACTTTTCGTTATTTAGCGTCAACTGCCACCTGCCACACCATACAGCAATCTTTTCTAAATCACTTTGCAACTGATACTGGTCTTCGGATGACCTTACTAGACAGTAAATTACAGCGTCGTCTGCGAACAACCTAAGAGAACTGCTCAGATTGTCACCCAGGTCATTTATATAGATCAGGAACAGCAGAGGTCCCAGGACGCTTCCCTGGGGAACACCTGATATCACTTCAGTTTTACTCGATGATTTGCCGTCTATTACTACGAACTGCGACCTTCCTGACTGGGAATCACGAATCCAGTGGCACAACCGATACGATACCCCATAGGCCCGCATAGCAGTATCTTGGAGCTCCGGCATTTCACAGACACCTGTTAAGCATCCCTGATGAGGAGGCAGCACGAGTGTGCGATCGGCTTATGGACAGCTCGTGAGTTTGTGGCCCACGTAAAAGTACGTTGTAGGTGCTGGTGAGAGGGAGGGAGGGTGGGGGAAATGGCACGTGCCGGCTCCGTGGCTGGTACACGCTTGTTTATCAGCGGCGTGCTGGCTGCTGACGCGGCGCGTGCATTCGTGGGATCCCGCAGCGAGAATCGCGTGCCGGCGCGTCCTTCGCGTGAGCTGCCGGCTGTGCATAAGCGGCGACAATCTTGCCCGCTGCAGAAACAAACAGACTGGAACTCGCGTGCCGCGCCGAGTGGGACAAGCAGACTAGGCTCCACGTGAACACACAGGCGGTCCATTAGCCGACCACTGCCCGGACCGTGCCGCCTTCTCATCACTGCCGCATAGCTTTGTATGAAAAGAGCGGCACTCGATTACAGTGAGGTGTCAAAAGTCATGGGTTACCTCCCAATATTGTGTCAGACCTCGTTTTGACCGGCGTAGAGCGCAAATCGTTGGAAATATTGAGCCTGGCACCCCCTATAGCCCTCGATAATCAATGCGAAAGCGTTGCCATTGCTGGGTTTTGAATACGAAATGACCTTTCAGTCATGTCCCATAATAGCTCGATGAGTTTCACGTCGGGTATCTGGACAGCAACTGTCGTGAACATTTACATCTACATCTACATACATACTCCGCAATCCACCATTCGATGCGTGGCGGAGTGTACCTCGTACCACAACTCGCATCTTATCTCCCTGTTCCACTCCCATACAGAACGAGGCCTATATGCCTCTGTACGAGCCCTAATCACTCTTTCTTTCCGGTCTTTCCGCGAAATGTAAGTTGGTGGCAGTAAAATTGTAATGCAGTCAGCCTCAAATGCTGGTTCTCTAAATTTCCTTAGTAGCGATTCACGAAAAGAACGCCTCCTTTCCTCTACAGACTCCCACCCGAGTTCCTGAAGCATTTCCGTAACACTCGCGTGATGATCAAATCTACCAGTAACAAATCTAGCAGCCCGCCTCTGAATTGCTTCTATGTTCTCCCTCAATCTGACCTGATAGGGATCTCAAACGCTCGAGCAGTACTCAAGAATAGGTCGTATTAGTGTTTTATAAGCGGTCTCCTTTACAGATGAACCACATCTTCCCAAAATTCTACCAATCAACCGAAGACGACTATCCGCCTTCCCCACAACTGCGATTACATGTTTATCCTACTTCATACCATTCTGCAATGTTACGCCCAAATATTTAATCGACGTGACTGTGCCAAGCGCTACACAGCTAATGGAGTATTCAAACATTACGGGATTCTTATTCCTATTCATCTGCATTAATTTACATTTATCTACACTCCTGGAAATTGAAATAAGAACACCGTGAATTCATTGTCCCTGGAAGGGGAAACTTTATTGACACATTCCTGGGGTCAGATACATCACATGATCACACTGACAGAACCACAGGCACATAGACACAGGCAACAGAGCATGCACAATGTCGGCACTAGTACAGTGTATATCCACCTTTCGCAGCAATGCAGGCTGCTATTCTCCCATGGAGACGATCGTAGAGATGCTGGATGTAGTCCTGTGGAACGGCTTGCCATGCCATTTCCACCTGGCGCCTCAGTTGGACCAGCGTTCGTGCTGGACGTGCAGACCGCGTGAGACGACGCTTCATCCAGTCCCAAACATGCTCAATGGGGGACAGATCCGGAGATCTTGCTGGCCAGGGTAGTTGACTTACACCTTCTAGAGCACGTTGGGTGGCACGGGATACATGCGGACGTGCATTGTCCTGTTGGAACAGCAAGTTCCCTTGCCGGTCTAGGAATGGTAGAACGATGGGTTCGATGACGGTTTGGATGTACCGTGCACTATTCAGTGTCCCCTCGACGATCACCAGTGGTGTACGGCCAGTGTGGGAGATCGCTCCCCACACCATGATGCCGGGTGTTGGCCCTGTGTGCCTCGGTCGTATGCAGTCCTGATTGTGGCGCTCACCTGCACGGCGCCAAACACGCATACGACCATCATTGGCACCAAGGCAGAAGCGACTCTCATCGCTGAAGACGACACGTCTCCATTCGTCCCTCCATTCACGCCTGTCGCGACACCAATGGAGGCGGGCTGCACGATGTTGGGGCGTGAGCGGAAGACGGCCTAACGGTGTGCGGGACCGTAGCCCAGCTTCATGGAGACGGTTGCGAATGGTCCTCGCCGATACCCCAGGAGCAACAGTGTCCCTAATTTGCTGGGAAGTGGCGGCGCGGTCCCCTACGGCACTGCGTAGGATCCTACGGTCTTGGCGTGCATCCGTGCGTCGCTGCGGTCCGGTCCCAGGTCGACGGGCACGTGCACCTTCCGCCGACCACTGGCGACAACATCGATGTACTGTGGAGACCTCACGCCCCACGTGTTGAGCAATTCGGCGGTACGTCCACCCGGCCTCCCGCATGCCCACTATACGCCCTCGCTCAAAGTCCGTCAACTGCACATACGGTTCACGTCCACGCTGTCGCGGCATGCTACCAGTGTTAAAGACTGCGATGGAGCTCCGTATGCCACGGCAAACTGGCTGACACTGACGGCGGCGACGCACAAATGCTGCGCAGCTAGCGCCATTCGACGGCCAACACCGCGGTTCCTGGTGTGTCCGCTGTGCCGTGCGTGTGATCATTGCTTGTACAGCCCTCTCGCAGTGTCCGGAGCAAGTATGGTGGGTCTGACACACCGGTGTCAATGTGTTCTTTTTTCCATTTCCAGGAGTGTATATTTAGAGTTAGCTGCCATTCTTTACACCAATCACAAACCCTGTCCAAGTCATCTTGTATCCTCCTACAGTCACTCAACGACGACACCTTCACGTACACCACAGCATCATCACCAAACAGCCGCACATTGCTATCCACCCTATCCAAAAGATCGTTTATGTAGATAGAAAACAACAGCGGACCTACCACACTTCCCTGGGGCACTCTAGATAATACCCTCACCTCCGATGAACACTCACCATCGAGGACAACGTACTGCGTTCTATTGCTTAAGAAGCCTTCGAGGCACTCACATACTTGCGAACCAATCCCACATGCTCGTACCTTAGTTAGGAGTCTGCAGTGGGGCACCGAGTCAAACGATTGCCGGAAGTCAAGGAATAAGGCATCTGTCTGATACCCTTCATCCGTGATTCACAAGATATCATGTGAGAAAAGGACGAGTTGCGTTTCGCAGGAGCGATGCTTTCTAAAGCCGTGCTGATGCATGGACAGCGACTTCTCTGTCTCACGGAAATTCATTATACTCGAATAGAGAGTATGTTCGAGAATCCTGTAACAAACCGATGTTAAGGATATTGGTAGGTAATTTTGAGGATGCGTCCTTCTACCCTTTTTATATACAGGCGTCACCTGCGCTTTTTCCAGTTGCTCGGGACTTACCGTTGGGCAAGAAATTCACGATAAATGCAAGCTAAGTAAGGAGCCAATGCAGTAGAGTACTCTCTGTAAAACCGAATTGGAATCCCATCAGGACCTGGCGATTTATTTATTTTCAACCCATTCAGCTGCTTCACAACCCCAGGGATGTCTATCACATTTGTGGCCAGGAGACATGCCACATTGTCATCCATAAGAATTCCATCGTTGTTTGACTACATTAAGTCCATGAACGGTTACAAATGTTTTTTTTAAAGGATCGGACCGCTATTTGACTGTTTTATTGTTTACTTAAGTACAACCCACGTTTCAGACTGTTATCCCATTTTCAAGTATTTGCTGAAAGCAATTATCGTATACAGTAAGATCATGTAAAATTTCAAAAAAAACCTAAAATGTCTTAAGCAATGAATAAAACTGGCGTATAATTACGAAATATGTACTTACATTTTATGTCTTAAACAAGTATTGCAGGATACTTAACATGTTATCGGGCTCAGAGTTGGCTCTAAATTGAAAGACATATTGGCTCCCCACGAAATGCCAGACGTAAAATCACCATCTTGTAACATAAGGTGTCGTCGTTGAGTGACTGTAGGAGGATACAAGTTGACTTGGACAAGATTTGTGATTGGTGTAAAGAATGGCAGCTAACTTTAAATGCAGGTAAATGTAAATTAATGCAGATGAATAGGAAAAAGAATCCCGCAATGTTTGAATACTCCATTAGTTGTGTAGCGCTTAACACAGTCACGTCGATTAAATATTTGGCCGTAACACTGCAGAGCGATATGAAGTGGCACAGGCATGTAATGGCAGTTGTGGGGAAGGCGGATAGTCGTCTTCGGTTCATTGGTTTAATTTTGGGAGGATGTGGTTCATCTGTATAAGAGACCGCTTATAAAACACTAATACAACCTATTCTTGAGTACTGCTCGAGCGTTTGGGATCCCTATCAGGTCGGATTGAGGGAGGACATAGAAGCAATTCAGATGCGGGCTGCTAGATTTGTTACTGGTAGGTTTGATCATCACGCGAGTGTTACGGAAATGCTTCATGAACTCGGATGGGAGTCTCCGGAGGAAAGGATGCGTTCTTTTCGTGAATCGCTACTGAGGAAATTTAGAGAACCAGCAATTGAGGCTGACTGCAGTACTATTTTACTGCCACCAACTTACATTTCGCGGAAAGACCGGAAAGAAAGAGTGATTAGGGCTCGTACAGAGGCATATAGGCTGTCATTTTTCCCTCGTTCTGTTTGGGAGTGGAACAGGGAGAGAAGATGCTATTGTGGTACGAGGTACCCTCCGCCACGCACCGTATGGTGGATTGCGGAGTATGTATGTAGATGTAGATGTAGATCAGTAAGTAATCATAGCAGCACGTCATATTTAGTAAAAACGGACTTACGTTGGTAAATAAACGATGAGCACATGTCCTTAAAACGTAATGACAGTGATATCAAAGAGTAATAAAACAAGTGAATATTAAAATGACAAAGTGTCCTAGATATATGACTGTTAATATTAAATATCTTCAGACTGTACATAATTATCTTTGGGGTGGCACTGTACACCATCATTTTTGCAGTAAGCCGGCCGGAGTGGCCGAGCGGTTCTAGGCGCTGCAGTCTGGAACCGCGCAACCGCTACGGACGCAGGTTCGAATCCTGCCTCGGGCATGGATGTATGTGATGTCCATAGGTTAGTTAGGTTAAAGTAGTTGTAAGTTCTAGGCGACTGATGTCCTCAGAAGCTAAGTCCCACAGTGCTCAGAGCCATTTGAACCTTTGCAGTAAACATGTGTACATCAGGTCTCAGCAACTGTAAGTGAACCTACATTAATTTCGATGAGGAACTAAAGTCTAAATGGCACAAAACGAAATGAAGTTCAAAGACAGTTAATCACGTATGAGAATACAGAAAATGCAACTGATAATACAGGATACAAAAGTTAGCAATAGGAGCTAGGAACACTGGGGTGGAAGCAGGAGGGGTAAATGCATGCTGGCTGACGAAGGATGAGTGGGATACAGCAACATACAGTGTTAAGCAAAGACTCGTAAAATAAAGTAAATTAAGATGGTTAACAGTATACAGAGATGAGTCTGGAATGAAATACAGTGGGGGTGGTGGGGGGTTGCAATGTCAAAGATCAGTCGTGAGACGGAGAAGTCGTAAAAGCAGTTTAGATGTCGGTAAATAACTGTTCTTTTGTTTGTGAAAGTAGGATCGTAAAAGACATCAGTCAAAAACTAGATGACAATAAGACTATTTGCTTAGGGGCAGATAAAGGGAATACCGTTGTAAGAATGAAAGAGGTGAACACGACAAAAACAATATTATATCGATACAGACAGATACCCTAGCTAGAGTCAAGGAACAGATTAAACGTAAGTTAAAGTAAAGTAATCTTTTGTCCACAGAGCATGAGGTAAGAGAATGCACAGTAAGCCCAGAACTCCTAAATTTAGTGCACAGCCGAAACTACATAAAGATAATGTGCTTATTTGTCCAATTGTTATCTATACAAATAGCCCAGCATATTTTATGAGCAAAGAATTCGACAAGGTTATTAAGGAATTTTTCACGTGGAAGAAAATCACATGCTCAAAAACCCGAAGGAAATTGTCTCAAAGATAGTGCGCATGACCGTTATTCATAATTGTAAATAAGTGTCATTTGATCATTCTAATATGTAAACCAACAGTCCAGTGTCAGATCCCACTGAACTAGAAAGGAGCAATTTTGTTAAATTTAAGAAATCTATGAGGTAATTCACCTTGAGGAGCTTGTAACCTTAAATAACTACTTTCAGTTTAAAGACCAAATATACGTGCAAAAGGATGTTCTCACTATGGGGAGCTGCCTGGGAAACACCCTAGCCGACATCTTTGTCAATACTCTAGAAAGAAAGTAGTTCATTCAGTATGAACAAAGTACCAATAAAATCAAACTATACAGAACATGGTTAGATGACTATTTTCCTGTTTGAAGGCTCTATGCAAGAAATGTATGGTGCACATCGTCCTATATCACTTACACCAGAGTATAAAATTTACAAAATAGGTTGAGACCAAGAACTGTATTAACTACTTAGATCTACATATTAAATGATGGAATAATGAGATTACACGAGGGGTTCCCTACAAACCTACTACTACAGTTTGCATCATAAATCCCTCGGAATGTTATCAAAGTACCCATAAAAAGACCTGTTTTAATTAAATGATTAATAGACTGATGATGTTAGCATTAAAACAATCTGAAATGGATAAAATGGTATGCATCTTAGAAGAGGTTGCTTTAAGTAATGGCTACAACACCTCAATAGTAAGCAATCTTCTGGAAACAAAAAAAGGCAAAGTAGACAACAACAAGAAGTACAACTAACCAAGCTCACTAAGGAGGACAGTAGTAACACCCAAAAATGCTTTGCACCTATACCCTGTATGGGTAAGTTTCCTCAAAAATTGCCTCATTATTTGAAAATACGAAGATGCAACTTGCATTTAAAACCAATAAGAATTTCAGCAAACAACTAAGACAATTCGAAAATATAATAGTTCCCTACACACAATCTGGAGTATACAAGACCAGTTGTAGGTCATGTGATAAATGTTATGTAGGACAGACTGTCAGATTCTTTTCAGGCAGATATGAAGACCGATGTAGAAAGACTGAAAACAACACATCCAAATTCAGTAAATATCTGAGGGACTTGGATCATGGCAATATATGGACATACTACATGTGTTACTTAAAAGTAAGATGCAAAATGTTTTAGAAGAAACAGAAATATATAATGATCTGTCTAAGACCCCTGATATAAGTTCTGAAAGGCCAGCAAGTCGTTAGAAACAGGATTTTCTTGGAAATTTCGCATAATTGTTGTAGGATTTGTAGTATTTCATGTATTAAAATGTTTTCTCTAAATTTAGGGTTGTTGGTTGGTTTTTATGGCTATTAAGATTCTAATGTATAGCCTACCAACATACAGATTTTAGAAGGTCTTCAGACATACAGATATTTGTCTGTGTCAGTTTACTTATTTTCATCCCTTGCCTTGCTTCTCACTATTTAACCGTTAAGAGTAATATTTTACCTCTATCACTCATAATTGAATGCTTACATGACTAATTTGCACCTCAGCTATGACCCCCCCCCACCAAAACAATAAAATAGTATGTAGTAGGTATATGAAATATTACGATATTCGTATTAGTACTTCATATTTTGCGTAGATTCTTAACATAAGTATTTGTATACAAGATTTTTTACACTAATGCATATGATGAATGTTTCTATAAGATAAAATATTCTCCATAATTCTCTGTGCTATGTATTTTATTTGTAAATTTAAGTTGGACTATTACTGCTAGTAATTTAATTACTTCTGGCTTCCCTTTCTCTCTCTTTTGCCCCATTTTTGGGAATGCCTTCTGTTGAACGTTCTACGTACTGTACACTGAGGAAAAAAAGAAGCCATGGAACTGTATATAATTCAATCATATATTGGCTGTTATTGTTGATTGTACCCAGAAGAGGTTTTCTCATTCCCCATCATCTAGCAAACTTCTTTGTATTACTCTTGAGTTATTGTTAATAAGATATGATGAATATTATTTGCTCCTGTATACAGTTGTGTTAAATTACAGTTCTTTCATTAGGGCTCTGTCATTAAGGCTCTATTACCCCATGTCACATTGTTATAATTTATTTATTTGTTTCTACATGACTGTCACAGTTACCATACATTTGTTATTTTTGCAAAGTATCTCAGGTGCTCACACGATGACTACATTGTAACATGTATACACGTATGTGACTGTATGTGGCATAAAGAAGAAAGAAATATTCTGTTAAAATTCTTAGTTTCAAAAGCCCCAAATACAAATCTCTTTAACTCACAGCAAATGTTGTTATATAATATGTTTCTAATATACTGCGCCTGTTGACTTGCATCATACCCACAACATTTACCTGGTATAATAAGAAATTGAGGCATTTTACCTCTGTGTTGCCCACAGTTTTTCCAAAGTAGAAGGTGTGACGAAGGTATTAGGAAATTATGTACAGTGTTAAAATAAAATAAAAAATTCATGTAACTGGGTTGCATGAACATTGTACATACTGGATTCTGCATTGTTGCGTGTGTGCAAATGCATCTATTTGTGGTGATTCTGTCATTGGCAACATGGACATAAAATCTTCTTGAAGTTACGCCATATCTACAATGATTAATGCTTTTATCTTCATTGCTAATAAGATACTATGTACATGTGTACTGATATATTACTATTTAGTTAAACCAGAATTATTTTATTTATGTGCTTCTTACCCACTAAGGAGTAACTACTCCAGATTATGAAATTTATAATGCACTGTAGCAGTTCTGGAGCCAAACGTCCACAGCACAAACATGGAACAATCTTGAAGTAAATAGCCTCCAACTCAAGCCAAGCTTAATTGAATATACTGCAAACGCTGTAATATCCCTGTGCATAGTTAACATCCTTGTAACCAATATGATTCGCATCCATTGTGATTAAGATAAGTTGTCGACATGCACTACCCTATTTATGCTATGTAACACAAAAGTGACTTTCATTAGGTGATTTTACCTACTAAGGGGAAACTACTGTAGTTTGTACAAGTGCAATGAATTTTTACGTTTCCATAAGCATATTATGATCACCACATGCAGTGAAGCGCCAAAGAAACTGGTATAGACATGCGTATTCAAATACAGAGATATGTTAACTGGCAGAATACGGCGCTGAGGTCGGCAGCGTCTACATAAGACAAGTGTCTGCGAGTCGTTAGATCGGTTACTGTTGCTACAATGGCAGGTTATCAAGATTTAATTCAGTTTCAACGTGGTGTTATAGTCGGCGCTCGAGTGATGGGACATAGCATCTCCGACGTAGCGATGAAGTGGGGATTTTCCCGATCAGGAATCCGGTAAAACATCAAAGCTCGGACATTACTGTGGCATGAAAAAGATCCTGCAATAACGGCACCAACGACGACTGAAGAGAATCGTTCAACGTAACAGAAGTACAACCCTTCCGTAAAGTGCTGCACATATCAATGCTGGGCCAGCAACATGTGTCAGCGGGCGAACAATCACATATAGATGTGTACCTTTAAAAAATACTGTATAGCTGTTGCTCAGCAACATCAAAAACTGATGACAAATGGTCTCCAGGTAGTCGATTATAACCATTTCCAGTCAATGATCGGTTCAGTTGGACCAGAGGACCCAGTCCATTCCATGTGACACACAACCCACACCATTATGGAGCTACCCCCATGTTACACAGACCCTTGTTGACAACTTGGGTCCATGGCTCCATGGGATCTGCGTCAAACTCTAATCCTACCATCACCTTTTTCCAAATTATCTGACCAGGCCACGGTTTTCTGGTCGTCTGAGGTCCAACAGATATGGTAAGGAGCCCAGGGGGGCGCTACAGGTGATGACGTTCTGTTAGCAAAGTCATTCGCGTCGGTCGACTGCTTGCATAGCCAAGTATATTTTATCGCATTGCCCAACGGATACCCTCGTCGTACGTCCCACATTAATTTCTGCAGTTATTTCACTCAGTGCTGCTTCTCTGTAAGCACTGACAAACCTACGCGAAAGCTGCAGCTCTCGGTCGTCAAGTGAAGGCGGTCGGCCATTGCGTTGTCCTTGGTGAAAGGTAGTGCCTGAAATATGGTATTCTCAGCATACTCTTGACACTGTGTAACTCGGAATATTGAACTCTATATCGATTTACGAAATGGGATGTCCCATGTACCTATCTCCAGGTATCATTGCGCGTTATAAGTGTGTTTATTCCCATAATCACATCGCTAACCATTTCACATGAACCTCTGAGTACAAATGAGAGCTACCCGAATACACTGCCATTCTATCCCTTTTGTTTGAGATACCATCGCCATCTGTACATGCCCGGATCGATATCCCATGACGTGTCACTTCAGTGTATTACGTACTCTTAAGCTGATAAAAGGGATCTCCGCACGATTGTACTGTTTACATGAAACGAATGCTTATCTAGATCAATGCGCATTTCAAACGCGTTCGCGAAATCCAGGCTAGAAAATTTACGAGCCTGTTGTATATCATACGAGAGCACCAGCCGTCTAGAAACGAGCCTGTTGTATATCATACGAGAGCAACAGCCGTCTAGAAGCGGCTTAACACAAGGCGGTAGACCGAGCGAGGGGGCGCAGTGGTTAGCACCCTGGACTCGCATTCGGGGGGACGGCGGTTCAATCCCGCGTCCGGCCATCATGATTTAGGTTTTCCGTGATTTCCCTAAATCGCTCCAGGCAAATGCCGGGATGGTTCCTTTCAAAGGGCACAGGCGCCTTCCTTCCCCATCCGTTCCTAATCCGATGAGACCGATGACCTCGCTGTCTGGTCTCCTCCCACAAAACCAACCAACCAACACAAGGCGGCAGATTAAAATACTGACACTACGGTGTTTATTATCTTGTAAAGAGTCAAACAATAACAGAAATTATGGACAAGTGGATGCTGACCTGAAAAAGAGACATGGCCAGAAAATCATATTTTATACAAGTGTTGCTTACACATAAGGGTGATACGGCAGAGCGGAAACAAGCGAATTTCAGGTAAATTTTTAGAGCATCTACCATAAATCAATATATCTGATACCTTCTAAATTCCACCTATGACCACAAATAAAGAATTTTGTCTCCGAAAATGATTCTTAATCTATTGGAGAGGCTAGGGATCGAAATGTGCGATTTCCAGATTTATAATATTGAGAGCTTATTGTGGTACACAGCTTGTTATTTAACAGGTACTATTCTTTTCAAAGTGCGTGCAAACTCTACGGATTGATGAAAGAGAGGACACGGAAGAAAAAAGGACTAATGAACTTATGTCCGGAAATGCATGGTTTCCATGCTAGAGACCATTTACTCAATCATACAATGTTACAGAGGGTGCTGTCTAATTCGTGCCGTACCGTGTAGCAACAGTTACAGTATGTGATGAAATATGTTCCCGTATGCTTCAACGCACACCTGTACGAGCCGTAGTATATAGTGTCTCACACGTTCACTTCGGCCAAGCGGCAAGCGCACAGTGTCAATGAGAGCATGAATACGCTGCTCCAGTGTCTCCGCATCTGGAATGGGCTGTGCATACTCGATACTTCTGAGATGGCCCCTTAACCAGAAAACGCACGGGTTGAGATCCGGTGAACGAGCAGGCCGGAACCATCTGCGATTCTTGAGGGTGCCTCCTCTGCTGGAAGAAGTGCCATTGATGATTCGAAAGATCTACATCTACATGGTTACTCTGCAATCCACACTTAAGTGCCTCGAAGAGGGTTCATCGAAACATTTTCATACCACTTCTCTACCATTCCGCTCTCGAATGGCGCGTGGGAGAAAGGAACACCTAAATAATTCCGTTCGAGCTCTGATTTCTCTCATTTCCTGCTGATGATCATTTCTCCCTACGTAGCTGGGTGTCAACAAAAAATTTACGCATTCGTAAGAAAAAGATGGTGATTGAAATTTCGTAAATAGATCTCGCCGCAACGAAAACCGCCTTTGTTTCAGTTACTGCCACCCCAACTCACGTATCATATCAGTGACTCTCACACCGCTACTGCGCGATAACACGAAACGAGCTGCCCTGCTTTGCACTTTATTGAAGTCCTCTGTCAATCCTACCTCGTAAGGTTCCCATACCGCACAGCAATATTCCAGTAGAGGACGGAAAAGTGTAATGTAGGCTGTCACTTTAGTGGGTTTGTCGCATCTTCTAAGTGTTCTGCCAACAAAGCGCAGTCTTTGTTTCGCCTTCCCCACAATATTGTCTATGTGGTCTTACCAATGTAAGTTGTTCCTAATTGTAATTCCTAGGTATTTAGTCGAATTGACAGCCCTCCGATTTATCGTATACCCAAAATTTATCAGATATCTTTTAGTACCCATGTGGATGACCTCGCACTTTCTTTCTTTGTTTAGTGCTAATTGCCATACAGAAATTTTCTCTACATCATTTTGTAATTGGAATTGATCGTCTGATGATTTTGCTAGACGGTGAATTACAGCCTCATCTGTAAACAATCTAAGGTGGCTGCTCAGATTATCACCTAGATCATTTATATAAATCAGGAACAGCAGAGGGCCTATGACACTACCTTGCGGTACGCCAGATATCACTTCTGTTCTACTCGATGGTTTACCGTCTATCACTACGAACTGTGACCTCTCTAAGAGGAAATCACGAATCCAGTCACACAACTGAGAGGATACCCCACATGCACGCAATTTGATTAATAGTCGCTTGTGAGGAACGATATCAAAAGCCTTCTGGAAATTCAGGAATATGGAATCGATCTGAGATCCCTTGTCGACAGCACTCTTTACTTCATGGGAATAAAGAGCGAGCTGTGTTGCACAAGAACGGTATTTCCTAAATCCTCGTTGGTTATCTAGAAGTAAGTCATTTTCTTCAAGGTGATTCATAATGTTCGAGTACAGTATATGCTCCAAAATCCTACTGCAAATTGAGGTCAGTGACATGGGTCTGTAATTCAATGGGTTACTCCTATTTCCTTTCTTAAGTATTGGGGTGACCTGTGTTACTTTCCAGTCTTTAGGAACAGACCTTTCGTCAAGTGAGCGGTTGTATATGATTGCTAAGAAAGGCGCTATTGTATCTGCATACTCTGAAAGGAACCTGACTGGTATACCATCTGGACCGGAAGACTTGCCTTTCTTAAGTGATTTGAGTTGTTTCACAATACCTAAGATATCTACTTTTATGTCACTCATGCTAATAGCTGTTCTGGTTTCAAATACAGGAATATTTACTTCGTCTTCTTTAGTGAAGGAATTACGAAAAACTGTATTTAGTAACTCCGCCTTAGTGGCACCATCATCGGTACCATTTCCACCGCTATCGCTCAGGGACGGTATTGACTGTTTTTTGCCACTGGTGTACTTTACATACATCAATACATTTCCTTCTGAAATTTATTTATTTTGGTGACCTAGACAATATGTTCATTTGGTGCTTCAAATTCCCAACGCATCGTTAAATAGTAAAATAGTTCATAGTTCCATGAATGTGTCATTTAAATGAGGGATCAACGAGTTGTGTGTCGTAATTTTAAATAGAAAGAAACAATTTAATAGATGCAGTTATTAAAAAAGCAAATACACAACAGTAGCAAAGTAATGGACTTTTGGACTGATGGGAAGTTGGGAAGTGTAATAATAATAATAATAATAATAATAATAGTAATAACAATAGCAATAATAATAGTAATAACAACCCCCGTGTGGGGTTGTTGGTACCCCCATCGGGCGCCTCCCCGGGTGGCGGATAGGGGAAAGCTTTCTAGATATAGGTGGTACTGGGGAAATGAAATACCCAGGGCGGACCAAAAACCAAAAAACCCAGTGGTTTCTGTTCAGCATCTGGCGGCCAGTGGTCAGAGTCTGTTCCTCTAGTTGAGGCGGCTGCACAAAATCTTCTCGAACTCAAAAATCGAGTCGCATACCTGTGGTCTCAACAGAGATCACCACAAAAACTAAAATTCAACTTGAACGAATGATGGAAAAGACGACCACAGAGTCACTACCACAGGCACCAGTCGATAGACTGGATTCACCTGATCATCGGATTCTGAGGGATCAGGGACACCATGCGGAGAAGAATCGGAGCTTCTCAAAATCTCGTCACACTCTTAAAACGAAACGTAAAAGTTTTATTGGTACAATTAATGTGAACACCCTCACTAAAACAGGCAAATTAAAGCAACTCGCCAACGCAATGGGAAAATTTAACCTGAAAATCACTTCACTGCAAGAGACAAGATTCACAGATGAAGGACACTTTAGCACAGAGAATTACAGGATCTACAAGGGCAAACCTGCCATAAAAGTAAGAGACAAACTACCACTTTTCGGAACAGGATTCGCCGTACACACATCCGTACTCGACTCAGTTATTGACTTGACGTCTCCCAATGAAAGAGTCTCCCTGTTATCAGTAAAATCAGTCAATAAAGCATACACTCTGATCAATGTGCACGCCCCCACAAATCACCACAGTAAAATCTACCCTGAAACGGTGGACAATTTCTGGGAAACACTAGAAGAAACAACAAATAAAGTACCTAGGCACCATGTGAAAATCTTAGTAGGCGATTTTAATGCACAATTAGGGAAGGAAAAAAAATTCAGAGATACCACTGGACCCCACACCAAACACAAACGTACCAACAAGAATGGTGAAAAACTAATCGACTTCTGCAGAAACTTTGGACTTAAAATAATGAGTACCCAGTTTCAAAAACCTGCACATGAATTAACCACTTGGAGATCACCCAGTCTTAGACAGGGTGAATACCAAATAGACCATGTCGCAATTTCCAAAGAAAACATAAAAGAAATTCAAAACATCAGAACCCGCAAAGGTGTCTTTGAATCAGATCATCATCTTCTCCAAATAAAAATAAAATTCCAACCCAACAGAATGCCAAAAAGGCCACCCAAAAGTACCAAACCAGATCCGGAATATCTGCAACTGAACAAAGAAAAAATCACCGTGCAAATTAATCAAGAAAAATCAACAGACTGGAAGAAACTAACAGAGAAAATTCAGGAAGCCCTCAAATTAGGACAACCCCCTCGCAACAGGAAACATCGCTGGTGGAATGCAACCTGTGATGAGGCAGTTGACAACCGAATAACTGCATGGAAAAAATTTAGCAGTCACAAAACTGAAGAAAACTGGGAGAACTTTCTTAAAACCCAAAAACAGACCTCAAAAATAATTAGAAAAGAAAAACGGAGATATGACAACAACAGACTCTCTGAAATCCAGCAGGATTTCATCAAAAATAATACAAGAAATTTTTATAAGACTTTCAGAGAAAACTTACAGGGATACCAAGCGCCTAGCTTGTGCTTCGAGAAACCCGATGGCTCTTTGGAAACCAACACGAAAAATAACTGCAAAATCTTAGCCCAATATTTCAGTTCCCTCCTCAACTGCGAACCACCCCAAGAAAAACTTGTCTTCTCTTCTCCAGTATTCACACACCCAGACTCACATGCCCCGGATCTTGAAGAAATTATGGAGATAGTCAAGCAGTTGAAAAGTAACAAAGCACCAGGAGAAGATGGGATCATTGCTGAGTTCTGGAAACTAAACGATCCTATACTTATGCAGAAATTACACCATATGATATCAGACATATGGATAACGGAGCAGATACCAGAGGACTGGAAATGCGCTCTAATTCACCCGCTACACAAAAAGGGCGACAAGACCGACATGAACAATTACAGAGGAATTTCCCTGCTCCCAGTCGCTTACAAAATCCTTTCCAAAGCGCTTTTAAACAGGATAGAATCCCAAGCAGGTACACTAATTGGTGAATACCAGGCCGGATTCAGAAAAGGACGGTCATGTGCGGAACAGATCTGGTGCTTAAAGACAATATTACAAATGAGGAAATGCAGAAACACAATAGTTACATTCATCGACTTCAGGAAAGCATATGATTCAGTGGACCGTGGAACCCTGTTTAAAATCATGGAAGAATTTGGGATCGGCCGAAAGACACGAAAAATCACAGAACAGACACTTACAGGAACAACGGCCAAAGTGAAATTCATGGGCGAAGTATCAGAACCCTTCGAAATCAAATCTGGAGTCCGACAGGGGGACGGACTATCCCCAATCCTTTTCAATATTGTTCTAGAAAAGATAATCAGGGAATGGGAACCTCACGTAAAGGGCATCCAAATTGGTATCAAGAAAGAGAACCGAATTAAAGTCAAGTGCCTTGCTTTCGCTGACGATATTGCAATTATCACCAATAGCAGAACAGAAGCGATTCACGCAGTGGAAAAACTACATGAAATTTCACAAAAAACATGACTACAGATATCTTATGAAAAAACCCGATATATGGAAAGGCAGCCAGAAAATAAATCCCCTTTAATAACAAAATATGGTAAAATTGCACAAGTCTGCCATTTTAAATACCTCGGTGAAACTATACAGTCCTCAGGATTAAACCGAATTGCCAATGAACAAAGAATCACCAAGCTCCAGAAAGCCTACAAGCTAACATGGACGCATTACAACAAGAAGTGCATTTCGACAGACGCAAAATTAAGGCACTATACAACAGTGATTCTTCCAGAAGCAATCTATGCAGCTGAAACAATGGTGATTGATGGTCATTCTAAAATTAAGGAAATAGAAAAGCAGGAAAGAAAAATTCTCAGGAAGATTTACGGTCCAATCAACAAAAATGGCATTTGGATGAAGAGACCACAAAACGAGCTCTATAGAAAGATCAACATAGTAAAAGATGAAATCAGAAAGCGAGCCAAATTTTATACACACATCTACAGGATGGAAGACTCCAGAACAGCAAAGAAATTATTCAATATTATAACAAGGAGTAAATATGGCACGGAATGGCTGAAAGAAGTCCAGAGGGATCTACAGCAGATCAACATAAAAAAACTCGAAGATCCCACCGAGTGCCGGCATAAAATCACAAGTGTGAAGTTTGGGGAAAGAACATCGCGTCAGCCTGGTAAAAAATGGACAGAGGAACGGAAGAAGGAGCATTCTGAGAGGATGAGGAGGTTTTGGGAAGCAAAGAAGAAAAACATCCGAAGATGAAATTATGAATTCAAGCTCAATCGCTCTCCTAAAGGGGAACAATCGTTATAATAATACTAGTAATAACAATCCAATTACCATCTAAATGTAGAGTCAGTACCCCGATTTTAGTTTAAGCTGTAGCAAGACGTCAAGATGTCAAGATGTCTTCCAGAGGCAACCGTGGGCTGTTAATCCCAGAGTGGGAACATGTGGATCAGAATAACACATACGCTAAAGGACTGCTAGACTGCAAAGCCGTGACTGGCAAAATCTTCGCCGTGCGGTGGTAACAGCCGGAGTGACAGGATGATGTCACCTCAACGGAGTAAGACCCATGTTGTGAGCTACGTGACTGGGGACTGGGAAATAATGCAACAAACGGGCTTCTGAGCCGCATTAAGAGCTATGAATTAGAGACACTTTCATGCAGAGTCCAGCAGCATCACCACGATGACAGGGCGACAATACACGAGGAGACGACTGGGCACCGCAAGCTGTAGCCATGAGTTCGAAACCGGATCTGGGCTGCCACCTCCCGCGTGGAGTCCTGTTATTGGAGTTTGTATCGCTGCGCCGCCGATCTGCCGTCTGCACCGACTATCGGCAAACGGGGGCGTTTGGGTTGGATGTCATGTGCATGACAGACTGCACCCACCTCCAAGGTGAATCTGAGCAAGGCCTGTGGCGCGAGGCACGGCCGTTCGTAGCGGAACACCATCGCTGCAAACGTCTGCTTCCAGGTCACTTGCCATTGCTCCGCCGACGTCAGCAACGCGAGGCACCTAAGCATGTATCTCTTCGCCAGTGTATTGCTTGGCCCCACTGGGCTCTCTCTGCAGTGCACTGATCCCTACATAATATTACAGGTATTGCATTCATGCGAGTCTCATTTTACTTTTACATGTCTTCTAACAGTTTGCGCGCAAATTCTGACAGTTACATTCTGTCCCGAGTACACTAAATATATTCAGAGATTATTTAAACGGGTGTATACGCATACTAAAAGTGAGCTGTACGTTATTAGACTACAAAGAACCTTATGTTTTCTGAGTTTGAAATCTCACGCACTCTCCCGAAAAACTTTTTTACAGGCTAGTTATTTATTTAGGCTTCCTTATAAAATGATACCAACGTGAGTGATCTTATTTGCACGTCGAGAAAATGCATTTAAATGGTCTCTTCTTAAAGTAATATTTTCTGTTTTTTACTTTACTTTTTTTCTTATTTATTTATTTATGTATTTATTTTTTGCTGTGAACTTTTAAATCATTCTGTAAGAAACTTCACGTCCGCAACATATGCCTTGCTTCCATGTTCTGGGTATCTCATATGGTACCCCCATGAAACTGAAAAGTTTCTACTGTGAACAGAAAAAGTATCTCAGGATGAATAACTACACTGCAGTACACTTATAGACTACTACAAGAGCCAGTACTTATGACTTTTTATATCATAAGTGAGGTAATTACGTATCTTGCACCGAAAATATTCATCACGTCACTTCCAAACAGCAAGTATTACATGTGTACCTTTGTATGCGTATGTGTGTAAACGCCAGCCGGAGTGGCCGTGCGGTTCTAGGCGCCACAGTCTGGAAACGTGCGACCGCAACGGTCGCAGGTTCGAATCCTGCCTCGGGCATGGTTGTGTGTGATGTCCTTAGGTTAGTTAGGTTTAATTAGTTCTAAGTTCTAGGCGACTGTTGACCTCAGAAGTTAAGTCGCATGGTGCTCAGAGCCATTTGAACCATTTTTTTGTGTGTAAAACCACTTGCTGGGCACTAGGAGAACAATGTTTGGTGCGAAAAGCACAGTATGAAAGGAGGGAATAGACGAAACAATCCGAATGCTGTCTCTTCGCGTAAGTATGTAATTATATTGTTATTCCTCTTTTTCTTAGTGCGAGAAAGATATGAAGGTAATTTGACAGATGAGCAGTGAGCCGACAAACAAACTGTGGAACACGGTACGAGTTTTATTTATTTCGCGAAGCTCAGTATTACTTTCAGAGATCTGCCCAACCCTGAAAGCGATCCAGATAATTTACACCTCATTCCCGATAGGCCTCTTCTGAGTAAAATCTAACCGTGTTAAGTCAGAGAACCATTCAGGCCTCGCAGTAGGCAGTGCTCAGTTCTCCCCAAACGTCAATCTGCGTGTGCTCACCCCTTCAACACAGCAATGCGTTAGGGTCTCACCATCCTGGAGTAAGAGGATGCCAAAGACAGCAAGTCGTACTGTGCGTAGTAGTTTAGTAAGTGTGTTATGCAGAACGAGATCACAAGCTGCTCAAGTTAAGGGTAATAGCAGCTGTGTAAGTGTAAGAATATTATGAATAAACCGTGAAAATGAAAACCATTGTTGATGAGATTTAATAACAATATTACTGCCACAGTTCCATATTGTTGCCTTGCGGCTATTTAATTATACAGCTGATTGTGTTTTGATCTCACAGAAAAATACCCTCGGTCCGTCAACACACGTAAATAATTTCAGTATATTCTTTCTCTCTGCTTCTGTCCAAGGTCTCAGCTAAATTAAATTTGCAAAAAATGTTAATGCAAGTTCGTTCTTTCTTTCTGAAACGAGAGAGACAAGCTAGTTGAAAATAAGCACGGATTACGATAGTGATTACTTTCTTCGATTTGCTCTACCGTGAGTTAAATGAAGTATCTACCGCTGCTCGGCACGGTGCAAAAAAATTCCGAAATTACTAGTATTAATATCCTTTCCTTCAATTGAAAATGTGACGAGAATCTGCATCGAAGTCAGTTCTCATCTCCAATTAAAATTAGCTATAGATCTCCGGTAACTCAAGATCAGGCAAAAACAAGGAAAACGATTTCAATATTCTGCACGTAAATGAGCAACTGCAAGTTTCGATTAACATGAAATTTTATTCACCTCCAAATAAATCTGATTATAACACGACAAGAGAGTAATGGCTGCATTACTCTCCTACATCCAAGAACATCAAATGCATTCATCATCGTCATTACAAAAAAAGAGTTGTTTTAATAATGAACAAAGTGTCCGAAGACAATACACGAGCTTTTCTCAGAGGTGCAATGTTCTTCGGAGAATTTGCAGTCCGGACTAGTCATTCGGGACAGCTCGCTCTTCAGAGACGTCACTTATTCTCCCAGTGACGGGGATTTACGTGATAAAGAACCGGAACACTCCTTTTTGTAGTTAAAAAGTATCGTACGTTTGCTTTGAAACACAATGAAATTGCTTAGTACCTACATTTGGTCGGCTGCTGTCGAAATAGATACTCAAAAGGCTTTCTGGGAAACTCTTAGTCACATTACATGGCCAATTATGAGACAGCGCGCAGAAAGAGATGTTGTAAGTCACCGTAGAGACAGCGATCAAACAGACAAGTTATCTAAAATTCTGCGATAATGATTGAAGCAGAAGAAATGGATTAAAATTCGTGCTGAGACCGGGAGTCTAACCCCCTTCTTCTTGGTTTCTAGGCAGAAATATAAAATTCGTTTGCTCGTGATAGTGAAACACCATAACAGCGAATAGTCATTTCGTACTCACTAGTTGCTCCAGTTTTACTCAACCCTAATGCGAAACAGCGCATCGCCCTGCCAGAAACACTATTCCTATCAATGATTCGCTAATGGTGCACACAATTTCTTTTTCCTTTTGCTTTCGCAACTCGAACAGTAAAAATATGCACTTAACATTAAGTGGCTGTGTGGAACGGAATTACGTAACTAATGCAGTCGGACCACCGGATTCTTCGGTTTCAGCATCTCTGATTTCGCCGTTCAGCTGAATTTTGCGTGAGATTTTGCAGTTCCGTTTAAATTTCTCTGATATGAACGTGCTTCCAGCGCAGCAACGAGGAACAATGCGTGCAACGTACGGAGCCATGAGATATTCAATAATCGAAAACAGCGCAGCCCACACGCACAACCACTGCTCTTTTTCCCGGTGTTTTGTAGAAATTATCAGGGAAACGCTAAACAGACCATTTGAAAAAATGTTGGAAGGGGAATGCCAGGAATTCTGCACTTCGCTTGGGCCCATTCCACAAATTTCGTTACAACTCCACGTCACTACAGCAGGTGGAAATTGTTTGCTTAGTTTTTTACGTTTCTTTCCTTTTATTCTGTATTTATAAAATGTACCCACTTCATATTTTTTACTGTTAATCCTCTACATATCTCTAATACTTTTTGGGTTGTCTCTCTTACTGAAAGCCGTGCGGTTATAGACGCTGCAGTCTGGAACCGCGAGACCGCTACGGTCGCAGTTTCGAATCCTGCCTCGGGCATCGATGTGTGTGATGTCCTTAGGTTAGTTAGGTTTAACTAGTTCTAAGTTATAGGGGACTAATGACCTCAAAAGTTGAGTCCCATAGTGCTCAGAGCCATTGAACCATCTTACTGAAAGGGACATCACCTGGCATGGTACTTTACAGTCACCGTTTTTAATCTGAGCTTTGCCTTCTGCCTTTAATTGTGATTTAATCAATTCATGGCTCAATTGGCAGGTACGATACCACTGCAAGCCATTTACTTCACTTGCGGCAACGATAAACGTAGTAACTGAGTCCTAAACATTGTCTTTGACTCTTCCACTGAATTCTTTTATAAAATTGTTAAATTATTGAAAAATATCAAGCATTTCATACTGTTACTAAATGAATACTAACGGTCCACTGTTTTGTTGGAAACAATTCATCAGGGTTAACACGCAGTCCGCATTAATATCGGCGTTGCGTTAATATTGACTTTAACTGTATGAAACTTAAAGCTTGAAAAGATGATTGGATTTATGAAAAACTGAGAGTGATTAGGGTGTAGTACGGTGTAGTATTTAATGGATGAACTTTAATACTGCCGTATACCAAACCGCTATTACTTATCTTACTTTTGTGATAGTTCTGAACATGCGTCTTTAAATTATTGGAACGGAAATTCTGAATCATAAATTCCACACAACTAAGTACAGTGCGACAGCTCATGTGCAATCTGATCAGATCAGAGAATATGATTGAAAATGGAATGGTTGGTTTGGTCATTATTTGTTCCTTTAGTGACAGCTATACTTAAAGGCGATTTCCTCCCTTCTGTTTTTCAAGCCATCATTATTGTAAACAAAGTTAAATAGTAATTAATATGAGAAATATTTACCATCTGCATAGAAACAGCCACCATCATAAACGCTGTACTACGATCACAATAAAGTAAAAGAAAGAGTACAAAGTTCCTCATGTGAACTCAATTATAAAAGGACCAAATAATGGCGAAATCGGTTATGCCATTTGCATTCGCATTCGCTGATGTATAAGATTAGACATGAGTCGTTACACTGAATTTTGTATGTAGTTGTGTGGAACAATTAAAGCGGAAGTTCCACAAAAAGTTCATCAGCATGACTGTAGAAGAGATCCATTCAGCACAGGATATACCTGAGTTCTTAAAACTGAAGAACAAGAGCCGTTTACAATATTTCTTTCGACTCCACGCTAAAATCGAAGATGGTTTCCCCATCGCTGCCTGCGTTTTGGAGCTGCAATTAGATATCAAGGTCCTTTGAATTTTGGGCCTTTTGCAACATCTACTTATATGGGGTACGTTTTTCAGCTATCAACACGCGAATGAGAGTCACGAAATATATTCCAGGAGTAATCTTGTGTCGAAATTTGAAAAACTGATAATGAAGAAGCACGCTCGTCCTGCCCATTGATTTCCTTGCAGAAATAAGATGTAACAATATTAAGAACTGATTATAAGCCCGTATGTCAAAACATAATAGAAAGTAATCTCTATTATTCATCGTTCGTGCTCACATACAAAACAACAACTCGCATATAACACCAGTACAGCACAAGTTTTCCATTACGGTAATGGAATCTTTTGGTGTTTGCTTGAAATTATCAAACTGTTGATTTAACTCTATTAGTAAAGAGATTGTGATACCCTTTCATTTTATCCTGTATTTGTTACCGCCCAATAATGATACCATTGTCTTCTCTCTCTTTCTACGATTTTAGCTTCATAGTTGCGAAGCGATGTTACCTAATTATAACTCTGGTGCTTGTCGTGACTGAAAATTTTCTCTGAACAATAGAAATGGTTATTAGCCGCCTTATTCTTCTTGACATCACGGACCTGCTACGCTAAAATGATAACTACGTTTTTCAATTTGCGTCACTCCTGGAGTGGTATTTCGTTACCAGTGGACGACGTTACGCGGAAACATGCCGTACCCAAAGCGATCCCGTAAACAGACTGGATTCATAACATCTCCTTTGTTGGAGGAGGCGTTTACCAAACAAATTTCCTTTTGCCGTGCACAAGTTTCGGGGAAAGCTGCGAAAGGCTGATGTAAGCTTCTTCCTGGCGTGAAAGGGATCCGTTGATTTTATTTCTCCCTCCTTCACTTGTCCTAATAGGATTAATTATTCCGGTTAGTTATTTCCTTCGAGATCCTTTATGCATTTACTGCCACTTTAAAGATATCTATAAACGCAAATAAGCTGCAGAGGCGGTACCCTCAGGCAGTGAATGTGACGGATACCCAGACAAAATTTGTTTCCATCGCTCTTCATTATCCTTCATCGTAGAGTTCAGATATTGATCCCAGTGTTAAATTTCACACATTCCCTACACTCCAGTTATCTCATACAATCATTTCACTATTATTCTGCAGATCTGCACAAAGAAGACACAGAAGAGCGGCACAGATAGAACGTCTATAACTTCCATTATAATCTCGTGGCTCCAAATATAAGGACATCTAAAAAGCATAATCTGTTTTGAAATTGCCCTACCATCTACAGCCACGATAACCTAAGCTTACTTTTAATGAAATTTCTGCGAAACAGATTAGTCATAAGTGAATAAATATTTGGCAACACATATATAGCTTCCTTATTCTTTTCCAAAAGCATTCCGAAAGCATTATCTGAGATTGTGCTTACTGCAACACACTAGGAAACGGAATGTAGGTGATGTGCCTTTTTTTTTCTTTTCCAGTGGTGCAAGAAATACTTATTGGTGCGCCCGTGAAAACAGATTGTAGTAAGAAAGCAAGTTCGGAATGTAATGCCAAAGTAGGACATAGACTGCGTTTAACACAAAGTGTTGTAATATCGGTAAAAAACACTAGTAATATGAAATAGTGAGAATACAAAAATCAGTTATTTAGTGCGTCGTCCTAATATCGTGGAAGTAGTAGTTTCGATCATATACAACCCAAACATGTTTCTTCCCATGTGCCATAGTATAATTGCGTCTATTGTACGACAAAGGTACTGAGACACGAGGATGTAGTAGAAATAACCCAGCCGGGTTCGAACCATTCTTGCTTCCAGAGGTTGTATCACAGTGTACTAAATTTCGCATCTTTTAAAACCACAAATCACTGACAGTTTAATTATGTAGTGTTCCTACTGCACTGTATAAGAGAAATTGGTTAAATGTTATCAATTGATGTTCATTGTTGTTGTTGTGGTCTTTAGTCCTGAGACTGGTTTGATGCAGCTCTCTATGCTAGGGGCATGGTATTTACTTGGGTTTATGTTTTAGTGTCCACCGATTGGCCCTCCGGAACGTGATTGCACCTAGACAGAACTAGTGATCCCTGAGCATAGGATGGGGTAGGACAAGGAAAGCACAGAAGGCTGAACCCAGAACAGCAGCGTCATTTGTCGTTTGAATTTCTTACATTTATATAACCTCCATATAATGGCATGAATAAATAAAAATAATAAGAAATAAGTATGAATGACAGGGTAAGGCTAATTAGTTGCTTACAGCAACAATTGGCTTTAAGAAATGATTTTGCCTCTAAAAGCAACAAAATAGTGTGCCGGAATAAATATAAAACAGTAAAAAAATTAAAACAAGGAATTTCTTTCCTTATAAATAGAAGCTGCTTAAAGGGTAACGCCAAAGATATCTTTAAGACAGTTTAAGGAAAGGTCACTTGAGGCGTTGAAAAAATTCTCTGAAAATTATTATTTTTTTTATTTTAATCAACACTCCCTTAACACACAAGAAGGCAAACACACAGCTAAAATCAAAATGGAATCTACTGAAAATTTTATCAAGTATCAAAACAGCAAAATAGATTATGGTTGTCCACAAGCGAGGCAAGTATAATCCCAATTCAAGCTCAAGCCAGTAACTATGGTTACATGATTTGGAAATATTCGCAGAACATAATAATCAAGGCAGTAGTTGGGTCTTAAGCAAGTTAGAAAAAAATTGGCTAAGTAAAATTCATAACAGTGTGAAGCAAACAAAGCGCTGTATCATGTGTGAGATACAGATGTGAGCGAGTGTGCCGGGGCTCACCCCAGTTCACTGCTAGTAACGCCACGTCACATTAACGTCTTAACGCGTCTGCGCGTAGCGCGCGAGCATTGCACCACAAGTAAGTATGAAATAAAAAATCAAAATTTGTGTTTCAAACTTTGTTAAAATATAGTTTCGTATTATAATGTTCCAAATACCAAGTCTTTATGCTCTAGACTTAACAGTTTACGTAAAAATGTCGTTTTAAGATAAAAATAAGTGGGGCTAAATAATGAAGCTAGAAAGCCAGAATTTGGTCAGAATGTGCAGCTAGAGCTCATAAATAAGTGGTGCAGATTTCCAAAACCATGTAACGAAAATTAACACCGGCATCTACGTTTTTGTGAAAAAAATCAGAGGCGCTAAATAATGGACTTAGAAACATGAAAATTTGTTTTATGCTTCAGTTCACCCCAGGAATAATAACTGAAAGACTACGTTACGCTACCTCTGAAAGTTTTTGAGTAATTAAGTAAAACCCAATTTGGTAACTAAAATGTACCCAATCGTTGTTGATTAAGTACCTGTGATTTTAATGATCGAGAATTTTGGTTAAAGTGGATGGAAAAAGACACCAAGTGATAGAGCTGTAACAAATTTGAGAGTTGTAGTATTAATAACTGCTGACATAAGTCCTAGTAAAGATATGGTTCAGAGGTAACGATCTCCCGCAATTCCACTATAAAAATTCTAGAAGGCAAAGTTTTCATTCTAGATAGCTGAAACTTTTTAGGTGATTTCAAACAACTTAACTGAGTACAAATAAAAATTAAGAGGTTTCTGAGGTAATTTGTAACTATATTATTAAAGTTTATGTGCCCGAGAAAGTGATCTTTCCGAGGCTGCTGCAGTATGCAGAGAGCCGTAGACATGTTCCCTCGGCCGTCCGCTCCGGCACTTATATAAATGCAGCCAGATAGGCAGTAGTCATGCATCACCCCTGCCCTGGCGTACGGGACTACAAGTCCCACCGCCACACCTTCACCTGCCCATGTTAGGCAAAATTCTTCTGCCTGACTCATGTAGTACTATCACCGTCAGAGGGTGGTACGGGACCACAAGTCCCACCGCCACACCTCCAAAGTGAATTGCAGTGACGGAGTCACTGCCCTGGGAAATATACTGCCTCACCAACACAGTTAGACCGCAATAGACCGGTGATGCTGTATTGTAACATATCACCCCGGACTACAAGTCCATTTAAAAAAAAAAAAAAAAAAAAAAAAGGCAGTAGTAAGGTTCACTTTGTATTCAGCTACTGTAAGACCCACGCGTGTTAAACGTCGGATCGCGCTCTGCTCGGATGACGTCAGAGCCGAACAGCGTCGAGGGGCGTATTTTGCGGTAAAATCGGCTAGTGAACTCGCGATGACTGTACACCGTCCTGGATCGCTTAGAATTCGCCAGAGGAACTGTTAGTGTGCCGTCCGCGTGAATTACAATTCCGCGTGGCAAGTGCTGACTTTCATGGCGATCATTTATTTTGAACATTTATTGCAAACTTTCATTTGAGTAATTTTAGTCAGGGCGAAAGACAATGTGGTAGGAACGTACCGTAGAGGTCGCCTCTGAACTGCTAAATGTGCTGTTAGAAAAAAAGGAGTTGCTTTCAGTTGAAAATAGTGGATTTCCAAGTGTTGTGTGGCAGAAACCTTTTGCAATAAAATTTTGATTGGAACTTTATACTTTCATTTGCAATTAAAGTCCCGATCCCTCAAAGAAATAGGAGAATAGAAACCTTCCTTTCAGTGGGCTGGACCATAATGTGGCCGTGCAGACTGGAAACTAAGGTCATTATGTTTTCCTTCGCTTTCTGGCTGACCACTAAATTAGTTTCCAGGCTCGCGTGAGAAAAACGGTGTAGCCAAAGCAGATTAACTTTTACCCGCCGCCCCACAATGGAAAATACAAGTATATTCCAAAAGAGATAAGTAAAACTTGAAATAAGGGTCCATATAGCAGAACATTAAGTAATACAGCCATTACTTAACATAAAATTTATTAGCAGGCAGAGAGAAGCAGCACACTAAGACAATCGCGGGCGTGCTTCAAAGGCAGCCAATGAACAACAACGCTGTGCAAAACAGCAGCAAGACCCCGCGGCCGACAGTCGGTAAAAACCGGCCGCAAAGCTCAAGAGACTAATTAGGGCTGTTAAAAACACTTCTTAGGTGAAACAAAGGCCAAACAAACAAGTTAAGAAAATATTAATGGCCTTCTTCTCGAGAAAGGGTCAGTCTCTTACTATGCTAGAAAATTTCAAAAAATTTATCTTTAAAGAAATTTGCAAAATACGCTGCCCATCCAAAGTTTGGAATACTATCGTAAAATGTAGTCCGTGGTACTACAGGTCTCATTCAGCTAGGTACTTCATGCATTATCCAGTTCGTATATTGGACGGTGTTTATAACTGACATGCTTTGTGGCCGTTTCCATCAGATGCACATCACGAGCTGGCCAGTATCAACAAGAGCTTCCCTCAGTTTGTGTTCAGCACTTAGAGGCATACGACACTTTGATAGAGCCAGAATAGTGGCTTTATTTTCAGCAGATTGTTCACAGGAAGATATTGCCGATCGTTTACATGGCACCCACAGTGGAGTGTCAAGGTATGAAGAAAGTACAGAGAGAGACAGGAAATATGTACGATAGATCTCGCAGTGGCCGTCCTTGTATGGCAACACCAACGCAGGATTGTTCCCTCCAACTGTCAGATCGCAGGCGCCCAACATCAACTGCCTGAAGTCCTTGATACCTCAAAGAGGCCCTTCAGACGTGAAGTTGGTAACAACTTCATCCAAGTCAATGACAGCGCGAGAGGAGACTGTACTCCAGCAATGCCTCGGTATTTACAGACATGCAATATCATCTGAATGCATTGGCCAACACAATCCCCAGACATGAATACAACTGAGCATGTGTGGTGGCCTTTTGAAAGTGTCCGAATCCACCTCACAATCTTCAGGATGTCACTGAAGTTACCATTGAGTAGTGGCAAATCATACCCCAAGATAAAGTTATTGGTCACATCCTTAGCATCTCTTGCAGAGTGGAAGAATCCATTCGAGTATGGGGAGGATATACTCACAACTAAATACTGATAATCATCAACGAGAAATAACGATATTCACTGGTTTTATTTTCAGGATATATATTTGTGATAGAGCCTGCTTTGTTTCGTAATTGTTTCTCTAACTAATCGAAACTGTTCTGTTTCCAGAAGGAATTATGTTTCTTTTGCTAGTACGGTATTGTGCAAAGCTCAAAGGGTGTACTATAAGAATATTACTGTAGTAAACTCTATGATTTTCAAACTTTTAGTGAGGTGTAAATCAAGAATGCGTATTACTTGTGAAGGTAACGTATTTTAAACGATTTATATTAATAAAATGTGATGCAGGTAAATTTAATAAATGCTAGGAGAATAACATCTGACAGTAAGTTCGGCAAACCACACCGCAAGGAACCTTGCGAACCAAACAGTTACGAAATGAAAAAGGCAAGCTTAACTCTACGACGCGATACTTAATAGTTAGATCGTTCAAGCAACGCTTCCTTCCTTGGGTTTTAGACATGGAGACCTACAACACAATTTTTCCATGTATATTGAGTACAGGAAATTTCTGTAAGGGTAAGCAAAATACACTACTGGCCATTAAAATTGCTACACCATGAAGATGGCGTGCTAGAGACGCGAAATTTAACCGACAGGAAGAAGATGTTGTGATATGAAAATTATTAGCTTTTCAGAGCATTCACACAAGGTTGGCGCCGGTCGCGACACCCACAGCGCGCTGACATGAGGAAAGTTTTCAACCGATTTCTCATACACAAACAGCAGTTGACTGGCGTTGCCAGGTGAAACGTTGTTGTGATACCTCGTGTAAGGAGGAGAAATGAGTACCATCACGTTTCCGACTTTGATAAAGGTCGGATTGTAGCCTATCGCGATTGCGGTTTATCGTATCGCGACATTGCTGCTCGCGTTGGTCGAGATGCAATGAGTGTTAGCAGAATATGGAATCGGTAGGTTCAGGAGGGTAATACGGAACGCCGTGCTAGATCCCAACGGCCTCGTATCGCTAGCAGTCGGGATGACAGGCATCTCATCCGCATGGCTGTAACGGATCGTGCATCCATGTTTCGATTCCTGAGTCAACAGATGGGGACGTTTGCAAGACAACAACCATCTGCACGAACAGTTCGACGACGTTTGCAGCAGCATGGACTGTCAGCTCGGAGACCATGGCACCGGTTACCCCTGACGCTCCATCACAGAAAGGATCACCTGCGATGGTGCACTCAACGACGAACATGGGTGCACGAATGGCAAAGCGTCATTTTTTTCGGATGAATCCAGGTTCTGTTTACAGCATCATGATGGTCGCATCCGTGTTTGGCGACATCGCAGTGAACGCACATTGGAAGCGTGTATTCGTCATCGCCATACTGGCGTATCACCCGGTGTGGTTGTATGGGGTGCCATTGGTTACACGTCTCGGTCACCTCTTGTTCGCATTGACGACACTTTGAACAGTGGACGTTACATTTTATATGTCTTATGACCCGTGGCTCCACCCTTCATTCTATCACTGCGAAACCCTAGATTTCAGCAGGATAATGCACGACCTCCTGTTGCAGGTCCTGTACGGAACTTTCTGGAAACAGAAAATTTTCGACTGCTGCCCTGGCCAGCACATTCTCCAGATCCCTCACCAACTGAAAACGTCTGGTCAATGGTGGCCGAGCAACTGGCTCGTCACAATACGCTAGTCACTACTCTTGATGAACTGTGGTATCGTGATGAAGCTGCATGGGCAGCTGTACCTGTACACGCCATCCAAGCTCTGTTTGACTCAATGCTCAGGCGTATCAAGGCCGTTATAACGGCCAGATGTGGTTGTTCTGGGTATTGATTTCTCAGGATCTATGCACCCAAATTGCGTGAAAATGTAATCACATGTCAGTTCTAGTGTAATATATTTGTCCAGTGAATACCCGTTTATCATCTGCATTTCTTCTTGGTGTAGCAATTCTAATGGCCGGTAGTAGAAAAGCACTGCCTAAAGGACCTATCAACACAACCTTCTCCCCAACAACCCACCCTCCCCCCCCCCCCAACCCTATCCCAACGCAGGGAAAATGTTCCGCATACTGATTGTATCCTTCCTGAGAAACGTCATCGTCGTAATGCCTAGTCTATGACTTCGCCAAGATTTTTCAAACCGATAACAAAGTGATATTCCATTGGGTCCAGCAATTCGCAGAGATATCTCCTGGCGATTTATCTCATTCTAGTGAAGTACCGTGCACTTTCCCTCTTGCCAATGTAATTGCCTCATTTAAACTATTGCGATTTTAGCTTTACGTCTACATTACTACTCCGTAACTCACACTTTAGGGCTTGAAAGAGAGTCTATCGAACAACGTATAATTTCTCTACCACTCCATTTTCTAATAGTACGTTGTAAAACCGACAATTTGTTGTGATTATGGTTGAATCCTGCTTAGTCGTGAACTGTGAGGAGTCTAGGAAATCTGCTTTCTCAGATCGCGAGACAACATTCAAACAAATCGTATTAATGAGTTTTTATAACAAAAGAAATTAAATGTCAATACTTAACTCTGAGGATTACATAGATGTATGAGCAAGCAAAGGGCGACAGGCAAAACAAGAAATCTCTTCGGTATATTCAATTCCGCGTTGTCGTCCTGGAGACGGGTTGGTCATCGTGCAATTAGCTTACGTCTTTTTCGGAGCGCTATCTGCTCTCTCGCTTGGGACTAGCGTGCCGGCGCTTGACTTTACTCCGTAACATTCGCCCCCCGCCCCCCACCCTCCCCCAAAGCGACGGACCGTCGACACATAACGATCACGACAATGGCGGAGCAGGCAGGATTGTGGACGTTCTGAGATAGTGGAAGCTGTCGCTGCAGGTAACGTCAGGCTTCCAGTTGTACCCCGCCATCCGACCTTTCTTCTCGATTAAACGATCAGAAGGGTACGCGTCCACCTCCTGAGATCCATAAGATGTAGAAAGCGTCTGTTCCTGCGGTGTGGGCGGGTCCATCTCCATTGGTAGGACGAGAGGAGGCGGAGGAGGCGATGGCTCCGTTTCCATGGGGTCGTCCTACGGTGTCGTGATGACACCCCCTGCCGGCTGCTGTGGCGGTGCTGTCTTGAGGATCCGTGAATCTGGGGGAAGACACACAGAAGGATCACCGGGAACATGACAGTGGCGAATTTGACTGTGATGTCGGCGCTGCAATCCGTCTGGGCATGAAATGAGATACATGCATGCGCCAAGTCGAAGGAGCATCTCGCCTCGCTCCCACCGTTTGCTGCCGCCAAAAACCTTGTAAAACACAATATCATGCAGAATAAATTTCTTTTACTTTACGTCTATGGTCACAAATTTCTCCTCTTTAACCTAACGGTTTCGGTCTGCAATGACCATCTTCCGATCTATTTTATAAAAACATGTCCTAATGTACTGCAGCCACAGTGGCATCGTCAAATGTGGTTGTGGTATATTAGGACATGTTTTTATAAAACAGATCTTAAGATGGTCATTACACACAGAAACCGGTAGCGTGATGACAAAACATCTGTGATCATAGACGTATAGTAAATTTATCGTACATATGGGTCACTGTTTTATTCGCGACCTCGTCCCAGCTTGTGACAATATCACGCGGCGCGAAGCGATACTTGCGGCCTTCCTTCGACGCTGAGGAAGGTGGAGGAAGCCAAGCAGTGTCCGATGGCGGCGGCCGTGAAGCAAATCAGCCGGCGATGGTCCAGTAGGAAGGAGAACCGCAGAATAGGCGGCGTCTCTAATAGATTTGTTGCATCTTCTGTTCTCTCAATAAAACTCAGTCTCAGGTTCACTTTCCTCACAATACTTTCCATGTGATGGTTCCAATATAAAGTATTCGTAATGGTAACGCCTTAGGATTCAGTTGAATCGATAACCTTTAAATTTGTGTGTCGTATCAAGTGACCGAAATTTAATCTATTCTTTCTCTCATGTGTTTACAGCTAACTGCCACTTTTACCACCATACCGACATCTTGTATAAGCTGTTTTACAATTTACATTGCTATTCTGATGACCTTACTAGGCGGTAAACGACAGCATCATATGCGAGAAATCTAACAGTAAGAGTGCTGTTCACTTTGTCTCTCAAATCGTTTACATACATTAGAAAGAGCAGATGGCTTGCAACACTTCCTTGGGGAACGCCGGATGGTACTTCCGTTCCATTCGATGTCTTTCCGTGAATTACTAGGAACTGATATCTTCCTCCCAGTGGCACAACTGCGATGATATTCCGTAGGCAAGCAATTTGATTAGATGCCGGTTGTGAGGAACGATGCCAAAAGCCTTCCGGATTTTTAGAAATGTGGTATCAATTTGAGAACCCCTGTAGAGTGCACTCACTACTTCGTGTGAATAAAGACCGAGTTGTGTTCCATAATAACGACTCTTTGTGAAGACCTGGTAAGTTTCAGTAGTTCGTTTTACAATGTTCCAACACAGCATATGTTCCAAAGTCCAACTGCAAGTAAATGTCAGTGATCTGTGTCTGCAATTGACGGATTACTTCCATTTACTTTCTTGTGTGTTGGTGTGACCTGTGCAACTTACAAGCACTTCGGTACGGATCTTTCGTCGAGCGAGTGGTTATATATAATTACTGTCTTGGCTCTGATCACTATGGAACTCAACGTCTGAGGTAATTAGTCCCCTGGAACTGAGAACTAGTTAAAAAAAATGGTTCAAATGGCTCTGAGCACTATGGGACTCAACTGCCGAGGTCATTAGTCCCCTAGAATTTAGAACTAGTTAAACCTAACTAACCTAAGGACATCACAAACATCCATGCCCGAGGCAGGATTCGAACCTGCGACCGTAGCGGTCTTTGCGGTTCCAGACTGCAGCGCCTTTAACCGCACGGCCACTTCGGCCGGCTATATAAATACTAAATATTGCATCTCCATCGTCCGAAAGCAATCTAATTCGTGTAGAGTTTTAACATTTATTAAGTGACTTCTAAGTTACTAACAGGGCAGCTGCTCTTAATTCAAACTCTGTAATATATACGGCGTCTTATTCTGTGAAGGAATTTCGGAAAACCGCATTTAGTAACGCCACTTTAGTGGCACTGTCAGTAGTAACAGAAAGGTAGGAGAAACACTTTTATCCAGTATGGAGATGAGTATATACATTTATTCTGCACTTAGTATTCTCACACTTTAAATATTTTAATTAATTTAGGTATTATAAATAATGGGAGGTCACATACTAACGTCTCTGGTTATGTTTGTGGGAGTAAGCACCTACAAATAGAGAGCAACCAACCCAGCAGTTACGTGATATTGGGTGGGGGGTTCTGGATGTGGAATAATTTCAGTATTTTTTTTTTTCATTTTGGGATATCAGATCAAAGCTGGGCGCATACTTAATGTACAAACAATGCAAATTGGCCACAAATTGATATTCATTCAGGAATCGACGGAAATTAGAAAACTGTTAAATTTGGTGGCTCATGGATTGTTTGACTCTGCAGCGCAATTTCACTGTACCGCTGGCAAGTCTAGTAAACAGGGGACGTGTCGATACCATGGCATAAAGCGTTTGCGAATTTCACACCGTGTAATCAGTAACTACGCATCGAAGACACGCGCGTGATCAATATACGCACCCCGTCAGCATTTGAGAGAGGACTGTAGTTGGACCTGAGGAAGGCAGTTGAAGTAATCAGTGCATCGTTCATCTCACTGAGAGCGATGCTGCTAATCGACGATGTTGACAGCAATGGGTGAACCATGGTAGAACATACCTAGGTTGAAGACGGAGCGTGAGGACAGAGCAATCGTCAGAGAAGCGCTCGGAGCTCCCAATTCATAATTATCATCATTCAGTGGCGACAAGAACAATTAACAGTGGGCTCGCAGAAATGTGACTGAGCTCACTACACCCCTTGCGTCGACTAACATTGACCTCTGTACATCAACAAGTCCATTTGTAGTAGTGTCAGGTGCATTCTGCCTGGAATTCCGTTCACCAGAGTAGAGCCGTCTTCAGTGATGAGTCCCGTTTCAAAGTGAGTCCCGATGACCAACGAAGACGTATCTGGACACAACTTTAAAGTGTACTGTGCTTCCCTCAGGAAATTAAAAAAAAATTAACTTATTCGTCGCCTCAACAATGCGAGCGAACTTCTCCTTTTCCATGACAATGCAAGACCCCATACAGGTCTGCGCACCCGAAAAGAGTTCACAGAAGTTCATCGAACTGTGGTCCCTCATCCACTCTAGAGCCTGAATCTTACACCTTCTGGTGTCCATCTGTTTGACACAATGAAGGATGTACTCCGCAGGAAGCAGTGTGTGGATGATGAAGAGGTTGCTGATGCAACAAGTCGTTGGATCCCACGCCGATCAGTAGAATGGTACCACGCGGGTGTAACATCAAAAAAATGGTTCAAATGGCTCTGAGCACTATGGGACTGAACATCTATGGTCATCAGTCCCCTAGAACTACTTAAACCTAACTAACCTAAGGACAGCACACAACACCCAGCCATCACGAGGCAGAGAAAATCCCTGACCCCGCCGGGAATCGAACCCGGGATCCCGGGCGTGGGAAGCGAGAACGCTACCGCACGACCACGAGATGCGGGCACCAAACATCAAGAAATTAATTACGGGCCCATATAACTAACGTCGATTTGCAGTAGGGTTTTGGAACATATACTGTATTCGAAAATTATGAGGTACCTCGAAGAAAACGATTTATTGACACAGTCAGTGCGGATTCAGAAAATATCGTTCTTGCGAAACACAACTAGCTCTTTATATTAATGAAGTAATGAGTGCTGTCGACAAGGGATATTAAATTGATCCCCAATTTTTAGATTTCCAGAAGGCTTTCGACACTGTCCCTCACAAGCGTCTTCTAATCAAACTGCGTGCCTACGGAGTATCGCCTCAGTTGTGCGTCTGAACTCGTGATTTCCTATCAGAAAGGTCACAGTTCGTAGTAATAGACGAAAAGTAATCCAGTAAAACAGAAGTAATACCCAGTGTTCCCAAAGGAAGTGTTATAGGCCCTCTATGGTTCCTGATCTCTATTAACGGCATAGGAGACAATCTGAGTAGCCATCTTAGATTGTTTGCAGCTGACGCTATGATTTACCGACTTGTAAAGTCATCACATGACCAAAACGAATTGCAAAATGATATAGATAAGATGTCTGTAAGGTGCGAAAAGTGGCATTTGACCCTGAATAAAGGCCGGCCGGAGTGGCCGTGCGGTTCTAGGCGCTACAGTCTGGAGCCGAGCGACCGCTACGGTCACAGGTTCGAATCCTGCCTCGGGCATGGATGTGTGTGATGTCCTTAGGTTAGTTAGGTTTAATTAGTGCTAAGTTCTAGGCGACTGATGACCTCAGAAGTTAAGTCTCATAGTGCTCAGAGCCATTTGAGCCTGAATAAGTTGAAGTTATTCACATGAGTACTAATAGAAATCCACTAAATTTCGATTACACAATAAGTCGCATAAATCTGAAGGTTGTAAATTCAACTAGATACTTATGGATTACAATTACAAATAACCTAAATTGGAACGATCACATAGATAATTATGTTGGTAGAGCAAACCAAAGACTACGATTCATTGGCAAAAAACTTAGAAGGTGCAACATGTCTACTAAAGAGACTGCTTACACCATGCTTGTCCGCCATATTCTGGAGTGTTGCTGTGCGGTGTGTGATCCGCATCGTATGGGACTGACGAGTGATATCGAAAAAGTACAAAGAAGGGCAGTTCGTCTTGTATTATCGGGAAATATTGGAGATATTGCCACAGACATGATACTTCAATTGGAGGGGCAATCATTAAAACAAAGAGATTTTCATTAGCGACGGGATATCTCATGAAATTTCAATCACCAGTTTTCTCCTCCAATTGGGAAAACATTCCATTGGCGCCCATCTACACAGGGCGAAATGATCATCACGATAAAATAAGAGAAATCAGGGCTCGCACAGAAAAATTTAAGTGCTCGTTTTTCCCGCGCCGTTCGAGAGTGTAACGGTAGAGAGACAGTTTAAAGGGGGTTTATTGAACCCTCTGCCATGTGCTTTATTGTGAATAGCAGAGTAATAACGTAGATGTAGATGTAGAGGAAATAAGCAACTTTTAAGTGGAGGAGGAGGAGGAGGATATTAGTGTTTAACGTCCCGTCGACAACGAGGTCATAAGAGACGGAGCGCAAGCTCGGGTGAGGGAAGGATGGGGAAGGAAATCGGCCGTGCCCTTTCAAAGGAACCATCCCGGCATTTGCCTGAAGCGATTTAGGGAAATCACGGAAAACCTAAATCAGGATGGCCGGAGACGGGATTGAACCGTCGTCCTCCCGAATGCGAGTCCAGTGTGCTAACCAATGCGCCATCTCGCTCGGTAACTTTTAAGTGAAACTAGTATTAGACAAGTGCAAGTGCGCAGTAAAATGTACTCCAACACTGTCTAGGGCAAGAAGGAAAACAAAAATTTAAAAAAAGGGGGAGATCAGAGATCACAAAACATCAGAATAGCTCAAAAAGTCTTTGTTGTGAAAACAGATTTGTTTATGTAAATCATTCTCGGTTTTCTTGCCGCGTCAATTCGGAATAAAATCTCGAGCTTTCGACGATAGCCTCCATAGTCAACGTCAGGAGCAACCGACAACAGATATGTTTGTCTAACGATTCTTGTGGTATTTTTGCAAGCTTTCCACTGTATATAGATGGTGGAAAAATAAGTTGTTGACGGTGCAAAGATCAAATCGAGCTTTGAGCTGAGCTTTATCAGTCGGCAAATAATAATTCTCGCTTAAGAAGTGGAGAGACTGATTAAAGCCGATGCAGATGTCTCGACGATATTTTTGTTTTTTTATATGAATGAAGCGAGTGACTTCAGGCAGCCGTATGGCCTTGCGGCTGGTTCCAGTTCGATTGTCTCCACTCGGCTGTGCCAGTTTCGGCGCCGATCGCAGTAGCCGGGGATCGTGACGTGACTCCGCCAGAAAAGCCGAAGCGCGCCTTGATTGCTCTGATTGTCCCTGCAGGACTCGCAACAAAAGATGGCGGCGCTATTTCTCTCGCGCCGTGATTGACCGGAAAGCGACGATACGTGTGGGAGAGGGTCAGGGTTTGGAAGGGAGAGAGAGGGGGTGGGGAAGGGAACGGAAATAGGAACGTGCACTGAGGCAAAATGGGAGCAAACGTCAAACTTAGGGAATGGGGAGAGGGGGGAGGGAGGGACGTCTGAGCCGCCGCGGATGGTCGCGGGTGGCGGAATGGCGAATGGCATTTCGGGGAAGGTACCACAACCTCTTGCGGGCAGCACGCCTTTCTGCGCCGGATTTGTTCGTGCCACCTGCTTCCTGGAACGCGGAAACACCCACTGCCGTGCAGTGTTCAACCGCCCGCACAGTAGCGGATTTATGCCACTGTGCAGTGCGGTACAAGGGTCAAGGGCGTAATTGTATTTCTCTCTCTCCATCTCCCTCTCGCCCCCTCTCTCTTTCTCTGCATGTGTGTGCGTGGCTTTATGTCTCTTTGTTCCTCCCGCTCTACATCGCTGTCCCTCCGTCTCTCTCCCTCATCCTCGTGTACAGTGCTGCCAACCCGAAATGCACTGGGAACCGTCCGTCCGAAAGTTGTTGTTTTTGTAGGTAATGGTGTTGTTACTGACGGAGCATCGCTGCCGCAGCAGTTGTTTAATGCCTCATTTAATTGAGCGGACGCTCGCAGGTTTATTTGATAACAGCAGCGGCGCGGTTTCCGCCCGGCCAGTGGAGTGCGTAAGCCGGCGGATAAATCGTGCGGCGCCCGCTGCAAGCGTAACGCAACAGCAGCAGCAGCAGCAGCAATGTGCCCTAAACCGCACGTCTGCGCGCAAACTGCGTCGCGCTAATGGAGTGCAGCTCTGGCGGCAGTCTGGCGTTCTACGACTTCCAGAACGCGACGGCAGACAGCTCGCAGGGAATAGTCGCTTCGATCGTTACAAACGCACTGTAGGAGCCTAGCTGTTAAATAATTCTGGCACGCTGTAAGTAGAGAGGACTGACCGACAGCTTATCATTCAGCTTTAGAACTTTTTGAGTTCGCAAAGAATCAGCGATTAGTTAACGCTCTAAATGATCCATAGAATTTTCTTCTGCATAAACCGGTCTAGATTTCCGTACGCTAAAGCCACTTACAATGTCCACCACGGGTTGTCGAATATTTTATACACTGTCATCTACAGGGTGTCGCAAAATACGTGTTAAAATGGTTCAAATAGCTCTAAGCACTATGGGACTTAACTTCTGAGGTCATCAGTCCCCTAGAACTTAGAACTACTTAAACCTAACTAACCTAAGGACATCACACACATCCATGCCCGAGGCAGGATTCGAACCTGCGACCGTAGTGGTCTCGCGGTTCCACACTGTAGCGCCTAGAACCTCTCGGCCACTCCGGCCGGCAAAATACGTGTTAGAAAGCGTTTGTCTACTGTGATTTAATAGCGTGCCGTATATGACTCTCCTTGTGATATAGCTGTATTGCAGCTCGGAAAACTGTACAGCTCACTCAGTGACATCTCAGTTCACATTTCAGAATTGCAGCACCAACACTGGTAAACGCGTTGCTGTGGACCCACATGATCAAGCTGCTGCACCATTTCGTCAACAAAAAGTCACTGTTCGGTGCACAATAAGTCCACAACCCATTACTGGGCCCATTTTTATTGAGAAGACGAATACAGACAAGTGCTGAAAATGAATCTGTGGCACCTGCAAGCTGTCGCCGATTGCTGTGTAACTACTCAGTGGTTCATGCAAGATCGAGCACTTCCACGTCGTACTACAAATGTCTTCCATTTTCTTCAGGCGAAGTTAAGACATCGGATCGTCGTCCTCGACACCTTATCATTCATCGAACTTGGTGTGCAGTGGCACCCCTATGGTCACGATCTCAATACCTGTGATTATTTCTTATGGGGTATCCAAAGTACAGAGTCTTGACAGATGTTGCGGCAAACACCGCAGGATCTTCGTATTGAAATTTCCAGAGAGATTTGTGCAGCCGAAAATGACGTTGTTCAAAAACTGAACAAGGAATTCAGTTCAAGATACTCCACACTCATTTCTACAGAACAGAACCACTTTGAAAACCTTCTGTATTAAATCTCAGGTTGTCTGCTATAGCATAAAAAGACAAGAGGATATCACCTCTTATTACATCATAGTAGACAAAAACTTTGGCCTGCCGCTGTGGCCGAGTGGTTCTAGGCGCTTCAGTCTTGAACCACGCGGCTGCTACGGACCCAGGTTCGAATCCTGCCTCGGGCCTGGATGTGTGTGATATCCTTACGTTAGTTAGGCTTAAGTAGTTCTATGTCTAGGGGACTGATGATCTCAGATGTTAAGTCCCATAGAGCTTAGAGCCATTTGAACCACTTGAAAAAAAGCTTTCTAGTACGTTCAAATGGTTCAAATGGCTCTGAGCACTATGCGACTTAACTTCCGAGGTCATCAGTCGCCTAGAACTTAGAACTAATTAAACCTAACTAACCTAAGGACATCACACACATCCATGCCCGAGGCAGGATTCGAACCTGCGACCGTAGCGGTCACGCGGTTCCAGACTGAAGCGCCTTTAACCGCACGGCCACACCGCCCGGCTTTCTAGTACGTATTTTGCGTCACAGTGTATTACATTTCTGCCAAGTTTTGGCCTATGGTCGTTACCATATGCTTGGTATATTAATGTTAACAAAGTAAACAGATAAAGCGCTTCTAACACCGTTAAAAATTGTGGTAATGTTCATCTGCAGAAGAAGTTTAACAGTGCACAGTAGAAATATGTAATGGTTTTAACATTAAAAAATTACGCCGATTCAGCTGATATACGCCAACGGCCTTGCCGCAGCGGTAACATCGGTTCCCGGCAGATCACTGAAATTAAACGTGTGGTGTTACCGCCAGACACCACACTTGCTTGGTGGTAGCCTTTAAATCGGCCGCGGTCCGTTAGTATACGTCGGACCCGCGTGTCGCCACTATCAGTGATTGCAGGCCGAGCGCCGCCACACGGCAGGTCTAGTCTAGAGAGACTCCCTAGTACTCGCCCCAGTTGTAGAGCCGACTTTGCTAGCGATGGGTCACTGTGTACATATGCTCTCATTTGCAGAGACGACAGTTTAGCATAGCATTCAGCTACGTCATTTGCTACGACCTAGCAAGGCGCCATATTCAGTTACTATATGTATTCTGAACCGATAGGATCGTGAATCTTGTACCGTCAAGAGCGACATTCCTCATTAATGGATTTAAGTTAAGTATCAAACTAATTATATCCGCTTTCTGAACTCTCATTCCTTGTCATGTTTCAGACCTCACGTCAGTATAGTCCTTCCCTCCTCACGCCAGCCTGCGTGAGCTAAAACGCGTGCATTTCGGCCTCTACTCGTAACACGGTGTTGGCTCTTCTGCCAATACCACACTTGCTGTAGAAAAGATTTACAGGCACCGGCACTTATAACTTCGACGCTCTATAGCGTCGTTGGATGACGATTCCGTACACGGGTTCCTTTCCTCATTTTGCTTCTCAAGACACCTTCTACATCTGCTGTTGGTGTAATTTTAAAACACCTTCTATACATTTGTAACATAATTTCGGTTACCATTATCATCAGTCAGAAAATCAGAGTATGTAAAACGCGGTTCAGATTCGGTATTGGTAAGAAACCTTTGCCTAAGCTGGCAGTCAACAGCTGATGCTCTGCTGAGGCAGAGATTTTATTGACACTGAACGCGGTGTTATGTGTTCTAAGTTTTGGTCTAATGATAAAAGTCGTTTAAATGACGTCATAAATAAAAAATAATATTAAGAGATCTGGACGATTTTATTAGAAAAATATTAATAATGATCGTAGACTTGTACATCAAAGCTGTTTCCTCTATTAGTAACAGGCATTTTTATAATGTAGCATTGTATTGGTGCCGACTAGGTCTCTTCAAAAACATCGTACAGCTGGTGAAAAATGGAAATCGATCACTTGAAAGTTTCGCATCTGTTTCCACTATCACCTATTTGAAAAGTAAAATGACAACAAATTTGTACATAGAAAATGAAAAAAATACATAACAGACGCTAACAAAATACAAGATACAATACATGAAAACCTAACCAAGAGCAAAGAGGGTCACAGGATACGAGTATTTCTAAATGTACACTTTGGTGATAAAAGTCATGAGATAACGGTGTTGATACATAGAGACGGCACTACTATCGCTTACACAAGGTATAAAAGGATAGAGTATTGGCGGAGTTGTCATTTGTGCTCAAGTGATCCATGTCGAAAGGTTGTCGACGTTATTATAGCCGCACGTTAGGAATTTGTAGACTTTGAACGTTTAATGGTTGTTCGAGTTTGAAGCATGAAACATTGCGTTTCCGAAATGGTTAGGTAATTCAATATTCCGCGATCCACAGTGTTAAGAGTGTGGCGAGAATACCACGAACAACGCAGTGGCCAAAGGTTTTCAGTTGATTAGTGAGGGCAGCGGCGTTTGCATGGAGTTGTCAGTGTTAACAGACAAGCAACACTGCCTCAGATAATCGCAGAAACCAGTGTGGGACTAATACAAACGTGCCCGTTAGGACTGTGTTGCGAGATTAGACGTTATTGAGCCATGGCAGCAGACACCCGACGCAAGTGCCATCGCTGACAGTACACACCCCCTGCAGTGGCTCTCCTGGTCCCGTGACCATATCGGTTGGACCCTCGGCAACTGGAAAACCGTTGCCTGGTCAGGTGCGTTCCGATTCCAGTTGGTAAGACCTGAAGCTAGGGTTCGAGTGTGACGCAGACCCCACGAAGATATGGGCCCAATTTGTCGACAAGGTGGCGGATCCACAATAGTGTGGGATTCTTTACACGGAATGGACTGCGTCCTCTATGGGTTTGGCTACTTCGAGCCCATTCGCAGCCGTTCATGGACGTGATGTTATCAAACAACGACGGAATTTTTGTGAATGAAAATGCGCCATGTCACCGGACCACAGTTTTTCGCGACAGTGCTCTGTCAAACTCTTCACGCAGTATCATATCTCCCATTTCATCTTCATCTACATCCTCTTCCATTTCCATGATATGTCCCTGTATATATCGTCTATACAGTCCTTCCACCTTTCTGCTTTCCCTTCGTTGCTTAGAACTGGGTTTCCATCTGAGCTCTTGATATTCATGCAAATGGTTCTCTTTTCTCCAAAGGTCTCTTTAATTTTCCTGTGGGCAGTATCTATATTACCCCTCGTGAGATAAGCCCCTACATCCTTACATTTGTCCTCTAGCCTTCCCTGCTTAGCCATTTTGCACTTCCTGTCGATCTCATTTTTGAGACGCTTGTTTTCCTTTTTGCCTGCTTCACTTACTGCATTTTTGTATTTTCTCCTTTCATCAATTAAATTCAGTATCTCTTCTGTTACCCAGGGATTTCTACTAGCCCTCGTCTTTTTGCCTACTTGATCCTCTGCTACCTTCACTATTTCATTCCTCAAAGCTACCTATTCTTCTTCTACTGTATTTCTTTCCCCTATTCCTGTCAATTGTTCCCTTATGCTCTCCCTGAAACTCTGTACAACCTCTGGTTCTTTCAGTTTATCGAGGTCCCATCTCCTTAAATTCCCACCTTTTAGCAGTTCCTTCACTTTTAATCTACAGTTCATAACCAATAGAGTGTGGTCAGAGTCCAGATCTGCCCCTGGAAATGTCCCTACAATTTAAAAACTGGTTCCTAAATCTCTGTCTTACCATTATACAATCTATCCGAAACCTTTTAGTATCTCCAGGGTTCTTCCATGTATACAACCTTGTTTCATGATTCTTGAGCCAACTGTTAGGTAAGAATATTAAATATGTTATATAGGTAAACATATTAAATACTTTTTTTGTCATTAAAAATTAATCTTACAATATAGGCAGCTTGTCAACCATATCCTTCTGGCTGCATACGAGGCTGTGAAATCAACATTATACGGGGTGTTCAAAAAGTCTCTCCGTAGTGCTGTATGATTGTTAGCCGCGCGTGCCGTATGATTATTCGCCTGCCTGAATTACTTGCCTTCAACTGGACTCTCCCAACATTTCGCAGCTTCGTTTATCTCAGCCAGCGTCAGTAGTATCATTGGCGTGTGTCGTTACGTGTTGACGTGAACATTTAAGTTTAGTTTTTTGTTCGTTTGTTTCGTTTTTGTCACAGTTAAAATACTAACCATTGGAGAACGTGTGTTTTTAATCTGACACGTGTTGAAAGCTGACTGTAAATACGTAGTTTCATTTAATTCGGTTTTCCCGGTGACAACACTCCCACATCGCGATACTGTGCGAGATTTGATTAACAAATTTCGAAGTACGGGTTCAGTGACAGATGCACCGAGAAGTGGTCGTCCTAGCGTTTTTTCTGAGGGTGAACTACCCGACGTTTCCGATAAAATGTCCATGAGTCAGAACAAGTCACTAAGAAAACTCGCCCAGGAAGTCGATGTTAGTGTCGAAATAACCCACACAGCTGTAAGGAAAAAAATTAGAACTTTTCCCATATAATGGTACAGTCGTGTAAGAACTGGAAAATACTGATCATGGCAAGAGACTGCATTATTGTCAATGGTTCAAAAATATCGTTCAGCAAAATGGAAGGGATATTCTAAATGAAACATTTTTCACTGATGAGGCGTGATTTCATTCAAACGGGCACATGAACTCGCAACATTCTCTTATGTGGAGTGCTGCAAATCCATTGTGTATTCATGAGGAACAGTTTCATTCTGTGAAAATAGGAGATTGGATTGCAATTTCTAGACGGCGGATTGTGGGTCCCATATTTTTCAACGAAACAATACACGCACAACGAAACTGCAGTGATATTTTGTACCCATTCATAGGAGAGCTTGTATTAAGTGAAATAGTGAACGGTTATTTTCAACAAGATGGTGCAACCGCGCATACAGCTCGCGTTTCAATGTCACTGTTTGTTGATGCTTTTGGTGGTCACATAATTTCAAGGGACTTTGGCCTCCATGATCGCCTGACCTAATACCACCCGACTTTTTTCTTCTGGGGTGCAGCGAAACCAACTGTCTATAAAAACCGTCCACAATCCATCGACGAATTGAAAACTGCAATATCCACTTTCACTGCTTCTGTTACGGAGGAAATGTTACAACTTGTGTTTGGAAACATGATTAGACGAATTAAATTGTGTATTCAACAACAGGGGGGCGGGGGGGGGGGGCACTTCCAACATTTAATGTGAAAATTTGTAAGTAAAAATAAATATTCAATAAATTAATAACTTGTATTTCACCGAGGTTCATTTCGGTATATTCACTGCGCCATACGGTACGCGCGGCTAACAATCATACGGCACTGCGGAGGGACTTTTTGAACTTCCCGTATTAAATATCAATACAACTGCTGAATCTGTCAAGACGAATATGTCGACACTTGTGTAAAGGCAAGAGAGTAAAAGACGTTTCTGAACAGAGCACCCACAGGATATCGATACGAACGAGACAACTGAAACTTGGCCCAGGAGAGGATGCAACGGCCCTGAGGCTTCCATCCCCACCGATTCAGTGCGTGCATCCAGACTAGATGGGGTGCAATATCATACTGAGAAGTAGGACTGTAAATCTGACTCTTGTTTTCCAATCACTGAAATAAAATCACATATCCTCCCAATCCATGAATATTTCTCCGTCGTTCTCTGCCTCTGAGAGTTCCACTTCTTTTTTCAAGCTATATACGTATCGAGTGCCCCATTTTTTTACCACTTCAAATAACTGTTTATGCACTAGCAAAAAATGCTTGACGCAAACTCGTGGAAACAAGATTACTGTTCAATGTCCATTTTTCTTAGATGTGGCATTTATATATTCTTTCCTTTAGTGTACATCGTACTCAAACATTAGCCTTGTTGGCAGTGGCAGCATTCATTACTGGCATTTGACGGAAGTTAATGTTGAGCTTCCACTGGCGGAGGGACATCGTGTGGTGATTAGTTGTACCTAATCGAGTGAAAATACTATCTGCGTTGGTAAAATCTGACAGTGCTCATGCATGATCGGCTGTCCTATCATTTACGCGTTTAGAAAGTAAGTGTCAAGAAAAGTGGTTAAACATGTTAGAATTAAATTTTTCTTTTATTTTAAGATTGTAAAGGAAGTATCAATGTAATTCGTATGCTCCTCTCAATTAAATTTCCCAGGTACGGTAACCTACGCATTAGTTGGTACTCAGTTTAAATGTATACAATTGTCGCAAAGGGGGCGCATCATTAATCGAGTTACTGGAGCACTGGTAAGCTAATTTGATGAATGCTGTTGAGAAGTGGAAAAGGCGAAGTTCTGGTACATTCCCTTACATTATATGTACACTGAAGAGCCAAAGAAACTGATACCCCTCCCTAATATGGCGAAAGGCACCCGCGAGCACGGAGAAGTGCCGCAACACGACGTAGCGTGGACTCAACTAATGTATGTAGTAATGCTGGAGTTAACTGACACCATGAATCCCGCAGGGATGTCCATAAATCCGTAAGAGAACGAGATGGCGGAGATCTCTTTTGAACACTATATTGTAAGGCATCCCAGATATATTCAATAATGTTTATGTCTGGGGAGTCTGGTGGCCAGCGGAAGTGTTTAAACTCAAAAGAGTGTTCCTGGAGCCGCTCCGTATCAATTCTGGACGTGTGGGGTGTCACATTGACCTCCTGTAATTACCCAAGACCGTTGGAATGAAAAACGGACATGAATGGGTGCAGGTGATCGGATAGGATGCTTACGTACGTGTCACCTGTCACGGTCGTATCTAGGCGTATGAGGTGTCCCATATCACTCCAACTGAAAACGCCCCACACCATTACGGAGCCTCCACCAGCTTGAACAGTCCCCTGCTGACAGGCAGGGTGATGGTTTCATGAGGTTATCTCCATACCCATACATTTCCATCCACTCGATACAGTCTGAAACGAGACTCGTCCGACCAGGCAACATGTTTCCAGTCATCAACAGGCCATTGTCGGGGTTGACGGGTCCAGGCGAGGCGTAAAGCTTTGTATCGTGCAGTCATCAAGGATCCACGTCTCCGAAAGTCCACAGTGTTTCGTTGAACGGTTCGCACGCTCACACTTGTTGATGCCCCAACATCGAAATGTGCAGCAATTTGCGGAAGGGTTGCACTTTGCCACACTGAACGATTCGCTTCAACCGTCGTTGGTCCCGTTCTTGCAGGATATTCTTCCTGCCGCGGAGATGTCGGAGATTTGATGTTTTACCGGATTCCTGACATTCACTGTACACTCGAGAATTGGTCGTACGGAAAAATTCCCGCTTCTTCGCCACCTCGAAGATGCTGTGTCCCATCGCTCGTGCGCCGACAGTAATACCATGTTCAGACGCACTTATATCTTGATAATCTGCCTTTGTAGCAACAGTAACCGATCTAACAACTGCGCCAGACACTTGTTGTCTTATATAGGTGCCGGCCGAAGTGGCCGTGCGGTTAAAGGCTCTGCTGTCTGGAACCGCAAGACCGCTACGGTCGCAGGTTCGAATCCTGCCTCGGGCATAGATGTTTGTGATGTCCTTAGGTTAGTTAGGTTTAACTAGTTCTAAGTTCTAGGGGACTAATGACCTCAGCAGTTGAGTCCCATTGTGCTCAGAGCCATTTGAACCATTTTTTGTCTTATATAGGTGTTGCGACCGCAGCGCCGTTTGCTGCCTATTTACGTACATCTGTCTCCAGAATGAGATTTTCACTCTGCAGCGGAGTACATCTGTATTTGAATACGCATGCCTATATCAGTTTCTGTGGTGCTTCAGTGTAATTGTTTTAAGATGTTATGGCATTTTTTTTGTTTGGAGCTCATCAAGCTATTAGTTTCATTGTACTTGTTATATTTGGTGGAACGGCCTGTTGGGACCTGTGCCGAATGTAAATATACCTATACTAGCATCTGAACTGAGATTTTAGGGTGATTCATTGACCATCTTCGTCATTTTTGGGCCTGCTGTTTGTAACTGTACGTGGAAAGTAATATCTCCGAATTTCTTATGTGAATACTATTAAAGTTTTTTTTTTAAATAAATGAACGTTATTAACATGTCTTCCGCAAGAAGACTGAATTGTAGGGTAGCATGGTGATGTGTAACGTAACTATGTCGATGCGTGAGAAAGGGCGTGCAGTAGCCGAGTTTCGTCCGCACGTGGGCACCCTTTCCTTCACCATGACAGAGCCAGGCCACATAGGAGCGCTGTGACATCAGCAACAGTTGGACGCCTTCGGTTCACGCTCATCTGTACGGCTCCGTCAGATTTTCATCGGTTACCAATACTTAAAGAACACCTTCGAGGATTTCTCGTTGTTAGTGATGGAGTGATGCAAGCAGCGGTGAGGTGGTGGCTCCATCAATAAAGTCATGCATTCCAGAGTGTGACGGTATGTCAGCCGTTGTGGCCGAGAGGTTCTAGGTGCTTCAGTCTGGATCCGCGCAACCGCTACGGTCGTAAGTTCGAATCCTGCCGCGGGCATGGGTGTGTGTGATGTCCTTAGGTTAGTTAGGTTTAAGTGGTTCTAAGTTCTAGGGGACTGATGACCTCAGATGTTGAGTCTCATAGTGCTCAGAGCCATCCGAACCATTTACAGTCACGGTATGAACAAACTCTGGCTGGAAGAAATGTGTTCGTCGACAGAATGACAAGGTCGAAAAAAAGTATGTAGACATGAAGAATAAGGATGTTTAACGTCAGTAACGTTTCTCATCATCATCATGCAGAGTTTCGGTTTAGGCACTCTTGCCTGTTCCAGTTTCAAGTAGACCGCAGCTGACCTTTCCATCTCACCTGAGGACGCACAATATCCTTTGTTCCTTTGTCCATGAACTGTATATTTGTATATTATTATAGGTATTGGTTTTCATACCATCCTTTGAATGGGTTCATGCCGTTCATTTCTACGCTCTTCTGTTTTCTAACAAGGGAACCTCCCCATCGCACCCCCCTCAGATTTAGTTATAAGTCGGCACAGTGGATAGGCCTTGAAAAACTGAACACAGATCAATTGAGAAAACAGGAAGAAGTTGTGTGGAACTGTGAAAAAATAAGCAAAATATACAAACTGAGTAGTTCATGGGAAGATAGGCAACATCAAGGAGACTGGGAACGCGGGAGTTCCGTGGTCTCGTGGTAACGTGAGCAGCTGCGGAACGAAAGGTCCTTGGTTCAAATTCTCCATCGAGTGAAAAGTTTAATTTTTTATTTTCAGTTTATGTGACAAACTCTTATGTTTTCATCACTTTTTTGGGAGTGATTATCACATCTACAAGAAAACCTAAATCGGGCAAGGTAGAAGAATCTTTTTACCCATTCGCCAAGTGTACAAGTTCGGTGGGTCGACAACATATTCCTGTCATGTGACGCACATGCCGTCGCCAGTGTCGTACAGAATATATCAGATGTGTTTTCCTGTGGAGTAATCGGTTGACCTATGACCTTGCGATCAAATGTTTTCGGTTCCCACTGGAGAGGCACGTCCATTCGTCTACTAATCGCACGGTTTTGCGATGCGGTCGCAAAACACAGACACTAAACTTATTACAGTGAACAAAGACGTCAATGAACGAAAGGACAGATAATAACTATGCAAATATAAAGAAAATAAAATTTTCACTCGAGGGAAGACTTGAACCATGGACTTCTTACTCAGCAGCTGCTCACGCTACCACGGGACCACGACGCTCCTCAACTTAATTTCTCCATGATGTTGCCTATGCGACCCGTGGACTACTCAGTTTGTATATTTTGCTTATTTTTTCACAGTTCCACACAACTTCCTCCTGTTTTCTCAATTGATCTGTGTTCAGTTTATCAAGGCCTATCCACTGTGCCAACTTATAACTAAATCTGAGGGGGGTGCGAAGGGGAGGTTCCCTTGTAAGTGTGCATTCGACACCCACTTCTTTCCTTATTTGACTGTTGAAAAAATAAATGAGAAAATAACGTCAGTATAATTTAAAAAGCTATAAGAGTTTTCACATAAAATATTCGGAGGCATATTAAAAAATTCGGAGGCATTAGTTCTCCGCAAGCACTGGTAAGGAAGTTTTGGGGTGTAACTTAATAGTTTTTACTGAATCTCTGTCAGTCACGTAGTATGGGACACAGGGATCCTTTCAAAGGAAAGGTTTTTTTTTTGTATATTTACGTGGTCTGTTTTACATATTGTCACCTTTAAAATACTTTGATGTTGTAGAGTACCTGATTTATTCATCGGCTAAAACTCCAATAACTTTCTTACGAGTGCTTAACGTAATCAATGTACTCACGTAACTAACGCGTGCCTAATGGTAAATATAGGATTGAATAAATTGTAAAAAGAAGATCTGCAGACTCTGGGCTAACCAGCTTACCACTCTCGTATCCCAGAACCATGCTTGCTGATATCCCAGTACCGGCACTGTGACGGAGTTGTTGTCCAAACTGGACCTACTCTACATCTACATTGATACTCCGCAAGCCACCCAACGGTGTGTGGCGGAGGGCACTTTACGTGCCACTGTCATTACCTCCCTTTCCTGTTCCAGTCGCGTATGGCTCGCGGGAAGAACGACTGTCTGAAAGCCTCCGTGCGCGCTATAATCTCTCTAATTTTACATTCGTGATCTCCTCGGGAGGTATAAGTAGGGGGAAGCAATATATTCGATACCTCATCCAGAAACGCACCCTCTCGAAACCTGGCGAGCAAGCTACACCGCGATGCAGAGCGCCTCTCTTGCAGAGTCTGCCACTTGAGTTTATTAAACATCTCCGTAACGCTATCACGGTTACCAAATAACCCTGTGACGAAACGCGCCGCTCTTCTGTGGATCTTCTCTATCTCCTCCGTCAGACCGATCTGGTACGGATCCCACACTGATAAGCAATACTCAAGTATAGGTCGAACGAGTGTTTTGTAAGCCACCTCCTTTGTTGATGTACTACATTTTCTAAGCACTCTCCCAATGAATCTCAACCTGGTACCCGCCTTACCAACAATTAATTTTATATGATCATTCCACTTCAAATCGTTCCGCACGCATACTCCCAGATATTTTACAGAAGTAACTGCTACCAGTGTTTGTTCCGCTATCATATAATCATACAATAAAGGATCCTTCTTTCTATGTATTCGCAATACATTACATTTGTCTATGTTAAGGGTCAGTTGCCACTCCCTGCACCAAGTGCCTATCCGCTGCATATCTTCCTGCATTTCGCTACAATTTTCTAATGCTGCAACTTCTCTGTATACTACAGCATCATCCGCGAAAAGCCGCATGGAACTTCCGACACTATCTACTAAGTCATTTATATATATTGTGAAAAGCAATGGTCCCATAACACTCCCCTGTGGCACGCCAGAGGTTACTTTAACGTCTGTAGACGTCTCTCCATTGATAACAACATGCTGTGTTCTGTTTGCTAAAAACTCTTCAATCCAGCCACACAGCTGATCTGATATTCCGTAGGCTCTTACTTTGTTTATCAGGCGACAGTGTGGAACTGTATCGAACGCCTTCCGGAAGTCAAGAAAAATAGCATCTACCTGGGAGCCTGTATCTAATATTTTCTGGGTCTCATGAACAAATAAGGCGAGTTGGGTCTCACACGATCGCTGTTTCCGGAATCCATGTTGATTCCTACATAGTAGATTCTGGGTTTCCAGAAATGACATGATACGCGAGCAAAAAACATGTTCTAAAATTCTACAAGAGATCGATGTAAGAGATATAGGTCTATAGTTTTGCGCATCTGCTCGACGACCCTTCTTGAAGACTGGGACTATCTGTGCTCTTTTCCAATCATTTGGAACCCTCCGTTCCTCTAGAGACTTGCGGTACACGGCTGTTCTATCTGAGATCTTGTTGGCCATAGGAGTACCTCAACATTGTGCAGGTAGTTGATAAAGACACTTGCTACTCGTGAAAGAGGCTTGAACCATACATTGCTTGAGGCCTAACACATGAGGTGAAAGAGGCTTGAACAATACATTGCGTGAGGCGTAACACACGACGACGCACATTGTCGTTGATGTACAGTTGCCTCGATCACTATCAGCCATGACCTGATGTCATACGCAGTGGTTAGACACTGGACTCGCATTCGGGAGGACGACGGTTCAATCCCACGTCCGGCCATCCTGATTTAGGTTTTCCGTGATTTCCCTAAATCGCTCAAGGCAAATGCTGGGATGGTTCCTTTCAAAGGGCACGGCCGACTTCCTTCCCCGTCCTTCCCTAATCCGATGAGACCGATGACCTCGCTGTCTGGTCTCCTTCCCCAAACCAACCAACCAACCAACCAACCTGATGTCATATTCGATGGCTCACCACAACAGACATCATTAGTAACACCGCTGTGACTCTCCAAAACATTGGGAAAATGGCACCTCTCCCCAGGTCGCCGCTCCATCAGCCGACTATCGTCGTCTGGGGTAGTGGAGAAACGCGATTCATCGACGAACACAAAGCGACGCCTTTCACCAGCAGTCCATGCTTCCCGGTTACGGCTCCACTCCAAAAGTAGCTCTTTGTTTAGTGGCGATAACGGCAGTCTACGCAGTGGATGGTAATGCCATAATCAGCTGCTACCAGTCGCCAACAAATGGATCGGGTCACAGGATGTTAAATGGAGTCAAATGGCTCTGAGCACTATGGGACTTAACAGCTAAGGTCATCAGTCCCCTAGAACTTAGAACTACTTAAACCTAACCAACCCAAGGACACCACACACATCCATGCCTGAGGCAGGATTCGAACCGGCGACCGTAGCGGTCTCGCGGTTCCAGACTGGCGCGCCTAGAACCGCACGGCCACACCGTAAATGGAGTCCATTATTTGCTCTCGGATGGCAGCTGCAAATGTGAATGTACACTCATATTCAGGACAAACAGAAGACCTCAAACAACTAGAGATAGGACGCTCATATTCACAGGACATAAACATTAGTGTGTTCTCCAGAAATGATTAACATTTCAGTCACCTCGGTTCGGCATGTGCCCTGCTGCCTTGCAGGCATAGGGTGGACCATGGGCCCTGGAATCGACTCGTATAGGGCGCGAATGACATCCATGCAGCCTTCGCTGGTTCCAAAATTCTTCTGTGGTGGTTGGCACTGGGTCACAGTGCTGCACCCGTCGTTTTACTATATCGCACACATTTTCAGTTGATGATAAGTCTGACATCCTCTGACACCAAGCACGCCCGTGTTTATGCAACAACATGTGGTCGTGCATTGTCATGCTGAAAAATGGCGTCTTGGGTGTTGAGCAGAAAGGGTATGGCTACAGGTCGCAGGACGACATTTACGTAGGTCACACTGCTCACAGTGCCCTGGACACGCACCGACTGTGATTTGTGGTTGTACCCAATAGCACCGCACACCACAGCGCCTTGAGTTATAGCTGTATGTCTTGTGCGAATGCAGTCACTGTGAAGCTGCTCCCTCTTTGTGCGGCGAACCAAAATGCAGCCATCATTTTCTAACAAACAGAACCTGGATTCGTCCGAAAACACTCTCTGATGCTATTTCTGTCCCTATGATGTCGTTCCATACATCATGACTTCTAACATTTTTTTGGACATTCGTCAAAGGTATGCGGAGAAATGGACGACGCGTACGTAACCCGTGCTGTAATAAACGGTGACGGACTGTCACCCCTGATAGTGTCCGATGTGCTACACTGTTCCACCGCTACGCCAGAGCCGGCGACGACGCAGACCTGTCCCGCAATACCATTCGGATGAGGCGCCGATCTTCTGGGAGGGGTTGCGGTGGGATGTAGGGGGTGTGGTGCGACGTTGTGGTCTTCGGTCTTCCGTGAACCATTCTGCACTCACCCGTTGTACTGCCGAAACACTTCATCCCACACGAGCAGCAATTAACCGGATGTATACATCACGTTCTCTCATGCCAATAATGCGCCCTCTTTCTAAATCACTGATTTGACGGTACAGTTGGTGTGTAAGTATACGAGGCATCCTGAACGTCTGTTCAAGGTACACTGGATTCGGTTTATAGGGACAACGAGAGCAACAGGCTCATTTTACCAGTAGATGGTGTTGCGCCGCGATATCAATGTTGACCTTGAAACCGCGGTTGACATGGTTCAAATGCTACTCATTTCTGCAGGACATGCTAATCTACATGTACTGTGAATATGAACGTCCTATCTCTAGTCGTTCAAGGTGTTCTGTTTTCCTGATTGTACTTAGTGTACAATGCGAGTGTTCTCCCTTGTGATGGTGACACGTTGTCACCTGGATCCTTGATGACGGCACTTCGGCTCTCACAATTGCATGACATCCAACATTGGGTCACTGTCACAACCCAATGTCCCACAAATTTAGATATTCTGTCAGCTAGCCAAGTGGAAGCCCACGATGAGGCCACTTTCAGATGCTGCCTCATCCGACCAAGCGTCATCAGTGTCCTTCACAGTTATCCCTCAGCTTCTGACGCTATTCACGTCCCTTCAATACACAACAAGCCTGGTAACACTACGAAACACACACAACATCAATACACGCTAGACGTCGCTCTACCTGCACAAAGAACTGTTGCACAACATTTACACACCCACCGAAGGTGTGTAAAAGTATTGAGTCACATTAACATGCGACCATCTCTTCAGGGTGCTCCACTTTTATATGTCAGGCAGCACATAACCATAAATGGAACATCCTATACTCGACTATACATGGGGTGTTTGGGAATTACCGTTACAGATTTCTAGGACTTTTCGATGGGAGTGAGTACATAATACGTCCGGAAACATACTACACTACTGAACATTAAAATTGCTACACCACGAAGATGACGTGCTACAGACGCAAAATCTAACCGAAGGAAGAAGATGCTGAGATATGCAAATGATTAGCGTTTCAGAGCATTCACACAAGGTTGGCACCGGTGGCGACACCTACAACGTGCTGACATGAGGACAGTTTCCAACCGATTTCTCATACCTAAACAGCAGTTGACCGGCGTTGCCTGGAGAAACGTTGTTGTTGTGATGCCTCGTATAAAGAGGAGAAATGCATACCATCACGTTACCGACTTTGAAGAAAGGTCGAATTGTAGCCTATTGCGATTGCGGTTTATGGTACCGTGACATTGCTGCTCGCATTGGTCGAGATCCAATGATTGTTAGCAGAATATGCAATCGGTGGGTTCAGGAGGGTAATACGGAACGCCGTGCTGGATCTCAACGGCCTCGTATCACTAGCAGTCGAGATGACAGGCATCTTATCCGCATGGCTGTAACGGATCGTGCAGCCACGTCTCGATACCGAGTCAACAGATCGGGACGTTTGCAAGACAAGTCAACAGATCGGGACGTTTGCAAGAGAACAACCATCAGCACGAACAGTTCGAGGACTTTTGCAGCAGCATGGACTACCAGCTCGGAGACCGTGGCTGCAGTTACCCTTGACGCTCCATCACAGACAGGAGGTGTACTCAACGTTGAACCTGGGTGCACGAATGGCAAAACTTCATTTTTTTTTCGGATGAATTCAGGTTGTGTTTACAGCATCATCATGGTCGCGTCCGTGTTTGGCGACATCGCGGTGAACGCACATTGGAAGCGTGTATTCGTCATCGCCATACTGACGTATCACCCGGCGTGATGGTACAGGGTGCCATTGTTTACAGGTCTCGGTCACCTCTAGTTCGCATTGACGGCACTTTGAACAGTGGACGCTACATTTCAGATGTGTTACGACCCGTGGCTCTACCCTTCATTCGATCCCTGCCAAACCCTACATTTCAGCAGGATAATGCACAACCGCAAGTTGCAAGTCCTGTACGGGCCTTTCTGGATACAGAAAATGTTCGACTGCTGCCCTGGGCAGCACATTCTCCAGATCTCTCACCAACTGAAAACGTCTGATCAGTGGTGGCCAAGCAACTGGCTCGTCACAATACCCCAGTCACTACTCTTGATGAACTGTGGTATCGTGTTGAAGCTGCGTGGGCAGCTGTACCTGTACACGCCATCCAAGCTCTGTTTGACTCAATGCCCAGGCGTATCAAGGCCGTTATTACGGCCAGAGGTGGTTGTTCTGGGTACTGATTTCTCAGGACCTATGCACCCAAACTGCGTGAAAATGTAATCACACGTCAGTTCTAGTATAATATATTTGTCCATTGAATAACCGTTTATTACCTGCATTTCTTCTTGGTGTAGCAATTTTAATGGTCAGTGGTGTATTTCCCTTCTACGACTTTTTCAATTCAGTTTTGTAACACGTCCACGTCGGCTGTGGGATAGAGAAAAGTTTTGGAACTGCTTGTCCTGGTAAGCATCAGGATAGACGGAATGACGCTTTCTTCGTCACACTGTCAACTCATTTTTCTTAACGTCTGCATTGCTGCGAGATCTATTTAAGGCCTGTGCGTCACCGATACGGTAACATTGTTTTGGTACACGTTTTCAGAATACACAAACACGCTGATTTTGTATGGCGAACCTTGATGTAACGAAACGGCTGCTAGTTGGCTGTATCACGAACTTTTTCCGCAACGTAGAACGGCCAAGTTACGCAGAGGCTCCGAGACAGTGAGGAGACAGGGTTGTGGTGCTCCGCAGCAACGCCGCACGTCCGAATTAGAATAGTATGCACTGCATCGATTTGAAGAGAACCCATCAACGAGCACTCCAATAGCATATGCAATGGGTGTTATTCACAGTATCGTCTGGAATGTTCTGCGTGAGCAACAATTACATCCGTACCACCTATAAAGGATACACGCTACGGGTCCAGCCGATTTTCCACAACACGTTGCCTACTGCACGTGCTCCCTGCACCTCACCATCGACACACCCCCGTTTGCACCTCAATTCCTGTTCACAGCTGAGAGTAAGTTCATCAGGGACTGTGCTCGAAATTCGCGAAACAGACATTTCTGGGAAGACGGAAGCCTCGTACCACCCATGTTCACGCATTTCAGCATAGGTTTGGTATTAACGTGTGGGCAGGTGTTCTGGACGGTCATCTGTTTGGGCCATAGCCCCTTCCACTCAAGCTAACAAATGCTGCATACTTGATCTTCCTACGAAACGTACTGCACCCGAGTAGGAAGCTGTGGTATTGAATATTTTCCATGACACTGGAGGAAGACGCAGAGGGTTAAACTATAGGGGAAGATAGAGACTGGAATACGTCCAGCAAAAAGGATGCACCGAGCGAGGTGGCGCAGTGGTTAAAACACTGGACTCGCATTCGGGAGGACGACGGTTCAATCCCGCGTCCGGCCATCCTGATTTCGGTTTTCCGTGATTTCCCTAAATCGCTCCAGGCAAATGCCGGGATGGTTCCTTTCAATGGGCACTGCCGCCTTCCTTCCCCATCCTTCCCTAATGTGATGAGACCGATGACCTCGCTGTCTGGTCTCCTTCCCCAAAAAACAACCCAACAACAACAACAAAAAGGATGCAAGTGCTGCTCTGAGATAAACAGTTTGCCCTAACAGAGGAATTAGTGGCGGGCTGCACCGAATCAGTCAGCGGACTGATGGCTGAAATAAAATGACAAATTTCATTAGGCATTACTTTGTTCAGTAACTACTCCGAAATGACATCCAGGGACAAATTTTTATTTATTTCTCTACCGTAAAATTTTCATTGTAACTCCGCCACAGTTCTGATTTATTAAGCTGGCGACTAGTTTCAAAATATCGACTTCATTTTCAAGCCAGGCTTATTAAAGCTAAATACAAAACATTTATATGAAAGTAAAAGTTTTGGAAAAAATACCATACTTAAGATTTCGGCAGTCGTTCACTGAACTAAAAACTGGAATGATCGTATGCCATTGTTGGCCGGGAGGTCCCATTTGGGATAGGCGGCCAAGTGCAAGTTTTATTTCAGTCGGCGCCACATTGCGCAAATGATAACGACAACACAACACCCACTCCCCGAGTGGAGGAAATCAACCCGGCCGGGAATCGAACTCGAGCCCATTGTATGAGAGGCAAGCACGTTACTACCCAGCTAATCAGGCGAACGCTGAACGGAAAAGAACCCGCATTAAAATTACTTGGTATGGCCGTTTCACACGTAAGTAATACATACACATCACACGTAATCACATAGAAAGTCAACCAGTTTCACAAATGTAGATGTATTTATAAAGTGCTTTTGAACTTGACTAAGGACTAGCGTTGGAGATAGTTCTATTGGAAAACAGATCCAGTCGCTATTGTCTCGACTGGTGTTCGTGCTCACAGTTACAGGCAACCGAGGGTCCCAGATCAAACTGTTTATTATCTTTATAATGCGCGTCACATACCGGGTGATCAAAAAGTCAGTATAAATTTGAAAACTTAATAAACCCACGGAATAATGTAGACAGATAGGTAAAAATTGACACACATGCTTGGAATGACATGGGGTTTTATTAGAACAAAAAAAACTGAGTTCACAAAATGTCCGACATACGGCGGTGGACAGAAAAACGTCAGTGACTGCGCATGACAATCGTGTATAGAAGGAGCTGTAATGAAGGAGAGAATCAGATGCGCCAGCAGTCGCAGTGTGTTGACGTTACCTGAAAAGGCGCATTTAGTGGAGCTGTACTATCGGAATGGGGAATGTGCTTGTTCAGCGTTACGATCCTATCGCCACAGGAAGGGGATACGAACGGGTAAAGGTCCATTGACAAATGCAGCTGTGGCGAGAATGATTTCGAAGTTCGAGGCCACGGGTTGTTTAGACGATAGACCCCGTAGTGGCCGACCCATCACAAGGCGTAATGCTGCTGAGACAGTTCAGGAAGAAATTGAGACTGCAGCGGGTTCGTCTATGCACGGGGAAGTCAGCGCTCGTGCAGTCGCACGTCGCACCGTCATTCCCAACACTACTGTTTGGTTGGCACTTAGGCGTACCCTCCGATGCTATCCGTACAAAATCCATCGTCATCATGAACCGTTACCTGGCGATTTAGTGAAGCGGAGGGCACTTGCGGTGTGGGCGTTTCAAAAGATGGTGGAAGATGACGATTGGTTGAGTAACGTGTTGTGGACCGACGAAGCTCATTGCACGCTTCGAGGGTCTGTCAACGCCCACAGCTGCAGAATTTTGGCTACCGAAAATCTAGAACTGTCATGGAAACTCCACTGCATGACGAGAAAGTCACAATATGGGTTGGATTTACCACATCTACCGTTATCGGGCCTTTTTTCTTCGAGGAAATGCGTGATTCTGGTTTTGTAACTGCAACCATGACGGCTGGGAGGTACGCCGATATGTTACAGAATCGCATTATCCCCAGCCTGGCTGATAAACACCTGCTGGAACGTGCGATGTTTATGCAGGATGGTGCTCCACCCCATACTGCCAGACGATTGAAAGATCTCTTGCGCGCGTCGTTTGGTGATGATCGTGTGCTCAGCCGCCACTTTCGTCATGCTTGGCCTCCCAGGTCCCCAGACCTCAGTCCATGTGATTATTGGTTTTGGGGTTACCTGAAGTCGCAAGTCTATCGTGATCGACCGACATCTCTAGGGATGCTGAAAGACAACATCCGACGCCAATGCCTCACCATAGCTCCGGACATGCTTTACAGTGCTATTCACAACATTATTCCTCGACTACAGCTATTGTTGAGGAATGATGGTGGACATATTGAGCATTTCCTGTAAAGAACATCATCTTTGCTTTGTCTTACTTTGTTATGCTAATTATTGCTATTCTGATCAGATGAAGCGCCGTCTGTCGGACATTTTATGAACTTTTGTATTTTTTTGGTTCTAATAAAACCCCATGTCATTCCAAGCATGTGTGTCAATTTGTACCTCTCTATCTACATTATTCCTTGCCTTATTCAGTTTTCAAATTTATACTGGCTTTTTGATCACCCGGTATCTTACAAGTTACATCAAAAATGACATTATCGAAAGTTAGAGCTGACTGTACACGCATAAAATAATAATGCAACATTCATATTACTCAATCTACGTTAACACAATTTCAATTACATACTTCATAGTACATTTCGTATCACTAGCAGTTAATTCGTTAAACTGATGGAACTTAGTTCAATACATGGACATCAGTTTTTACATCCCTATATCGGACTTATAAAAATAAAACAAGTTTGACATACGTGTCACTCATCAAAGAGTGACATCGGTCTAATGCAATAACTTTCGACTGTTTATTAACGCCGGAAGTCTATCAGGTAGCAGCATTCTGTTCATAAGGCGACCTATCTCCAATTCTAGGACCTAACAAAAAATATTTTAAAATCCTCTTGCATAGGTGAGTGTGGTATAGCAGGTGATGTGTCACACACAATACACTTATAGTAAGAATGAGTTACGTCATCATAGTAACAAAGTGCCTCGAAGCTGTACTTATGTTACCCTAATTTGCTGCCATATGGCCGCATGTCATGTAAATTACCCAGTAATGCAGTCCACTAAAACATACACTGAAATGACAGTACATGCCCTGGCACAGTAATTTGCTACAGCCTACCGTCATGTGACCAATTCGAGTCGTGTGCATCAAGAGCACAGCAGAAATTTCAAAATGCTCGATCATGTACTTAGCAAACATTGGTACATTATCAGATTGTACTATTCTAAGAAACATATCTAGCATTGGATTATTTGATTATATCCATCCTTGAATAACGAACAAAACTGCAGGGCATCGTAAATTCAAAACTCGACAGCCGCAGCGTGCCACTGCGGAACACGTCATGGTTACATCGTTACAGGGGAATCAACTGATTATACAGCCCACAATGACATTACCCAGATATTGAAGATATTTAATTTATTTGTTATTATGGTAAACAATTGGGTACTAATGTTGATATATACTGAAGCGCCAAAGAAACTGGTATACGCATTCGTATTCAAGTACAGAGAGATGTAAACAACTAGAATACGGCGCTGCAGTCGGCACCGCCTATACAAGACAACAAGTGTCTGGTAGACTTGTTAGATCGCTTACTGCTGCTACAAGTGAGTTTCAACGTTGTGTTACTGTCGGTGCACGAGCATTGGGACACAGCATTTGCGAGGTAGCAATGAAGTTGGAATTTTCCCGTGCGACCATTTCAAGTACGGTGAATATCAGGAATCCGGTAAATATCAATTCTCCGGAATCGCTGCCGGAAAAAGATCTTGCAAGAACGGGACCAACGACTACTGATGAGAATAGTTCATCGTGACAGAAGTGCAACCCGTGCGCAAATTGCTTCAGATTTCAGTGCTAGCCCATCAGCAAGTGTCTGTGAGCGAACCACTCAACGAAACGTCATCGATATGGACTTTCGGAGCCGAAGGCCCAAATGCGTACACTTGATGACTGCACGGCACGAAGCTTTACGCCTCGCCAGGGCTCGTCAACTTCGACATTGGATTGTTGACTGGATACATGTTGCCTGGTCGGACGAGCCTCGTTTCAAATAGTATCGAGCGGATGGACGTGAACGAGTATGGAGACAACCTCATGAATCTATGGACCCTGCACGTCAACAGGTGACTGTTCATGCTGGTGGAGGCTCTGTAATGGTGCGGGGCATGTGCAGTTGGAGTGATATGAGACCCCTGGTGTGCCTAGATACTACTATGACAGGTGACACGTACGTGAGTATCCTGTCTGATCACCTGCATCGATTGATGTCCATTTTGCAGTCCGACGGACTTGGGCAATTTCAGCATTACAATGCGGCATTCCTCACGTCCAGAATCGGTACAGAGTGGCTCAAGGAACACTCTTCTCTATTTAAACACTTCCGCTGGCCACCAAATTCCCCAGATATTAACATTTTTTCTGGGATGCCTCGCAACGTGCTGTTCAGAAAGGATCTCCATCCGCTCGTTCTCTTACGGATTTATGGACGGCCCTGCAGGAATAATGGACTCAGTTCCCTCCAGCACTACTTCAGACGTTAATTCAGTCCATGCCACGTCGTGATCCGGCACTTCTGCGTGCTCGCAGGGGCCCTACACGATACGAGGTGCATTCAAGTTCTAAGGCCTCCGATTTTTTTCTCCGGACAGGAAAGAGATAGAAACATGCGCATTGTTTTAAAATGAGGCCGCGTTCATTGTCAATGCGTCCCAGAGATGGTAGCACCGTACGGCAGATGGAATTTTACCGCCAGAGGCGAGAATGAGAACTGTTTTAAATACTTAAAATGGCGACGTTTTCCTTACTTGAACAGCATGCAATCATTCGTTTTCTGAATTTGCGTGGTGTGAAACCAATTGAAATTCATCAACAGTTGAAGGAGACATGTGGTGATGGAGTTATGGATGTATCGAAAGTGCGTTCGTGGGTGCGACAGTTTAATGAAGGCAGAACATTGTGTGACAACAAACCGAAACAATCTCGGGCTCGCACAAGCCGCTCTGACGACATAATCGAGAAAGTGGAGAGAATTGTTTTGGGGGATCGCCGAATGACTGTTGAACAGATCGCCTCCAGAGTTGGCATTTCTGTGGGTTCTGTGCACACAGTCCTGCATGACGACCTGAAAATGCGAAAAGTGTCATCCAGGTGGGTGCCACGAATGCTGACGGACGACCACATGGCTGCCTGTGTGGCATGTTGCCAAGCAATGTTGACGCGCAACGACAGGATGAATGGGACTTTCTTTTCGTCGGTTGTGACAATGGATGAGACGTGGATGCCATTTTTCAATCCAGAAACAAAGCGCCAGTCAGCTCAATGGAAGCGCACAGATTCACCGCCACCAAAAAAATTTCGGGTAACCGCCAGTGCTGAAAAAATGATGGTGTTCATGTTCAGGGACAGCGAGGGTGTAATCCTTACCCATTGCGTTCCAAAGGGCACTACGGTAACAGGTGCATCCTACGAAAAATTTTGAAGAACAGATTCCTTCCTGCACTGCAACAAAAACGTCCGGGAAGGGCTGCGTGTGTGCTGTTTCACCAAGACAACGCACCCGCACATCGAGCTAACGTTACGAACAGTTTCTTCGTGATAACAACTTTGAAGTGATTCCTCATGCTCCCTACTCACCTGACCTGGCTCCTAGTGACTTTTGGCTTTTTTCAACAATGAAAGACACTCTCCGTGGCCGCACATTCACCAGCCGTGCTGCTATTGCCTCAGCGATTTTTCAGTGGTCAAAACAGACTCCTAAAGAAGCCTTCGCCGCTGCCATGGAATCATGGCGTCAGCGTTGTGAAAAATGTGTACGTCTGCAGGGCGATTACGTCGAGAAGTAACGCCAGTTTCATCGATTTCGGGTGAGTAGTTAATTAGAAAAAAAATCGGAGGCCTTAGAACTTGAATGCACCTCGTATTAGGCAGGACTACCAGTTTCTTTGGCTCTGCACTGTATATTGCAGATGATGCCCTTTGACGGGCTGGAAACTAATCTGTCAGGATGCAGACCGAGAACTTGTGCGACCTCTTTAGACGCGGTAAAATTATAATTACTTAAAACTATGCCTTTTATTAGTGAAAGCGCAAGTCGTTGCTGTTTTATTCTGCGCCCGACTGGCGGCGAGCTAATCAGGAGAACAAACCGGTGAGTAAAGGGGGGGGCTCACAAATGCCGAGGGCGCTGCATCATCTTGGAGTGAAGTTACGTTGGTAGACCCTCAGTGTACTTATCAACGCTGGTTGCTGTGCTGACGTCAGTGATGAATGCTTGACTCCATCAGCCGTGGCTTCGAATCACTGATCGTCTCGTAGGGCAGCAAGTGCAAGACGAACGCTAGAACAATAGCAAACAGAAGATGTTACCCTAACATAATGAGAGAACAGAGTGAACATAAACTCCATCGATCCTACTGATCGAGTGCCAACGGCTAATGTTCGTAATGACCGAAATGATTCTGTTCTTTCATAGTCATCAGCTTCATTCGTCTAACGTATTTTTTTCATGTTCCTTTCTTCTCAGTAAAACTTCCGTTACTCATTGTTGCACCCTACCTAGGGTCTCTTGTGTAACGTTACGGGAGTAACGAACGCTGTTTTTTTGCGCTGTTGTAACCATTTTCCACTGAGTTGCTCGCAGTCTCTCTTGAGAGTGGCAAAGTAACCTTGTCTGACGCAGGAACGGTGTTGAAGTGTTTACGCTTCCCAGATGGCGGCTGCCGACACGTCAGCAAGGTTGAGTAAGACCAGCTGTTAGGAAAATTTTTACTCTCGCGTTCCCTTACGAGTTTTGTTACGTAAAAATATACTGTATGCTCCCTCAAACGCCTCCATTTTCCTGCATTTATTTATTTCTGTTTATCTTATTGATATTGCTTAAATTCCTTATGTATTCTGTAGTTACACTGCTAATTGTTTTTTTCTTTTAATTGGTTTGTGTATCACTCTCCATGTTTCATCCTCCTGATGTAGTCTTGTCAAGTACTTATTTAATTTTATTAGTTTTGTTTATTAATAGAATCTGTTATGTACGCATGCTATTCCTAAAGTTTTTCCTGTCTACTCCATTGTTATTTACTTATGTTAAATTTTTTACTTTTCCATTGCATTACCACCACGATGTCTAAGATGTTACTTACTGTATGTTTCTGCTTCAAGCTACACGTGTTACTTCTCTTCCAATCTTGTTTGCAAACATTGTAACTTTGGTGACAATACTCAGTAAACGTCTGAAGATGGCCTTGTAAGCCGAAAACCGGTTAACACAATAAAAGTAGTGCTGTATAACAAAAGGAAACTGGTGCTTTTCATTTATTATAATGTAGTTCTACCAAAAGCCCACGGAAGATTATGTTAACATAAAAATATACCCATTCTCGTACGATAAAAAGCAGATTTACTTCCATCGACATGCACAAACGTTCCGAAAAAGTGGACCACATTCTTGTGTTGGTTCAAATGGCTCTGAGCACTATGGGACTTAACTGCTGAGGTCATCAGTCCCCTAGAACGTAGAACTACTTAAACCTAACTAACCTAAGGACATCACACACATCCATGCCCGAGGCAGGATTCGGACCTGCGACGGTAGCGGTCGCGCGGTTCCAGACTGTACCGCCTACAACCGCTCGGCCACACCGGCCGGCATTCTTGTGTTGTCTACAGAGTTCAGTTAGATAAAACTAAGGAATTTCATGCGTGAATTGTATTAATACAGAAACGTTAAGACAAAAATGGCCATTTAGCTACCTGTTGTCTTTCGTCGTTTCAAACAGGAGGGTATGATTGCAGTGAGCTGAGTTATCGAGAACTGGATAATTCATAATATGATAAAAGCAAATAATTTCAAACAGCCCACATGCATTTATAAACTGACTCAGTGTTCAACTGTATGCAAGAGATTTTAAAAGTTCTTGTTGTTACTGCATTTTCTGTTAACAAAAGGAAAACAAATAATGTTTAGCAAAACTTCAAAAGGTCTTGCGCACGTGTTTAGTAACCTAATAGCACCAGGTCTCTTGTTTGGTTTAAGACCAAGATACGTCCTAAAAATGAGAAGCGAAAGGTCTTTCCGCTATTAAAACAAGTAAAGACTAAGAACAAGTGCTGCTCAGCTTAGCCCAGGCGGAATAAGCTCTTTTTCGGAGAGTTGTTGCGTATGTTTTCCCCTCTTTTCATACGACCGTGGTTTCTGCTGCAAACTCCGAGAAAATATTTTTTGTGGAGATGTTTCTTGGTTGAATTTGTCACAGATTCGGCTTTTAGTTACTTTAAAATTTATTTGGGAAATTCCGGATATTTGAATTATGTAAGATATAAAACGTTCTAAATCTATCTTTTAAGTAATTATTATACTTTGTCATAAACACGGTTATTAAAATTATGCATATATTGAATTAATAACCTTCACGTTTAGGCTATCGTTAACTCTTGATCATGAAATTTATAGCACACTTCTCCGACTAGTGTCAGCAATCTTTTGGCCTCAGGTGAGTGAAATTTTCTGTTGCGAAATTAACCTTGATTGTAGACCTTTTTGTAATGCAGGAGAGTGTGTTGGGAATCAACAGACGATCCATCAAGCCACTCTTGAACAATCTTCGCTGCATCTTACTGAATCATCTTGTAACACAACTTCTATATTAGCAAATAACTGTGGCTTAGCATACGCTTGGGCACATGTTAAAATAATATTTGGAACTAGTCTCTCTATCTGAACCTCTTCAACCTTCAGTATTAATCCATTTCTCAAAATGAACCATTAGTTTTCTACTATAGCCCCTTTTCAGTTTTCTGTCAATCGATGCCTAATGCTAATGTTTAAACTCTCAATTAACTCTGGCAAGTTATTCAAGTCCCATCTTAATTCGCTACTTGTCTGCAGTCCTTTCATTTTTATTTCGCGGTCATAACTAATACATTATGGTAAGAATCGGCATCTGCTACTGGAACTGGTTCACAGTTCCAAATTTGGTTTCTTTCTTGTCATTACTTAATCTGAATCCTTCCAGTCTATTCAATGTATATAATCTTTTCTCATGGCCCTTAAACCAGTTGTCATCAATGAGTAAATTGCGTTATGCCTAAAAGTCTACAGTTAGCTTCATTTTTCATGTCTATCTCCCATTCCATGTATACCTATTTTTATTAGTGTCGGCATCACAACTATTTTTACGTGTCCCTTGACTTACTCAATAGGTATTTTATCTCATAGTAATTTTTTTATGTAATTTATTTTATGTGGAACTAGATAGCATATGCACTTGACCTATTACGGGAGTCTTAGCTTTGTATCTGTCTTACGATGGTATCTTCATTACATTGACCGTGACAGTTAACCTGTATTACTGGTTCTTTATTCTTATAGGTCCTACTCCTGAGTTACCCATATCTGATTTATTTTGAAAACCTCGTACTCATCTTGTTGGATGTAAGGTCCGCCAGGTATGCAAAACACCGTTTTTTCCATGTTCCCAAACATGTTTCAGCGGCTCTATGCCATCATCAGTAGCTTTCTGTTTTATTTATTTTTACACTCAGTTTGCATGGTTTTTCAGTACCACTTGTGTGTTATTTATTACAGGTGGCTTGTAATGTTTTTGTGTGGCAACCCTTTTATTTTCAGCATCATGGTGAGGTGGTGTGTATTTTCACAAATAAGGTCGTAAAAGCACTTCACTTTACACTTCACGAAAGTGCAAAGTGATTTTACAACCTTATTTGTGAAAATACGTATTATATTTTACGTGTGCTCCACAACACATCACCATGACGTTGAGAATAAAAGGGCTTGCAACACAAAAACATGACAAGCTATCTGTAATAAATAATAAACAAGTGGTACTGCAAAAGCACCCAAACCGAGCGTAAAGATTAAATAAAACAGAAATACAGTGATGATGGCATAGAGGTGCTGAAAAATGCTGGGGAACTTGGAAAAAACGGGATTTTGCATAACTGGAGGACATTACATCCAACAATTTTAACTGCAAACACGGTAAACACAAGGAGCTGCAAATCCAGATGATGAATATCTGTGCTCATCTGTTTACAATTGCTATTTCTCATGCAACGACAATTCAATAATTCCCATTATAGCTAGCTTCAGCCAACCTATTTCTGTTTCAAAAGCCCTCTAACCTCCACCCACAATGAAGGGATCTGCTATTCCACACTTTGACACTTACAATACAATTGTTTTTCCTGTACAGGATCCGAATCGTCGATTATTTTATCTGCAGAATACTTCTTCCAACTAGATGCTATGCTGTGTGTGCCACTGTCGCCTATGTTGGCACTGTATGGACTATGTCAGATGTCGGCTGTACTTCCTACGGTCTTGCGACCAGCTCTCTCTGGTTGCAGAAGTGCTTATCTCACCACAGCAGGGACGCGGAAGCTGAGAGTCAGAGCATGTTAGCCACGGGGAAAGATGTCAGTCGCTCGCTCTGGAGGAGCCTTGCAGCATTTTATGGATGCGGTTTGTTTACGATGCTGGCTGTACACAACGAGTGATCACGAGCCTGCTATGTTATGCATTCTGGAGTCGATGCGGCCTGAACCCACGGCAGTGATCATAGTGTGCCTAGCCAAGTGGGATGCACGGAGTGAAGTCCGGCCATAATGAATGTAAGCTTCACGTAAAACCGGGTACTATGATTTTATGTGGGTATAGTGTAATTTTCTTGTTACCATACACAGGTTGTGCGCTAACAGAGTTAATTTAAACTGTGTTAATTGAATCCGTCATACACTGTGTTCGATTGATCCTATATAACAGGTTTCCCCAGGAGTGTTCTGCGGGCAATTGGTTTTCTGCGGGAAGTGAATAAGCGCTCCGTGAAGAATTATCTAACACTCTGCGTGGTGTCTGTTTGTTCGAAGTCGTGTCTCCCTACAACTTTCGCGCAACGACGTGTTTTTATTGTGTTTTTTAGGGAATTGGCTAGTTTGAACCTGCGACCTGTTGCTGGTAAGGAGACACCAGACCACACATGACATGTAGACTTCAGAATAGTTCAGTGAGACTAGCGATGATATAATCAAATTTTTAATGATTTCAGCGTCAGCTCCACTGCACTCCCTATAAAAGAATCTTAATACTAACTAAAAATAGTGGAAGAGGCTCAAGGCTTTCCTATTTTTAATTAGCTGGTGAAATAACGTCGAAAAAGCAGTTAAGTTTACCATTAGAAATTTTATTCTACTCACAAAACATTGTTTAAATAAATTGCACTATTGATAAAAGGAAATATTTTAATACAGGGTGATAAAAACCTACTGCGTGGACGAATATTCCCTGAATGGGTTTCCAAGTTCTACAATGGATCGAAGGATGACCTATGCCATATCACATCTATAATCTAGATTTAAGTTAAGTTTCATAAAAGAGAAAACTATCAAAATGGTCTACAGTGACCCTCAATTATCTTTAATTGCTTATTTAACTTGTCGTAAATTACAGTGGCTGATGTGGCTTCTCAATAATTACATAACAGAAAAATCATCACGTTTCAGATTTTAACTTCTAGTAGCAAATGTGAATACCACGTACTTTAATTGACGATCGACACTAGTATTACATAAAAATGGGATATAACAGATGAGACTTCTGCAGTTCTGAGTGAAGCCTTATGGCGGCACCGCGTACGTTCATTACCTTGTCGGTGTATAGGGAGCTTCAGGGGGCGGCGGGCGGCGCAGCTCCACGCACGTCTCCGTCTCGGAAGCAACTGTCCCCTAACTTCTTCTTACTACAATTTACCGAAGTTGGTTTTAAAAAAAAGGTATCTAGCTGTGTTTTCAACTGACCAATCAGGGTCTCAATGTTAACCTTAAGCTCTGCCTACAAAAATTCTGTCTATCCAATGAGAAACGTTATACTTTTCGTGGTGGGGCAATGTTTTTAACGTTTGCAACGTAACAGAGACGCGTATAGTCTCACGCTAAAACTTTCAGCCGGTGTGGTCCTTTTAGTGTTATCGTAAGATCTATACTGTTATTCTGGAGGGCTCTATCTTTTAACATGGGCTGGGGGGTGGTCCTGGCGGTCGGCTGGAAACGTGAGTGTCCGTCCCTTATCGTAGGGCCTCCTAGCCTACACGTCTCTGCTCTCGGCTTCTGTTCTCGTTTCTTCCCTCGGAACTGCGTCTGTTTCACGGTGGGAAGGTATGACATGCATTTAGGTATTCTTGTGTTAGTCTGTGGTATTCCATTTGCTCACTCGCTGATCGTATTACTTTGGTTAATTTAATGTCAGGATTTATTTGGAGCTATGTGACATACTGCCGGATTTGCTATCAGGTCAGGGTTTTCATGGAAGGTGTTGGATTTGCCTGACACCTTACAATTATAACAGATTTTTTCGACATTTTAATGATGTTCCTTAGTTTTTAAAACTTAATTATGATTTCAGTGTTAGTATTTATGATTTAAAACTGCAGTAATCACATAATAAAATAAGTTTTCTCAGTTTTGAAAATTTTATAAACCTTCAAATTAAACAAATTTTTCCATCATATTAGCAGGATTCTCTAAATATTCCGTCAGAGGAAAAGTTCGGAAACCCCTCCTGTATAGTGACAGTCTGGGTATCAGTGTACGTCATCCATACGCAAGTATATGGTTATTTAATACTGACTGCCCACAGCATTTTAATTTTGTTGTATAGCTTTGTATGAGTGCGCGTTGATGATGTAAAGCCGTCCGTTTAGAATGGTAGATAGTACCGCTAAACTGCGTGGCTGCACTAAGGAGCCCTAATTTACAATTAATAAAATTTCCAGTTAATAATAAAGTGTTGTTTCAGGATAGTCTGTGACGTTTATTAATGTTTGTAAGAGCTCGAGTGGGCTGACGTTCATACACCGAAGTATATATAACGACAGAATGAGCACTTGGCATCCAGCGGACTGTGCCGTCCTCATGGTTGTATGGGTAAAATCAGATTTGATTCCCTTCTGTCAGTAAATTTTTATAATAAGCAGGCGATTCTCTAAAACTCAGTTAAATTGAAATTTATTGGATTTAATAGCAAACTAGTGTCATTTTAAGGAATTCGATTAGAGAATTTTTTTGTAAATATTTCATTTTGAAACTGACTAAAAGTTAGTTATATTGGTCGTTATGTTTATGCTTAGTTTCTAGTGATGCTAAACGTTATAGAGCTTTATTGAGTTAGGGTGTTTAAAAAATTCCACTATCTTCAATTTACTGCAGTTATTATTATAGGTTTATTGTTCAAGTAAAACTACACTTTGTATCGATCTTTACTCATGCTGTTAATAAATGAATAAGTGTTCAGGTGTTAACCTTAACCAAATCAATCCATTCCACCTTTTTATCTGGTCACCTCAAATCACTACGCTATCAGTGCTATCATCATTTGTTCCATACAGTAGAGCGGTATGTCCTCAGAAAATGTAACGACTATTTTATCACCTCGCTTCCAACAGCGTATAGTACCAAGTTAGCGCCATTTTGGCTAAAGTACAAGACCAGATGAATCCCGTCATAGCTCCAAGACGCCATCAATACCTTCACTGCGGTGTAACATTGGTGATGTTATGATGACAGTGCCACTAAAACAAAGTTACTAAATACATTTTTCCGAAACTCTTTCACTAAAAAAGACGAAGTAAATCCTCCAGAATTCGAATGTAGAACAACCGTCAACACGAGTAGCTTAAAAGCAGATATCCTTGGTGTATCCAAGTAGCTTAAATCTCTTAATGAAGGCAAGGCTTCCTGTCCAGATTGCTTATCTTTCAGAGTACGCTTGTACAATAGCTCCATACGTACCAATAACATACAACCGCTCGCTCTTCGAAAGATCCCTACCTAAACACTGGAAATCTGCGCAAGTCATGCCAATACCCACGAAAGGAAATAGGAGTAATCTGATGAATTATAGACTGATATCACTAACAGCGATTTCCATTAGGATTTTGAAACATATGCTGTGTTCAAACATTATGAATTACCTCGAAGAAAAGATTTATGGACAATTAGTCAGCATCTATTAAGAAAGTGCCATTATTGTCTAACACAATTAGCTGTTTATTCTCATGAAGTAATTAGTACTTTCGACAGGGGATGTCAAAGTGATTCCATGTTTTTAGATTCCCAGAAGATTTTCGACACGTTCCTCACAAGAGTCTTCTAATGAAATTGCGTGCCTACGGAGTATCGCCTCAGTTGTGTGACGGGATTGGTGATTTCCTGTTTGGTGAGTCACAGATAATAGTAACTAATGGAGAATCATCGAGTAAAACAGAAGTAATATCTGTCGTTCCCCACGGAAGTGATATAGGCTCTCTGCTGCTCCTGATTTACATAAACGATATGGGAGACAATCTGAGCAGCCGTCTTAGTATGCAGATAATACAGTCATTTACCGTCTTATAAAGTCATCCGATGATCAAAACCAACTGAAAAATGATTTAGGCAACATATCTGTATGGTACGAAAAGTGGTAATTGACTCTTAATAATGAAAAGTGTGAAGTTATTCACATGAGTACTAAAAGAAATCCGCTAAATTTCGGTTACACGATTAATCACACAAATGTAAAAACCGTATTTCAACTAAACACTTAGGGACCACAGTTACGGGCCGGCTGATGTGGCTGAGAGGTTCAAGGCGCTTCAATCTGGAACCGCGCTACCGCAACGGTCGCAGGTTCGAATCCTTCCTCGGGCATGGATGTGTGTGATATCCTTATGTTAGTTAGGTTTAAGTAGTTCTAAGTTCTAGGGGACTCAGATGTTAAGTCCCATAGTGCTCAAAGCCATTTGAACCATTTGAACTACAGTTACGAATAACCAACCAGTAAGATCAAGTACATAATGGTGTGGGTAAATCCTACCAAAGACTGGGATTTATTGGCAGGACCCCTAGAAAGTGCAAGTCTACAAAAGAAATTACTTACACCATGCTTGTCCGCTGTCGTCTGCTGTACTGCTGTGCAGTGTGGGTTCCGTCTCAGGGGCGGCTTGTTTTTATTTATTTATTTATGCATTCATTTTACCTGGCAAGATTAGGGCCTTCAGGCCCTCTCTTACACCTAACCAGGCATACTCAGATTGAACGAGTTACAGTTTCTACAGAACATGAAGGACATATAACGTGTTATACAGTATTAATTTTAATGAAAAAAGAAGTAGAGATTATAACAGTAGTACAATGATAATTATAACAATCAAAGAAATAATTATAACAATCAATCAATAATAATAATAATAGTAATGACTATGTATATGAAAGTAAACATATTTTTCTTTTATGAATGTCAGTCTTATTGCTGGTTGGGAATTTTCTCGTTATGCTCTTGCAGCCTGTGAGTTATTCACATCGAGCAGAGACATAAGATGATAGAATGGGGTGAAAGAGATATAGAAGTGGTAGATAGGTTAGAGGAAGAGAAATAGAATGGTAAAATTCGAAGCTACGATGCAGAGCAGAAAGAAAGAGATGAGAGCGGCACAACAATGGTGGCTATACCGTCCCTAATATGTAAGTTTTGAGTTCCCTCTTGAATTTTGAGTGGCTCTGGATAAGACGCAGATTACAGGGGAGCGCGTTCCATAGTCGTATGGCTGAGATGGAGAATGAGACGGAGAAAGATTTTGTGTTATGTAAAGGTACAGCCAAGATGCTAGACGTATCCGATCTGGTATTGCGGTTGTGGAATGATGATAGGTGTTTAATGTGAGAAGATAAGTATTGGGGGCACCAGTGGCTAAGAAATCGATGAAGTAAGCCCATCATGTGGGGCGTATCCAACCTAGGTGGGAGTATGAAGGATTGATATGATCATACAACCGTATATTGAACACGTATCTAACGCAAGCATTCATCACTAGCTCGAGGCATCTCGAATTTTCACTATTTGTGCCGTGTTGAACTACATCACAGTAGTAAAGATTAGGCAAGGCTGGTGTTTGGACTAATTTTTGTTTAACATGGGTTGGAAATATTTTTCTAAATTTTTGAATTGCATGGAGGGAGGAGAGCGATTTCCGGCAAGCTGTAACTCTTTGTTCTTCCCAGTTTAGGTGTTCATCCAAGATCATTCCAAGGTCTTTTACTGTCTTTTGGTATGGTAGCTGGGTACCATTGAGGAGTATTTGAGGGACTGTTTCGCGAAAGTACCGGCTGATTAACTTGTTCTATATTATCACGGAAAAAGGGAGAGAGAGCCAAGGATATGATATGGGTACTAGGACGGCAATCATTAAAACAAAGACTTTTTTGTTGCATCAGAGTCTTATCTTGAAATTTTGATCACCAACTCTCTCCTCCGATTTCGAATATATTCTGTTGGCACCAACCTACATAGGGAAAAATGACCGTCATGATAAAATAAAGACATCAGAACTCGCATAGAAATATTTAAGTGCTCCTTTTCCCTAGTGCACCGTTCGAGAGTGGAACGGTACAGAAATAGCTCGTTAGTGGTTCGATGAACTCCCTCTCAGGCACTTAATTCTGAACTACAGAGTAATCATGTTGATGTAGACGTTTAGCATTCAACAAAAACCATGAGTTATCTCAGAAATACCCCTCCGATGTAGTTACACCGATGGTGCGGTTGTCATTATCTTTGAGGCATGTAAGGCCCCTCATCGCGGTAAATGATGTTGATGATGATGATGTTTGGATTGTGGGGCGCTCAAATGTGCGGTTATCAGCGCCCGTACAAATTACGAAACTTCTCTCAGTTCAGTCTTGCCACTTGCATGAATGATGATGAAATGATGAGGACAACACAAACACCCAGTCATCTCGAGGCAGGTGAAAATCCCTGACCCCGCCGGGGATCGAACCCGGGACCCCGTGCTCGGGAAGCGAGAACGTGATCGCGAGACCACGAGCTGCGGACTCATCACGGTAAAATCCACAATTAAGTTTCTCAGTAATATTCACATCATATGTAACTACTCAATCTTACGGGACTTAACTGCTAAGGTCATCAGTCCGTAAGCTTACACACTACTTAACCTAAATTATCCTAAGGACAAACACACACCCATGCCCGAGGGAGGACTCGAACCTCCGCTGGGACCAATCGCACAGTCCATGACTTCAGCGCCCAAGACCGCTCGGCTAATCCCGCGCGGCCCACATTTTTCGATAATAATTGAAATTATTACAGCTGTTCAGTTCGGTGTATGTAAGACGTTACTTGAAACGATTATAGTACTTAAACACAACTTAATTATAAAGAGAATAATAATACTATTATCTAAAGACGCGTCCTCATATTGACATTTTCTGGTATCAATGTACATCGCCAGAGAGAAGGTACATACGCGGGAATATGAATTCTATACCAAATAATTCAGCACATGTAGTCGGAGCTCCAAAGTTGCCGGGAAACATTGCTGAAGGTTTCATCGGATGATCGTTTCGCTCCCTTTACGTTCTATCTGCAAATTTTTGTTGGCTAACCGTCTATAACGTCATGTTGTGCCAACCATTGCCGCAGATTATGTGTGGTGAAAAAGGCTGACTTTTCGTCAAATTCCAAAATGGCCAGGAACCAAGTGGTTCATGGAAATCTGTTGCCCCCAAAGGCGCCTAAGGCTAGCTGTGGTAAACTAACGATTTATTTGACTTCATGCGTTATCTGACCAATATAATACACGTCATGTTGGTTGTCACCTATCTTAGATGGGAAGTCTCGTCACAGGATACGGAGGCATAAGTAATCCGGTAAAATAAGCTCTATCAGTACGAAAGAAGGATAAACAGAAGACTTATCTTAAGGGTGTATTGCTTATTTATGCTCTATCTTGATGATGGAAGATTCGAGTCTTCAGGTAAACAGGTCGATATACTAACTGACGTCAACGGTCGCTAAGACACCTGACAGTTGGAATCGCTTAAGTATCGTAGCATTTGCTGCTGTTACTGCATGAAACAAATTCAAGTGCGTTGTCTCGCATTTATTTCGAGTTGTCCCAACACGTTGTAGGACAAGACTACAGCTATGCAGTGCCAGTTATTATAAGTTCGATGATTCGACGTATGTGTTGTCATTTCGATGAGCAAATACTTTGAAGAACGTGGAAAGTGCCAAAGAACCGCCGTAATTACAGGATGTTTAAATGTTAATACTTAACTTGCATGGACATTATTTCATTTCAGATAATGTAATGGTGTATTACACGTACCATTCATATAGTGTAACGGTTTCCTAAACTTAATGAAATGCATATTTCTTGATCTCATTACAGAAAATAAGGAAGTATTGCTCGTTTTGGTGGGTGTTAATTAGATTTTGCATAATTAACATTCAACTCGTGTTATTTAAAGGTAATGAGAGATCCAATGCAGGTACTCCGTGCATGTCATTTTTTTGTTTCTTTTTGTCACTACCACACTGATTACGTAACAGTGACACATCACATGGTAAAATTAGTGCACCAAGAGGGAGGTCACTGCGAATCAGGACGACACATTGGTATTATTCAGTAAAGATATTTTGCAGCATGACATAGCAGCATACCCAAATGTATATTTCTTGTGAACTGATGTAGGCCGCACAAGCCTACACACGTAAGTACTATATTAATAATATTTAAATATTGCTTGTTTGTAAAATTACTCTTGGGATTCTTTATATTTTAATAACTAGTCGTCATTTGCACTAACGCTGCGCGATTGAATAAATAAATAAACTAAAAGTCATGATAAACCTAAATCTGGACAATGGGATAATGATTTCAATACTTACTTCCCTGAAAATGAGTTTCTTAATCACTATATCAGTTCAAAAACAGAGGAGAAGAAAACTTTTTGCTTAGAAGATGTTTCGAATATATTCAAAACTGGTGTGTTAGTTTGGTTTGTAAGAATACCTTCATATGTGGGAAGGATTAATCCTAGTAGCAGGAGATCACATAGAGCGATGTGTGTTGCTGTTAATAATAGTGTATATGAGTTCTTGAGAAACTATTTTTCAGTGTTGTTGAAGGGCCGCTTCCGTTGTGGGATGGGTATTACAGGATGGTTGCTAACAACACACACATACGACAGTATCATTAATGGCGTGTATTACTTTCGGCTGCTTTCACGGTTAAAGACATCTCACTCACAACTTACGTTCTACGGGTTAGAGCATTATTTAGCATGCCAAAAATTCCTGTTTCGAAGATGTAGCTTCAAGGATGACAACTCTGCAGAACTGCTCAGCTACAGCTTCACAGTCTCTAAAATTATCTGGAAATATTGTTTATGCTTAAGCTCCATAAGTAAATAATCTGAAAATAGTCTCATAATTTATTAACGACAGAAATAAGCGTCGAGCTTCTAGGAATGAAGGAAGAGGAGGATTGACAACACAAAAGGAAAGTGAAATAGTATTGCTAATGCGTTGGTTACCTGGTGATCGTACGTCACTTGACATTGCAAAGAGCGCAAGTTCTCAGAAGACTTACTGCCACTTGATGATGAAGCATTTTGAAAACTATAATTCTGACAGAAGACAAAGATTGACAACACGAAAGGGAAGTGAAGAAGTGTTTTTAGTAGCTCATGTGTATTAATAAGCTGACTTTCCAAAGAGTGCAATCGTGTGGGGCCCTACCTACAGCTTCTGCTCCTGGTGCGTATATCTCTTTTATCTGTTTCCAAGTTTATAGTTCGAAATCCAATTTTCCTACACACTTATCAAATAAATCTTCACTTACTAACATATCTACACAAACCTATAATAAGCAGAAAATTGTGGTACAACTGAAACCTTTTGGAGATGGTTTCTGATAGTAAGTGGTAGACTAAAAGGGTCACTACTGTAAGGTGATGTGGTGTGAACTACAAAGAAGAGAAATACACTATATGCAAGGTAAGCACCAAAAGAATGGTGCAAGAGGTTAAAATCAAGAATTGGGTACGCCAATAGTCACCACTAATATTTAATTTGTTTACTGGTGAGGAAAATGAGAAGAAAAGTCAGGGTTAGGAAATAAGCACAGTGTACTTCGGTGGGGAAAACCGAGTAGACACTGGAAAAGAATAGGGACTGAGTATGACGCTTAACTAAAAGTAATATTTGCTAGTTGATGACCGTAGTACACACGTAAATCGAAACATCACTTTTCTAAATAAAGTTGTTTTATGAAAAAAGAACTGTTGAGCAGGATTCGGCTTACTTCTAAATGTACCTTTGCTATATCCGCCATCTGTTATCATTAATTAAATCATCAAAGACATTCTTATCAGTATTATTCAATTTTTTGAGATTAACTCATTTTTAATCAAGAATAATTCTGTATTTATGGATGTCGTTATTCATTCTTAAGACTGATGGGATATTTACCTCAAATTTAATGAGAGAAACTGTGTACCGTGATACTTATGTTAATCTACTTTCTTTAATGTTTTGTTCAAGGTGATCGATTCTGGGCACAACATATTATTATTAAGGTGTGAAAGCATTGTGATGTTCGATGACTACCATTAATCTTTAAGAGAAGCCTCTTCTAGTGACAGACAAGTTATATTATTTCAGTAGCAGATAAGATGCGAAAAAAACTTGTTAACAGTGACTACACAAAGCAAAAACAAAGATATCCTATAAAGGGAAATCGCTACTAACATCAAAAACTATAATACTTGGGAAAGCAGGAAACGCAACCTATTTGTGGATGCGAAACATGAGATAGAGGAGACATAAACCTTACAAATATATTGTTACAAGAAGCCGCTGAAGATCAGAAGGACTGATTAAATAAGGAATAAAGATAGACTTTAATGAGAAAAAATTTCTGATAAAGAACACAACAAATCGAAGAGAGAAAATATTTCGGATTGTATCGAAACATGATCAGTTCATGGAAGCTGAGGCACAGGCAGATCAGATATAGTGGTTCCATAAGATACAGCACGTATGCTGGTATGATGATTGTAGGTAGAAGGCAAGAGCGATAGGTAACTGTATCCAATGAACATATAAGTTCCGAACACATGACGAAGAACAATATTTCTTCGAAAGAGAAAATTTAGCAATGAATGTATGCTTTCCCGGCGTATACAGCTGGTGAAGAGTTCTCGGGCTTCCAGCCAGGTGACGTCGACATCAAACTGCAACGTTTCGACGAGTGACATACTCATCACCTCCTGGGGAAATGCCGAGACTTTGCGGATGCCGGTCCCTTTACACCTGCGGCGTGCCCCCCACCACCTGACCGCGGGAGGTTGGATCCAGAGGAGCCGGTGGGTGGGATGGAGGGGAATGCAGATTCGCCGCTTGTGTCGCCGTCAGAGCAATCCGGTCGCGTCTAGTGAACTGGACGGTTCTTGGTGCGTTCACGGCACATTGCGGCTAATGCTGCATTCCACGCCGCGCTAAGTTTATAAACTTCGTCCCTGTTCACAAGATTGTTGTGGACCCTTATTTCTATCGATTCTTTAATGACGCTGTCCTAATAGCTCCCGACTCGGCACAGCACCCTGGTGATCTCGAAATCAATGGTGTGGTTTTCTTTGATACTATGTTCAGCTATAACAGATTTATCTGTCCGTTTAAGTTGGACGTGACTGATGCGTTCCTCGCACCTTTTAGATATGCAGCGGTGCGTTTGTCCAATATACTGTACAGCACATTCTCAGGCAATGCTATATACGCCAGGTGTGTTGAGTTTGAGTGGGTCTATAGCTGAGCCCAGCAGCTCCTTCGTTTTCGGCGGTGGTCGGAAGACGGTATTTGGGTTCGATTTTCTGAATAGCCTCCCTGTTTTGGCTGACAGGGGCCACAAACATGGCAGAAAGGTGACTTTCTTGTTATCTTCTTCTTCTTCCTCTTCACGAAATTTGTCAGCCTGTCTCCTCTTGAAGGCCCTACCTATCTGAGTTTCACTGTATCCATTTTTCAGAAATACCTCTCTCAGGTGGTGTAATTCGTCTGAGAGGTGGTCAGTACTGACTGGCGTTGCGCCGGATGGTGGCAGCCGGCTGCATGGAGGTACAGGGCTGTGTGCGTCTTCTTTCTATACAGTGAATGGCCCAGCGTGCCATCCGCCTTCTTCCTAATCAGTATGTCCAGAAATGGAATACAGCCATTCTCCTCTACTTCCATCGTGAAGGTGATATTCTCATGTACGCTGTTTAGGTGATCCACTGGTGGGACACTGCAGTCATCACGTGAAAAATTCCGCAGATTTCGTGAGAATACTGAAGAACGTCCGAATACAGAGAGATGACCTACTCGTGAGCTTCGACGTCACCTCCTTGTTCACGAAAGTACCTCTACAAGACTCCTTGGCACGCTTTAATCAGCACTTCGAGCCTGGAACAGTGAAGCGCTTTGAATGTGCACTTACGACTACCCACATCAAGTGCAATGGAGAGCATTATGAACAAATCGATGGAGTAGCCATGGGATCGCAAATTTTTACGTGGAACACTTTGAGGAGGTGGCCCTACAAACTGCTCACCATAAACCCAGGCACTTCTTCCGCTATTTCGACGACACTTTCGTGATTTGGCAGCATGGAAGGCAGGCACTGGAGGAGTTTATGGACCACCTAAAGAGCATACATGAGAATGTCACCTTCACGATGGAAGTAGAGGAGAATGGCTGTATTCCATTCCTGGACATACTGATTAGGAAGAAGGCGGATGGCACGCTGGGCCATTCACTGTATAGAAAGAAGACGCACACAGCCCTGTACCTCCATGCAGCCGGCTGACACCATTCGGCGCAACGCCAGTCAGTAAAAACCACCTTGGTACAATGGGCGCGCGTCATTTGCGACAAAGAAAGCCTCTCAGACGAATGAAATCACCTAAGAGAGGGATTTCGGGAAAGTGCATACAGTTAAACACATATTGGTAGGTCCTCCAAGAGGAGACAGGCTGACAAATTTCTTGAAGAGGAAGAGGAAGAAGAAAGCAATAAAGTCACCTTTCTGCCACATTTGGAGCCCCTGTCAGCCAAATCGTGAGGCTACCGAGAAAATCGAACATAAATACCGTCTTCCGACCACCGCCGAAGACGAAAGAGCTGCTGGGCTCAGCTAAAGATTCACTCAAACTCAACACACCTGGCATATATAGCATTGCCTGCGAATGTGGTGTACAGTGCGTTGGACAAATTCAGCGCTGCATCTCGGAAAGGTGTGAGGAACACATCAGACACGTCCGACTAGGACGGACAGAGAAATCTGCTATAGCTGACCATTGTATCAAAGAAAACCACACCTTTGATTTCAGAACACCAGGGTGCTGTGCCGAGCCAGGAACTATTGGAACAGCTTCGTTCAAGAATCGATAGAAATACGCGTACACGAGAATTATGTGAACTGGGACGAAGCTTATCAACCCAGTGCGGCCTGGAATCCAGCATTAGCCGCAATAAGCCGTGAACGCACGAAGAACCATCCAGCTCGCGAAACGCGACCGGAATGCTCTGACGGAGGCACGAACGGCGCACCCGCTTCCCCCTCCACCCCGCCCGCCGGCTCCACTGGATCCAGCCTCCCGCGGCCAGGTGGTGGGGGGCACGCCGCAGGTATAAAGGGACTGGCACCTGCAGAGTCTCGGCATTTCCCCAGGAGGTGATGAGTATGCCACTCGACTAAACGTCGCTTTTATAAGACACCGCCACCCGGCTGGAAGCCCGAGAACTCTTCACCAAAGTGTAACTAGTTTTTTTAAAATAAGTATCCTGTGCGTTAAGTAAAGCAATAACACCGAGAAACAATTAGCTGGATGCAGGAAACAGAATTGATAGTTTTGTCGATGAATAATGTAAGAGGAGCGACTTTGATGTAGGGGAGAAGATAGGGAGCAGGACTAGAAGATTTACATGTGGAAGATCTTGGTAGGCCACCAATATAGTTCTAGAGAGCTGCCATAGGTGGGAATATGAAATTATGAGATGTAATAAATGCACGAAGAATCAACTCAGCCGAGAAGATTGACTTGCACTCCAGACTCGAGTGAGGACAGGAGAAGAACAGTGTACTAAAAGTTAAAAGTTTTTGCAGTGAAGTAAGATCAGAAGAAAAATTTTCGTGCTGATATATTAAGTTTAGCAGAGGCGTTAATAACGTGTAAATACAAGGTGTTCGAAAATTACCGTTGCAGACTAATAAGACTTGTAGAGGGGTGTGAGTACATAATACTTTGAAAAAGAACCCATGTTCAAAAAACATACTGGTTCGATTGTATGACGGTTTCAAATCAGATGTTTAACTCATCCACCTCTGTTCCAGGTATTGAACAGTACAGTTACTAGGTAACAATTCAGAAGGAATGTTTGTTTTAACACGTAAATTTTATATATCTGTATTACTGCAAAACAAATCTGAACACAGCATATTTGAAAACTGGTTTTGCAGGGCAGAGCTGATCATGTTGTGGAAAAGGGCCCAAATCAGTTGCTGCTAGTTGCACAAACATGTAAACTTTATTTGCTAGAAACAATCACACATGCCCTTAAAGAATTCAGAGCAACACACTGAAGGCCATATAACAAGAACTCTAGTAAGCAAATTTTAAAGGGCTTTAGACAAAGGACCTTTCAAATTTTAATTTCAGAAGGCTGAAGGCCTAATGTTAAAATATTTTACGTAAGGTCCGGCTGAAGACAATATACTGAACATAGAACAACTCAAGGCTTAAGGCCTGGATAACAAATTAAGGTAGAGAGGAAAATTTTGAAATTTCAAATGATTTTCTTTAATGGCTGAAGGCCGTATCTTAAAATACTTCACATCAAGTTCGGCTGAAGGCCATATACTGAACATAGAACAACTCAAGTCTTATGTCTTATGGCCTGGATAATAAACTAAGGTAGAGAGAAAATTCTTAAATGACTTTTTTTTTTTTTTTTTTTACTTCAGACGGATGAAGGCCATATCTTAAAATATTAAAAAAAAATGGTTCAAATGGCTCTCAGCACTATGGGACTTAACATCTGTGGTCATCAGTCCCCTAGAACTTAGAACTACTTAAACCTAATTAACCTAAGGACATCACACACATCCATGCCCGAGGCAGGATTCGAACCTGCGACCGTAGCTAAAATATTTCGCATAAGGTTCGGTTGAAGGCCACATACTGAACATTAAACCAAACTAAATTAAAACATGACTGAAGGCACCGCACAGTAGTTCAGACAAAAGAAAATCACAATCCCAAACAACAGGACAGTGGTGCTCAGAAGTGTTCCAAGGGTCGCTTTGGGGAGGAAACTCTAACTACTGGTTAGGTGAGACAGGCAGTCAAGCGTTAACACTAAATAATCGGTTGGCAGCACGACCTAGGGACGGTTGAAGAACCAACCAACAACCTAATCAACTCCCTTCCACCCAACCACAACCACCACTCAAAGAAAAAAAAGAGAAAACAACATGAAGCTGTCGAATTACACAGCGTGCCAGACAGCATCAACATGCTCAGGGAAAAAACACTGCTGGAAAACAACGCTAACGACGAGGACAGGTAACCAGAACGTTAACGGCCACAAGGCAGAAAATACTGCTGGTGCACTTCGCTAATAAGCTACAGTCATTTCTATAGTTAAACACCATACAGAAAGACGGCTGCTAAATTTGCCGACTCCAGCACAACATACGTTGCTGCTTGTGGGAACTGCCCAGGGAGCAACAACCGGCAATGAACGAAGAGATGTCACAGCAGTTGAGGTTTCGTAACAGGTTAACTGTTTACTCAACTCCAGTCTCCAGGTTCGGTGGGCGACGAACCTTGCAGCTCCCGCAGCTAGTGCCTCACAACTCCGACTGCGCGTGCACGCTGCCACTGGCCCCGACTTGACGACACGCCTTGGAGACTTCCTCGCTGCTCTGTCGCAACCGGCCGACTACTCACACACACGGAAAATATAGTGGTCATACCAAAGATGGTACAGTAGTACTAGTATCGATAACGCTGCTACTGCCACTGACGGAGGTAAGTGAGCAACTCTTTAACGTAGTAAATGAGGGAGTAATAAGGCGCCACTCGATGGTGAGGATATGTCAAAAAGAAAAAACACGGCGTCAGCGCAAGCTGGCCACGTCTCAGTTGTACATACAAAACAGTACTGATGCATTACAAAAGCGGCTCGAAGTGGTGACCACTAACGGTTTTACAGATATAGTACCTACGAAGTATGTTCTGGTTCACACTCTCCATGCCATGGAGTGTCTCTTCAGTTTCTAGTGTAGTAGCCAGAACCAATGCTAGCAGAACTTCCTCTGTCTCTATAGGAGTATCGTATGTTAAACTTGGCATACGACGTTATGTGATATCAGGTGACTTGACACGGTACACGTCATCCTGTCAATTTTATTGCATACCAGGACAAGCAACTATGAGACTTTCTTCTTTCCCTCAGCAGATGTAGATGAGCTACACGTCCGAACTGAAACAGTCAAACGGAAACGGTCCGCTTGCGGACGCGGTTTGCTATTCCGTTTGTTATGTACTCACTCCCCTCTACACGTCAAGTCCTACGAACGTGTAACTGGGATTTCTGAACACCCTATATCAGTAAACAGTGTGTGTATAATGATGTCACGGTGGGTGGTCTGAGAAAAAAAATAGAGGTGACAGTCACTTGTTCTGTGGCCCAGATCATGGACAGCGTTAAGAACTAGACTTGCCTGCCTGCCAGTCGCGGTAGTGTAAATAGGCCGTTAGAGTTTAAATGGTTCTACATAGTTCAAGGGGACTTCCAACAGTGAATAGTGGATCTACAGACTGATCTACTCGTAAAAGACTTTGTTTCTCTTCAGACATAGTAAGTACGTCTAAGCCATGAAAGTTGTTTACATTCCTCAATACCGCTCGTGACAACATATGTGCAGTTGTAACCTCCCCCTTAGTAGTCGGCCTATCTTGCTTGCGATATAAAATATGACCGTGGATCGCGTGTGTACCTGCTGGAATTTTTTTTTAATGGATAAGGCTATCTTTCCCGAAGAAGTAATACCGATAAGTAGGAGGAAAGTGTACAACCGATCTTTCTGATAGAAAAGACTACTAAAAATAAAATAAAAATAATTAAACCGAACAGGGCTGCAAATTGGAAAAATGAAAGTTATTTTGTGCATTCACTCACGAACAACACTGGACAGAAAAGGGGTACCACTGATCATGAATCCAAAAGTTACACTAATGAACGAAATGGAAATAATTACGGTCGCCAGCCCACTAGGGTGATCTACATCCAAAATGCTGTACAAGACGATGAGAAAGAAAAACATGGAAACTGGAGGCTGTCACGTTTTTTGAAACTAGTTTTAAGTGAGTATGTAATGATAAAGAAACCTGAGAAGTCACTCTTAAGTTAAGTTTGTCATTAAATTTTGAAAAAGGCAATCGAGTAATGATTCGAAAATATCCACTTAAACTGTGTGTTAGTACTAGACTTCGTTACGTGAACAATGACTTTCAGAGACCTGAACATAACGTCATCAAAGAAATTTAGAGAAGGCAATCACTTTTGGCTTTGCAGTTACTTAATTTTCAAATTGGATTTCATATTATTGTCTAAACAACTGAGCTTTTTTTACTGACTTGAACAGAATTAAATACTAGAATACGTACCAGACCGAACAGCCATGTGCTCCAAGCTATATGTACAATAAATAAAACTTCCGCACTCTTAATTTGTGCATTTTCTTTAGATTTGGATTTCTCAAGTGATAGATTCTCAAACTTCGGTTATCTCATAAGGAAAAAAGGGAACAAGGACGCTGCTTGGTAACAATGTCTAGGGGCAATGAAGACACAATCGCCCTGAATTTAACTGATTATTATTTTAAAAAAAGTTCATTAATCAAATCACGTTCAGTTGTGCTGCTGGGTTAGCCGTTAATACTTTCTACCAATGAACAGTCTTACTTCAGTCTTGTGCGTGCGACGAAACTCGGAGCCGACGACGAATCGGTGATGCTGGAACTGCTGCTGTTCTTGAAGACGGTAGCATCTTGTGGTGCCACGGCTAATTACAGGAACAGGCAATCGTAATTAATACGTCCTCTTCCGCCCATCCACTGTCCTTCCTCCTGCTACTAGTCATCTGGCCGCCGAAATGGTACTCTCTACTGCGAGAGCGTTAACGCCACACTATCGCACACTACAAGCGCTGGAACCCGTCTCTCGCTCTCTCCGCGCGCTCTATGCAACAATCCCCTACCCAAAGATTTTACAACGCACAAGCACCGCTATTATCGTTGCTAGTCGATGCAAATAACAATTTCTTTAACTTTTTTCCAGAGCCTATAAATTTCACAGTAAAACACAGATAAATACAATGAAACGTCAACAGACTTCTGCCTAAATGTACACATATAGTGAAGCTGTGTCCTTACTTATTAAAAGAAAGCATTTAAATTACACATATTTACTTACAAACAAAACAAAGTTATACAGAGTGAAAAGTATTTAAACCGACTGACTCGAAGAGGTTGTAGGGGACATCAAAACAAATATTTTTTCCTAATGTCATTTTTACCTATGAGGATTATTTAAATCGGTGGAGACCGTATTACGCTCTTCAGTTGTTAGAGGCCGTATTAAGATCTTCAGTTATAGGCGCTCTTCAGTTGTAGGCAACTGCTATCCACCAGTGTAGTAGTTCAGTGTCTCGGTTTAGTAATGGAGCGATACACCTGGAATGAATACACTGATATGGTTAGTGCGTACTACATAGCGCACCACAACGGACGAGCTGCACAGCGGGATTATCAACAACAATATCCTAATCGTCGTATCCCGCATCATACGACCTTTGCTGCTGTGTACCAACGTCTGCGTGAGACCGGGTCATTTAGCAGATTACCTGAACAGGGACGCCGTCACACGGTAAGTACGCTGCAATTTGAGAAAGCTGTCTTGCAGTATGTGGAGCGGGATCCCTCAATCACCACTCGCGCAACTGCACGTATCGTGGGGATGAATTAGACGAATGTAAGAAGAGTCCTTCGAGAGCAATTGTTACGTCCATTTCACTTACAGCGTGTCCACAACCTGGTACCAGTTGATTATCCACCCAGAGGATTGCCAGAATTGCTGTAAGACGTCCCGCTCCCTACAAGACAAAGCATGTGGTTCCAACATGACGGGGCGCCGGCACATTTCAGTCGTCTTGTGCGTCGATTCCTGGACCGACGGTTCCCAGCAACATGGATTGGCAGAGGTGGATCTGTACCATGGCCTGCTCGACCCGCAGATATGTTCCGTCTGGACTTTTTTGTGTGGAGAGGTATGTGCAACCTTGTTTACGCTACTCCTGTTGCATCAGAAGAGGATCTGGTTGCCCGGATAGTAGCAGCAGCAGGAATAAATCATGATACACCCGTGTGAGACAGAACATGTTCCGACGGTGTAACCTTTGTTTACGTGTCAATGGAGACATTTTCGAAAATCTACTGCAATTGAAATTGGGTTGTGTTAATGTGTTGTCTCTTGGTCATAAAAAATGGAAAAGTGTTTCTTGGTTTAATTAATTTGCCGCCAGAGAAATCTCCCTCCACCGGTTTAAATACTCCTCATAGCAAAAAATGGCATTAGGGAAAAATATTTGTTTTGATGTCATGTCCCCTATAACCTGCCAGAGTTTGTCGGCATAAATACTTTTCACCCTGTATATCGGTAGTAGGTACCATGTCCTGTAGTTTCGGTGTTACACAGTACGATTTGGCTTATGAAACCATATATTGCTTTAACTTTATTATTGGAATTATCTTATGATAAGTGGTATGTACTGAATCTGAGCTGTACTCCCTCCACAGCCTACCTTTCTCATCGTATCTCGACATACTACAGCTGTGGCAAGAACAGACTGAGTTATCAGGAAGGTTCCCGTGAAAAGGTAAGATAGTACGATACAGGAAGGCAGACTGACGCCTGACGGCTGTCGGGTTCGGTCCTGAGCCCGATATCTGGCACCAGCAGGAAGGTTAAGCGAGCAGAAGTTTTGTGAGATTAGTTTTGAAACAACAAAACTTTGTTGACGAAAATTTCTTTTAACTGTCTATTAGGGCGCGGAATACCCGAGGACGCGCCTTCGATTTGGAAGTTTTTTCTAGCGTGCCGCAAAAATCAGACTGTGGCCGGTGTAAATCAGCGTGAAGCGTATTGTGAGCCAAGGATAGCGCCTACACGATAGACCTGCCCGCGACTCGTAACGCACAGGAAGAGCCGAGGTGTGGGAGCGTGCGGCGGAAGCGCCGGTGTGGAGGGGAGGGCGAGCGCGCTGCCGGAGAGAGCCGAAGCCGGCGCTCGGGCGGCGTCGGGCTGGCGGCGCGGCGGCGGCTGCGGCGGGAGGCCGGCCACGCAGTCCGCGCCGCGACACAGCGCCGCCGCCGCCGACGCCGCTACCCGCATAGCCGTAGCCGGCGCTCCGCCTAACAGACACGCTCCCGGCGCCTCTGGCCCTGGTCTGGCTGACACGCGGGCCGCTGGCAGCACGGCTGACAGCTGAAGGCGGCTCACACTTGCCGCTGCTGCGGGCAGCCTCCTAACCGGCCGTGCCACTGGGGAACGGTGAGTGCCGTATCGTGCGCACAGTTTACAAATACACGCCAATATCAGTATTGCGAATCCTAGAGTGCAAATAGTAGCGGCACTCGTTCTACTTTAAATTAATGTATAAAACGAAGGTATAGATGTTAGTCAGAATGTGATACACTTTAGTTTGGTGACGATAAACACGACAGTTTTCTAGATGAATATCTTAATTTATTACAAAGTATCACTCACTTGATCATAAATTTGATCCATATTCCTCTCTGTCCCACGGATACACATTCATATTTTTCTGATCACTGACAGGTTTTTGAGCCTATTGTCATTTCGAAATTCTTTCACTCAAAGGTTAACCATTAACTGTCTAGACAGTTCTCTCAAGACGGTAGACCACGGCTAGCCACATTTTGTCTGCTCTGATTCGTTAATATTATAAATAATCACAATGATTTACCGAATTAGAAGAACGTACTAGACTAGGAACACTAAGAACAGCAGGAAGTCAAGAACTAAAGTGAACTGGAGACTTTTTTACTCTTAGTAGCTACAGTTATTAATATGATAATAATATTTCAAATGAATTAAAGAATTAATAATGAAGTCATAACAATAGATGTAATTTCAACTTACAAAATCCAATATGAAGGCAAAAGGAATTAAAACATGATCGTGAACTTTTGTAAAATTTGCAGCTTTCTGTTGTCTTGTTGCTATGCCTGTACCTGCGGCCTCCCTGATTGTATGAAACGCTACCTCACGTCCCAGATGAACTGTCGATCCTCATTTTCTGTAGCGAGTTTTGGTCATTTAAACGTGATTTTACATTCATTATGCATAGTACTTTCTGTCAACCTGAGAAGTAATGGGAATAAATTATTTCAAATAAAATAAAGTTTACCTTCCGAGATGTATCATACATGCAAGAAACTTCCGCTTAATGTATCACTACTTTCGTGTCGCTACTGTTCAATATACATTTGGGTGATACTGGAAGTATCAGTTACGTTTTAAGTGCCTTACGGTACTCGAGAAAACGACGGCTGACGTTCTGAATTGTTCTCACATACTGTTGCGCTTATCTGTATGTAAGCTTCACAGTAAAAGGCTTTCATAATTCAAACTTGACAGTTGCGTTCTAGTATACGGACGATTTCGTAAATGATATACTGCATCACCGGAATATTACTGTCATTATCGGTAAAATAACATTAAAAAACACATGTTTATTCTGGTAAGTTTGTTGTCATCGTACATAAGTAACACTTCTATGCGACTTTATATTTCTGTGATGAACCCAGATTTGTAGAGGACTTACGTCTCTGCATGTTGGTGTAATACACTGAGTAATTACAGTGGATTGGTCTTACTTTTTGATTACCCTCTGTCCGTTAGTATAAATACGTTGTGGACGCATTTGTCAAACCCTTTTTAAATTAAGTGCAAATTGCTCCTCACCATGTTGCACACTTTTAGTATATATATATATATATATATATATATATATATATATATATATATATATATATATGTGTGTGTGTGTGTGTGTGTGTGTGTGTGTGTGCGTGTTGAATATTTAGTTACATTTGTAAGAATCTGATCATTATTATTATGAACAAAATTGCAAGCAATCATTTGTATGATGTCATCTTCAGGAAAGATTTGACGAACATCCACCTGAAATGAAAACTACACTTCGGATGAGGTCTTCACTTTCCGTGTACAAAACATACAAAGTTTTAGGTGTAAAGGAGTATCTTATTATGGATATCCTAGCAACTATAAATTCAACTGAGCATCTATGCAGTTCAAGTCAGAGAATTTCGTCGAAGATTTCTAAATATCATCTGAGACATGCTTGGTATGCTTAGATGATGGAGGTATGTGGGTTGTGCAATTGAGATGCGTGTGACAACAAAATATAATTGCACGGCGTTCAACTAGAAATTGATGTTACAGTTTCTTCCAGTAAATGTTCTGAACGTTACTTTTATTTTCTTAACGATATTAACTTTTCATTTACACCAGCAGCTTTAGTGCACGATTATATAGAAACGCCATATGGAAGATTCACTATTGAACCATACTTTACACTTCGACGTATAGTTTAAAATGAAAACAGTATCTCTGAACATGTTAAAAGATAATATAGACAGTGGATGTGATTGTTGCTTTGCTGCTACTAAGTTGGAAAGTCAAACTGGAAAACGTTGAACGTAAATAATGTAATTTCATCCTGCTGGAGTAAAAATATCCAAATAAGATGAGTTCCCCATGAAGCTCGGCTGCTATCGAACATACATCTCATCAAGTTCACCCATATAGCAAACATACTTCAAATAAAATTTTTATGGCGTACAGTAGTGTAGTAAACTTAAATATGCTGGAAATCAACAAGTGAATTCATCCTAATTTTGTATAAAATTCTAGTCACAGCTAATGACATTTCGAGAGTTCTTCGATGGCTTTGTACGCTGTTTCAGACATATTTTACGATGGATTTAGTTTTCAGGTTTTACTTCATAAACGTAACGTGGAATAACAAGGAGAAGATTCCAAAGTAGCACAACAATATCACATTCCGTCAGACACACACATCGCATACACACGAATTTAAATTTATTGTTGGAAATATGATCTACGTTCTCCTTTGGAACAATGCTCCACAGCTTCCAGGGATTAAATTAAAATATTACCGACGACTGTTTGCGAAGGTTCTGCTTGGTTATTAGACGAATGCCGGAACTGAAAATCTTCTCCAAAATCTTCCAAACGGGGATTCTCTCCGCCTAATTGCTAGCCTACTGAAACATTTAACTAAAAAAATAAAGTTCTATAACAGCCTGTCCTTGAAGTTCCTCTTTCAACAGTTGTGAAACAGCATTCAATGTATTTCGAAAACTATTGAAATGTCATTAGCTTCTGCAGAAGTTTTGAAGGAACTAAGAGCATTGGTTTTCACCAGTTAAATAGTACATAATCTACCATAACAAGAAATGAAGCTTGACAACTAAAAATTTCTGACATCTTACAGGTACAACACGTACATCTGATTCGATGTAATTGAAATGAACGACGGAAGTGTCAGCTTGTTAACCCTTAAGTAAACAAGGAAGAAATCGAACACACCAGAAGCAAGCGTCTACAGATCATTTTCTTGAATCCCAAGAAATGGTATAGCTACTCAGTTGAGCAATATAACAGTGGAACTATTTCTGTGAAACCAGGAATACAAACTTAAGAAAACTCCTATGTTTTTTAAAAAATTTCTGATTTGAGAAACGCTGTTGGAGTCGTGCACATTGTATCAAGTGATACCACTGAAATACGTCAATATTTTAATAAACCACACACTTTTCATCATTAGTTGATGATATGATGGATAAACATCGTCTAGAACTAACGAGAAATTGGTTTGTCACGGTATGAAATGAGCTTGGGCAGTTCCAACCGACGTAATTGCGAGTACCTCAGCGGGAAGAAAAATCCTTTAAAAACTACCCACTAATTTCTTTTCAAGCAATAAATGTCAGTTCCGTGCATGAAGTTGTTATCTTTGTACGACCGTAAATGACTAACTCTAAAAATTTGCTAGTCCAGGATGAAAATCTGTTTCTAGATGTCCTTCTGCAGATATACGTTCGGGCGTCAGTACGAATACAGTTGGTGGCGAGGTATCATAACTAAATTTTAGAATTCTGTTTCGTACGTTAGGAAGATTAAATAACCCGTTTCCAATCTCTCTATTGACTTTTGGAACGAAACAAAATAATGCAAGCGTATCAATACTAACAACATACGGATGGAGAAAAATAACGTTACTGGGTTCCCTTTCTCAAAGAAAAGCAGGTAAAAATTTTCCTGACAATCATAAGTCTAAAATGTACCGCTGCAGGGTAGGGTGATAAAAAGAAAACAGCAATTTGGCGACGAACACATGGAACAGTGTGCACTGAAACTAGTCTCAGATGGTACCTGTTGTGCTAAAAAGCGTCAATTGCTGATTAAATTAGTTACACGTAAAAATTCCAGCTCAACAGTGAAAACTGAGGAAAACTTAAATTCTTGTCAGTGGGTAGTTGCCTTAGAAGAGAATTTTCTGTGATTTTTACTGTATAAGCCTTGGCTACTAGATCCACTACAGTAAGAGTACAGTAAATCAATTAATTTGTTAAGACAATAAGTTGTATTGCAAAAATAGTGCTGCATAGAGATATACGACACATAGGTTTATTATAATTAATGGAGTAAACGCATTCATTTGATATTCCACGATACTAGAAGCAAAAATTTTTGTGAACGTTGGCTCTAAAATGCATAACTTAAGAACTATGAACACTTCTTCATTTTCGATACCGTGAAACAAAATCTTTTCTAATATATCCTCTCTGTTTTCCACATTTTGTGAAGAAGGAGAATGGACGAAAACAAGAAAAAACGGTCTAGTGATCGAGGCCTCTGAAATGCATACCGTAACAGGCGTGGGTGGACACTTGTCCAGTAGAACAGATATGTCTTACAGTAGTGAAGATGAAGAAGTGCTAATAGCTCTTAAAGCATACATTTTAAATCTCGTGTATACTACGCTTCTTTGCTTCTAGTGTCATGTACTTTCAATTGCATGTGCTTACGCCATTAATTATGACGAATCCTGTGCGTTACTATAACGGCAACCAGTGTATCAAATCTACACATACTCGTTCCAAGGGAGTTACCAGTGATCAATAATTATAGAAAATATGCTCATTTTCCTGTTTTTTCCCAGCTGGTTCTTATTTCAAAATTATCGATTACGGCAAATGTCACCCATCTTCAGATTATTTGTCTTAGTTACAGATTAGCCCGTCGTAATGGAAATATAAGTCCATTGTCATACATTTATGACAGTCAACAGATTGTTGAACATATAGTTCTTTTACAGGAAGTTACTCTGTGACTACGACACATGATCTGAAGATGGGCGCAGCGACCAGTAGGCAGAAAAATAAGAGTCTTTTGGCATCCGGTATTGCAAGGTAGTTAATCATTCAACTACTGATCGGGCCCAGTGTTGTAAAATATCGATGGTCAGGCGAAAATAAGTGTACCTTATTTGGCAAAGCCTCTTGCCTCTTTGCTGTTGTACAGAGAACATGAATGCATTAAAAGTAATTCCATTCCGTTCTGGCCGGCTGGTTCAGCAACTGTTTAGAAGTATTCCAAATTGAAAAACGGTCTGGGTTGTAAAGTTATTTAATTTTAATAATACGTTTCGCCCTTCGGGGCATCGCCTGACTGTGCCAAATTAAGCTGATAAAAAACCCATCCGTCACAGAGTCATAATGAGAGGTGGCAAACACCGCCATAGGAGCACAGCATAGGACTACGCTTACAAAAATGTAAACGCGGTATCAACTCTGCTCAGCCGACAACTTGTTTACACTTTCGCTAACGTTGGCCTATGCTTTGCTCCTATGGCGTGCTTTAAGTCAACCCCTCATACTTTACGACTGTGACGGATGGGATTTATGTCTAGGTACTTTCGTAAAATCTGATAACGCCCGAAAGGGGCGAAAAGCTTTATCGAAATTAAATAATTTTGTAGCCCAGACTGTTTTCATATTTGAAATATCAATTAACAGTTGTTGCAAGAAATATAGTCAATCTGTAGGGCAATGGGTAAAACATACCAAAAATTTAACTTTCTTAAATAACATTGTTTATAGCAAACGATCGAAACGTCCCTGCACCCACGTAACAACTTTGGTATCAATGTTTCTTTGAAAACATTATTGGATAAAACAGCGAGCCTGTTAGTTAATTTGAAATATTAATCGGTATTCATAGCAAATTTTTATTCAAAATTAAAATCACTTGTGAGTGGTAACCGGTGTTTATCACATCTAGATCATCACCAGGTGATAAGCAGAGACTGCAAGCAGAGTGCTGACGAATGTCGGAAGGTTCTCATCTTTCCTTATCACCTCCTAATGAGTCAAGGTCAGATGATCTAGATATAATCCAATACGGTTATCATTGACAAGGATTTAATTTTTAATAAAATGTGGAACCAAGACTAATTGCTATTTCAATGTTGATATCATTGGAAAAATGACTGACGCACCCTCCCAAAAATTCCTGTTGTTGCGAATGATTGCTGTGGTGTCAAACACATTAGCTTCCGCTCACTCGTTGCTTTTGGTCTGGCCTTACATAGCCGTAAGTCCGCAGCGTCAGTTCGACATCCCCTCTCGTACTTTCTTGTTATCAGGGTGCTTTTCTCTACAACGTAGAATTTTGTGCGATCTAAAGTGCACCTGAAGACGAATTAAAGTCTACGACAATGTTGACTGGAATAATCTCTTTCAAATTCTAAAGTTGGCAGGGGTAAAATACAGGGAGCGAAAGGCTATATACAATTTGTACAGAAACCAGATGGCAGTTATAAGAGTCGAGGGGCATGAAAGGGAAGCAGTGGTTGGGAAGGGAGTGAGACAGGGTTGTAGCCTGTCCCCGATGTTATTCAATCTGTGTATTGAGCAAGCAGTAAAGGAAACTAAAGAAAAATTTAGAGTAGGTATTAAAATCCAGGGGGAAGAAATAAAAACTTTGAGGCTCGACGATGACATTTTAATTCTGTCAGAGACAGCAAACGACTTGGAAGAGCAGTTGAACCGAATGGACAGTATCTTGAAAGGAGGGTATAAGATGAACATCAACAAAAGCAAAACGAGGATAATGGAATGTAGTCGAATTAAGTCGGGTGATGCTGAGGGAATTAGATTAGGAAGTGAGACACTTAAAGTAGTAAAGGAGTTTTGCTATTTGGGGAGCAAAATAACTGATGATTGTCGAAGTAGAAAGGATATAAAATGTAGACTGGCAATGGCAAGGAAAGCGTTTCTGAAGAAGAGAAATTTGTTAACATCCAGTATAGATTTAAGTGTCAGGAAGTCGTTTCTGAAAGTATTTGTATGGAGTGTAGCCATGTATGGAAGTGAAACATGGACGATAAATAGTTTGGATAAGAAGAGAATAGAAGATTTTGAAATGTGGTGCTACAGCAGAATGCTGAAGATTAGATGGGTAGATCACGTAACTAATGAGGAGGTACTGGATAGAATTGGGGAGAAGAGGAGTTTGTGGCACAACTTGACAAGAAGAAGGGATCGGTTGGTAGGACATGTTCTGAGGCATCAAGGGATCACAAGTTTAGCATTGGAGGGCAGCGTGGAGGATTAAAATCGTAGAGGGAGACCAAGAGATGAATACACTAAGCAGATTCAGAAGGATGTAGGTTGCAGTAAGTACTGGGAGATGAAGAAGCTTGCACAGGATAGAGTAGCATGGAGAGCTGCAACAAACCAGTCTCAGGACTGAAGGCAACAACAACAATAACAACAATGTTTGAGATGCGGTGATATACAATTTTTTACTAGTTGCAGTACAGCTTCCATGTAGTATTACATGTGTACGCGCGAGCGCCGCAATGTGCTTGGTGTGGTTTCAACCTTGTAGCGGCATCTTCAGGCGCCTGTCGGTCCTTGCGCTGTGCAGCGCATGCGCCCTGCGGAGCCGCGGGCGGCCGCCCTCTCGCTAATGAAGATGCTTATCTGCCACAGCTGTGGTGGCTCCACCGACCGCGCCGCACTCTCTCTTTGCCGAAGCTGTGTGCCGCTCCGTCCTCTTAAAGGGTATGCCCGCTTTATCTCGGCTGTTGATCTCTCCTTCTATACAAGGTTCACCGGGTTTGCATTTAATTCTCGCTCAAAGTTTATGAAAGGCTTTAGAATAATAAGTAATCTTCCAGATGCCTTCAGAACGGACGCAGGTCGACGTCCGCTCATTTATCCGACTCTTCAATGAAGCACAGAATCGAAAGGTTTATTCTCGAAAATCAGTTTTAATTAATATTTTTGAAAGAATTAAATGCAAACATTTATTAATTGGCACTAAACATTTACTATTGGTATCGAAGTATCTGTGTCCACTGGAAATGTTTGTGATGCGTAATTTCAGCTACACGTGCAATGAAAGGAGGTAGAAAAGGAATTAATTCATCGTGAAGCTCAATAACCCAATTAATGGCTGTGCTACACAGTAAGCGAATATGATATTATTCCGATCTGATCTCTGCCTTTCCATGTAGTTTCGGATTGCCCAGATATCAACAAGAGAAATCGGTGGTGTTACCTCAGCCATGGCCGATTATAGTAATAAGATTTCTTCGAAAATCTCCTCTAACAAATTCTTATGATTGATTTCTTTTTAAATCTTAATATGCCACAATTTCTGTATTTACTAAAGCTAATAGTTTCAGTCAAACAACAGACCACTCTTACGCACTAAGAACAGAGGTAATTGTATATTATGCGTCCAAACAAGATCATTAGTGTCTTATACACATTAACTACATCAAAATTTTAAAATGGAGGAAAAAGAACTGAATTGATAGGTTTATAATTGTGGTGTAATTACTGTATAACTGTTATATAAATGCAAATAAAAATAATTTTACGTCTCAGTAATTAATGCATTTTCTAATACCTGACGATCGGTATTTTGTTTGACCGAGATTTGAAGGTTTTATAGTGAAATGACGTACAGCAATTCTGTCAAATAATAATTTTTCAAAAATTTTACAAGCGGAAAATCATCACTACCTCAAAATAATTCAGTTTCTGAGAATTTTAGATCAATACCTGTTCTGCAACGTGTAGTGGCGAAAGATATTTTGAACTGTGGGATATTACATATTATAAGAACTCTGTGGAAGTAATTGCTTTCAGCCATCAGCCATTATAAGTAAACCTTGCCCAGACTTCGGCTGAACATTTGCAGCTTTATTTTTCAACCTGTTTCACTTATTACAAGCACCGTCACTGGAGGACTAGAAGTAAAATGAATTGAAAATTATGTGTAGTACACACAGACAAATGAAAAATATAGGTATTGCATATATGAAGAGAAAATCACTTATTGTAGTTACAAAGCTGTACAGTGAAAAATCAGGTCGACATTAACATCAAAGAGCGTGCAATCATATGTTCTAAATATATGTCATGATGAAGTGCATACAAACAATAAAACTGACTTCAGTGCGATTCATATAGGGAGTGGAATCAGTAGAGAACAACAAACCGGTACATATTGTCATTATAGCTATACGTTAATGACTACGTCCCAATTCACTGTCTCTGCCTGGCTGTACTGTTAAGGTTTATTTATTAAAAAGAAACTCTTCATTTCATTATCTTTCGCTGTTAGATAATTTCGCCCCCTTCGTCAGTTTCAAGTTACCTCTTAGAGAAAGAAATGACGGAAGTTAACAGCAACTTCAGGAATAGAAAAATAAAGTCAGAAATACACATAAACCTTTTTTACATACCGCCTTCGCAGAGAAAAACTAAAACCACTTACTTCATTTTCCGCTCATTAGTATGAAGGAATCTCCGTCTAGTGGTACCTCTAATAAGGGTTGCTTATGAATGCGGTGGAAATTAATGATAACGGGCGCAACATGTGTATACATCAATAGTTAGCCCAGTTCACACAGAAACCGTAATAACACGAATTAATTCGTGTGTCACCATCAAATGACGTTACAACTTACTTTATAATTTTTTTCTGTGAGTGAGCTGTGTAAAAAGTTTTTATGTATTGGAGTGGTGCACAAGTTCGTAGCGTTGTCTCATAAATTTAATAAACACAGTACATGCACATAACAGAGAATTTAGTCATCAGTAATGTATTCACCTTCACTATTTATAACAGTCTGCCAACGCTCGAGTAGCTGTTCGATTCCGCAACTTCAGAAATCACGTAATTTTGAGACAAAGAACGCGACGATCCCTGTTCGGAGCTATTCCCATCCCGAAAAGAAGTTCCTTGAACATTGTTCGATAAAGAGCGGAAAAGGTGAAAATCTGAGGGTACAAAATCAGTGAATAAGGTGGGTACGCAATGACTTCCCAGCCCTATTTCTGTATAGTGTGTTTTGTCAGTGTAGCAGAGTGCGGGTAGCATCACTTTACGCAGTCTTCCTGGTCGTTGTGCTTGTACTGCGTCTGCAGGATGTCTCAGTTGTTGACAATAAGTGTCAGCAGTGACGGTTAAACCTCGGGGAAGGAATTCGAAGTACTGTCGCTGTTCCGCCAGATGGATAACAGTATCTTTTGTGGATACACGCGGGTCGGAATTGCTGCTATGTTTGGGCTCAACCATTCCTTTCTTTTCCTTGTGTTAGAACAAAGACACCATTTCTCGACACCAGTAACCGTACAGGGTAAGGATGGTCGGCATCGTTCAAGAGCCAATTGACGACGAGCTGTCAGAGAGGCAGAGCTGTCCTCTAATTATTGTGATTTTGGCTTAGAGCATTCCGTACTCACACATCCGACTTTTTAACCCTCCAACTACATCAGATGTCGCACGATGGGTAGAATGGTGAAAGTTATCTGCAAGTCGTGTAGTACACAGGTGTGCATCATTCATCCAACACCGAAAGTCTTCCAAAACGAGGAAAGTCGCTAATGTCAAAACGATCCTTCTTAAAACGAGAAAACCATTTTCCTGTCGTTCTCTGTCCAGTGGCATATACCCACACACGTCGCAAATGTTTCTGCTGTCACCAATCAGCAGAACTCAAATAGAAGAATATATGGGAAACGTTCCGATTTCTCCACTTGGCACCTGAACTCTTTCTTCGGAGAAGAGGTGACGTCGCGCCACTGCATGGGCTACCGTTTTGTTTCCGGGTCTAAGTGATGAACCTCGTTCCATCGCCTCTGACGATGGAAATGCCGAGTGGCTAGGGCCTCCCGTGGGGTAGAGCGTTCGCCTGGTGCAAGTGTTTAGAGTTGACGCCACTTCGGCGACTTGCATGTCGATGTGGATGACATGATGATGATAAGGACAACACAGCACCCAGTCCCTGAGCGGAGAAAATCTCCGACCCAGCCGGGAATCTAAGCCGAGCCGTTAGGTATGACATTCCGTCGCGCTGACCACTCAGCTACCAGAGGCGGACTGCCTCAGACGATGTTCGACAATAACCACGATCAGCCTCGGACCACGCTAACAATCGCACATGTGTTCCTTCATTGCTCTTTAAGAGGAACTGACCAGATACACGCCTTTGAGTATGCCAGCTGGTGGACGAGTGTATTACCACTACCAACAGAGACGTCCATTTGTACGGAGAGGCGATTGATTGTGATCCGTATCTTCCAGGAATCACAGCTCTTTGCGGCTACACGGTACACGGGGTATCGAACAGGTCTGGGCGACCATATTGCGACGATAACGGACGCCTCGCACAACGACTCATCGTGCTTTTGTTCACTGAAGGTCTCTGCAGACATTCAGCAAACGCCTGTAAATATCTGCAATGTTCTGGTTTTCCGCTAATGGAAGCTCAATGACAGCTGTCTGCTTGGTACGCATCTCAGAGACGGCATATTGAAAGCTACCTATAGCGCCGTCACCTATCGGAAATTCTTGGACCTTTAAGGGACGAACCGCGTGTACTCTACGATGTCTCAAAATAAATTTCGACTTTCTTCAGCGGAAACGGGCCGAGGAAAAGAATGTCTTGCATTACTTATTGAGGGCCCCTCGTATTTCTTCGCTCGAGTAGTGGTCACCACTAAAATGAGAGACATTACCTTAATAAATGAATAGGTGAGGCAGTCTCAGGTTGTAAAATTTTCCCCGACATATCAGACGCTGAAGACCAACTGCTGGGCCCTAAAGTTGAACAAATCATGTACAAGAACCTTTTCTTAGACTTGTACTGGACCGAGCGAGGTGGCGCAGTGGTTAGCAAAAAATGGCTCTGAGCACTATGGGACTCAACTGCTGCGGTCATTAGTCCCCTAGAACTTAGAACTAGTTAAACCTAACTAACCTAAGAACATCACACACATCCATGCCCGAGGCAGGATTCGAACCTGCGACCGTAGCGGTCTCGCGGTTCCAGACTGCAGCGCCAGAACCACGCGGCCACTTCGGCCGGCAGTGGTTAGTAAACTGCACTCGCGTTCGGGAGTACGATGGTTCAAATCCGCATCCGGCTATCCTAATAGATGTTCCGTGAATTTCCTAAATCGTTCAGGCAAATGCCACAATGGTTCCTTTGAAAGCACACGGCCGACTTCCTTCCCCATCCTTCCTTCCGATGACCTCATAGTTTGGACCCCTCCCCAGTTTCAACCAACCAACCAACTTTTAGTGATACATAAAAATTTTGCGCTTCCAGATTCGAGAACCTGAACTTACACATGCGTGTCATCCTTATTAGATTGTAAAGACTTGCGAAATAAAATTCTAGCGAGTGTTCGTTAGGCTGTCACAGGAACTGAACCGACTGGGTAGAATAGCGACTAAATCCATGTAACACGACCCCTCAAGCAGACTGCACTAAAACCACACCGTGCACTACCTCACGTTAACGTTAGTATTCTATCCACCTACTCATTTATCTAATATTTCCACGCTTTCCCAGTTGTAACACTGTACCCATAAAAAAGTGTCCGATTTTTTAGAAGTTTCGAAATAAACCGCAGTCTGCAAATGGCAATTTTTCCCTGACAGATTAGGTGAAACAATCCGCAGTTAACGATTTTAAGAATCACCAAAAGTATTAAACGGTTATAGGAGCAAACAGGTTACGTCCCTCCTAGTATATTCGGGCTCATGGCTGTTTTTGCACAGACGCTCCCAGCGTATGTCTATTTTTTGTAGACATATTGTCGTAGAAAGAAATTCACGTCTTGCGGGAGACATATTACTTTCTTAAAGTCGCTCTTAGCTGTCGCTTTCCGTCATATAACACGAATCTTTTGATATCGTGAGGGAAGCTGTTAGTCACGCTTCATCGTTTTCGAAATTTGTTTAACGCCCATCCAACATCCTTTGCTCATTGCCGGCACTTTGCCAACTGTAATAGATCACCGAAATAAAAATGCAGAAGACAAGTCGTGACAGTGAGCTTGGAGATGGAAACTAGATGGGCCATTTAGTCATCGCTCTCGGCTTAATATGTCAATATCTTCGCAGATATTATCATTCTGCCGCACATTCTGCGTATTTAGAAAGCACAAGGTCTCGTTTTGCGACACATCTGAAAACCGAGTACTGCTTAGTGGAAAACCACATATTTTAGCACTGTAGATTGTAAGTCACAATAGCACCTAATTTAAGTTCCAATTATGGGAATGAAATGTTTATTCTGCTCTGCAGAGTAGGCTTTCTCGGTCGACTCTCGAAACCTGACACTCGCAAAACACAACATTAACCAGCTGGACGAAACTCTAACGACAACAAAGCAATTAACGTAGTTCCATTTGCCTTATTAAGTTGCTTACCGCGAGAAAGTTATAACATTAGCTTTGTCTCATTCTGGTTGTCAGTGACTACTCCTTTCTCCGCAGTGTACCCGTACAATATTATAGCCATTTAGATATCATCCTTGTTTACTGACAGGATCTTATTGTAACGCATCGGTACGAGTGCTTACTGCAGACTGTGATACGTTACGGATTATTCTCTATTGTACGACAGTAAAAAACTTCTTAAAATTTTATATATGTTTCCGGCATCATGAATCAAATCCGAACTACTTCCCTTAGTGGATAGTGCTGTTGCCGGTGAAACTATCCAAGCAGGGTAAGGCAAGAGGTATTATCCACTTAGTTACATGTTTTTAATTTGTGTAAGAGAGAAGTGACTGGTAACGACTTCCTGGATTTTCTCTCGGTGGTATCTCTACAGAATCATATGAAATTGTGCGAAAGTATGGAGTGTATGTACCGGTCATGCTCATAGTTTCAATTTGTTGAGGTCTCATTGTGCTTTTTTCAGGTTTCGTATCGTGATTGAGGTTATGATTTTTGGGCAGTCTGGTAATCGTTCTTCAGAATTGTGATAACCCTACAATAACAAAATCTTACACAATTCACCGTTTATACTGCGAAAGATTATCAGAATAATATGAATTTCTATGTTTTGAAACAACAGCATATATATTAGCTCCTAAAAGAGGTCATTCATGAACCATAAAAAATACAGAGGCGAACAAAGGTTAGGCACCGTTATCTGCGAAACGATAGAATTGTTAAAGAGGACTGATTATGGAAATGCACTCATTTAGAATATGTGCATCAGTTAAAGACGAATTTGTTGTTATTCTGTATTTAACGTTCTCTAACACATTGTACTATCATAATTTTTCAGATTAGTTTACACTCTTATCTATTGAATTTTAGACTGACCTAGACAGTCCAACTCATCATGTGTCCTAGGCTTCGGGTACAAAACTGGAGTACATCAACTCATAATAATTTACTTGACTAACACCTACATATGCAAATTTGCCGATATTTGTTATTAGGTTATTTGCAATTAAAATGAACATTAGACTACGGATATGTACCCTATTCTTATGCAATACTGTCCAATAATTTTGTCAAAGATTGTCTTGGTTATGATTAGCATACATCCAACTTCTTCAAGGTATGCATGAAGATGTAGGTAATGTCAGAGAACAGAGAGTTTATTAAACCATGAAGGATTTTAAAAAGTTTTGTGGATTCATGGACTAATCTGATTTACTGTTCGGCCACCTTATTCCTTTTTCAGTTGTTGTGTTCCTTATATTGTCTCCGTATTTCGTTAAATTGTTCCAGTTTAATAGCAGACGGTCAACAGTTTGATATCCTCCATACACAGTGATCAGTTGGTTATTCTGGCACCTTTAAGGTAGGCTTTCACATTTCCTTGACCTGTTAACGTGGCTGTAAACAGAGAATGACGAGTTGTTACGTGCGTAGAGAGTGTCAGTTGCGAGATGGTGAAAGAATATTGTGCTGTGTCTTGGTCAGAAAAAAAGGACGAGGGTCAGTCCACGATTTGAAGAGGCTTGTACCCAGAGAACCAAACGATAGTGTAATTCGAATGTGTTACCGTTGCTGTTTTACGCTTAGAATTACCTATCGAAGTACTTAAGATTTGTCGAGATTTTGGTGTTGAAAATTTTTTGGTGTGGTTTGATGTTTTTAGATGGTGTTGAGAAACTGAGGCTGTCTTTCATTTGGTGCTTGCGAAGTCACTAGCCTGTAGGCACGAGACATAGGAATTCCGATTTATAATTGTGGCTGTATGTGGCGTGGAACGGAGTCAGTTTCTCTAAAGAGACGACTCACATACGTTTTGGTGTCTCCTTATTTCCGCGAGCCTCCGATAATGTCGGTAAGCGACGTTTGTCTTTAGCAGCACAAGCACATACTGAGTTCTGTTCCTGCATCCTCGATGTTAACCCATTTACTAGTGGCTGGCAGCGGCGGGAAACATTGTGTATCTTCGAAATCTATAGTAATGTAGTTCGTCTGAGCAATAATGACCGGCGTAGACAAGAAATGTTTTTGTCCGTGGGTGGCGGACACGTAGCTTGCGATACGAGAAATGTTTAGCGTACCCCAAGTCAGTGGCATTAAACGTGGGTAGGTCTTGAGCTCTATGCCGTCTATAACATTCTTGGCAGGACCAACCTGTGAATGGGTGTTGTCCTCCTACAGTTAGCACAAACAGAAATAGCTGAAGCGCAGGATTCGACAGAATGAACCACTCTACATACGACGCATCTGGTATGGGGCCCACATTATTTGCCCACGTGCCCGTATCGAAGGCAACTAAAGCACTGCCTGACAGCCGGCACTTAAGGATATACTTTATATACAGTTTCATGTATATACACAGCGTGCAGTAAAGTTAACAGGACACTTTGTTCTTTGAGATACCGTACGTACTAGAAAGTAAACCTTCCACACGCCCATAACGAAGATTACAGATTACTACTAAAATGTCTGCTTTTTTAAGTTCTGTATCAAGTTTATTATTACTCCCTGTCTGTGGACAACGAAAGAAGACATTTAAAGTTCTAAATTTTTAAATTTAAGTGCTTCGTTGTTTAATAGGAGAGATATCCCTGTTCTTCAGCCCTTTTTCTCAGGCGGAAATTGTATTAATTGTAGCTTTCTCGAGCTATTGTAAGGAAAGATGCAGGGTATTCCCTGGAGATGCAGTGTGCAGACAACCTATATTTTTATCCAAGATTTTATTTATATGCAAACAGCGCTATCTGTACGCTGAGTAGCTACCGATTCCATGAGACGAGAGTTAATAAGGTTTTGTTGGTAGGGATAGAAATCACAAGCTAAATTTACAAGCCTACCATTTACGCTTGAAACATAAAAAGGAGATGTTTCCAGATTGACCCCTAACGACCGATAACGAGTGGCTGACACCATCCATAGTGGTGTAAACGTAGTTCCTTGAGGAGCTTGTAAGGGAACTTCGTCATGGTGCAGTGTCACAAGCAGGCATGACTTCGGAGCATGTCCTAACACTTCTGCATTAGACAGCATCTGCTGCTTCTGTGTACCTATACACGAGGTGAATATCGGCCAACTCTTCTAGATAAAAGCTCTCCATATTGCTGTGAATTGCTACTAACGTACACTACATTGGATGAACGCATATACGATGTGCATTTCACCCGTTTCTTCAACAGTAAGCCTGGCCTTACTGCAGCTTACTACAGTTAATGTACAACCAAACAATAGCATCGAGCAGTACCGAATACAGGCTCGACGGAGAACAATAAAGTAGCACTACCTTTTCCAACAGCAAGTACTATGAGTGAATAAAATCAGTTTGTCTCCAGACAAGGCAAACAACGCTTACTATCGACTATGTTACGGTTAAGCAGATGCTCTTAATGCAATATACATACGAAAATAAATGATGGTAAGAAGTCAAACGAAATGCAGTTACTCTGTAACCAGCCACCAGAAACTACGGATCATACATGCCAATTTCCCGATGGTAATGATTGCACTCACGTGTTTTGAGTGCTGCAGTGCAGACTGAATGTGTCACAGATGCGTTCATTAATCGGTGCGCTCGCAGAGTATGCTGAAATAATAATAGTTCTCCATGTGAAAATATAACGCTGTGAGCAATCGGAACGAGCAATGTTAACTGTTTTGCCATCAGTATGGTGTTTGTCCCTTGGCGACGGGTATTAATTTGTTCCGTGAAGTGACTGTTAGTGTAAAGGGTTAAGAAAGATGAAGTTTTCCGTACGAAATACAATAAGTCCGAGCGTCGCTGGTAAAGATGTTTTAGCAGAACGACAGCAGTAGGACGGCCTCATTGCTGGAATATCGCCGAGAGAAACAGCTGCGAAGAGGCCCCATTCAATAAATGGGAGAAGGAATATGATCAACACATTTGAAGAAATCGTTAAAATATGGTTCAAATGGCTCTGAGCACTATGGTATTTAACATCTGAGGTCATCAGTCCCCTAGACTTAGAACTACGTAAACCTAACTAATATAAGGACATCACACACATCCATGCCCGAGGCAGGATTCGAACCTGCGACCGTGGCTGTCGCGCGGGTCCAGGCTGAAGCGCCTAGAACCGCTCGGCCACAACAGCCGGCAGAAATTGTTAAATTAGGTGGTGCAGCAGGCAGAAAGAGGCGGCCCATTCCCTTGGCAGCTGTTTTTGATGAAGCTGCTGTAGCTACAGCCGACGGTGCAGTACATACCTGAACTTCTGTAGCCAATGCTCAATCTGTGTCACGTGAATTGTTCGTCTCCTGATCAATACTTAAAAAGATTTTGCGGCTCATTTTGCACTGGTAGCTCCACAAGATTCAGGATGTGCACAAAATGAAGCCCCCAAGATAGTCGACAGCGTCGTAAATTTGCCCCCCCCCCTGTTTTTTCTTTTGCCCTTATGGAAATAGATAACATGTGGCCAGGAAATATCCTTCGGACGGACGAGATACTGTTCACTCTGCACGGTGCCTTCAATGCATAAAACTGTAGAATATAGGGTTTTGCTCCACCACATGCTGTGCAGGAATATCCACTGAATTCAGCTGCTCCATTCTCGGTCCGTTTTTGTTGGAGAAGATGACACCTCGCCGGCCTTTTAGCTGTACAGTGACATCTCCAGGATATAAAGACATCCTTGTGCAAAACCTGATTCCATCATTGCGATAACGCAGCTGTCTCCAGCCCATTATTTTCATGCAAGAAAGTTTTACTGTTCACTTAATAATACACGATCTGCTATTAACACAGCGGACGCACTGTAATTAATTGTTCCTTCGCGTATCACCGTTTTTCACGCCGAAACTTTGCAACGTTTCTCCACCCGCGAACCGGCCACGATACCACAACAACTCGCACGCTCTATATCGATAGTTGTTCGCTCTCTTTCTGACACAGTACTTCTCCTACCCTAACCAAATATTTACAAAGCATATAAAACCAGAACAACTGACATACACATACATAAAGTTTATCGTCTTACCATCTCATTAGCCGGCCGAAATGGCCGAGCGCTTATAGGCGCTTCAGTCTGGAACCGCAAGATCGCCACGGTCGCAGGTTCGAATCCCGCGTCGGGCAGGGATGTGTGTTATGTCCTTAGGTTAGTTAGGTTTAAGTAGTTCTACGATCTAGGGAACTGATGACCTCAGATGTTAAGTCCCATAGTGCTCAGAGCCATTTTTCATGCAAGAAGGGGCGACACTATATGTGGTTTACCAGGTGGAAGAATGCTTCGAGAAACCTTCGGAAACGACCACATCATATCTAGGCAATTTCAAGAAGCGTCGTCTTCCAGATCTCCGACTTACGTCCATGTGACTTATAGGTGGGGCGACATTTGAATGACTGTATCCGGCAAGGACGCATCTGGACTCTTTCTGATCTGAAGGGTAACATGCGTCGACATATCGCTCTGATAACAATGGGTACGCTGGGAGCAACTACCGACCATGCCGTGTTATGGATACAGCATGTTACTGTGTCTGGAGAGCCTACTGAACACGTGTTGCAACCTGTGACCACATCCTAATACACGTGCCAGAACCACCGATATCATATGTTTGACGATCCCTCTCCTACCACACCACAGTACGTTCTGACTACTTATAGCGTCATATTTTCACATCTACATCTACATTTATACTCCTCAAGCCACCCGACGGTGTGTGGCGGACGGCACTTTACGTGCCACTGTCACGACTCCCCTTTCCTGTTCCAGTCGCGTATGGTTCGCAGGAAGAACGACTCCCGGAAAGCCTCCGTGAGCGCTCGAATCTCTCTGATTTTACATTCTTGATCTCCTCGAGAGGTATAAGTAGGGGGAAGCAATATATTCGATACCTCATCCAGAAACGCACCCTCTCGAAACCTGAACAGCAAGCTACACTGCGATGCAGAGCGCCTCTCTTGCAGAGTCCGCCACTTGAGTTTGCTAAACATCTCCGTAACGCTATCACGCTTACCAAATAACCCTGTGACGAAACGCACAGCTCTTCAGTGGATCTTCTCTATCTCCTCCGTCAACCCGACCTGGTACGGATCCCACACTGATGAGCAGTACTCAAGTATAGGTTGAACGAGTGCTATGTACGCCACCTCCTTTGTTGATGGACTACATTTTCTAAGGACTCTCCCAATTAATCTCAACCTGGCACCCGACTTACCAACAATGAATTTTATATGGTCAGTCCACTTCAAATCGTTCCGTAAGCATACTCCCATATATTTTAGAGAAGTAACTACTACCAGTGTTTGTTCTGGCCGCGCAGGATCAGCCGAGCGGTCTAAGGCGCTGCAGTCATGGACTGTGTGCCTGGTCCCGGCGGAGGTTTGAGTCCTCCCTCGGGCATGGGTGTGTGTGTTTGTCCTTAGGATAATGTAGGTTAAGTAGTGTGTAAGCTTAGGGACTGATGACCTTAGGAGGCAAGTCCCATAAGGACCGCGAAAGGCAAAGGTCCCGAGTTCGAGTCTCGATCCGGCACACAGTTTTAATCTGCCAGGAAGTTTCAAGTCCCGTAAGATGTCACACACATTTTTGTTCCGCTATCATACAATCATACAATAAAGGATCCTTCTTTCTATGTATTCGCAATACATTACATTTGTCTACGTTAAGGGTGAGTTGCCACTCCCTGTACCAAGTGCTTATCCGCTGCAGATCGCATTTCGCTGCAATTTTCTAATGCTGCAACTTCTCTGTATACTACAGCATCATCCTCGAAAAGCCGCATGGAACTTCCGACACTATCTACTAGGTCATATATATATATATTGTGAAATACCTACCTGGTGGTAGAGAGTGGAACTACTATTCTTTTGAGCATCCTCCGCAAGTGCTCCGATTAATGAATGTACCTACCATGTTCCAGTGTCCTGGAATGTATACAGCCTGCGCTGCAGCACTCGGAATACCCCCAGTTTCATTATACTCACTAAGTGGCAAGAAACCATCCCCGAACAATATAAGAAAAATTGTAAATGGAGTTCTTATTCACTGTGTTTGCATAATATGACGTATTTAACCTCGCAACTTATTAGTATATCATTTCGTTACAGTCTCTCATATTATTTTTATTCATTTTTCTCAATGTCTTGGTATGTTGCGAAGGAGAGACTTAGAGAGAAAGAGAGAGAAATCTTACGCGGCTTTGCCGCAGGGAAGTGAGCCAATTACGTACCGCGACGTTTCCAGAGCATCCAATACAATTTTGTCCGTCTCCTATTCTCCCCTCCCGCATTTCATTTCGCCTGGCCGTGGAGGAGAGAGGAAGTGGATGCTGTAAACCCGTCGTCCCCTCGCGATATCGGAATTCCTCTCTGGAGTCTGGTGCAGGCCCCGTACGAGAGCAGGGAAGGAAGAAGCAATCTGCGGTAGCAGCTGGACAACTTAATGAGGTGCATTGTGCGGCGGAAAACCCCGCCGCCAGAGCCGACCGCAGAGCCCCCCGCCGACCGGCGCGGCGTGGGTTGGCCTCCCATCCCGGCCGCAGCCGGGGTTACCGCGCCCTCCGCAGGTACCTCCCACACTCCCGCCATTAATACCAATCGCCACCATTACTGGAGCGCTAAATGTGTCCGCCGCGGTCTCTAATGACTACTTCATCCGAATTTTCGATTGCATTGGCTCTGCGGCCGAGTGCTTTTGCCTCCCACGCCACTTCTGTTCACTGTAGCTGTCGACGCTATCGGCATACACAGCGAGTTTTCCAAAAATCTTGTTTGTTAGAACTTGATATTTCTAGCGCTTCGAAAATTTTGAGACACCTGTGACAACTATTCACTGCTAGGGAAATAAGAAATTCGGTTCGGGAAAGACAGAACCGTTCGAAGCAATTATATTGTAGTTATCACAGTCTCAGCTTAACAGGAAACCCTTGCACCCTGCCTACGTCAGTGTAAATCGTTATTAACTTCTCTGCCACATGAGGGTAACCTTAAAGGTTTTTTTTTTTAATGAGTATCAGATGGCACTACTGGAGATGTGAAAGTACCGTTATTTTAAATCAATCTGAAAGCTGAGTGTTATATTCACAGTGAGCATTTAAAGAATGAAAACCTTAAATTTGTAATAACAAATAGAAATTTCGCTCCGTTATCCTGTAAGTTGGTAAGCGTGCAACAAACAGCGTGAAGAATGCTCTGTAGGTGGCAGCATAGTGCAGATGCACACATACCGACGCAGTATCAGTATAAAGATGGCCGTCCCACTTGTGACTTGCACCAGGTTCAAATGGTTCAAATGGCTCTGGGGGGGACTTAATATCTGTGGTCATCAGTCCCCTAGAACTTAGAACTACTTAAACCTAACTAACCTAAGAACATCACAGACATCCATGCCCGAGGCAGGATTCGAACCTGCGACCGTAGCAGTCACGCGGTTCCAGACTGAAGCGCCTAGAACCGCACGGTCACACCTGCCGGCCTTTGCACCAGGGAAGAACAGCGTTCTGTTATTCGGTTTTTGCGTAGTGAAGGTGTGAAAACTATTGAAATTCGTCGACGAATGAAGGTGCAGTACGGTGATGCATGTTTGTCACAGCAGCAAGTCTACGAATGGAGTAGGAAGTTCGTAAATGGTGTGACTTCATTGGAAGATGTTCCTCGTTCAGGTCGGGCACAACGAGTTCTGACTCCACAGAACATTGCAGCAGTTGAAGCCATAGTGAACGAAAACCGCCGAGTGACACTGAATGCCATTGTAGCATGTTTACAGATTAGTCATGGGTCAGCACACCACTGGCCGTGCGGTTCTAGGCGCTCCATTCCGGAAACGCGCTACCGCTATGGTCGCAGGTTCAAATCCTGCCTCGTGCATGGGAGTGTGTGATGTCCTTAGGTTAGTTCGGTTTAATTAGTTCTAAGTTCTAGGCGACTGATGACCTCAGAAGTTAAGTCGCATAGTGCTCACAGCCATTTGAACCATTTGTTTCAGCGCACCACATTGTGCATGATGTGCTCCAGTTTCACAAAGTGTCTGGAAGATGGGTGCCACGGCAGCTGACTCCTGAAATGACATAACGACGTGTTGATGCTTGTGAAGAACTTCTTCCTCCCTTTGAACGAGAAAATTCAAATGGTTCAAATGGCTCAGAGCACTATGGAACTTAACTACCGAGGTCATCGCTCCTCTAGAACTTAGAACTACTTAAACCTAACTAACCTAAGGACATCACACACATCCATGCCCGAGGCAGGATTCGAACCTGCGACCGTAGTGGTCACGCGGTTCCAGACTGTAGCGTCTAGAACCGCTCGGCCACCGCAGCCGGCGAAAGAGAAAATGATGGCTTCCTTGCAAGAATCGTTACTGGGGACGAAACCTGGGTTCACTTCCACCAATCACTTCCTCGTCCACCATACTCAACAAACCTTGCACCAGGTGATCTCCATATGTTGGGACCACTCAAAGGCGGAATGGGAGGAAAGAAGTTCCGTTCTGATGAACAGGTACGGCAAGCGATGTATGAGTGGTTGCACGGACTACTAAAAGAATTTTTTTCTAAAGGAATTTATGCACTTTGTAAGCGCTGGAGGACTTGCATTGAGCGTAGGGGAGATTATGTTGAAAAGTAATACAGCTTTGTACCACTTCTGTACAATAAATAATATTTAAAAAAAATATTTAAGATTTTCATTTGACTCATCCTCGTACTATTATTTGGTGCGGTGTTTTAGTTCTCTTACACAAATGAGATATAATTTTATGGTTCCGTAAATGAGTCGATACAAACGGAACCGTTGTAGGATCCCTCTGTTATCTGCCCGCCTGTCTGTCTCTCTGTCCGATTTTTTTTTTTTTTTTTCTAAGAGGTGGAGCCCCTCGACTCCCACACCGGCATGATGGCCAACAGAAAAGGTCTACTGCCATCTCTGCATAAGGGTTAGTATTCACTAAAGTGAGGTGTCGCAGGATGTGGGTACTGCGATGTCTGCGTACGTCTGGTTAGGATTAACCATTAATACGCGCTCATCTGGAGATAGATTGGTCGAAATCTGACGAAGGGTAGCGGTTTGAAGGGCAGAGGAAAAAAAGTGCCAAAGCAAGAGCCAAGGGAAAAAAACCTCTGCGAAAGTTAGGTCGGGCGGCAAGAGCAGTAGCGGTTGTCTTGCTGCCTGCGATAGGTTGTGTAAGGATAGGCTTTGTTAGTAGTGGGTATCATGCATGTCGATACCTTGACGTTGTGCGTTTATGCTGCTCGGCGGCTGGCGCTGGGTGCTGGTACAGAGTCCTCGTTCAGCGTCCTGCAACCTGCAACAGTTAGGTTTGTTATCGGTCTTGTGTCCGATAGGTCATATACCGGAGGCACAGTGTGAGGGAGTGTTGGCAGATTGTTCGTGCGTCTGTGGGCGAGCTCGTCGGTGTCCCTGCTGTGGTCTGTTGGTTGGCTCTAATAGCAGCTGGTAGTTGCCAGTCAGTGTTGCTGATATGCAGGGGCTTACCGGCGTTTGTCGCTGTTTGCGTATGTTAGTTTACCATAGGTGGTTATGCCCTAGCTAGCAGTGTCTTTGGCCGCTTGTGTTTCCACCTGTGGTTGTCTGTTAAGAACCACTTTTATCTGGAATGGTTAGCGTGTAAGGCTGAAATTTATATCAAATACTACCCTGGTGGCGTAAACAATTCAAGCTTCTAAGTCAACGCAATCAAAAGATCGGCTATATGTCACATATTTTGACGTTTGCCAACTTCTCGGAACTTATCAGTACCCGTAGGGTACTTCCCGCTGACATAGTATCATGAAATTTGACAAGAAGCAAAGCTTTATGGTAGAAGTGAAGGAAAAATTCAGAAAGTTGTTCAACTGTAGTTGTAGCCAATAATAATGACTTTCTGCCATTATAATTTACATTGCAATCATCATTCGTCCAACCCATCACAGAAAAATATTAGTCAATGCAAACGTAAATGTAAGTTGTAATTATGTTTTAGTATGTTATTACAAACTATTTTTAAGCCTTTTTTCTCTACATATATAAACTAGACCCTGCTCGTTTCTGCTTGTATGTCAGGTCTAGTCTGATGGACTGTGGATTTGGTTCAAAGGTATGTAGCAAACCGGGTGGCGAATTAGTTGAGGATCGCTTATTTCGTGTGGAACGGGACTGAGATCCGTGTGAAACCATGGAGTGCAGGAATTCGGTCTAAAATACGTCGAGTGTTCTCCTTTTTCGTTGCAAATTCTGATCACATGGACACTCAAACACAGATACACATTATTTTTGCACATTTCTAACTTATTATATGAAATAAATGGGGTTGTAAAAATAGATATAATTTCACTTTGGTTTTGAAATTAATTATATTATCTTTCTCCTTTAATGACCAGTTACACCCATCCACGATCACATAAGACATTAGTGAATTAATATAGTAGAAGTAAGTCAATTTTTTAAGTTTTATCTTCTTCATTTCCGGTTCAGGTTGTTACCAACATAAGCTGATAAGTTTTCCGAATTTTCTATTTCATTTTTTTATTTACCCTCATGTGTTACTGCTAATTGTGTAGTCACGACTTGTACAAAACAGATTCGCATGTATTAAGTTAAGTGGTGCTCCATTTATACAGAACGCAGGACCAATTCAGCATATACCGAAAATAGACAAACACAGACTGTATTTTAACAGATCCTGTCATTTTAAAGCACAAATAGAATCTCATTTTTGAACCAACATAGAGTAATAAGGCATCCACCGACTAAAAACAAATAAAACAATTAATTGAAGGCCACTAAGAGAAAGAGCAAAAATAATGATTGCAACCCCACCTTACTCGACAAAATTTATACCAAAAATTACGCACAAACTATAGAGTAATATGGTATCTATTGACTACAGAAATTAAAACAACTGATTTAAAGACACTAAGAGAAATAGCAGAAAAATAATGGTTACAACCCCACATTAGTCGACAAAATTTATAGCAGACAGTAAAAAATACTGAAAATAAAATAAAAGACTAAGTAATCTTAAGAAGAACAAATTCGAGCAAAAATACACAATTCGGTAACTTACCTTATTTGGAAAAGAACTCTGATAAAAGCATATTCGCACATCAGAGAACTAGTAATAATAGCCTTAACGACACACTATACATAAATTTGTCATAATGTAGTACTATCCGGTAAATTGGTACATTCATGTGCTTGTGAGTAAAATGTGGTAACTGTGATGAAGTTTACAAACAACAAATTGGACGAAAGTTCCAAAATAACATTTAAAGGACAACTTAACCTGATTACACCGATTTTCATTTAGTATACATTCAAAACAACAAAACTGAAAGGTCAGTGACATGACACAATGCCTATCATCGAAAAGGCAGCTTACTAAACGGATTGGAAGAAATTTTCTCGTATGCGACGAAACATACTGACATTATTTTACATTAACGTACCAAGCTAAAAAAAATAGGCCTAAATTTTAGTATTATTCTTTAGTAAAGGCAACCTTCTTTGTTCTCCTAACAGAGATACTACAGATTGGAAGCAGTATTATGCTTTGATAGTGTTACCATTTTTGAGGGATAGGGAGACAGAACTGCCCCTCTCATGGTACACAAAACAAGACAAAACCCTGTTGCAGAATCAACGAAATACAAAACACCAAGTTTAAAACAAGTCAAAATCCACAAGATTGGCAGAGTTTTTAGGAAGCTCGAAATTTAGTGTGAACTTCAGTTTGAGATGCTTTTTCAAATGACTTTGTGGTCTGGTCATCCGCAGCTGCGGCAGTACACATTGTAGCAAGAACCATAATGCTATAACTGAAAAGGTTGGGTTTCTTACATCCTTCGCCTTATTTTGTACCACGGATTAATGTTTATATGAACCTGATGAAGTAGCTACAAGCTACGATACCGGTAGAACATCAACGAAACTGGTTTAATTATAGCTGTTTGCCACGTTCTTTCCACAAAATGAGATGCTATTAATAGTTCTCACAACGAAAATGTGGCTCACACTCGAGCAAAAATTCTAAAGAGATTCTGATCGTATGTGAAGTACACCAGCGGCAAGGCACAATCAATCAACACCTTCATTGTGCGATAGCGATGTTAATGTTACCGACAACAGTCCCACTAAAGCAGCGTAAGTAAATACTGTTTACAAAATTTCTTCACCGGAGGAGACGAAGTAGGCGTTGGAGAACTGCTACCAGCATAAGTAACTTAGAAGTAGATATCACCCGCGTAGCAAAGCAGCTCAAATCACGTAATAAAGGCAAGTCCTCTGGCCTAGATTTCATTACAGTTACATTCCTTTGCTGGTATTACAGTTACTGCTTAACTACCATATAATGCCGCTCACTCGACGAAAGGTCTGTATCTAAAGACGGGAAAGTTGCCCATATCACACCAATACTCAAGACTTCCTCTTTATTCTCATGAAGTAATGAGTGCTATCGAGAGGGGATCTAAATTTGACTCCATACTTCTATATTTCCAAAATTCTCACGATACCGTGAATCACAAGCAACTTTTAATCAGAGAGATTGCCTATAGACTATCGCCCGTCTCAGTTGTGCTTCTTGACTAGTGAGTACCTCGCAGAACGGCCACAGTTCGTAGTAACAGACGGAAAATCTTCGAATAAAATAGACGTATTGTTGTGCATCTCGCTGCGTAATGAATAGTCCAATAGTCCAATTTCGGGCATGCAGCTGCGCAAATAAAATTTCTTCCACTGATATTTCGGCCGCGTATCGTCCTACCACCCTCAGGGTGAGTCGCAAGTCGCGACCGAAATATCGGTGGAAGAAATTTTATTCGTGCGACTGCATTCCCGAAATTTAATGGACTAATACATGTATTATCAGGTGGTCCCAAAGGAAATTTTATAGGCCCCCTACTGTTCCTGATGTATGTAAACGATTTAGGAGGCAACATAAGTAACATTTTTACATTGTTTGTAGATGATACCGTCATTTACCGTCTAGTAAAGTCAGCAAAAGATCAAAACCAATTGCGCAATGATTTAAACGAGATACCTGTATGCTGCGAAAAGTGACAGTTGACCCCCAAATAATGGAAAGAGTAAGATAATACACATTAGTACTAAAAGGAACCCGTTAAATTCCGGTTAGACGATAAATCACATAAGTATAAAGTCTGTCAATTCAGTTAAATACCTAGGAATTACAATTACGTACAACTGAAGTTGGAACGATCAGACAGATAACGTTACGCGGTGGACAAACCAAGAGACTGCGTTTTATTGACACAATACTTAGAAGATGCAACAGGTCTGCTAAGGACACTACACTACGCTTGCTGTCCTCTGCTGGAGGATTGCCGTGTAGTATGGGAACCTTACCAGAAGGGACTGACGGACAACATCGAAAAAGTTCAATAAAGGGTACCTTGCTTTGTATTATCGTGAAGAAGGGGAGACAGTGTCACGAATGCGATATGCGAGCTGGAGTAGCAATCATTAAAAAAAAGGCGTTCTTCATTGGGGCGAAATCTTTCCACGAAATTTTAATCTCCAACGTTCTCGTTCGAATGCTAAAATATTTTGCTGACACCCACCTACATAAAGAGAAATTATCATTTGTAATAAAATAAGAACAATTAGAGCTAGCACGATAACAGTTCGTTTTTCCCGCGTGCTGTTCGAGGGTCGAACGGAAGAGAAACAGTGTGAAAAGTGTTCAGTTAATCCTCTGCCAGGAACCATTTTGTGATTTGCACAGTAGTCATGTAGATAAAGATGAAGATTTACGAGTATATCGAATAGCAAGTTATAAGCGAGACCCGTTCTGACAATCGATCTCTTCTACTGCAAGCTGTTTAATTTCGTTACTTGTAGAGGAGGTAGTATGGACTGAAACGAGAAACCGCTGTCCAGTAGACGTGAGTTCTAAAGCGCAAACCTTAAGAGCTATGAGCACTTGTTTAGTAGAAGACAGACGTGTCACAGTAGCAATGGTGTATAAGTGACCATGCCTCTGAAGCTGTGCACTTTAGAGCCAATGTTTCCTGGATATGTTTTTTCTTGTTTTGGTCCGTACTACTACCTTACCACGATATTATTCAAATCGGCCGTTGTCGGAAATACGCTGTGACGTGACAGTAAACGAGTGGTGACCAGCGAAAAACATCGCATTGTCAGTGTTTTCAGGTCAGTGGCGCATATCCAGTCAATCCCGATTACGCGCTGACACACAATAAGCGAATCAGATCACCCTCACTCTCAGGTACAATACTGTAGTCGACTACTATCGCCTCTCAAAATATGGAAATCAAAGTACTTGCAGTATCAGCACGAGTTTCGCTTACAACTTTCTTCTGAGTCGTTTAGAGACCAGGTTCCGTTCTCTCAAATTGATACATTTACTCTTCTCCTATACAAAGGGTGATTAAGCTTCCCCTATCTGTGGGTTTCATGCAACCCGCAAAGATGTAAAAAAACCACTGCGACATTTTCACATTCTCTCGTTCGCTACGCACAAACTAGTAGTCCTACAGAAAAATTAACGGTACCTTTTTGTACAAAATTTTATGTAGTTGACTTCTGTACTGGGATTGTTTTCGCTAAAGGCCATGGTTTCAAAATCACTAAAGAAAAACGTGGTTTGATTATCACTTCTGCACGTTTTCCTTGAATAATTCAAGAACCATGGCCAATAGTGAAAACGATTTAACCACGTTAAATAGCCTACAAAAAGATCATGTTCATTTATCTGTAGATTTAATAGTTTGTACATAGTGAGGGAGGGGATATCATAACTTGCATGTGATATCTGAAGGCATTGCAGGCTGCATGAAACCGACAGGTAGGGGCGGCTGAATTACTCTGTATATTCTATGATATATAACAAAAAATAATCTTGATACTGAAGCAATTGCCAACGGCAAGTGCGTATCGTTATGTAGATTGTATGTAAACAAATATAATGGACATAATCTGTTGTTACACGATTATTACAAGATAACGTCATGGACATAGCCTTAGAAGCAATATGCATGAGGAAATTCCCATTGTAATGAGCCTGAAATACTACTAGGTATACCAGAAGTAATGTATTGGAAGAAATGTGTGTCCTTTGTTATACTGATGCCCCCTATGATGAGCAACGCCCGTAACTAGTTCTGTAAAATGAACTACGGTAAAAAAAAAAATGGTTCAAATGGTTCTGAGCACTATGGGACTTAACATCTGAGTTCATTAGTCCCCTAGAACTTGGAACTACTTAAACCTAACTAACCTAAGGACATCACACACATCCATGCCCGAGGCAGGATTCGAACCTGCGACCGTAGCAGTCGCGCGGTTCCGGACTGCGCGCCTAGAACCGCTAGACCACCGCGGCCGGCGAACTACGGTCACCAAACAGCTTTAGTCAAACAATTAATCGTTAATATGACATATTAAGAACCTATCATTAATATTTAAGTATATTCCATTTACATCTTCTTGTCTCGATGATTCTGAATTATGTTTGACTGTAGTTCTTACCACAAAGGGAAAGAGAATGCTGACGAACCATTACATGATAGCCATCGATTGCTGCTTACAATCGTTCTGATGACGGACCTTGTTAGCCGGCACTGGTTAATAATACAAAACTTTCTCTGTGACATGATGAAAGGGTGTATCACACTCTCCAAGACAAAATGTAGTCTTCCTCTTTCCCTCACTCTCTCTCTCTCTCTTTCTCTCTCTCTCTCTCTCTGTCTGTCTGTCTGTCGGTCTCTCTGTGTTTGTGAGTGAGTGAATGAGTGTGTGTGTGTGTGTGTGTGTGTGTGTGTGTGTGTGTGTGTGAGTGAGAAAGAGAGAGAGAGAGAGAGAGAACGAGGGTCCTAGAGAGAGAATGATATGGTGGGGGGGGGGGGGGGGGGGGGGCGGGTTGGAGGCTGGATCGTTAGCACAATGTCTGCGTGAAATCTGAAGCGAGGCTTCGCTCGTTTATCTGTAACTGTAAACGAGTCCCATGATGTCGTCTGTTCTTGAATTTAATCGATGTTGACCCTGTTGGACTATGCACTGAAGTACCGGTTATTTGACCATGACGTGGCTGGTGGGATTCCGTATCGCTGTACTACCGCGGACGGGCACTGCCATATCATAGGCGACGGCATAAACTGCACAGTGATCAGATAGCATCGGCGGGATGTGATTTGATTACGCGCGCAGGCCCGCCGTTGCCGGCTGTGTACTGGGGCAGCAGCTGCAGCGGCGGCGGCGGCGGCGGCGGCAGGAGCAGCGCAAACAGCCCGGCTCGGCCCTACGCGGCCGCGGCCTGCCCACTCAGCGCCACGCCGCGCCGCTTTCCTAATATTGCCGGCAAACACGCGGCGCGCCTGTTTGCCCCGGTAATTGATTCGCCGCGACACTGCCGGACCGCTCGCAGCATCGCGCGGCGGCGCTACGTCCGCAGGGGATTGCTCGGCCGCTCCGGCCGTGATTCGGTCTAGCTGCATCACGAGAAAGTGCGCCCTTCCTGTCACATACATACACAGAGAATGCGTCGCAGAAATTCAGTACTGTTCAGCATTCTCGTGAGCATCAATGTTGAAAGCTTACCGTCTAACCTCCTTCCCTAGGGACGCCAGATGAAAGTTCATGTCGTCAAGCCCTGAATGAAAATTGCGCAACGGATAACTGGGGAGGGGAGCTTGAGAGCGCTACCTAGAGAGCGTGCCCTTTCTGTACGATACTAGGCAAGGGGCTGGAGGGCTCACACGCTGATGTGTGGGTCCCTGCATTCTATAGCTTTTATTTTAAATAAATTCCTTTAACTTGCCTTCTTTGTGATTTTTAAGGTATGTTTAAGATTGATGACAGTTGATTACCCATTTATTTTAAGCATTATCACTCGATTTTGCGTCCGCAGCTCGTGGTCGTGCGGTAGCGTTCTCGCTTCCCGCGCCCGGGTTCAAGGGTTCGATTCCCGGCGGGATCAGGGATTTTCTCTGCCTCGTGATGACTGGGTGTTGTGTGATGTCCTCAGGTTAGTTAGGTTTAAGTAGTTCTAAGTTCTAGGGGACTGATGACCACAGATGTTAAGTCCCATAGTGCTCAGAGCCATTTTGAACTCGACTTTACAGCGATTTCAGCAATTGTTTCAGTTTACAGATATTACAATTTTACAACTTATAGCTCGGGTTTATTATATACTAATCTTCACGCACATTTCTACGGGCAAGACGGAATTGCGTTGGCCAAATGAATACCACCAAAGTCTCCCAATATTTTACATAGGACATCCACTATGTGAGGAGGATAACGGGCAAACTGGGGATCAGATACATTAACACAGGGGGTCAAATTTCCTAAATTAACGAGATCATTCATTTCCTTACACAAGCCGAAGCTGCAAATAAAAGAATTAGTACAAATATTCAAATAACTCTCTCCCATGCGTGAACATTGAGATAGACGCACTGAGGGCACGTCTGCTCACTTACCCGGCGGGCACCCGGAGGTCTTCCTGGGCCCTGGTGGAGAGGATGGTCGAACCACTAGGCCGTGACCAACCTCTCCACCCCAAATCTTGTGACACTGGAAAGTCTTTGACTTTTACCTGCCTGTGCTGTCTCTCTGATCCCCTACCCAGGAGTAAGGTTGGCACTACTATACTTCAGAACTACTTCCCAATAAAGATTAGGCCACACTTTACGGAAAGGTGTGAGGAGGATTAGGAAAGTTCATATGCAGATTCACATTCACGTACAAGAAACGCATAATACACTGGACTCGCATTCGGGAGGACGACGGTTCAATCCCGTCTCCAGCCATCCTGATTTAGGTTTTCCGTGATTTCCCTAAATCGTTTCAGGCAAATGCCGGGATGGTTCCTTTGAAAGGGCACGGCCGATTTCCTTCCCAATCCTTCCCTAACCCGAGCTTGCGCTCCGTCTCTAATGACCTCGTTGTCGACGGGACGTTAAACACTAACCACCACCACCACCACCACCACCACCACCACCATAATACGCGACACATATAAATACGTATTATGAAGCCTGACACATTTCTTTCCACCCGTCCACTTGGGTTCTGTTGCACCAGCGGCCGGCCGCGTCGTGTAATAAAATTGGCTACGGAGCCGCCTCTGTTTCTATTTCCCGGTGCGAGCGAGCAGCGAAACCTGCTGCTTATAGAGCGGAAACTACTGTACCGCTTCAATGTGACCACCGCCTATGATCGACGTCACAGTACAATAACGACTCACATACTGTAGGTTACAGCACTAGCAGCGGAGGGTATATAAAACGTGTCGGTGTGGGATGGGGAGAGGGGAGGTGCGGGGGCGGGAGAGGGCAGGGAACGCCGGAAACAATGCAGACGTTGTCGTAACCCTCAAATGGAATGACGTACCTGATGACCCAAAAGGTTGTGATCATGGCCATGAATAATGCCTAAATTTCTAAACTGCTCACGCGTTGCTGTATTTAAGTATACCATGCACGGAAAAATGGCCCCATCGAAAACTGGCGCCGAGATAACTGTTGCGCACCAGGGGCCGTGGATTACAGCGGTGAACGACAGCCGTGGAGATGTGTAAGGACGAATACAAGCGCTCTGAAGAGAAACTGATCGCCAAGAAGAAAGAGGCTGTGTATGGGTCTCCACAGCAGCCAGTTTGTTCATGCACCCATACACATCGCTGTGTGTCAGCGACGAAGGTTGGAATTTGCACGATAATACAGGAACTGGACATCGACTGAGTGGGGACGGATGGCGTTTTCAGATGAATCATTTTTATGCTCCCACGGACTGAAATCAATCAGGAGTAGATGGATGGGGTGGGGGGTGCAGGATATTGGCAGAAAGATAGGGGAAGGAGTGGGACTTGTAGGAGGCACGTCAAAGATTGAGAGGCGCAGTTTGCCAGCTAGTGGAGGTGAACATGAAGGGAATGATGGAGGAGGAGTGATAAAGGAAGACTGGGCAGCGGGAGTTGTCTAGTGAAAGGTGGGCGGAGAGGAGTGGGAGGAGGAAATGCATTGTGTGGAGAGGGCTCGGGAGTAGATAGACAGAGAGATGGAGAAGATGGAAGGGGAGGAAGATACGTGTGCAATGAATATGCCATACGTATACATATGGAAGCCGCTGGTAAAAGGCTAGTAAGATAAATAAATGTGGAAATTGTTGACTAATATGTCCTATAGAAACTGGAAAACTACTTTTACAATCACATGTACATATTCCTGACATTGCCAGAATGGGGGCCATCTGTAGTATAATGAAATCTGGAAAAATTCGGAATAATTAAGATCACTTGTAAAGTACTTACTTATATGACTGGTTTACGTGAAACTGTGCGCCCATCTTCAGAACTTCATCTCATACAGTCTCCGCAGAAACCAAAGAGTCAGGGTCAAGGCAAGCACATGCAGAGGACAGAGGTGAAGATGGATAGAAAGGGAAGGAGAGACGGACATAGGATGGGAGGAGGAGAAGATTGATAAAGAGAGGGGAGGAGGTTATGGGCAGAGAGATAGGGAAAGAGGGGGAGATGTGGGAGGCAAGTCGAAGATGTAGAGCGATAATTATCACCTAGAAAAGTCGTGGAGATGGACAGGTAGAGAGTGATAGTAGATGGATAGAGAGAGATGGGGGTAGGAGGAGACAGCTGGTGAGAGTGCAAACATTGCATGAATTATAAAGTTGAAGATAGGTAGATGGTATCACAGCCTTACCTGAACCAGTCATGTAAACAAACAGTTTATTAGCGATCTCGGCTGTTCTTAGATTTTCAGGATTTCACGACCACGTTTATTTGTAAAGTTCTTCGGCATGGCAGTGCCAAACAGTGTTGTATTAACATATAACCTAAAACTATCGTATAGCTTAAGATGGATGACTGATCTTAATGTCCTTCATCAAAGACTTTCGAGTGAGTATAAAATTCATACGATGATCTGAGTGAGAGGTAATTCTCATTCGTGAATAGAATAAGCTGCACCAGTTCAGCTGCCAGTGAACTGACGGACGCGTGATGGCGTCCTTTTCTAGAAAAGTTCGTTTGTGCAAGTTAAGTCCGATCTCTTCTAACATTCTGAGATTTGTAGCGGTTGTTTCTTGACTGATTAAGAATTATTAGCACCCAGTATATCGTTTAGGAAAATTCTTCTGGTTTTTTACGTAAATATTTTGTACTTTCCAGACAGTAACGGCACACCAGTGAAGTTGCTTGTAAATTGGAATGATTGCTTTGTCTCCAAAGACAAGGTTGTAATTGTTTCACTCGCCTATATGTAGGCAACTCTGTGAAATCCCCTCTGGTTCTTGATACCATCCTTGAACCCCAGCTGTGGTGTGTACCGGAACAGTTGACGTAAATTTAGTAAGCAAAGAATACTGAGACTACAAAAATACTACAAAGCATTTGCTGTTTTAGGCGCGTACCAGAGACATTGTTACTCAAATGTAAACTTTGTCTGAGACAGTAATTTAGATACACCCTAAGGAAAAAGTCAGAAGTATAGCTTAGTATGAACGTCAAACATTGAGAATACACTAAATCACTGGAGTAATAGATATCTCGTACTATTAGTTGAAGGCGTAGTTGGGCAATCTGAAAATCTCTTCCAGATGAGAGAACGAGTTAACATAAAAATGATAAACAGTAAAGAAAGGAAACGAGATCACGAAACGACACAAACATTATTACTGAGGATGACCCAGGCTATATCAATGTAAATATAAAACTTTTTGATTATTCTACTGCTTCACGGACAATGCCTCTACTTCGTGGATCCAAGAAGAGTTTCCACTGTACAATGTACGGTAGATCTCTGCCACAAGGCCGATTTCCACACAAGTAGGGGAGACTGTGGCATATTTACGCGAATTTTTATTTTTATTTATTTATTTATTTATTTTCTTTATATTTATTTTTTTGAGTAATCGTGTTTGTCTCTAAGCACTATGGGACTTAACATCTGAGGTCATCAGTCCCCTAGACTTAGAACTACTTAAACCTAACTAACCTAAGGACATCACACACATCCATGCCCGAGCCAGGATTCGAACCTGCGACCTTAGTAGCAGCGCGGTTCCGGACTGAAGCGCCTAGAACCACTCGTCCACAGTGGCCGGCAGTAATCGTGTTTAAAACTGTTTTGTCTTATAACAAGATCGTTAAAATATCACTTGGTGTATACACTTCCTATTGAACATTAGTACTCATCATTATATTTACAAGTCCAAAATAATTTTATAATTTCACATGTGGGCTTAAGTCGGATGCGTAACGTAGCCCCGATATGACCTATTCATTGTCACTGCCCGAGTTGCAATTTATACACACACAAAAAATAGTGCGTTTTTGTGTCATACCTGTACCTAGCTCACATTTGTCATCTACTTCACTGAAGCCAATCTTAATTTTTTTTATATTTGTCTGTGTCGTTTCAAGCCGTAAATACAAGTGCATTTTCACCTCCATCAGACTTCTGCAGGTTATAAGAGAAAGGAAGAAGAAATGGGTGACATTGTTTGAGATGGGAGTCCCATCCAGCAAATGCTTTGGAAGAACTAGTTTGTCAGATACAAGATAACAGACGACCTTGTGAAATCCTGCCTGAACAACAATGATGACATTAGAAGTTGGTTTGTCCACATTTTTTCCAGCTTTTAAAAATTTATTGCCCTTATAGGTGCTTGCTCACACAGAATTAATTCTTTCTGCTTGAGAATCACTAGGTTCAAATACCTTTTTATTTTATTTAGCAGTTTACTAAATTTTATTGTTCTATGCCTGCGTTTCTTACATTACGTTTCCAACTGCTGTTGTCTTCAAGTTCATGGACTGGTTTCTTTACAATAAATTGAAGTATTTGGCTTGAAAGAGTTTTTAACCCTCACCTCTAAATTTATTTATTTTCATTGCTGGACTAAAACTTTTATTCATTTCATTAATTTAGTGAAATCTTTTAAGAAAAGTTAACAGAAGAAAGGTATCAGTTGGGATGGAAACGCAAAATAGCGCGTAAACGTGCCCCGAACGAAATTGCGTAAACGTGCCCCACCAACAAATCTGAATTTCTTTCTAAACCACAGTAGTAACTTTCAGGTTTTCAAATTATACGAACATACCTTAAAAAGTAGAATAATCTCCAGTAAACTAAGATATATTTATACATTCTTAGTTCTAACAGGTATACTAACTAGGAGCTTCTATGTTCGAGTAACAACATTCACTCACCTTGTACGAAAACATAAATATGTTCCTCGTGCTAAGATGTTCACTCAATCAGTGCCACGCAGTTGGCGACAGGCCTCATTAGATGACAGTACCAATCTTCCACTGTCTGCAGCGCTCTACCAAGAATGGTTATCGGTAAAATTGCTCTGTGTAAACGTGCCCCTTGCGTAAAGGTGCCCCGTCTCCCTTACAGCAACCGATAGCATTAAGGCTTTAGTATCGTTTGGCCGTTGCTAGTTGATGAAACCTATAAAGATTAAGATGAATCTCTGTATAAGAATCTGGACAGTAAAGTCTTGAATACATCTGCGCAAATTTTTAGATTTCTGCCTGTTAGAATAATAAGTGTCACACTTACCTGTGCCCTAACATGCTTCGTACCTTTTTCATTGTACAACTACTGTTTCACTCGAAAGCGATTGCATACCGCGAGACTAAATTTGTTCACGTCTGTCAATAGGACCAATTAGGAACACGTGCTATCTAAAAGGTGCTTCAGTACCCATGAAACTATTTTGGTAATAATAGAGTGTGTTTTCGATGTCATTTATTAATGATATGTGTAGACTGATTCCTGTGCGAAACTATGGCGAAACTTCGTTGAATCCCCTCTGAGGGGGTGGCAGTGACTTCTTGTTGGTTGTCAATGAGAGAACGCCGTTCCATAGGGATATTTTTTGGCCTTTCCCAATTAGGCACATATGCTTCGGGAAGCTTTATTGAAGTTATATTTTGCGGCCGACAATATGCTGCCTTGCACCACCAAATAAAGTGTTTAGAAATACTTATAACTGCGTAAGGCCAATTCTTTGCTCGAGCTTAGCATTAGTCGAGATCAGAATCTTTATTTTTATGTGCAGTACTTATCATCTGCTGTGCGAAGCAAATTGATATTAAATCAAACACATGCAGTGGCGAACGTTTAGCTATCTGAATTATATGAAGTTTCTCCTGTATGTCATTTTCTGAGGTAGACTCTTGGAGCCTTTAGTGTTGCGATGTACAAAATAGACTGGACAAAATTTATATAATGAGAGTAGAGTATTGGACGTTAAACGGAACAAAATTTTACGTATTTCGATAGTTCGATGCACCGTTGCGGAGTTGCAACCATAAAACGACAACCAGACACCGAAAAGTGCGCAGAAATCTGTCCGAAAAGTCTACATGATTTGGTGTGTCTAACAGTGCTGTTCTGTCCTTCGTCCGACTAAGTTGCTACTATGTTACGCTGTGTTTGTTTCGTGCCAATCGTTTCACCGACAATGTCAACTTTGTAGCGATACTGCAGACAGAAATATCGAACAAGTTCTTGAATAAATGTAGCCTCAGAAAAAAGTGACATTATTTTTAGCTTTGGTTTCCTTTTGCTTCGTAGTCATACTGCACACTTAACAGAAAATTCGCTTGTCACACAATCAGCCTTGGATAGGAATTTAAGCTTTGCCTAAATTTCACTGTCGAACTGAAACGAATTTACTTAGCTATTGCTCCGCAGTACTACTTTTTCACCTTTGCTCGATTTCACGTCCGATATAATGCTCTCGCTATAGTGTTATGTTATTGTATCTCCACTTTGTATAATAGAAATGTCATTTGAATATCTAAATGTGTAACTTAAAACAACAGCAGGTCGAAGGGAAGTGTCTATATTTTGAGATGTTTTTCAGTACAAAATTGATACATAATAATTAATAACTTGTGGCAGGTGAAGCAACTCTGTGTATTCTCTAACGAACACTGATGATCATTCTAAAAGAATTATTTTACTGCGTTCTTTTAGAGAAACTTGACATAAAAAAGAAGAAAATAGATCCATAGACCGTTACTAAAGTCTCTGCTGTTTTAAATAAATGACAGTAATTTGAATTATGCACTTTTTGTGGCGCTGTTCATATGATTCCTGCAGAACTGGTCATGCAGAACATTATGAACACCCTCATAACAGCGGGTATGTCAGCCTTTGGCATGGATAACAGGGGCGACGCATCGTGCCATGGAAATACAGAGGCCTTGGTTCAAATGGCTCTAAGCACTATGGGACTTAATATCTAATGTCGTCAGTCCCCTAGACTTAGAACTACTTAAACCTAACTAACCTAAGGACATCACACACATCCACGCCTGAGGCAGGATTCGAACCTGTGACCGTAGCAGCAGCGCGGTTCCAGACAAGCACCTAGAGCCGCTCGTCCACAGCGGCCGGCAACTGAGGCCTTGGTAGATCGCTGGAGGGAATTGGCTTCACATCTGCACACACAAGTCACTTAATTCCCGCAAATTATGGGGAGGGGGCAGATGAGCTCTGACACCATGTTCAATCACATTCCAGATGTGTTGGATCGGGTTCAGATCCGGCGAGTTGGGTACCTACAAATCTATTGGAGCTCGCCTCGAACCACTCTATCCCACTTCTAGACTTGTGATATGGCACATTATCTCGTTGAAAAATGCCACTGTCGTCGGGAAACATGGATCGTCATGAACGGATGTACGTGGTCTGCAGCCTGTGTAATGGTACTCCTTGGCCGTCATGGTGCCTTGCATGAGCTTCACTCGACACGTGGATACCCACTGGAGTCACCTGCAACTTGCCTCCATTCCATAGTACAGGTGTCGTGGAGCTGTTTCCCAGGAAGACAACGGATTCACGCCCTCTCATTGGCATGATGAAGAAGTTATCGGGATTCATCAGACCATGCAACGCTCTGCAGCTGCGCCAACGTCGAGTGTCGATGCTCACGTGCCCATTTCAGTCGCTGTTACCACTGCCGTGGTGTTAACATTGGCACATGTAGGGCCTCGTTTGCTGAGGACCATCGCTAGGAGTGTTCGGTGTACTCTGGGTTCACACACGCTTGTACTCTGCCCAGTATTAAAATCTGATGTCAGTTCCACCACAGTTCGCTGCCTATCTTGTTTTACCAGTCTGCCCAGCCTACGACGTCCGCAGCTGTAATGAGGAATGACCGCCCATTTCCACGACGTTTCACGGGGTTTCACCTTGATTTCACCACGTGTTGAGACACTCACCGCAGCACTCCTCGAACACCCGACGTTTTGGACTTTCCGAAATACTCATGCCCAGCCTCTGGGCCATCACATTCTGCCTTCGGTCAAACTAACAAGGGGAGGCCGCCAATTGTGAAATTCAGATTCGATTCATACTGCGCATAATAAAAGCTCATGGCCGGAGGTGTAATGTGGCAAAGCACCAATATGCACTTCTCAGCCGTTGTCGAGATAATCGACAGTTAAAAGAAACCGTTGCGGTGAAATACTCTCTACGATTAATAAATTTCTACAGTGTCGTGGCGCAGCGGTAAGCGCTCGGGTTCGTAATACGAAGGTCGCCGGATCGAATCTCGCGCCATGCAACTTTCTTTATTATTAGTTTTTTATATACTATTAATGAATTGCTTATGCATGTTGGTGAAGGCGGATCGCTCTCCAATTGTACCGCCTCCATTTTTCGGTTTGTTTAACAGGGTGTACCAAAGCTCTCACGTCCGCACTGATTTTCGACGATGTTATAAGTTGCGCTAGGGACCGCATCTACCTTCTTTCGAAGTTAGCAGGCAACTACGCTGTTATGCGGCGGCTCGTTTCGGTCCATTCAACATCTGTCCTTCAAGTGTAACGAGCGAGTAACGGAGTTTATATTTCATACCTGCCACAGCAAATTTGTGTTCGTGGGGTTTCCATTCTAATTCGAACGTTTGACTTACGCTATACGTATTCGTTTCCGAATATCGTTTCTACGTCTTCCGTTAACTATACGTGGTTAACATTATGAAGACAAGTAACAACATTTGTGAAATACAACTTTGTTTGCGGAAAACATAATGATGTTCGAAGTCGCCAGTTTTTCCACGACAAACGACTTTCAACAACTTACTAGATGCATAACTGTTGCAACTGATTGCCGGGAATTTATATATATATATATATATATATATATGTGTGTGTGTGTGTGTGTGTGTGTATACACACATTTGAATTACAAAAAACAAATACTAAAAAAAAAAAAAAAAAAAAAAAAAAAAAAAAGGTTGCATAGCGCGAGATTCGATCCGGTGACCTTCGGATTCCGAACCCGAGCGCTTACTGCTGCGCCACGACACTGCAGAAATTTATTAATCGTAGAGAGTATTTCACGGCAACGGTTTATTTTAAGTGTCGATTTTCTCGACAAGGGCTGAGAAGTGCATCTTGGTGCTTTGCCACATTACACCTCTGGCCATGAGCTTTTATTATGCGCAGTATGAATCGAATCTGAATTTCACAATTGGCGGCCTCCCCTTGTAAGATAAATCGCGCTCCTTCCCCGTTCTACACACGGACGGCAGGCTCACTGTTATTACATGTACCGCGCGTTTCTCTGACTAGCAGTCATTCCTCGCTAGGTGACGCTACTATCGCCTAGACGGGTTTATATCGATAGTAGGTCGGTGTTCATAACGTTCTGGCTGATCAGTGGATGTAATGACAGGTTTAGCAACAACCGCATACTCCGTGACGGCTAAGCTCTGTGGTTTTACTACGATAAACGGATATAAACGAACAGCAAATTATAGCTGCAGCACCAGTATTAGCTTATTAACTTATGTAAACTCAGGGGATCTGAGAGCTGGTTATTAATTAATCTGCCCTCTGATTTTCTTGTTACGCTTAGTGGACCGTGTAGTACTAAATTTATCACGAACCAGATAAGTAATAGTATGCGTGCAGAATGCTAAACGAGCTATCGTAAACCTCACTTTACGTATTACGTAAACATACTTACATAAAAAATTTCACATCCTGAACACAATGCATCTCAGTGAGATTCTGAGCAGTGAAACTATTTTGGAATATTTCTTCAATGCACAGTAAAATTGATTTTGTTGCTGTAACCTTTCAGCTTGGGAGATAGCTTTACCATTTATACTTTAGTCCGTTCTGTTCTTTTTTCTCAATATTAATTCGTTAGCATTTTTAATCACAATAGTAAGACGCGAGTTTCCTTCAAATAAAATGAGTAGTTTCTTGCAAATATCGCTTAGACCTGTGGCATAGAGTTTTCTTCGCTTTACCCACGGCCTTTGTCTCGACGATTCCTAACAAAGGAGTAATAAAAAAAAAAGAATCTGTCCCAAGCTATCACTTTCTGTCAACCCAATAAAAATGCCATCTGACTTGTTTCATACGCGTGCTGCCGGCTCTATTCTCGTCCCACACTATTCAACTCTTTTTCATAAATTCGTAAGTCAGACACTACAATTTGCCGTAACACCAGAAAAGGCGACTTTTCTCTGATCATAAGTCAGTTCTGAACGATAGATAAGACGCTACTCCTACTTCATTAAACATCCCAACGATCAACTTTTAAGATAATGTTAGAAATAACTTTATGTACACAGACAGTTCACGTGTCGTGATACAGCTCTATCACTGCTTCACATCAAGCTGGATTATTCTCTGGAGTTCGCGCGTCTGGAGAAACAGCGACGAGGTTTCTCCAAGAGTCACGAACCTCGCTCGTATTTCACTGTCTGGATTATGGGTTCGTCATGAGGTGTCGCCTGAAGCTTATCCCTGTTGGCATCGTCGCCTATGCAAAGCCAAAATAACCAAAAATTATATACTTACACAACCAGTAAACACTATGCAAGCTCTATGCATCATCACTTAGATGTTAAGTTCGACTGGTGCGAACGAAACACTTAAGAGGCCTAAACGTAAAATTGGAGCTGCTGCGTTACATGCAGCACATTGTTCCGTAACTGATATATTTTCGTTGGTCAACTGTTTACAATGAACGTGGATTAAATCACAGCACGGAAAAGTTGGTACAGGTATTGTTTCTTTCCCAAAGTCACATGAAGGAAAATCTGGGATTTCTTTCTTCATTCCTTGTTTCAATCAGTCCTTTTCACTTCCTTTCAAAACGTTTGAAAAGTTATATTTCACGTTCCTCGAATGGATTGTTGTGGGTGTTCAGTAACTTTCCGTGATACCTTTCTCCGATTTGTCAAGTCAGTTGTACGTATCTGACAATTTACGTGTAATATGACGAAACAGTATATTTCCCCCAATCTACAGCGTTGCTAAATTCCACTTTCTTGACCTTCCATCTACCTCTGCTTTTAATGGTATTGAATAATTTCTTAATGTATCTCCACAAGTGTATGGCGTCCCACGACAGGCGGAGAAAACTTGTACTAAATTATTCAGCACCTTTAATCAAGCATATTTACTAATTTTATTATTATTGTGCATCTACGTACTTAACCCGCACGCCAATTGACGGTGCAATTTCATTTCCTCATGGTATGAGGCAACAAATAACTGTTTCTAAGTCCCGTTATCTACCTTATTCTTACCTAAACCTCATGATCCCTTCGTAAAATATACGATATCTTCAGAAAATATTTCATAACATATAAATTTGTATCAGGTGTTAACAGAATCCTCTTTTCTGAAATGCTTTCCGTGCTGTATGCAGTCTTGACTTTATATGCACTCTACTTCGACCATCATCACTATTTTGCTGAACAAATAGTAAAACTTGCCTACTACTTTTCGTATCGGATTTCCTATACAAAATCCACTGCTTCAATTCGGTTAGTCATTACCATTACTTTATTTTTTTTCACAATTATTTTTTAGCCTCTTTTGAAGGCACTATCCATTCCATTCAACTTCTCTTCCTAGATTTTTTCCGTCTTTGACACGATTAGAATGCCATCGGAAAGTTGTTAATTATTTTCCATGAACGTTGATTCCCTCTCGAAATTTCTTCTTGAGGACCCATACTGCTTGCTTGATATACAGTTACAACTCCGTCTCACTGTCTTAACTAATAATTCCATTTCTTTTTTTCGATCCTTATAACTACTACAGCCTGGTTTCGATAAACGTAATGCACAAATCTTATCTCCCTCCTATCTAGAGATTTAAAATATAAATCAAAAAAAGTATTTTACTGTATAAAGTGGTATTTGTAATGAGCTAAGTAGTAACTGTAAGCAATTACGCCTAACAGAGCACAGTGTAGCTGTGATAAAGTTCATTACATGCATCCGTGCTTGAACACAGAATTTAGGTGAAAGTGTCAGATTGTGACATAACAAATTACTAAGCTAAAAACCGCAAATAGTGAATGAAAATGATAAAAATCGGTGAAAATATAAAAACATACCTGTTAACAGGTATTCCTTCACACATTTGTTCCCGTTAATACAATATCAACATTTTTTACGAAACACTTATTTTTTCAAGAATTCACCATTAGTGTTGTTGTGGTACAGTTACTGTTGTTGTAATTCTGATTGTACTTATGAAGACGCTGTATGTTTCTATGGAAGTCACTCTACTATCGTTAGTCGTATGTCTACATAAAATGAGTAACTATATTTTTACTTGTAAGGCCATTCCACAAACTGATCACGTGATCACCATGTAGGCTGCAATGCGGTAAGGTGTGGACTCCAATTGTCACTGACCACGGAAGCTGGAAGAAAATCGGCGAAGTTATTTGTAAGATAGTTAAGTAATATCAGCCTGCAGCTAGGAAACTATCCACATAACAACGAGCGTTTTCATGCATTGGATTTGAGTTAATGGAGTATTTGTGGGCAACATTTCATACCTTCTGGACGATTCCAACCATATCATTATTTAACTTCTCAAGAACCACACAAAATGTTACGCTATGTGAATATGTATACTTCCCCGGCGTATCAGCTAATGGAACTCATATATATAGCAGGATAATGTAGTCATCTTGGCACAGTATATCAACGTACCAAGTGGCCGCCACCTTCGAGTAAATGTGATGATGCACAATCTCGCCGGATCCGCCGAGACTCGAATCAGCATACTCATCTGCGAAGATAACTACATTATCCGGCTGCGTACCCGAGAAGAGTATCATCAGTTTAACGTTTATCGCAGTCAACAACTTGCGGCAGATACTATAGCTAGATTGCAGCTAACTGGATAGCAACTTGTGTGGATGTGAAAAACAGCTAGGAAATCATATGAGGCGGTCGAAATATTTTTTGCTACGGCGTTACCGAAATAAACTTTTAGCTCTCGGAACCAAATGAAGAAGACTCAGCGAATCTAAGAGAGAAATTTGAATCTTTGCTACACAGTAATGAAGAGATAGGAGTGCAAATCATTACAGTTTTAAGCCGTAGCGCACGATAACCGCGAGTGCTTTCATTCGTGACTGTGTAAATATTGACGCCACTGATGCGGCTTGCCACTCCCAACTGATAAAAAGCTGTTTTTGGCAGGAAAAGTATGGAATGAATGCGTGTGACGCACGATAAAACCAAAAAGCTCTTCCACGCTGCTGTGAGCCTTCATTTCCGCTCCTTCCGGCGCGGTCAACGTTCGCCATTTTCGCTGTTCTCGCAGTAGCCCACGGGAAGACAACGTGGACAACACGTGTGACAGCTAGCTACGTGGCACTTACACTGTGCGTACTCGGTGAAATAAACATATAGATAACACGATTGTAATTTCAATAAGTAACAATAGCTTTAACTGGTATATAGATACTTCAGCCGAATTAACATCCGTGTTCAGATGAGAAGCTTTCGTAAACCGCAGATAGACGGAAGTAGCTGTGCCGCTGTGCATCGAAATAATGTTTCAAGATGAAAGAGTTGATCAATACATGACTTGAGAGAGAAATATGTAGTGACCTTTTTGTGTCTAATGAAAGCAAACTCACCTGAAATTCATGAACAACTAGAGGAAGCTTTAGGATCGTGTGTAATGCCACCAAATCTAGTTTATTTTTGGAACGCCGATTTTGATATTGGTATATGTCATGTGGAACAAGGGGAAATGTTCTGTTGTATGATTAATGTGTTTCGGCTGAAGAGCAGCGCATATGCTGCTGCCAGCCCGTCCAAGATGGGGCATTGAAATACAATAAAGGAAAAAAAGAAAAAGGGGAAATGTTAGAGCAGTCAAGCATGTGCACCTCATATGGCTATCCGTGCCGTATTTAACGGGTTTATTAAAGCCTACTGTCGTATTCATGGGATTCACACAAGAACTTAAAACCTCCACTGATAGTATGGTGGTGTCAGAGAGAGAATGTCCCATTTCTATATCTTATTGTCAAAGATGACGAAACGTGAGTATATAGTGTTACAGCTCCATGAGGAGAAGACTAATACCACACCCAACGTCCTAGTAAGAAGTTCAAAACAACGGTTCTTGCGAAGAACGTTACGGCTACACGCTTTCACGACGTGATGGTTTGCTGCTGATTGCTTTCCTCACCCAGGGAGAGATTATGAATGCTGCTAGTTATTGTGTCACTCCAGAATGGTTTCAGAAGGGTACTCGGAGGAAACGACCGTGGTTTATTTGGAAAAGAAACGCCATCGGTAAAGTTGAATCGGGGATACAGTCGTAAAAGGGACCAGGTCAAATATACAATTAGGGTAGATTTACCAAACGTCGCTTTTATAGTTGTAAATTGACGTAGCTGTGTTGGAAAACAACCAGAACTAGAAGTGCTTATAAATATCACTGAAGCAGACACGATAGACCTGGGTGAGAACGTTGTACCTGATGGATAGTGTATCTAGAAACACATGATGTTTCCTGGTCGATGTTTCAGTCTACTGATATTTTAGAATCACATAAAGGATTGCTCACTAGACACCTGTTAAGCAGTTTCCGGCATTTTCTACGGTTTTTGTTGTTCTGAGACGTGAGGTCGTGTTTGTAAATATTACGAGATGTACTTATTTAATTGCAGTATAATGTATTAAAGCTTTTTGGATGAAATTGTTCATTCTTCAGTTAGAGGGTTAAATGGTCAATAAAATTCTTTATATTTTAAAAATTAACTACGTAATGTGTGGACGGTTACACCATACTTCGTCGGTGGTGCACTATCTTTGACGTCGAAAGGCAAGAAGGTCATCTAAGTGAATGATATGATATTTTTAAATGACATTAATTTATTTAACATCTTAACTATGTTTCCCGTCTTGATACGGAAACTTGTGTTAGCTGGCATTACCTTGTACTAGGATTTCAGAATGTTTTTAACTGATTTTTATAACAACTGATATTAATCTGACTTCACATAGTGATTATTGGTGCATATAATGTAGCCTAGAGACTATAATATGATAGACACTATTAAATGCAAATACTGACATGTATTTCTTCACCGAAACTCTTTTAAATTTCGATAGAACATTTACTCCAAAAACCTTATATTCAGGATTAACTTCTTTAATTTCAGAAAAATACCTTAGTACACAAAATGTGAATACTGTCTTTTCAGAATGAAACAAGGAAATTTAGTAAAATATCTTGGGAATGGCAGGGGACGAAAGTCGATAAATTGTTCCAAGTTGCAACATTCTCCCTACTGAAAGCTGGCTGAAGCAGTATATTGATTCAGCTGAAGTTTTTACAGAGGATTTGTAGAAGGGACAGATTAAATTCAGTTGCTGGTTTTTTTCTTGCTGCTATAACAGTCTTTTTTCTTGTAGCAAAATTTAAGTAGATAGTTGCTGTGAGTTAGTATTGGAAAAGAACTGAACACTTCTTTCCTTTTAACGACGTCACTCCCTCCAACTCAGATGATGTAGCTGCTGAAATGTTCACAGCAATCACTCCAGCTAAGTTCAGCAAGTAGTTGGTAACGACTTCAGTTTAGCGTCATACGTTGACGAAAATACAAGGGGTAGTCAAATGAAAACGAGACTGATAGTAAACAGTAAGTAAACTGTTTATTATTTCTAAAATAATCGGTATCACTTTTACGAGATCAATCCCACTATGAGACAAGAAGGTCACTGCCTTCAACGAAAACTGTTTTCAAGGTAGCAGGGAACACGCATTTTTATAAAAGTGCTTGCGTTGGTGTACGGAAACACGGTTGTACCTAGTCGTGAACCTACTCACTCGAAGCAAATCAATGGCCGCGAATGTCTTTCTTCAGGGCTCCACACGCACATAATCGTATAGGGAGGGATTGGGACTGTTTGGATGATATGTAAGGGTTTTCTAGCGAAACTTATGCTGCGTAGTCGAAACAACCTTGGCAACAAGTGGGCGGTCGTGTTGTTGGCAGGTTGTTTCAATTACTCTGTAGAAGTTTCGCTGAGAAGCACTCCCACATACTCTATATAATACCAATATCTTCCCACACGATTTCCATGTTTTTGAGGCCCTGATATTCGTGATCATCGATTTGCTTCTAACGAAGAGGAGCACTCCTGCGCACAATCACGGTTCAATAGGCACCCACAAACATTTCATCATTAAGACGTTAACAGTATTGTTTCACTTTGGGGTAAATGTACATCCTCCAGTCACATTAATGTGATGCAGTACCAAGTCATTCCATATTACGTATGTAAGCGTTGGTTTCAAATTTAAGGAAACAGTTTTAGTTGCATAAGTAAGTAAAGTGATAAGATACTCTACACACCACAAGTGAGTATACAGCTGCTGAAGCAGTGGGAAAACCAAAGTTTGCTAGATATGTGACGGTTTACAGGTTCTCCAAAGTTAGTGTGGAGTCTTTCAATACGTTTAACAATGAAGCTCTGCTTCGAATTCTGGCAGAAATTCAAAAGAAGCTCTGGTCGCATCTAAAGCGCATCATAGGCGTGACACAATCAGTATTTTCAATGTGAGTTGCCAGTGGTCATGTTACCGATTACTGAGTCACTAAACCAGAGTTACTAAACACGATTTTCCGAAAATCTGCACCAAATAAATGCATTAAATATTCCAGAATCCGAATCACGATAGATGCCAATCATAGGTCTAGCCCAGTAACTTAAATCAGTTAAAGCAAGCCTTTCAGCTCAGGCTTTATACCACTTGGATTGCTTTCGGAGCATGCTGATGAAATAACCACCTATTTAGGAAGCATATGCAATCACTCACACGACGAATGATTCATACGCAGAGATTTGAAACTTGTTAAGGTGCCATCAGTGCACGAGAAGGGAAATAGAAATATTATGTTGAATTAAATACGGTTCAGTTACCTTAATATAACAACGATAGATATTTGTCGTCCAGGAGCAACAACCGTTTACAGACGATGCAGAGTAGCAGTAGCAGAGGAAGGTATATAAAGCGTGTCGGGGGACCTGAAAAATAGTGCAGTAGATATCGTAATGTAAAAACGAAGTCGAAGTTCGTAGTTCAAATGGTTCAAATGGCACTGAGCACTATGGGACTTAACTTCTGAGGTCATCACTCCCCTAGAACTTAGAACTACTCAAACCTAACTAACCTAAGGACATCACACACATCCATGCCCGAGGCAGGATTCGAACCTGCGACCGTAGCGGTCGCGTGGTTCCAGACTGTAGCGCCTAGAACCGCTCGGCCACACCGGCCGGCGAAGTTCGTAGTGACAGACACTAAGTCGCCTAGTGAAACTGAAGTAGAAATCAAGTCCGTCTATTCACCTAATTTTCGAGACGTTACTTTTGAAAAAAATCACTTAAATTAGAACCCTTACATAGAAAATTATCTGGGGAAGCCAAACCATAGAAAGCTTTTCAGTGGCACAGCGTTTACACAAGGCGCCAACACGCTTGTCCCTCCGCTCCTGGAGTACCGATGCTCACTACCAATGGGGTCATTGTCAGATGATGTTGTTCTTATGGTCTTCAGTCCTGAGACTGGTTTGATGCAGCTCTCCATGCTACTCTATCCTGTGCAAGCTTCTTCATCTCCCAGTACCTACTACAGCCTACATCCTTCTGTATCTGTTTAGTGTATTCATCTCTTGGTCTCCCTCTACGATTTTTACCCTCCACGCTGCCCTCCAATACTAAATTGGTGATCCCTTGATGCCTCAGAACATGTCCTACCAACCGATCCCTTCTTCTAGTCAAGTTGTGCCACAAACTTCTCTTCTCCCCAATCCTATTCAATACCTACTCATTAGTTATATGATCTATCCATCTAATCTTCAGCATCCTTCTGTAGCACCACATTTCGAAAGCTTCTATTCTCTTCTTGTCCCAACTTTTTGTCATCCATGTTTCACTTCCATACATGGCTACACTCCATACAAATACTTTCAGAAACGACTTCCTGACACTTAAATCTATACTCGATGTTAACAAATTTCTCTTCTTGAGACACGCTTTCCTTGCCATTGCCAGTCTACATTTTATATCCTCTCTACTTCGACCATCATCAGCTATTTTGCTCCCCAAATAGCAAAATTCCTTTACTACTTTATGTGTCTCATTTCCTAATATAATTTCTTCAGCATCATCCGACTAAATTCCACTACATTCCATTATCCTCGTTTTGCTTTTGTTGATGTTCATCTAATATCCTCCTTTCAAGACACTGTCCATTCCGTTCAACTGCTCTTCCAAGTCCTTTGGTGTCTCTGACAGAATTATAATGTCATCGGCGAACCTCAACATTTTTATTTCTTCTCCATGGATTTTACACCTACTCCAAATTTTTCATTTGTCTCCTTTACTGCTTGCTCAATATACAGATTGAATAACATCGGGGACAGGCTACAACCCTGTCTCACTCCCTTCCCAACCACTGCTTCCCTTTCATGTCCCTCAACTCTTGTAACTGCCATCTGGTTTCTGTACAAATTGTAATTAGCCTTTCGCTCCCTGTATTTACCCCTGCTACCTTCAGAATTTGAAAGAGAGTATTCCAGTCAACATTGTCAAAAGCTTTCTCTAAGTCTACAAATGCTAGAAACGTAGGTTTGCCTTTCCTTAATCTAGCTTCTAAGATAAGTCGCAGGATCAGTATTGCCTCACGTGTTCCAATATTTCTACGGAATCCAAACTGATCTTTCCCGAGGTCGGCTTCTACCAGTTTTTCCATTCGTCTGTAAAGAATTCGCGTTAGTATTTTGCATCCGTGACGTATTAAACTGATTGTTCGGTAATTTTCACATCTGTGAGCACCTGCTTTCTTTGGGATTGGAATTATTACATTGTTCTTGAACTCTGGGGTATTTCACTTGTCTCATACATCTTGCCCATCAGATGGTAGAGTTTTGTCAGCACTGGCTCTCCCAAGGCTGTCGGTAGTTCTGATGGAATGTTGACTACTCCTGGGGCCTTGTTTCGACTCAGGTCTTTCAGCGCTCTATCAAATTCTTCACGCAGTATCGTATCTCCCATTTCATCATCTTCACATCCTCTTCCATTTCCATAATATTCTCCTCAAGAACATTGCCGCTATGTAGATCCTCTGTATACGCCTTCCACCTTTCTTCTTTCCCTTCTTTGCTTAGAACTGGGTTTCCGTCTGAGCTCTTCATATTCATAAAAGTGGTTCTCTTTTCTCCAAAGGTCTCTCCAATTTTCCTGTAGGCAGTATCTATCTTATCCCTAGTAAGATAAGCCTCTACATCCTTACATTTGTCCTCTGGCTATCCCTGCTTAGCCATTTTGCACTTCCAGTCAATCTCATTTTTGAGACGTTTGTATTCCTTTTTGCCTGCTTCACTTACTGCATTTTTATAATTTCTTCTTTCATCAGTTACATTCAATATTTCTTCTGTTACCCAAGGATTTCTACTAGCCCTCGTATTTTTACCTACTTGATCCTCAGCTGCCTTCACTACTTCATCTCTCAAAGCTACCCATTCTTCTTCTAGTGTATTTCTTTCCCCCATTCCTGTCAATTATTCCGTTATGCTCTCCCTGAAACTCTGTAAAACCTCTGGTTCTTTCAGTTTATCCAGGTCCCATCTCCTTAAATTCCCACCTTTATGCAGTATCTTCAGTTTTAATCCACAGTTCATAACCAATAGATTGCGGTCAGAGTCCACATCTGCCCCTGGAAATGTCTTACAATTTAAAACCTGGTTCCTAAATCTCTGTCTTACCATAATGTAATCTATCTGAAACCTGGCAGTATCTCCAGGCTTCTTCCATGTATACAACCTTCTTTTATGATTCTTGAACCAAATGTTAGCTATGATTAAGTTGTGCTCTGTGCAAAACTCTACCAGACGGCTTCCTCTTTCATATCTTAGCCGCAATCCATATTCACATACTACGTTTCCTTCTCTCCTTTTTACTACTACCGAATTCCAGGCACCCATCACTATTAAATTTTCGTCCCCCTCCACTATCTGAATTATTTCTTTTATTTCATCATACATTTCTTCAATTTCTTCGTCAGCTGCAGAGCTAGTTGGCATATAGACTTTTACTACTGTAGTAGGCGTGGGCTTCGTGTCTATCTTGGCCACAATAATGCTTTCACTATGCTGTTTGTAATAGCTTACCCGCACTCCTATTTTCCTATTCATTATTAAAGCTACTCCTGCATTACCCCTGTTTGATTTTGTATTTACGATCCTGTATTCACCTGACCAAAAGTCTTGTTCCTCCTGCCACCGAAGTTCACTAATTCCTACTATATCTAACTTTAACCTATCCATTTCCCTTTTTAAATTTTATAACCTACCTACTCGATTAAGGGATCTGACATGTCAGATGATAAATAAAAGAAATTAAAGCTTGCACGAGACGTTTCAAATATTCATTTTCCCTTCTTTCTATACGAGAGTAAAACGGCACAGGAATAGTTTTAAAGTGGTTCTATCGACTCTCTCCGAAAGGGTGAAAAATGAATTGGAGGGTAATAAATGTAGATCCACATTTAGAAAGCTGTCGTGTTGTTGCACGACAACGCTTGACAATGTATAGTGGTGGAACACTCTCACGTCAGTCCAGATTTCACACCAAGCGATTTTTGTCTCTCCAGAATGTTAATGGAAGGCTGGGCTGGTAGCCATCTTCAGGAGGATTCGTGGCTCTTACACCTAGATCCTGTTTGGTATGCCTATTCTGAAAGATCTGTTTACCGAAGGTAAAATTTCTTAGATATGCAGGGTGAGTAAGTGAAAAAGTTATGTTTACTAATGCCACAGTAACGCCATGTACATCTTTGATTTCTTTAATGAACCTTTTCTCGCAGAGAAGACTGAAGGTTTTGAACAAATCTCGCAGGACCCTGAGGACTTGACACCGTATTCCACTATAGCAACTACACGAAAAGAAGTGTTTACAGAAACACACACACACACACACACACACACACACACACACACACACACACACACACACAGAACACGCTCGTCTCTGTCTTAATGTCCACCACCACCTGCCATGCAGCCTGCATAGACTTCCTATTCACCGTACTGGTATGGGCTTGCTGGGAGACAGTACAGTTCTCGACAAAGTACTATATTTACCTTGTCAGCTTCTTCATTTCTGCTGATGTCGACCTCTTTTGTTACCACCCCATCATTCAACTGCTTCTACGATTGACAAACGGCGTCAGGAATAATATACATCACTCTGTCTGTCGTTTATATCCTTGTGATCCTTTCCGGAACACCGACTTATATATAGTACTCGAAAATAATTGCTTCCCTAAGTTGGATATATACTCCAGCGCGTTAGATGCTACTCTGAAACACATCCTGGGGAAAGAATGAGTAGCCAACACAGTTCGCCTGCTTCCCTCATGAAATCTGCGATGGTTTAAGGCACGTGAATTTAGGGGTTTAAAATGTTGTTGTTGTGACTATATATTCAGTAGCCTCCGGAAACCAGAGGACAGAGTTCCACTTTGTATTGCTCAAATAAATTTACTCTCAGCCTTACCGTAAACTTTGTGACCCGAAATGCAACGAATACATCAAATATTCTGCGTACAACATGTGCCACAACATCAGCAGAAACTAATAAAAGCGCCAAGACCGCCACCGAGTCCCCAACTCGCAATAAACAAAGCCAAATCCCGACTGTCACGTCACGTGGACAGTACATTTTGATTAAATTTTCGGAAGAGCTACTAATATCTTGCACTAACTGCACAAAACAGCTAGGTCACGACTATGGAAAACCAATGCCAGTGGAGCAGGGTGAATGAAACACAACATCCCTCCTCATCGTTGTGCACAACTTCTCCAGGCGCTGCGCTATTAGAAGGCACCCTTCATGAGATTAGCTAAGTTATATCAACCTGCAGCTACGAAACTAGCCACATAACGATCAGAATAAGTCCCTTTTCTCACTTGTTTAACATTTTCTGTCCACGTCCGTTACCAATCTATTACGTATGGAAACATTTGTATACGTCTCTGTTGCTTTCACAGCACCTGGTTCGTGCCTGGTGGCCCAAACTGAAACTCATTTTTTTCCCAGCATAAATCATTTCTTCATTAACGAATTAGAATATCTACAAACTTTCGCTGTCACGCGATAATTACAGTCAACACTGTACCTCTGTCAGTAGCCGCACGTTAATTATAATCATCCGGGGTTAGAGCTGTGTGATTCCGTATGCACAACCGCATGTTGCAGGTCCTGTACAGGTCTTTCTGGATACAGAAAATGTTCGACTCCTGCCCTGGGCAGCACATTCTCCAAATCTCTCAGCAGTTGAAAACGTCTGGTCAATGGTGGCCGAGCAACTGGCTCGTCACAATACTTCAGTCACTACTCTTGGTGAACTGTGGTATCGTGTTGAAGCTGCATGGGTAGCTGTACCTGTACACGCCATCCAACCTCTGTTTGACTCAATGCCCAAGCGTATCAAGGCCTTTATTACGGCCAGAGGTTGTAAGTAGGCTGTTTAGGTTTTTATGTTGGTAACACCACGTAGCGCTGTATGTGAAAATCACTGACTGTGCTGTGTGCAGTCTGCGGCTGGTTTGCATTGCTGGAATTCGCTATGGTAGTGTTGGGCAGTTGGATGTGAACAGCGCGTAGCGTTGCGCAGTTGGATGTGAGCTGCCAGCAGTGGTGGATGTGGGAAGAGAAATGGCTGAGTTTTGAGATATATATACAGGGTGAGTCACCTAACGTTACCTCTGGATATATTTCGTAAACCACATCAATTACTGACGAACCGATTCCAGAGACCGAACGTGAGGAGAGGGGCTAGTGTAATTTTTAATACAAACCACACAAAAATGCACGGAAGTATGTTTTTTAACACAAACCTACGTTTCTTTTAAATGGAACGACGTTAGTTTTGTTAGCACATCTGAACATATAAACCAATACGTAATCAGTGCGGTTTGTTGCATTGTAAAATGTTAATTACATCCGGAGATATTGTAACCTAATGTTGGCGCTTGAAACCTTCGACGTTCAGTTGCGTGTTGTGACAAACACGGGCCACGGTCGGCGAGCAGCATCTGCAGGGACATGTTTACGATGACGACAATGTTTACGAGTGTGGCTGTAGTGCACTATTGTGGTTTGGTCTAGCTGTCACAGCGTCCGCGTGTAGCGCTTGCTGCTATTGTTATTCTGCATTCGTCTCCGCACGCAGACCAACTGTAGTACACCGTGTTACCAGACGTCTGTGATAGTGTTGTGTTGTAGGAACTGTGACCAAGGTGTATTCGAACTCTGAAAATGTGGAGATGATACTCATCTATGGCGATTGTCGACGAAATGCAGCTGAAGCCTGCAGGGTGTACGCAGAATGGTACCCGGACAGAGAGCATCCAACGTGCCGCACATTGCAAAACATCTACCGCCAACTGTATGCAACAGGTATGGTCGTAGCACGCAAACGGGTCCGTAACAGGCCCGTCACAGGAGAAGCGGTTGCAGTTGGTGTGTTAGCTGCTGTTGCCATGAACCCACACATGAGTACACGGGACATTGCGAGAACCGGTGGACTGAGTCAAAGTAGTGTCATGCGCATACTGCATCGTCACCGCTTTCACCTGTTTCATGTGTCGCTACATCAGCAATTACATGGTGATGACTTTAATCATCGAGTGCAATTCTGTCAATGGGCATTAACAGAGAATGCGTTGCAGTTCTACCCGTTTACTGATGAAGCGGGGTTCACAAACCACGGGGCTGTGAATCTACGGAACATACATTACTGGTCCGTGGACAATCCTCGCTGGCTTAGATAGGTAGAGCGACAGCGACCGTGGACTGTGAATGTATGGTGCGGAATCAGTGGCGACCACCTCATTGGTCCTCACTTCATTGCAGGGGCCCAAACAGCTGCAACATACATCGCGTCTCTACAGAATGATCTGCAACGTTGCTCGAAAATGCCCCACAGGAAACGCGTCGACGTATGTGGTATCAGCATGATGGGGCACCTGCACATTCAGCAATTAACACTAGGATGACCCTCGACAGGATGTTCGACGGGCGTTTCATAGGACGTGGAGGACGCGTAAATTGGACATCCCGTTCTCCTGATCTTACACCTCTGGACTTCTTTCTGTGGGGTACGTTAAAGGAGAATGTGTACCGTTATGTGCCTACAACCCCAGAGGATATGAAACAACTTATTGTGGCAGCCTCGGCGACATTACACCAGATATACAGCGGCGTGTACGACATCCATTACGCCAGAGATTGCAATTGTGTGCAGCAAATGATGGCCACCACACTGAACATCTATTGGCCTGACATGTCGGGACACACTCTATTCCACTCCGTAATTGAAAACAGAAACCACGTGTGTACGTGTAGCTCACCACTCATGGTAATATACATGTGCGTCAGTGAAAAAGGTGTTAGCATGTGGACGTAATGTGCTGTTCCAGTCTATTCTGTACCTAAGGTCCATCACCGTTCCGTTTGGATCCCTACTAATTCGGTGCTCTCCGATACACACGATCGAACAGCGGAGGAGTGGTACTCAAGCGTCAACTTTAGGTTGCAATATCTCCGGATGTAATTAACATTTTACAATGCAACAAACGGCACTGAATACGTATTTGTTTATATGTTCAGATGTGCTAACAAAGCTAACTGGGTTCCATTCAAAACAACGTAGGTTTGTGTTAAAAAACATACTTCCGTGCATTTTTTTAAGGTTTGTATTAATCAATTACACTAGCCCCTCTCTTCACGTTCGGTCTGTGGAATCTATTCGTCAGTATTTGATGTGGTTTACGAAATATATCCAGCGGTAATGTTAGGTGACTCACCATATATATATATATATATATATATATATATATATATATATATATATATATATATATATATACTCCTGGAAATGGAAAAAAGAACACATTGACACCGGTGTGTCAGACACACCATACTTGCTCCGGACACTGCGAGAGGGCTGTACAAGCAATGATCACACGCACGGCACAGCGGACACACCACGAACCGCGGTGTTGGCCGTCGAATGGCGCTAGCTGCGCAGCATTTGTGCACCGCCGCCGTCAGTGTCAACCAGTTTGCCGTGGCATACGGAGCTGCATCGCAGTCTTTAACACTGGTAGCATGCCGCGACAGCGTGGACGTGAACCGTATGTGCAGTTGTCGGACTTTGAGCGAGGGCGTATAGTGGGCATGCGGGAGGCCGGGTGGACGTACCGCCGAATTGCTCAACACGTGTGGCGTGAGGTCTCCACAGTACATCGATGTTGTCGCCAGTGGTCGGCGGAAGGTGCACGTGCCCGTCGACCTGGGACCGGACCGCAGCGACGCACGGATGCACGCCATGACCGTAGGATCCTACGCAGTGCCGTAGGGGACCGCACCGCCACTTCCCAGCAAATTAGGGACACTGTTGCTCCTGGGGTATCGGCGAGGACCATTCGCAACCGTCTCCATGAAGCTGGGCTACGGTCCCGCACACCGTTAGGCCGTCTTCCGCTCACGCCCCAACATCGTGCAGCCCGCCTCCGGTGGTGTCGCGACAGGCGTGAATGGAGGAACGAATGGAGACGTGTCGTCTTCAGCGATGAGAGTCGCTTCTGCCTTGGTGCCAATGATGGTCGTATGCGTGTTTGGCGCCGTGCAGGTGAGCGCCACAATCAGGACTGCATACGACCGAGGCACACAGGGCCAACACCCGGCATCATGGTGTGGGGAGCGATCTCCTACACTGGCCGTACACCACTGGTGATCGTCGAGGGGACACTGAATAGTGCACGGTACATCCAAACCGTCATCGAACCCATCGTTCTACCATTCCTAGACCGGCAAGGGAACTTGCTGTTCCAACAGGACAATGCACGTCCGCATGTATCCCGTGCCACCCAACGTGCTCTAGAAGGTCTAAGACAACTACCCTGGCCAGCAAGATCTCCGGATCTGTCCCCCATTGAGCATGTTTGGGACTGGATGAAGCGTCGTCTCACGCGGTCTGCACGTCCAGCACGAACGCTGGTCCAACTGAGGCGCCAGGTGGAAATGGCATGGCAAGCCGTTCCACAGGACTACATCCAGCATCTCTACGATTGTCTCCATGGGAGAATAGCAGCCTGCATTGCTGCGAAAGGTGGATATACACTGTACTAGTGCCGACATTGTGCATGCTCTGTTGCCTGTGTCTATGTGCCTGTGGTTCCGTCAGTGTGATCATGTGATGTATCTGACCCCAGGAATGTGTCAACAAAGTTTCCCCTTCCTGGGACAATGAATTCACGGTGTTCTTATTTCAATCTCCAGGAGTATATATATATATATATATATATATATATATATATATATATATATAATGACTTTTGAACACCATTAATATAAATACATTTTTTGTTCTCTATCAAAATCTTTCATTTGCTAACTATACCTATGAGTACTTAGGATCTTCTATTTAGCTGGCAGTATTGGCGCTCGCTGTTTTGCAGTAGTTCGAGTAACGAAGGTTTTTGTGAGTTAATGATTCACGAAAATTATAGGTTATTGTTAGTCATGGCCATTCTTTTGTAGGGATTTTTGAAAGTCAGATTGCGTTGCGCTAAAAATATTGTGTGTCAGTTTAAGCAGAGTCATTTATAATTTTTCTAAGGGGTCGTTTGAAGGTTGTTGTTCTGGGTACTGATTTCTCAGGATCTATGCACCCAAATTGCGTGAAAATGTAATCACATGTCAGTTCTAGTACAATATATTTGTCCAATGAATACCCGTTTATCATCTGCATTTCTTCTTGGTGCAGCAATTTTAATAGCCAGTAGTGTAGTTCCTTCCTGACGAAGACAACGATGGTTATTGTAGGATTTTCAAATAAAGTTAATGCGTAAGTGCACCGAGGATTTGCTGTACTCACGTTTCGTTGATTCTCCTTCGTCCCAAACTCAGCTTCGCATGAGCGCGCCCCACTGTTGTACGTGCTGTCTGTGAACTACTCTTGCAATAAAAGATCGCTGCAGCCCCTGGCCTCTCCCTTCCCATACCGTCCCGCAGCACAGCACGAATCGCGGGAGGGGCGCATCTGCCGACCGCAACTGCTGGGCAGGCACTTCTGCCGGAGCGCAGAGGCGTGGCTGTGCGGTTCTTCTCACGCGGCGCCTCCGCGCTCGGCCGCCCATTACGGCGCCGTCGTCTGCGGGGGCGGATTGCCCGCACCTCGGCTCGGCTCGCTTCGCCTCTCGAGGCTGGCGCGCGCTGATGGCGCCTAGCCCGGCGCAGCCCGCGGCGCACGGTTGCCGGCCTACCGGCGAACAATGCTGCGCGCGCTCTTCCTCCAGAGGAGCGAACAAAAAGGTGACGCCGGGGAACGTGACGCGCGGCGCCTGCCGGCTCCTGGCTGCCGGCTTCTGCCGCGGGACGCGCCTCCGGCAACGAGGTGGTCCGCGGGCGAAGGGGGCCACGTAATGGACGCAGATCGATCCAAATACATTGTCGCGGCTGATACGGCGAAAAAAGAGCCGCTGGAATTGTGAGTGGCGAGAGATGCCAGAGCGTCGCGCCGAAAATAGAGCTCACGTAGTGGCACCGAGGAAGACTGCGATGGCTGAAACTCAAATGGCTGCCATCGAAACTGACATTACATGTCACATCCGAGGGAAATCTGATAAGTTTGGTAAATATCCACGAAAGGATGGAACTTGCTAAACGTATTCTACAGCCAAAATTTCCTAACTATTCTTTTTATTTAAAACAGCTTGTTTTTATGGGCTTTGCTGACATCTTCAGGTCTTTGTGGTGTGCGTACTGTAAGACCTTCAGTACACACACCATCAGATTATTTGACTTGTCGCTCTAACGAAGTAGGCGAGTGTCAGCACTATGTCTCGTGGTCTTGTCGTGGCGTGTTTATCTTCTGCCGTTAGGTCAGACGATAGAAATGCCACTTGCACGCTTAGAGTAGCAGATTGACGGTGACCAACTTCAAACAGAACTTGATTAATCTTCACACACATTTATTAAAATAATAACCAGCAAAAAATTACTTAACTTGGTTCTGGATGCTATTTGCAATTGAATCTGAAGTTCCTTTGGTAGTGGTACGTTGATCTTATTCTCACACATATCTCTGATACTTGACAAAACTGTCTATACATTTATCTTCATGGCTATGTACAGGAATATGATAATCTTATTAGGCGCAGACTGAAACTTGACTATAGACTGGTACAGACAAATGTAGAACTCGTGCAGACTGGTGCAGCCGAGCGTAGACTGACCAATTGGACGTCTGTACACTCGTGATAATATCTCGCGCGGTCATATGTCACTGCGCGAGTGTGATCCACGTGGACCAAAGGTTCTACATTAGCAGCAATCTCACTGGCTGCGTTACATATTAATACGCAGATCGGCGGAAGCAGAATTTGGTCCGTCTCTATGACAGCGCCATCTCGTAGTGCAGAGACGGACGAGCTCTGCGCCTGCGCTGTTGTGCTTAGTGGGGCGAGCTCTAGTGGGAAAGTTGTGTATGTGCTGTCTACGCGGAACTATGTATACAACAGTCTTAAAAATCTTTTTGTTATGAAACGTGTTCTTTTTAAGGGGGGGGGGGGGGTAGAACGTCAAACGACTTGGAGCAGGAGAGGCACCATAGGACATTTTAATTTCCACCGTCTATACTTTTACAAGTAAATTCATAAAACTTTCTCAGCATGACCAGGAAGGATTCAGGATTCACACTCATAGCAGTAGAAGTTCAAAAACACACATAATATTTTTTTTACATGTGAAATTTCATCATTTTTTCACATACTATTGGCTACATTTGTTGCTATAGGTACACTTTTCTTCATAAGTAAGAGAGACTGTTCGATGAACTTTGTACAGCATACAAACTATACTTAGAGGTGTCTGAAACTCTAGAACCTACTTAATTTATGAAAAAATGAATAAGCTGTTACGTTTTAAACTTTATGTTTAGAAGAAAATCTAATTTTATAGTTAATTATCTCAATTTTTACCAAAGTTTTTAATAGATTTGGAAAATTCTAGAGTTTCATACACCTATAAGTATGGTTTGTATGCTGTGCAAAATTCATCAAAGAATCTCTCTTACTTGTGAAGAAAAATGTACCTATAGCAACAAATGCAGCCAACAGTAAGTGAAAAAATGATGAAATTTCATGTCTAAAAAAATTTATTTTGTTATGTTTTTTCACTTCGACTGCTATGGGTGTGAATCCTGAATCCTTCCTGGTCATGCTGACAAAGTTTTATGAATTTATTTGTAAAAGTATAGGCAGCAGAAAATAAAATGTCCTGTGGTGCCTCTCCTGCTCCAAGTCGGCCCGTTAGACGTCCTACCCCCTTAAGTTGAACCTCACACCACGTTGCCACGTAAATAAAAACAGCACATTATAACAGACAGAATGTCAAGTGCAAGTACTTTCCACCACCTGAATTTCCAGTTTATTTATTTATTTATTTATTGTGATACTAGTTTCACCGACGTATTACGAGATCTTCACGCTCCATAACTGATGTGTGGGAAGATTCCCACCTCTGATCCAGACACAATAAGGGCCAGCATTCAGTAACTGGTATCCATAGATTTTTGAGGCACCGATCACCTGCCGACTTTATGAAAGGTTTGTCATAACCATACGCCGTTTAAGTAGGATTTCAGTGTTAACAATATGTCCAACTTATGTAAACAGATGTGCTACTGTGTACTGTGTTTTCGTGACGTGAGAATCAACTGTGAGCAGTATACATATTGACATGGCTATTTACACAAGGTGCTTTATCTTTCTAATTATTTAAGTATGTCAAACATTTAATAATATGCTGCTTTTTATCCACATGACAACTTGGCGCGAGGGCCAACTTAAAATGAGCACTTCTTAACAAAAACATTCTTAAGACCTGAAGATGAAAGAGAAGTCTGTCGAAACACTTTGTTTTAAATAAAGAAATATTTACGCGATCTCGGCTTTACAATCTTTTTTACCAAGTAAAAGAGATCGCTCCTTCTGTCTTCTCGCCGGCTGAAGTGGCCGTGCGGTTAAAGGCGCTGCAGTCTGGAACCGCAAGACCGCTACGGTCGCAGGTTCGAATCCTGCCTCGGGCATGGATGTTTGTGATGTCCTTAGGTTAGTTAGGTTTAACTACTTCTACGTTCTAGGGGACTAATGACCTCAGCAGTTGAGTCCCATAGTGTTCAGAGCCATTTGAACCATTTTTTCTGTCTTCTCAAAATGAGAAAATTCAATCAAAGAATGAAACATTTTTGTTGCACCTTCATGGTTACTAAGCATAGTTATTCCAAGGACCGCATAAAGGATGCCGATAATTTACGCTGTACGTTCATTGTTGACAGCCATCTGAAATGGCCAGTGTGCCAACTGCAATTGAAAATGCAGAAAACAGTGTTTCGTGCTGTTGTTAAACATTTTCATTTCAATGATTTGGCTGCCTCACGCACGATGCGTCATCATGGGAGACCATTTCCTTTCGGCTTAATGAATCAAACGTTATGAGTTCTGCACCAATTGTTAGCAGCAGACACAGTGGCTGCGCCAAAGACTGAGACGACGTGGAGTTTTACAATTATTTATTGAACTTCCTTTACATTTTCTCCCCCATCGTCGCTGCCCAGCCCTGCGGATCCCTCCGCCTGGCTGCTGACCGCACTCGGGAGCCTCAGGCCACCAATGCTCCGCTGAGGCCAGGCTGCCCTGTGGTTGAGATGAACTCGGCGCCACTCGGCGCCCCAGTACGACACGCCAATGGAGCCGCGTCGCCGTGAGATCAGCTGTCGAGGCCTGCTGCACCGGCAGCTGGGAAGCCATCAGTCGCAAAGTGGAAAACATATCCTGTAAACATCCCCCCCGGATGTGGCTAGCCCATGTCCCCGCGATATCCATTCTCCCAGAAGTGCAATATCCGCACATTTTGCAGAAAACTTCGGTGAAGTTCGGAAGGTAGGATGTAAGGATTGTGGTTGTGAAGTTGAATATTCAACTTCGGTTTATTGGGAGAGTTTTAGCAAAGTTAAGTTCATCTGTAAGCGAGACAGCATATAGGACGCTAGTGCGACCTATTCCGTGAGTACTGCTCGAGTGTTTGAGATCCGCACCAGATCGGATTGAAAGAAGACATCGAAGCAATTCAGAGACGAGCTGCTACGAGTAGAGCCGTTTTTGGAAGTTTTGATCACTGTGCAAGCGCTACGGATGTACTTCGGGATCTCAAGTGGGATTCCCTGGAGGGAAGAAAACAATCATTTCGAAGAACATTAGTGAAAAAGTTTAGAGAAACTGCATTTGAAGCTGACTGCAGAACTATCCTACAGGCGCCAACATATTTGTCACGTAGGGACCACAAAGATAAGATACGAGAAGTTGGCTCGTACAGAGGCGTGTAGACAATAATTTTCTCCTCGCTCTTTCTGCGAGTGGACCAGTGGTGGTACAGGGTACCCTTCGCCACACACCGCACGCTGGCTTGCAGAGTATGTATGTAAATATAAATGTAGGTGTAGATGACGTATGGGTGGAAGTAAAGCTTTAAGGACGGGTTGTGGTTTGTGCTTGTGTAGCTCTGTTAATACAGCGCTTGCCCACGAACGACAAAGATTCCGGGTTCGAGATCCTCTCCGGGCACAGTTTTAATATTCCAGGAAGTTTCACGACAACGCACATTCTGCAGCAGAGTGAAAAATTCATTCTGAAAACTGTTGATAAACTTCAGTATAAGGTCTGTTTGGTATTTTCGTTGTGGTCATTAAATGAGGCATACATCGGATGAAGTTATGTTATGTCCCACTTTTCTTCGAACATACGCTCTCGGATCTTCAACAGTAAACTGGCTGGTGACCCTTTTTTCTTAGACACTGTCTCTGGAATTTGTTGAGCATCTGCGTAAAGTGCTTCAGCATACTAAACGATTACATGACGAAATACCCTGCTCTTCGTTCTATCCGCCCTGTCCATTTTACTAGCCAAACTTGATAAGGAGACAAGACTGAATAACAATACTCAAGAATAAGTTTTAACAACGGTTTTTAACCCCCTTTTGTAAACCACTTCTCTCGTGGATGAGTTGCATTGCCCAAATATTCCATCAATACTCCGAAACTCACGTCTGCTTCTCCTATAGCTTGTTTTGTGTGTTCGTTCCACTTATGTTGCTGCAGATGGTTGCTACATAGCTTTTACGGTTGTTGGAGCTTCCAGCGATTTTTCACCACTCGAACAGTAATGAACATCTTCGCTCATTTAGACCCAATATGTTGCATGCATTTACGTTCAGGTTCAACTGCCAGTCCCTCCAGCAACTTTAGATAATCTGCAGGTTTTCCTGGATTTCGCTGCAGTCTTGTGGGGTTCCATCCCCGCTATAGACTACAGCGTCGTCTAGAAATATGCTCATACAAATTCCGACATTAATTACAACATCATTTGCAACAACTGTAAACAGCAATGGCCCTATGACGCTCCCTCGCGATACTCGATAAATTACCTTTCCATGTGTCGAGTTCTTTCTCTTAGAAATTCCTGTATTTTATTCAAGGATGTAACGGTGTAACGGTATAGCGTGTCTTCAAGTAGTCAGGGAACACGGTATCAACCAGAGTGCAGTTGTTTACTGCGCTCTGGATTACATGGATGAACAGAGCGGTCAGCGATTCAGAAGATCTGTTTACACGATCTATACTGGATTTTCAGAGGAGATTTTTCGTTTTCCAGTAGTTACAGTGCGTGAGTAAAGAATATATTCCGTAAATCACTACGAGCTAACGTCATCGATATGGGTCCGTAATTATGAGCATTGTTGAAAACGAGACTTAGTTGCACTTCCTTTCTAATCATTTGATACTCTTGGTTGCTCCAGTGACCTACCATAAACTGTTGCACAAAGACGAGGAATTTCTTTCAAATAAAATCTGTAGAATCTGGTAAGTATGTCAGCAGCTCAAGACAAGTTGAGACCAACTGCATCAGTATGAGTTGACGAGGTCTGACGAATGCAGACACAGCAGCGCGCAACTGATGATGGAATTAATTCTCGGAGCCTCAAGTTCGTGGCCATTAGGCGCACAGTAAGTTAAATTACCAATCTCTCTGTGTGAGAGTGAGGGAACGTAACACTGCATGGCAACGAAGAACTTCGGTGCACCACATTACCAGTGGAGCGACATAAGACACTATATTCCCATTCGGGAGCGGCAGTTCAGATCACCGTTCCGCCATCTAGATGTTGTTTTCTGTGGTGTTCCTAAATCTCTTATGGCAGATGCCGTGATGGTTCCATGGCCTATGTCATCTCCCATCCTCAAAAACTGCAAGCAACTGTAATACTTTCGGTGGAAGATGACTCGTACTCATATTAGCGATTATTTGTTCACACGTAGTGCAGATGGTTCAAATGGCTCTGAGCACTATGTGACTTAACATGTGAGGGCATCAGTCAGCTAGAACGTAGAACTTCTTAAACCTAACTAACCTAATGACATCACACACATCCATGCCCGAGGCAGGATTCGAACCTGCGACCGTAGCAGCAGCGCGTTTCCGGACTGAAGCGCCTAGAACCGCTCGTCCATAGCAGCCGCCCGTAGCGCAGGGAAACTACCTCCTTATGCCTAGACATGTGCAGGACTGTCTCTCAATTTTTGAAAGGCAGATGAGCGATGGATGCGGCACAAATATTGGACTGTCTTCGTCGAATATCGGTACTATACTTTTACTCAGCTGGGTTTCACTTAATTAATACGTATTTTCTATGAAAACCTATTTAGATTGATGGATCCTCTCAGTGATACTACCTAGAATAGTAGCTGTGAGTGAATGAAATAGTTTGACATCTGTTGTATCAACATCGTAAGTATAAAAATAAGGAAAAAGGGACTTTTTGTTTTACTTACCTTTAGTGACGACGTTAGTCGCAGAACGAAACACAGGTGCTCTATAACTGGGCTCGCTAGGGACGTAAATGTGGTTTCCCTTTCAGGTGCATTGCTATTTCCTTGAACTTCCTAAGAGCCCTAATTCCTCAATTCGCATTTTCTAATACTGAATTTAAACTCTCAGAATTAAGTCGCGTCTCGCTTTTGAAGGAGTGAGTTTAAGCCTGATGTTCTCGAGTCGCAGCAAATTTCGCCTCACGATCTTCAATACGTTCTGTCCTTTAGTCCTTCTGGTGCATTCGGAAAGACTGAAATATTCTGTAGGTATCTTGAAAACAAAACGGAATGATAATGTGATGGACATTTGATGAACATCTGCGTCTGTCAAAGAATATAAATAAAACCTATCGAAGAAGCAAAGCAATGTCGTATATTCACTGTTAGTTTGTATACGTAAAGATAAGATTGCGCCTTTAATTCTGTCTCAGACGTGAACTTCAGAAAATGCATCTGTCCTTGAGTAGAAACTAACAGCGCTGTTGGTTCTTTGGCGTGTCACACTAGGACGATTAAACTTCTGAACTATTAAGCTGAGCAGACGATTCTAGACACAATTTCAATTATTTCTTTATTTCCCTACTCCGACTTCCACGACTTATATCCCATACTGTGCCCCAAGCTACGATTAAGTTAGCTGTGAGAACCTCACGAAAATTCGACTGGTACGAGGGTCACTCCAAAAAAATGAACACTATTTTTTTAATCCATCTTTTATTCTACATGTTTCAAAGTTTTACAGTGTGTAGATACATCCTTTAAGAACAATATTTTCATTCACATAATTTACATCCCTCTCAACTGCCTTATGCGATCTTGGAACCAGCGCCTGTATACCCCCACGGTAAAATTCTGAACAACCTGTGGAGCCACTGTTTGGCAGCGTGCACAAGGGAGTCATCATCTTGAAACCTTGTTCCACGAAGAGGGTCTTTCAGTTTCCCAATTCGTTCACTGTGATGCGTCTGTCAGCAGTCACCATTTCGTTAACTCTCTGCACATTGCCTGGAGTGTGTGCGGTACGAGGCCTGCCGCTGCGAGGACAATCCTTAATATTACCGTGCCCGCTTTCATCACTTAACCTGCTTGCCCAGCGACTAACTGTACTGCGATCGACAGCAGCATCTCCACACACCTTTTTCAACCTCTTCTGGATGTTTCCCACTGTCTCGTTTTCACAGCACAGGAATTCTATGACAGCACGTTGCTTCTGACGAACGTCAAGTGTAGCAGCCATCTTGAAGACATGCTGTGACGGCGCCACTCACGAGAACAGGTTGGGTTGGGTTGTTTGGGGTAGGAGACCAGACAGCGAAGTCATCGGTCTCATCGGATTAGGGAAGGATGGGCAAGGAAGTCGGCCGTGCCCTTTCAAAGAAGTCAGCCCGGCATTTGCCTGGAGCGATTTAGGGAAATCATGGAAAACCTTAATCAGGGCCGGCCGCGGTGGCCGTGCGGTTCTAGCGCTGCAGTCCGGAACCGCGGGGCTGCTACGGTCGCAGGTTCGAACCCTGCCTCGGGCATGGATGTGTGTGATGTCCTTAGGTTAGTTAGGTTTAAGTACTTCTATGTTCTAGGGGACTGATGACCTAAGATGTTAAGTCCCGTAGTGCTCAGAGCCATTTGAACCATTTGAACCTTAATCAGGAAGGCCGGACGCGGGATAGAACCGTCGTGCTCCTGAATGCGAGTCCAGTGTCAAACCACTGCGCCACCTCGCTCGGTGGAATAGGTTGAACTAAGTTTAAAAAAAAAACGGGGGGGGGGGGGGGGGGGAAGGATGTATCTACACACTTTAAGACTTTCACACATGCCGAATGAAAACAGTTTTTTTACAAAAATAGTGTGCATTTCTTTGGAGTGACCCTCGTAGTTTCGAAAATGAGCACATTCAAACAAACAAATAGAACGACACTACGGTTTTGGATAAAATTCTGCGTCATTATACCTTTTTCCAGTGATCCAATTTTTGTGAAATCGAGCCCATACATTACCCGAAGCTAACCTCAGATTACGGGTGAAAACCCCACGATTATTCCTCAAGTATTTTCGGAAATTACCGTATTCTATCTGTATAGGTATATCCGTGACGAATATCTGGTAGGCATTTTATTTTGTTACACGACTGTCGTTTTTTGTGACTGAAGATGAATGGACAAGCCTATGAGCCACAGTTTACTGAGTTGTTGTTGTTGTTGTTGTTGTCTTCAGTCCTGAGACTGATTTGATGCAGCTCTCCATGCTACCCTATGCTGTGCAAGCTTCTTCATCTCCCAGTACTTACTGCAACCTACATCCTTCTGAATCTGCTTTGTGTATTCATCTCTTTTTCTCCCCCTACGATTTTTACCCTCCACGCTGCCCTTCAATGCTAAATTTGTGATCCCCTCATGCCTCAGATAATGTCCTACCAACCGGTCCCTTCTTCTTGTCAAGTCGTGCCAAAATCTCCTCTTCTCCCCAATTCTGTTCAATACCTCCTCATTAGTTATGTGATCTACCCATCCAATATTCAGCATTCTTCTGTGGCACCACATTTCGGAAGCTTCTATTCTTTTCTTGTCCAAACTATTTATCGTCCATGTTTCACTTCCATACATGGCTACACTCCATACAACTACTTTCAGCAACGACTTCCTGACACTTAAATCAATACTCGATGTTAACAAATTTCTCTTCTTGAGAAACGCTTTCCTTGCCATTGCCAGTCTACATTTTGTATCGTCACTACTTCGACCATCATCAGTTATTTTGCTCCCCAGATAGCAAAACTCCGTTACTACTTTAAGTATCTCATTCCCTAATCTAATTCCCTCAGCATCACCCGACTTCATTCGACTACAGTCCATTATCCTCGTTTTGCTTTTGTTGATGTTCATCTTATATCCTCCTTTCAAGACACTGTCCATTCCGTTCAACTGCTCCTCCAAGTCCTTTGCTGTCCCTGACAGAATTTCAATGTCATCGCCGAACCTCAACGTTTTTATTTCTTCTCCATGGATTTTAATACCTACTCCGAATGTTTCTTTTGTTTCCTTCACTGTTTGCTCAATATACAGATTGAATAACATCGAGGATAGGCTACAACCCTGTCTCACTCCCTTCCGAACCGCTGCTTCCCTTTCATGCCCCTCGACTCTTATAACTGCCATCTGGTTTCTGTACAAATTGTAAATAGCCTTTCGCTCCCTGTATTTTACCCTTGCTACCTTCAGAATTTGAGAGAGAGTATTCTAGTCAACATTGTCAAAAGCTTTCTCTAAGTCTACAAATGCTAGAAACGTAGGTTTGCCTTTCCTTAATCTATTTTCTAAGATAAGTCGTAGGGTCAGTATTGCCTCACGTGTTCCAACATTTCTGCGGAATCCAAACTGATCTTCCTCGAGGTCGGCTTCTACCAGTGTGTAAAGAATTCGCTTTAGTATTTTGCAGCAGTGACTTATTAAACTGATAGTTCGGTAATTTTCACATCTGTCAACACCTGCTTTCTTTGGGATTGGAATTTTTATATTATATCTTGCTCACCAGATGGTAGAGTTTTGTCAGGACTGGCTCTCCCTAGGCCGTCAGTAGTTCTAATGGAATGTTGTCTACTCCCGGGGCATTGTTTGGACTCATGTCTTTCAGTGCTCTGTCAAACTCTTCACGCAGTATCGTGTCTCCCATTTCATCTTCATCTACATCCTCTTCAATTTCCATAATATTGTCCTCAAGTACATCGCCCTTGTATAGACCCTCTGTATACTCCTTCCACCTTTCTGCTTTCCCTTCTTTGCTTAGAACTGGGTTTCCATCTGAGCTCGAGAGTAAACTCAATATTTGGAGACAGGGGTCAGGAGTACCACGGCTAGTGTTTGTGGCTTTTCTGACATTTCGCTACGTTAAGTGCTTACTACTGCGCCAGCACGGAGGCAACCCAGTACTCGCTCCTGCCCCGAGCAGCCACCTGTCAGGGCAAGAGGCGTGACAGCCCCCGGGGCTGGCGTGGCGGCCAGCGGTGCCAGTCAGTTTGCTCAGGTAACTGACACCCCGCGCCCCATAAACTGTGCCCCGTCCGTCCATCTGCCACCGTGGCTACCGAGGTACGTGTGGAGAGTACACGCAAAGGGCAGTCAGTTTTCAGCACAGCCAATTGTGAGTGGTAAAAACATAGTATAGTTAGTACAGTATCAACCAATTCTTTCAACCTACTAGCTCAGTCTTAGTTCAACATCCTGTTTACACTCACAACACCACACTACACCCATCCGTTATACGCACTTACACTCTACAAATACACATACGGCGCAACTCCCATGTCCGAAAGAGAAGAGGCCAATGTGCGCTACGGGGGACAGTCGGCTGAAAGCACCCCACGGAATTTCCCAGCTAACAGTACCATATGACATTTACATTGTTTCTTGTTTACACTGTTCCACCAATGCGCTTATGACATTTTCTGCTAGATGACATCAATACTAAATTGTAGAGTAAGGGACAGCACCAGGAACGACAAAAACGAGAAAAACAGCACTGTTATCGAAGGACCAATTATCCGAAACATTTCGAAAATTAGTACTCGCCATTAGTATCGACCATTGCCGATAACACCTTACACAAAAGCTTTTTTCTTCAAATAGTTTTTTTTTAAAATAGAGGTGGAGCCCCTCCACGCCCACACCGGCATGGTGGCCAACACAATAGGCCTATTGCGATCTCTGCATAAGGGTTAGTATTCACTAAAGTGAGGTGTCGCAGGATGTGGGTACTGCGATGTTTGCGTACGTCTGGGTAAGGTTAACCATTAATACGCGCTCATCTGGAGATAGATTGGATCGAAATCGAACAAAGGGTAGCGGTTTGAAGGACAGAGGAAGAAAAGTGCCGAGGCAAGAGCCAAGGGAAAAAAAACTTCGGCGATAGTTTGGTCGGGTGGTAAGAGCAGTAGCGGATGTCTTGCTGCCTGTGATAGGTTGTGCAAGGATAGGCTTTGTTAGTAGTGGGTATCATGCAAGTCGATACCTTTGACGTTGTGCGGTGGTGTTGCTCGGAGGCTGCCGCTGGTTGCCGGTGTAGAGCTCTCGTTCAGCGTCAGAAACCTGCAACAGTTAGGTTTATCATCGTTTTTGTGCCCGATAGGTCATATATCGGGTGTACAGTGTAGGGTGATGTTGGCGGTTTGTTTGTGCGTCAGTGGGCGAGCTCGTCGGCGTCCCTGCTGTGGCCTGTTGATCGGCTCTAATAGCACTCCGTCTTCAGGCCACATGTGGCCTATCGGGACCATCCGACCGCCGTGTCACCCTCAGTTGAGGATGCGGATAGAAGGGGCGTGTGGTCAGCACACCGCTCTCCCGGTCGTTATGATGGCTTTCTTTGACCGGAGCCGCTACTATTCGGTCGAGAAGCTCCTCAATTGGCATCACGAGGCTGAGTGCACCCCGAAAAATGGCAACAGCGCATGGCGGCTGGATGGTCACCCATCCAAGTGCCGGCCACGCCCGACAGCACTTAACTTCGGTGATCTCACGGGAACCGGTGTATCCACTGCGGCAAGGCCGTTGCCGATCGGCTCTAATAGCAGCTGGTAATTACCAGTCAGTGTTGCTGATATGCAGGGGCTTGCCGACGTTTGTCGCTTGTTTGCGTAAGTTAGTTTACCATAGGTGGCTATGCCCCAGCTAGCAGTGTCTTTGGCCGCTTTTGCTTCCACCTATGGTTGTATCAAATAGTGTACCGTATGTGTACTACGCTTGGTTCAAATTTTTCCGCATGCTCCTGGATGATGCTGGAATATGAGCTCTTTACTCAAATACCACAACACCTACTATTATTAGGGCATTCTAATGCCACAGAATTTTCTTCCAGATATTAAGTAACGTGTGTACCAAGGCTGCTTGAAATTGTTCCAAACTTTCACATCACCACGTTTCCCTGCCTCAGCTCCACAACCCTAAAGGGATAGCTGTCATCAGGAATTATACCAAGCTGCCCACCAGCCAGAAACGTAAGGATTAGACACCATTATCACTCGTTTTTGATTGTTACAACAACTGCCCCTAAATTAGTTGTGGGTGTTTTATCCTTACAGTACAGTTTCCTTCCAGGCAATTATCCAATATCCATATATGTATCAAATTTGGACTAAATTTATCCAGCCGTTTCATAACTGTGCTTAAATGCAACCTCTTTTCCACCACAACCATTAAACGGGATGACTTGGAGAGTCTTGCCCACATGGATACGGTTTGTTGGTACTAATTCAAATCTATACCAATATTTGTTGGGAGAGCTCCAGGCAGTACAAAGATATTATGGGGAATACACACACACACACACACACACACACACACACACACACACACACACACACACGAGTCCACTTTTACATACCCGATGTCTCTCGTAAGAGTCGTCAGCCACGTCAGCATGGATGGAGTCTCAGCGAATCAGCACTTCTCGTCATCTGTTTAACGTGATGTCCAGTGTTGTTGGCAAATGCCAGTTTGTTCCTCGATACAAACAAAATTTTCTTTTAAGTAGAACATTGTGCACCTAATCTATAGACCTTTTTCAAATTGGTCTAGTTCGGTATTTAGTTTAACGATGTATGTTGACTGTGTCAGCTAAACACGAAGAATAACCAGCACTCCAGTAGCGACTGAGTAGAGCTGCTGTTCCCCCATGCTCCACCTCGCGCCGTGCTGTCCGTTTGCTACCGGCATGCAGCAGCACTACTGGGGGGCTGCTTCATTCACAAGTTTGCAACAGACTAAGGTGAAACAGCTGTATCGAACGGGGAAATAAAAATCCACTTTACATAAAATTTTTACGTAACGAGGAACAAACCGACTGTGGGCGCCGCTTGAAATACATGCTGAGAACCATTTATGTGGGTTGACTCCAAGTATGCGTTGCAGAAACTAAATTGTCGAAATTCAGAAGAATATACGTCTAATAGCTGTTAGGTGAGAAACGTAGTGTATCTAGATTTGTGAGGTAGCAACGGAAGCTATCTGATATTCTTTTTGGATGCTCTATTAGCTGCTGTTGTGATATTCAGACAGAATACGATTGTAACCAATTATATTTTTCCTATTGCCTTACTCTATGTCCCCCACATACCTTCAGTCATTTTTCCACTCATCCCGTACTGGTGATGATAATAATCTACATGTCAAAACTGCTATTCACTCTTTAGTGCGTTTCAGAGAGTTCATCGAACCATTTTCAGACTATTTCTATACCATTTAATTCTTGAGCAGTTCACAGGAAAAACACTTTAATCTCTCCGTGTGAGCTCTAATTTTATTTTGTTACTATGATGATTTCTCGCTGTGTAGATTCCTGTACAAAAAAAAAATCATTTTGGATGCATAAGAGAAAGTTGGTGATTGAAACTCCTTGAAAAGATCTCCCCGCAAAGCAGTAACGCGTTTCTTGTCTGTGACACTCTCTCCCCTATTTTGTAATATTACAAAAGAGATGCCCTTCGGTGAACTTTATTGGTGTTCTCCATTCATCCTATCTGGCACAGATCCCATACTGCGCAGCAATATTCCAGAAGAGGATGAGAAAGCGTGGTGTAGGCAGTCTCTCTAACGGATTTTAAGCAGCTATTAAGTTTTCTGCCCTAATTCGCTTTCATTGGTTCGCCTTACCCGCAACATAACCTATGTGTCAATTTAACGTATTCGTAATTTTAATGGCTAAGTATTTAGTTGAATTGACAGTCTGTAGATTTGTGTAGTTTATCATGTAACCGAAATTTAATGGATTCCTTTCACTACTCAAGTGGATAAACTCTCACTTTTCTTTACTTAGGGTTATTTGCCACCTTTCTCACCATATATTCTTTTTCAAGTTGGTTTTAATCTTTTGATCACTGTACTAGGAGGAAAATGACAGCGTCATCTGTGAACAGTTCGAATGAGCTGCACGAATTGTCTCTTAAATTGATTATAAAGAACAGTAGAGGACTTATAACGCTTTCTTGGGAAACATATGAGTGGCTTTTCTCGATGGTTTTCTGTCAGTTACTACCAACTGTGACCTTTCTGACATGAAATCACGAATCCATTCGAACAACTGGGACGACACTCCACGGGCATAAAATACGTTCCACTGCAGTAGGCCGTCTGGTTTAGCAACCGTAGGTACAATACTTCAATTAAAAACTGTTTTGGTAGCGATTAATTCTTTTATTAACAACACGTTTCGCTTTGTGGCGCATCTGAAGATTAGGGATTGCAAAATAAATAAAAATTAGGATATGAGTCTAGCACGCATTGACGCAAACCTAATTCCACTGCTCTCACGTGTCCCTCCTTGACGCTCCAGCTATGAAGTCGCGGTAGCATCTCTGTGTATCCTGTTTAAATGTGTTTACTTCTTTGTGAGTGTGGTCCTACCACTGCATCATTCTGGCCTGCTGGCACGACTTTAGTAAGGCATTTTTCATCCAGTTTCTATGATTTGTAAAAAATTCTACACTCAATTATATTAGTTGTATCTTAACTAGGCCTCTGTGATTTTATCTGATTTGGCGCATTCTTCACTCTAACACAGAGCCGTTTTATGGATTTTAAAATGTTCTAAAAGGAAAATTTGATGGTTATCAGAAATTCCTTAAATAATTTTAGAATCGTACATGCTAGGATCATACTGTAATTTTTGTATGTTTTGTTATCCCTGTGGATAATCTGAAGATGCCCCTCGAAGGCGAAACGCGGTGATAAGGAAAGAATAAATAGCAACTAAGACTGTTTTAATTCAAATCGTCCATGGGCGGCAATTTGATTAGAAGTTGCTTTGTGAGGCAAAGCCTTATGGTAATCTGGATACATGGAATCAATCTGAGCTCTCCTGTCCATAACATTCACTGCTCCATGTGAATAAAGCGATAGTTTTGTTTCACAAGAACGATATTTTCTGAATCCTTGCTACATGTCAGTAAATCGTTTACTTCGACATAATTCATGATGTTCGAACACAGCATCTCTTCCAAAATTTTGCTGCAAGTAGACATCAGTGATGTGGGTCTGTACTTCATCATATTGCCCCTACAGCCTTGCATAGATATTGGTGTGACCTGTCCAGCTATCGGTACGGATCTTAGTCGAGAGACCGGTTGTTTAGGATAGTTAATTGTGGGGACATTTTATCAGCATACTCTGGAAGGAACCTAAAGCGTATAAAATCGGGACCGGAATATTATTTTATTAAGTGACTGTAGCTTTCTTGCTACAAGAAGGATATCTACCTCCAAGTTATTCACGTTGCCAGCTGTTCTTGATTTGATTTATGAAATATTTACTTCTTCTTCTTTGGTCAAGAAATTTCGGAAAGCCGTATTTAGCAACTCAGCTTTTGTGGCACTTTCATCAGTAATGCAACCATTGCTATCATAAAGTTAAGGTACTGATTGTGTTTTATCGCCGGTGTTCTCTATTTAAACCATAACTTTATTGGTCTTTTACGCCAGAATTCGAGACATAGAGTTTCGTTGTGGAAACTATCAAAAGCACATCGCAATTTGGCATGCTTTCTTGTTGCCTATGCAAGAGTGTGCAAGAGTGTTTTGACCTGTCTTTCGTACCATGGGAATCGGTTCCATCTCTTGTTAATTTATTTGGAAAAAGTATTTCATTTTCCGTTGATACCACTTCGCTATATTTAAGCCACATCTGTTCTACGCTTACATTGCTAGTTCAGTAGAAGTGAAGACTATGTCTTAGGAAGACATCAAGTGAGTTTTTACCTGCTATTTTAGTTAGACATATTTTGTGTTTTTTTTTTTTTTTTGTTGGATTTGAATATTACGATATTCAGCCTCCCTACAACGACACTGTGGTCATTAATCAGTGTTTCCGTCATGATGCCGCCTATTAGTTCGGTGTTACTTGTTGATAAAATATTAAGTATCCTTTCGCCACTATTTACACTTAGAGTGGGCTCCTGAAGTAACTGTTTAAAATACTTTTCGGACAAACCATTTAGTACGATGTTTAATGCATATCACCGACTCTTGAAACGTTATTTTCGCCAACTTATCGAGGATAGATTGAAGTCACCACCAAGTATAATTGTATGATGGGCTACCTATTTGAAATGAGACTCAATTTTCCATCGAGCTGTTTAGCTGCTGTATCATCTGAGTCCGGGTGACTAAAAGGATCCAATTACTTCCACCACAACAGCATTTACGACAGTCAGTTGCTCCAGCAGAACTCGATGGAGGTTTTGGTGGGACGCGCAAGCTGTTACTCTAATTTTATGGGTAAAATTTCTGTCTCTTGAGCGTCGTTTGTTCGAATATCCTATTAGTATTTAGCCTTTTCTAGCAGTCGTCTACAAAATTAATTGTGCTCTGGCATTTCATCAACTATGGAAACAAATCAAATTCCCACGATGAATGAATTGGGTTGTACTACGAATAAGCCGAATGCATCCTGCTTGAAATTCGCTGTGTATCCTGTGCGTTAAGACAAATCCCCATGGCAACATTCCATTTCATTTGATTTGAGTAGGGTCTCAAACATATTTTGTCCAAATAAAGCAGTCATCGACCCTACAAAATGAGTAGGCCTAACATGCATTCTGTGAGATTTTAGAACGGGTTTATTGCTTCAACCAGCGAAAACACTTCTTCATAACAATTACAGACTGGACGTTTACAGAATTGTTTACTTAAAACTATTCTTGCTTACACTTGCTTGAAACTGTATTTCGTTACGACCGCATTCTAAAAAAAAAAACAAGTATATAGCAACATGACTCGCGACGCGGCGCCGTGTTAAACATTGTTTGGTATTCACTACATGTCGATGTAGGTATTGTATCGATATTGGTTCGATACTTGATTTTGTAACGATAATTTTGAAACAGGATTTGAAAAATATGCGTGTGGGTTAACTGTTAATCTGTATCCTCAGATATGGGAGATACTATCTCCCGGATAAAGTTAGAGCTTAAAAATTCTGAAGAATACAGGATTTCTCGTATAATACGGAGAGGTGGCAACCCTACTGTAGAATGGTGTTACTTAAGTGATAGTATATAATAGATACTGATCATCAATAATGTGTTTTTCTACCTAAAATACGTCATTCGGCGGTATATTTTGTTCCAAAAAAACCTTGTCTGGGTTCTTTGGTGTGTGGTTCCAAGTTTTCCCACTTCGTGACGCGTATGTATGAGGGTACCTTCCTTATTACCGCTGATGGGCGTATATTATATGGTAAGTTCATATAGTTGAACCAGGATTAGTAAAATCACTAAAGAGGAGCAACACTAATTCACTCTGGCTGCTGTTCTGCCCGTCACTGAGAAATGCTACTCTAATCATTTACATCCCCACTGATGCTGTGTACAAAGGCGAAGGTAAATGATGATGTGTTGTGGGTAACTCACTTTTTCCTGTCAGGGAGTTTATGTCTGCAAAAATTGTCCTCCTCGTGTTCCGATACTATACCTCTTGATAGCCCAATTACTTTATGTTTGATTAACAGGAGTTCAGTCCTAAAGGTCACATGTTAATGAGAATGAAAACTAAGGATCTGTTAGATGATGTTCACTTTGGCCTTAGCAAACGTAAAAGCAGCAGAGAAGGAGTTAGGGTGTGGATCACGATAATGGAGATTAGACATAAGAAAAATTGAGATGCTCTCTTAGGATTTGCCATACCAAGAAAAAGCGTCAGGAAACATAAAATATTTCGTATTTTCAGAAAAATACATATAAGCTATAGGGAGGGACCTATATAGACAAAATGTGCTACAAAATAACAGCAACAGCGGAAAACCAAGGCAGAAGCGCTCAGATTAAAAAGACTATAAGACAGAGATGGACATTCCCGTACAATTAATAACCATTACATCAGAGAAGCAGTGATGGAAACAAAGTAAAATCGATTTGGAAATAGATTTTAGTTGAACAGTAATTTACGGTAGTATTTCCAAATAAGAATTTCATCGTCAGTAAAAGTGAGGAAGAGTTACGGGACTAGAATGAGATTTTCACTCTGCAGCGTAGTGTGCGCTGATATGAAACTTCCTGGCAGATTAAAACTGTGTGCTGGACCGAGAGTCGAACTCGGGACCTTTGCCTTTCGCGGGCAAGTGCTCTACCAACTGAGCTACCGAAGCACGACTCACGTCCGGTACTCACAGCTTTACTTCTGCCAGTACCTCGTCTCCTACCTTCCTAAGTCATGTCTCCGCAATATCCTTTCTTTCAGGAGTGCTAGTTCTGCAAGGTTCGCAGAAGAGCTTCTGTAAAGTTTGGAAGGTGGGAGACGAGGTACTGGCAGAAGTAAAGCTGTGAGTACCTGACGTGAGTCGTGCTTCGGTAGCTCAGTTGGTAGAGCACTTGCCCGCAAAAGGCAAAGGTCCCGAGTTCGAGTCTCGGTCGGGCACACAGTTTTAATCTGCCAGGAAGTTTCATATCAGCGCACACTCCGCTGCAGAGTGAAAATCTCATTCTGGAAACATCCCCCAGGCTGTGGTTAAGCCATGTCTCCGCAATATCCTTTCTTTCAGGAGTGCTAGTTCTGCAAGGTTCGCGGAAGAGCTTCTGTAAAGTTTGGAAGGTAGGAGATGAGGTACTGGCAGAAGTAAAGCTGTGAGTACCGGACGTGAGTCGTGCTTCGGTAGCTCAGTTGGTAGAGCACTTGCCCGCGAAAGGCAAAAGTCCCGAGTTCGAGTCTCGGTCGGGCACACAGTTTTAATCTGCCAGGAAGTTTCACTTACGGGACTTGTTGGACGGGCAAAGTATATGGAATGAGAAAGCAGAAGAAACGCGTTTAGCGACCAAGATTGGGGACCGAATAGTAGAGGAAGTCAAAATTTTTGCAAACTTAGAAGTAATATAATACGTGGCTGCCGAAGAAAGTGTTATATTGGAAGCCCAGGTCTAATACAGAAAGCAGTTTTCTGTAGATGTACGAACAAATATACGCTTTTGCTTGAGGGCAAAATTTCAGAAACTGTACCTCTAGAGGACAGCATTCTATAGAGGTGTACTATGTACTGTGGAGAAAAAAAAAAGAAGACTCGAAGCGTCTAAGATGTACCGATGCAAACGGATGCTTGAACTTCACTGAGCTGATGAGATGAGAACTGAAGGGGTTATCTGCAGAACCGCAGAGGAAAGATACACATGGAGGACAAAGAGGAAAAGAAGAGAGGGGACTGTGGCACTTGCGTTAAGGCACAGCGCGGTAACTTCCAACGTATTTCTATCATGGTGCCAGAGGAAGTCATCGAGAGCTAATGCCATAGGGAAGACAGACTTTGCAATACATACAATAAATAATTGAAGATGCTGGGTGAGCCGTGATGCGGCTCGCTTTGGTGCTGTTTGTAGGTTTCCGCCCTCTGTTGCAGGCTAGACGGTATCGTTTAGTTAGCACGATTGCGGTTTTCCGCCCTCTGTTGCAGGCTAGACGGTATCGTTTAGTTAGCACGATTGCAGTTGTTTGTCCTCTTCTCGTGGTGGCTGGCGCCGATCGGTTTCGCAAGCGTTACCTGTCCGCTAATGGCAGCAGCGATGGTTATCGATATCTAGTAACTGTTGCCCTATCCTTGGGGCGACGTGGCTGTTTTGCCTGGTTATGTGAGTGACTGAGGAGAACCCAGGTCCGCGCAGTGTAAGAACACGCCAGGACAGCTGCCGGCACGCATGGACTGCCGGATAGAATGGCTGTGGTTACAAGGGTGCACGATTTCGCAGTAAACCGGATTCAGCAACCTTTAAGATGAGTGCATATCAATCCAAATAGAGAAACCTCCACCACAGTGATATCCCCGATTCTCCAATAACTTTGGTTCGTGTTGCTGCTCGTGGTGTCGCAGAGGCGAAGAGCAGCGAGTGGAGTGCTTGGGGACGGCGGATCTAATAATCTGTCCTCGACTTGTTATTACTATTTACTGCGTTCAACTGGTTACAATTTCTTAAGTTCAACCAGCGGTAATTTTTCTTGCCTGGTGGCCGCTAACGCCCCAGTTACCTGGCCTGGGGGTTAGTGTATGTAACGGCAGAGTACATTTCCTCGCCTTGCCGCTGCTGTCCGGTAAGGCGTGTAGTTTTGACAGCTTTCTTGATTGTAGGCCCGTTGGTGATTCTTCTATTCTGGTGGTAATGATTCCTTTGTCGTTCCGAGGGCTCTAAAAACAGTATTCTAGACGTAATGCAGACCGCCCGTTCCGGCTTTGGCGTATTGTTCCATCGTTGCATTTGGCTTATCGGACGTCAGGCAGCCTCAGCAAGATTATCATTAGTCAACCGTTAGACTGCCACTCGTCTGAGTTACCATCTTGCGAAGTGAATGCAACTCTTAGCAGCCTACCTCATCGCTCGCGAAAGCGTTTGTTGCCGGAACTTCTCAGAGGTCGATTCCTGGAGCACGGTCTGGATCAGTTGCTTGTTTTTTTTTAATTAACTTTTGCTATTTTATTTGCTGTGTTACAGCAGGTTTCAATTTTTTTTATATTATTGCCGTTCCCGGCGTGTAACGCCTTCAGCTGTGATTGTGGTCATTTGCCTTAAAATTCTAATTTGGTATTTGTATTTTAGCAGTAAGCTCAAAAATGGTTCAAATGGTTCTGGGACTTAACATCTGAGGTCATCAGTCTCTTATAACTTAGAACTACTTAAACCTAACCAACCCAATGACATCACACACATCAATGCCCGAGGCAGGATTCGAACCTGCGACCGTAGCGGTCGGGCGGTTCCCGACTGTAGCGCATAGATCTGCTCAGCCACTCCAGCCGGTTCTCATTTGTTGATTCGCTTCTTTTGGCATGAGTGAAAATGGTGATGTAAAATTACAAAAGGAATTGGTTCACTAAATGAATTACCTTTGTAACAGATTTGTCATTCAGAAGTGTATTCAGAAGTGTCTCGTAACGACTGAAATGTCATACGTTATGAAAAAAATAGCTACTGCTATTGGAAAACCTTTTGTTTATCAACCGCTCGGCCACAATGTAGCAGTAAACCTTAAAACCTTATTTACTGCCATTCCTGGCGTCTGATGCCGTCTGCTGTGTTTGTGGCGACTTGCCTTTAATATTTCAGTACCTGTAATTTGTAAGTTGCTGTGAATTTTAAACAATTATTAATTTATTGCCATTCCTGGCGTGTAAGGCCTTCTGCCTAGATTACAGTGGCTCGCTTTTAAAATATCTGTTGTATCTGTATTTAATAGTGATTTGCTTAATTGTAACTCACTGAAAACACTACTATGCACACTATTGTTTATTCCTTCATTAATTACGTGTGGTATGTTTTATTTATTGTTGAGTCTGGAATTACTGGTTTAAAATAAATTGTGTGTAACTGTAAAAGGCAACCAAGAGTAACTAATTACGGCCCCGTCCACATTCGTAATCAAATCCTGTCTTCCCTTGACTATCAGGTCTCAGTGGGTTTAAGTGCTGCTGTGGGATGGAAGTTGTTGGCATAGGAACGGAAGAGTTAACTGACCGCATCAAGCCATTCAGACCCGGAAGCTCCTCTCCCTCCCTAAAAAGGCATCCGTGAGTTCATCTTGTCCGTTCCCTTCATGCTTGTCTCCTTCTCCGACCAGCCTACCTCGTACACGAATTGTGTGTTCTACAACCATTTTCGCGAAGTTCATCCAGTGTCTGTCCTTCATTGTTTGATCTCCTCCTTAACAATTAAATCTTGCATATGCCACATCCCTGGCCGCCATTGTGCCACACTTCGGTACCAGCACACGCTGAGTACGCGAGGGACACGGAGGCTAAAGCCGTCGGCACACGGACCGTGCATCCGAACGTTGAGCGTTGACCGTGCCGAGTTTCTGACGTCATAGCGTGGAATAGCACGTTCAGGAGTCTTTCCGAACGTGCAGAGGAATATCTAGCATGTCAGATATTCTGAGTGTGCGTCTGAGCGTTGACCAATGAGATGGCACAACGCCACCTACGTCACACGCACGCCGTCCCCATTCAGTATGGAGTTGTGGGGCGCCATATTGGTATTCATTTCAAGCCTATACGTATATATGCCGTTTCTGAGCACCAGCAAATTGAGAATCACTGGAAAACCCGTTGTTAGTTGTGTGATTCGTTCCAATAAGATAATGAGAAACATCATATTCGTGGCAAAAGAGTTATTGTAACTTTCGTATTATGAGAGTAGGCTATTTGAAGGCAGTGACACACTGAAGATCCACCCAAAACGCATTGTCCTTGGTACAATTTGTAATAATTAAATTTCAATTACTAACATAATTATCTACAATAACGTTTTTAGCAACAAGTAATACAATATGATTACGTGGCAAGAGCCTGTTATTGATTCAGCGTAATGAGTAGCGCCTCTATTCAGTATTGTGTATTTGTTGGGGCAATAGTTCGCGTCATAACACTTTCAAATTTTTTTTTCCTAAGATTTGAGTTTTTATCACGTTCTGATACTTTATTATTAGTTTAATATAAGTATATGCTATAATATTTGATGTTATGTAAATATAAGTTCACCTTTTTTTTTTTTTTTTGACGGGTGACTTTGTTCGATTTGCCTAATCTACAGGAGACCTTAATTTTGTTCCTTTTCTTTTACGTTTCGTAATTCACATGTTGCAAAGATTCTGCTACTGGGTAGGAACAGTGACCAAGTAAGACTGACCTTGGCGTTTTACTAAAACGTGGGAATGATGAAGTAATGTTTGTCTTATGCGGAGAAGTATTCCAGGTTTGTACCGCACTGTTTGTAATGGAACTTTTTTAAGCCTGTGCCCTTATTGATTGGACATGATACTTTCCTTTTCGTGGATGATGGAGGAAATGTGCGTTTTAATAGAGCTAACGTGGGAATTTTACGCGCACCCGTCGACTAAACAGTGTGATCTACGATTTACTACGAACTAGAAACATCCCTCAACTGCCGCTGGAGTGCGTTGCGATCGCCTATACGACGTTGGGGCCCACGTACCGTATGCAAAAGTCACATCGTTCTTGAGTGTTCAGCAGCACGTTGAACTTGGCACGCTCAAAGTTAAAGTTCGACAGCACGGTCCGTCTGCCGACGACTTAACTGTGGCGCCGTCAAACAGCCCCGCAGCTCTGCGCATGCGCGGCTGATATGATGGCGCCGGCCGGTCGCTGATGGGCAGTTGAGCCGCGTGCGGCGCGGCGCTGTGGCTGCAGCGACGCCCAGCCACCCGGATTTCAATCTTGGCCGGAGCGCCGGGCGATCCCCTCCGAAATTGAGCACCCGGCCAGCTGTGCAGCGCGGAATCAATGCGTGTCACCGCCTGGCGATAAACCCGTGGCCCCTTCCGGGTTTTCATATAAACAGAGACTGGTTTCGGTGAATTACTTTTTTTCTTCCTGTCGCGGGACTTCCTCAGTATTTATTTCGAACCAATAACCTCCGATTCCTTAAAGAATCGAACCTGCATTAATTACCAAATGAGTTAAAGTGTTGAATGTTTGACGTTAAGCGTATAAGCTACAAAAAAGGTTGTTGGAAGTCGCTCCTTGCTCTAGTTATGAAATATTGGCTGAATATAGTGTGGGTCACTTGCGCTCCCTTTTAAGCAAAAGCTAGTTTATCACGCACCTCAATGCTTACAACTTCATATCTCCTGCACTATGCGTTATGCAATGAAGTAATGTTGCAGGAATAAATTATAACGTAATGCCTGATGGAGTTTTACAGTTCCCCGTTTTAACCAGAATTTACTTTTTCACGCATCTAAGTGCCTACGACTTCATGTCTCCTGAACCATGTGACGTAAAATGATGTAAGATTTTGAAGGATCAGCCTCAGTTGCGCAAATATTCTGGTCTTTACCAGGTTTCGGCTAAATTAATCTAGCCTTCTTCAGAAGCATAAAATTACTATAACATGCCAGAGTAAGGCACAGTCAACATTAAAATTAAGACCTTGAGTACCGTGGTACCATGTCGAATTAAAACTACTTAACTGAAGTCGAGCCCCGGCATCTCTTCACCATGGGGTCGGTTGGCAGAGGCATCTACGTTAGCAATGATGTAACTTTGCAGATACATTCACTGGTATATGAGGATACTCTCTTAAAACTGTCGCGAATGGACTCGGTAGAAAAACAGTAATGAATTAAAAAGTCATGTTTGATGCAAACGTTCTACTCTATGAACAGAGGAAGTATAGTAAAGAATACACTATTTCCATTTCATTAATTTGAGGGATGTGTCTGCGAGAAAACATTTCGCAAATGTTTGAAGTAATGTGTGAAGTTTGTTGGAAGTCAGTAAGTGCTATCATTCTCAAATATTGGATGAATGAACTCCGTTTATTTAAGCGCCGTTAGTTGTGATACCTAAAACACGCACGCCGTTTCTAACTGCAATATTTGTGTTACTGTATTAAACATGTAACTTATAACTGTAGTTCTTGTTGAGTAAACGGTGAAAGCATTGAAGATTTTTAAATTCCTTCATTAATTACACGAAATATTGATAGTCAAGTTTTCGTTGCCGCAGAAGCCGTTAAATAGGCAACCTTTAACTAATACTGGGTTTTGGTTTCCAAGATATTTGGTAAATAAATTTGTGATCAACGATGAGCAAGAACTGTTTGAGCTACCAGGATAAAGTTAGTTCTGGGGTTCTGCGCACGTTCTGTTCAAAATGTGTGTGAAATCTTATGGGACTTAACTGCTTAGGTCATCAGTCCCTAAGCTTACACACTACTTAAATTAAATTATCCTAAGGACAAACACACACACACACACACACACACACACACACACACACACATGCCCGAGGGAGGACTTGAACCTCCGCACGTTCTGTGACAGATTATTTTATTTAGGGGAGTGTAGTGGCATAGGAATTGGGAAAGTAAACGAGACTCTTCCATGGCATTGCAAAGTATGTTCAAGGGCCAGGAATATAGCTGAACAGGAAGGGAAGATTAGAGTCCTTAAGGCTGAAATGGATAGGCTACGGAGGAACTGATGAGGTTAAGGGCAGAAGGGTGAAGACAAGTGGTAGCAGGGAACAGGGGCCACATAAAGAGAAAAGTGTCTGATAGTTTCATCAATGGCACAAAAAACAGACTTACCTTGCTGCCTCAGTTAAGTAATGAAGAGGCTCGAGCAGACGTAGATGTAGAGAATACCCAACCGACTTTATCAGGAAACCAATTGTTTCAAAAGGTAGAAAGTAGGTGGAACGTCCTGTTGCTAGGAAGTAGCCAGGGACGAAGTGTGGGCCAGATTTTGCAGGAAAAATTAGGTGACGTGTACCGGGACCCATACTTTTCCAAGACCAGTGCATGTCATATCCAAGTCGTTGAGGATGTAGAATCCTTGTACAAGGGCTTTACAAAGCAGGGTCATGTTGCGATAGTTAATGGAGCAGGGAACAGTACAGGTAGAGATCGGAGCTACAATATCGAGAGTGACCTGGTAAAAACAGCCTCGTGACAAACCATACAAATGTTGGGTTGGTGCCTGATCTCATGCGGTATGATCTGTCCGAGATGAAGAGCTCTGTAAGGAGGGTCAATATGGAGTTGTGTCCGCTGCTACGGGCTGGAGTGTCTCGAGTCTGAAACACCTTATTTCTGTATTTTGTAATTAACTGCTTTTATGGTTTTCTTTAACATTTTAATCTGTCTCTTCTTTTTATTCCCTGGATTGCTCTCAACAACTTCAACAAAAAAAAGTTCAAATGTGTGTGAAGTCTTATGGGACTTAACTGCTAAAGTCATCAGTCCCTAAGCTCACACATCACTTAACCTAAATTATGCTAAGGACAAACACACACACCCATGCCCGAGGGAGGACTCGAACCTCCGCCGGGACCAGCCGCACAGTCCATGACTGCAGCGCCCCAGACTGCTCGGCTAATCCGGCGCGGCAATAATCCCATCTCGGATGCTTGAAGTCTGCTATATCTTCAAGAATTCACAGTGCATTTATCACCTGTCTATCGCCCATAGGGATTTCCATAACTTGATGACTTTATCTTTATGTCCTCTCACATTCTTTTGATGGGGCCACATATAATACTGATTCTTTCGATATTCGTTTCAATGACAACGTCGCCGATATATATATACCGCAGCCCAGGAACCTGAAGATTTTAGTAGCAATAAGTTTTTATTGTGGTATGCAATTGGACCTTACAGGTTGTGACTGATATGTTCTGGTTTTTTTATTATTGGCCGATGTGCTTAAATGTTAACTCCGCTTTAATTGATGTGCATTTTTCACTGGCGGCAACTCTCTCACCTCAGGACTGGGATAAAGTGGACAAAATAACGTTTGATCATTCAACAAGGTTATCGGATTTCAGTGATACGAAACAAAAAGAGAAGTTCGAGAAGCTAGCAGTTAAAGTTCAGAAGGAAGACGCCACCGTGGATCCGAAGCGGGTAGTGGTGAATCTATTGTCAGAAGTACTCGATGAAGTAGCTGTTTCAGTTCTGGGCAAAGGTCCGAATTTAGCAACTACGCCGAAGAGAATACCTGTTGAAGAAATCGTAAGTGCCGTTGAAGCATCCTTATTTCGTCTTCCGAAGGTGCAGGCGGAAGAAGTAAGACAAGATGTGTCGAGAGTTGTACGGAAATCGAAACCTCCGAAAAGCAACATATCGGCGCCGGAAAGGAAATCTCTTATTGAACTCAAGAGAAACAAAAGCATCGTCGTAATAAAATCTGATAAGGAGAATGCTACTGTTGTTTTGAACGCTGCGGATTACCACAGGCAGGAAGATGGAACAACTACTATCTGATCAGGTGTATCCCAAGTTAAAAAGCCATCCGATGAACAGAATTGTTCGGAAATTGAAAAACCTGATAGACTCCAGACTGGACAGCTCCATAACAAAGAATCTAATACCTCGGATACCTGTCTTAACCAGAATGTATGGACTACTGAAAATACATAAAGAATCAATTCCTTTGAGGCCTATTCTGTGGGATTAACTCGCCGACTTACTTTTTAGCACGTCATTTATCTGGCAAACTGAGACATCTAGTTATTAAAACAAATACTTTTATAGAAGATTCGAAACATTTTTTTAGAAACTATACGCCACTGAAGATATCTACAGGTGACATTCTTGTTAGCTTCGACGTCACATCGTTATTTACTAACGTCCCAGTATCAGATACAATGAAGATCATAAGGGAGAATGTTGCTCAAGATGTTTGTGACTTAATTGAGTTATGTCTTCGTTCGAGCTATTTTAAATACAATGATGAATTCTATGAACAGGCTGACGGCCTTGCTATGGGCTCACCCATTTCGCCAGTTGCAGCTGACGTTTTTATGGAACAACAAGCGTTAAGCAGTGCTCCTCTGAAGCCTCTTGTTGGCTCCGCTATGTGAACGGTACACTTGTTATATGGCCACACGGCGAAGAAGAACTTCATGCGTTCCAGAACTTCTTAAATAGAATTCACCCCAAAATCAAATTTACGTTGGAGGTTGAGAGTGAGGTCGGCCTCCCGTTCCTAGATGTGTTGGTATACAGAAGATCTGATAACACTCTAGGTCACAGAGTGTACAGAAAGCCGACTAACACAAACAGGTATTTAGATGCCACTTCGCACCACCACCCAGCCCAGAAGCAAACAGTACTCAACACTCTGCCTTCACGTGCCTTCCGTATCAGTGACGACGACACCTTGGAATCACAGTTGAATTTTTTAAAGAGGACATTGAAGGCAAATGGGTGTGATAGTTATTCAATCAACGGGGCATTTAGGCGGAATATTTATACTGCTAATAAGAACGACGAGGAACCGCCTTCTCACTCCGGCAGGTTACCGTTCTTTTCTGGGGTCACTGACCGCATAAGCAGAATTTTAAAGAAAGAAGGTATTCAGACATCTTTCTTTAGTCTAAACAAAATAAAAGATATTTTTTTCCGACGGAAAACGGATGCACCTGATTGCCTAGACAATGCAGGCGTCTATCAAGTGACATGTGGCTGCGGCAAAGTGTACATGGGCGAAACGGGAAGAACTGTTAAAGAACGCATTAAGGAACACGAACGGAACATGCGGCTAAACAAAGTTTCGGCAGTAGCGGAACATCATGAGAACTGTGGCTCTGACATCGATTTTAATAACGTACGTGTACTGGCTAAGGAAACAAACATTTATAGAAGAAAGGTCCGAGCGGCGGTTGAAATTTCTAAGAATGCATCTAATTTCAATAGAGAGGACGGCTATAGGCTTCCGGAATCGTAGCTCCCCGCCATCAAGGAAGTAAATACGCGGCCGCGGTGTGTGAACGGCATAAACAACGCGCTGCAAGTCACCTCGGCGGATAATAATATTTGGGTAAACATTCGCGCTCTCTTGCTCTGTCCGTTTCGAATCTAAGCAATGATGACGACCAGCCAATAGCGGTAGCAGGAATTTCAACCAATAATCCTTCTCCAGCGTAAGAGTGGAGTAGTGCCTTTCATCCCAATGACGATAGGCCGCAAATGGTATCCACAGGAGATTAGCTAACAACGCCCCTTTTTCTGCATCAGAGCGGGAATATTAGACTTCACTTCTCCAGCACGAAAGCCTGAAATGTCCCGCTTTATAAGAGGACGCGACACTCGTCTCTGACAGTGTTCTAGCTGTAGTGGACACCAGAGGATCCTGAGGAAGATCCCAGCAGCGGGTTCGAAACGCGATCATTTTAGAAGAGACATGACGCGGCCTAATAACTCAGAAGATTTTAACTTTAGTGCCGGCCGGAATGGCCGTGCGGTTCTAAGCGCTACAGTCTGGAACCGGACTACCGCTACGGTTGCAGGTTCGAATCCTGCCTCGAGCATGGATGTGTGTGATGTCCTAAGGTTAATTAGGTGTAATTAGTTCTAAGTTCTAGGCGACTGATGACATCAGAAGTTAAGTCGCATAGTGCTCAGAGCCATTTGAACCATTTTTAACTTCAGTGCTTAAATCACATTGCTTTCCTATTTCACGTAATTCATATAGCGTTTTCTGTTAGTTCGTTTTTCGCAACTAGAATCTGTTCGTCAGCAAGAGTGTCGATAAAATTTCTTCCTCTCAGGGTGTCCTCTGTATTTCCTAATCCGTTGCTTCCATCGTCCATGTATAAACTAAAAAGTGCTGTGAAATACAACAACCTTATTTGACGCTTTATTAATACTTTCTTAGGCAATATTTCCAGATTTTAGGTTTTACATTTATGTATGTTCGGATTTATATACCTCAGATGACACTGATCAGCACACCACATGAAACTAGTCACGCTCCTTAGAGGAACTGAATTGCGGGCAGCTGAACAAATCCTTGTGTAAGAATATAACATCTTAACGTTGATGTGGTGGCCATTCGTTTTCCCTTGTCGCCGTCCAATGGTGATTTGGAAAGTGCATGTAGCAGCTCACTTTCGCCTTCAGATATAGCAAGCATTCAAAACTATTAGCCGGTATATGGGGCACTAGTTCCTTAGCAAGAAACTCAACCTATTTCCTTCCCCTTCTAATCAGAACTTGAGGTCTGTATCTATGTCATCGTCACTGGCGGGGCGCAGCAGTTAAAGTTGCTTTACGGAGGAACAACACGAAACGTGACCTTAATTTGCTCAAATGGCTCTGAGCGCTATGGGACTTAACATCTGAGGTCATCAGTCCCCTAGAACTTAGAACTATTTAAACCTAACTAAACTAAGGACAGCACACACATCCATGCCCGAGGCAGGATTCGAACCTCCGACCGTAGCGGTCGCGCGGTTCCAGACTGTAGCGCCTAGAACCGCTCGGTGACCTTAATTGTTTCCTACTAGTTAACAAGTGTTAGTGTACAGTGCAACTAATATCCGGCTGTTACCTCATCTGTATTGCTACAGATAACATGTACATGTGCATGTCCAGATATGTACTGCAAATCCACAGCGTGCGAGGGGCCGTTGTTAGTAGTCTGGCGCTCAGGGCTGGATACACAGACTGTACAATCAAGCGCCAAATAAACTGGTATAGGCATCGTATTTAAGTACAGAGATATGTAAACAGGCTGAATACGGAGCTGCGGTCGGCAACGCCTATATAACACAAGTGTCTGATGCAATTGTTAGATCTGTTACTGCTGCTACAATGGCAGGTTATCAAGGTTTAAGTGAGTTTCAACTTGCGTTGTTGCAGGCGCGCGAGTGATGAGACACAGCATCTCCGAGGTAGCGACGAAGTGAGGATTTTCTCGCACGACTATTTCACGAGTGCACCGTGAATATCAGGAATCCGGTAAAACATCAAATCTCCGACATCGCTGCGGCCGAAAAAAGATCCTGCAAGAACGGGACCAACGACGACTGAAGAGAATCGTTCAGCTTGGGAGAAGTGTAACCCTTTTGCAGATTGCTGCAAATTTCAATGCTGGGCCATCAACAAGGGTCAGCGTGCGAACCGTTCAACGAAACATCATCGATATGGGCGTTCGGAGCCGAACGCTCGCTCGTGGATTCTCGGTGACTGCACGACACAAAGCTTCACGCCTCGCCTGGTCCCTAAAACGGCAACAATGGACTGACTGTTGATGTCTGGAAACATGTTGTCTGGTCGGAAGAGCCTAGTTTTCAAACTGCATCGAGTGGATGGACCTGTACGGGTATGGAGACCGCCTCCTGCATGTCAGCAGGAGACTCTTCAAGCTGGTCGATGCTCTATAATGGCGTGGGGCGGGTGCAGTTGGAGTGATTTGGGACTCCTGATACGTCTACATACGACTCTGGCAGGTGACACGTAGGTAAACATGCTGTCTGGTCAGCTGTATCAATTCATGCCCATTGTGCACTAGAACAGACTTGGGCAATTCCAGCAGGATATTCTGACACCCCACACGTCCACAATTGCTACAGAATGGCTCCAGGAACACTCTTATTAGTTTAATCACTTCCGCTGGCTATCATACGCAGCAGACATGAACGCTATTGAGCATATCTGGGATGTCTTGCAACGTGCTATTCAGATCTCCACTCCCTCGTACTCTTACAGATATATGGATAGCCTCGCAGGATTAGGTGTCGATTCCCTCCAGCACTGCTTCAGACATTAGTCGAGTCCATGCCACGTCGTGCTGCGGCACTTCTGCTTGCTGCGGGGGACCTACACGATATTAAGCAAGTGTAGCGGTTTCTTTGGCTCTTGAGTGTATTTCTAAATAATATTGCCAAAAAGTCTACAGTTCTCGTGGAATCACTGTTTTAACTTTCATAGGTTAATATTCGGGGAAACAATGTGTTAAATACAAATGGTAACGCAAAAAAATTTAGATCTCAAGGTAAACCGAATTTACGGCAGTTTGAGCGTAAATAGCAGTGGTACGCTCGGTATATTATCAAAGCATCAGCCATTCTTCACCTCCTCAGTGGGAACGGTCTGGAAAGCCCATAAGCGTGGCTCCTGAGAGGGTGGTAGGCGACCGTTAGCGGAGGGAAATAATTTACCTGCAGCAGCCGAGAGAAAGGAGCGCCCGAGTTCCTCAGCGGTGGGGCAATATTTAACGTGCCGTCAACGCCACACAAGCCGGCACTGCGTCGTGGGCTGGGTCGGCTACTAGAAAAAGGCCGCCGGCGGTGAGGTGGTCAGGCGACAGAGGGCTGAGTCGGCATCAGCGCTCCCCTTCCCCCCTTAGAACGTCAACCGCGCAAAGCGGCCGCAACAGGCACAAAAATATCAGTTCCCCCACCGACACGGCACGACACGACACAGGCTGCACCGCTCCGCAGATATTAAATTCCCTCTTCCTTTCCAGCAGACGCTGCGCCCGCTTTCCGTCTGTGGCGCTTCCCCGCAGTCGCTGCCTACGTATTTGCCCCCTTTTTTGCACACGTAAACACCCATTCGCCTCCGTATGTAAGCGCGCGCGGGTGTATACTTATCAGTCTGTGTATGTGTGTATGTGTGTGCGGAGTTGGGTGAAGGGGGTCGCGCGTGTGTGTGTGAGAACGGCAAATTCGCGTCATCGAGGGCTCGCTGAGTCCACGTCGCCATCGCTGAGGGTGCCTCACAGGCAGAAAGTTGGAGTAAGGGAATGGAGGGATGGGGTGGGGTGGGTCTGTGAAATATTAGGTTCTGCCTGTTTGTGCCGCGCCCACGTCAAACCTACAGCGGCGTCATTTCGCGAAGCACGGCCCTGTGCGGTGCAGAGCCGCGTTTAAATTAAGACAAGGACAGTGCGCGCGGGAGGAGCGACACGGGCTGAGACCCTGTACAGAGCACCTTTCCAAACAATCTGTGGAACAACCGAGGGCACACTTCCTGCCGCTATTGCTCTGTGGTAGGTCAATGGAGAACAGAATGCTTTTTTCTGGCAGCTCTCAAGTTGTGAACCATTTGCATACACAGCTGATTATCAACCAGAGGTTGCTTCCTTACGTCACTGCGAACGTTTTGATGGAAGCTCTACTTCACATCAAAGGTTTTGCTCCACGCATGGACTGGGCACTTAAAAAAGGGCTCATCCACAAAGGTTTATTTGCGTTATCATTGCACTCAGAGAGCCAAGTGTCCGCAACGTTCACAAACGGCTCTGAGCACTATGGGACTTAACATCTTAGGTCATCAGTCCCCTAGAACTTAGAACTACTTAAACCTAACTAACCTAAGGACATCACACACATCCATGCCCGAGGCAGGATTCGAACCTGCGACCGTAGCAGTCCGCGGTTCCCGACTGCAGCGCCTAGAACCGCACAGCCACCGCGGCCGGCGTCCGCAACGTCTTCAAGTTTCTAGTAAGGTAAAAGTACAGTAGACAAAACAAATGTTGCATATTGCCTTATTGTCTACATCTACATCAACATCTACATACATACTCCGCAATCCACCATACGGTGCGTGGCGGAGGGTACCTCGTACTACAATTAGCATCTTCTCTCCCTGTTCCACTCCCAAACAGAACGAGGGTAAAATGACTGCCTATATGCCTCTGTACGAGCCCTAATCTCTCTTCTCTTATCTTTGTGGTCTTTCCGCGAAATATAAGTTGGCGGCAGTAAATCTGTACTGCAGTCAGCCTCAAATGCTGGTTCTCTGAATTTCCTCAGTAGCGATTCACGAAAAGGACGCCTCCTTTCCTCTAGAAACTCCCACCCGAGTTCCTGAATCATTTCCGTAAGACTCGCGTGATGATCAAACCTATCAGTAACAAATCTAGCAGCCCGCCTCTGAATTGCTTCTATGTCCTCCCTCAATCCGACCTGACAGAGATCCCAAACACTCGAGCAGTACTTAAGAATAGGTCGTATTAGTGTTTTATAAGCGGTCTCCTTTACAGATGAACCACGTATTCCCAAAATTCTTCCAATGAACTGAAGACGACTATCCCCCGCCCCACAACTGCCATTACATGCTTGTCCCACTTCATATCGCTCTGCAATGTTATGCCCAAATATTTAATCGACGTGACTGTGTCAAGCACTACACTACTAGTGGAGGATTCAAACATTGCGGGATTCTTTTTCCTATTCATCTGCATTAATTTACATTTATCTATATTTAGAGTTAGATGCCATCCTTTACACCAATCACAAATCCTGTCCAAGTCATCATGTACCCTCCGACAGTCACTCAACGACGACACCTTCTCGTACACCATAGCATCATCAGAAAACAGCCGCACATTGCTATCCCCCCTATCTAAAATGTCAATACTGGACATAACAGGTAACAAAAACAGATAATCAAAAATAGAGAAGATGAACACAGTTTCACTTGATTAACACAGCCAAAAGAAACAAAAACAATACCTTACGAAAGATTCCACTGCAATCACTACAGATTCTTCTCACTGTTATCTTGCATAGCACATTGCTTACGAGGAAATTCGCTCTCCTTGTAGTTGGAGATAATTTAAATTTGGTTAAGGATACTCCTCAGCAAACTTTCCAGATAAGCCTGTGGCACATGGTGTCATTCCTCCACAGCTGACTTCATGATCCCCTGTAAGATCTGCGGTGGAACATGATGACTGAAAACTGCTCGTTTCAGTGTAGTCACTGCATTCTCAATGCTATTAAGTTCTGGGGAATATGGAGGCCTTCCGACAGATTTTATGCTCCACTAGCAAAGTATTCATAAGATGGTGACGATGGGGTTCGTGCATTGTCGTCCATCAGCGTGAATCCCGATCCAATACGTTCACCAAATGGCACCACAATGCGTGCAAGGATGTCGTCCCAATACTTTGAGCCTCTCATTCTCCCATGTATTGACACAAGGATTACCATGCAGCCATACGGGATTCCAGGCCAAAAGATGGCTGAACCGCCTTGAAATGGGTGGCGTTCTACCATTCACTTGGGATGTAAAAGTTGCCATTGTCGCCTTAACACACGAATATCAGTAATGTCAGTGTGGAGACATACAGGTCTCAACAAAGAAGAGCGTTGTGTCCCACCGCAGCCTAGACCACAAAGAGTAGTTACATGCCCACGTGACACGAACACCTCTGCGAACCCAGTTTATTGGAGAAGCCTTGAGAGTTGTTCTCGCACGTAATCCGATCTCATAAGCCTATTGTGTATCGTTTTAGTTGACAACTGCTCTCCTTTAGCTGTTCGGAATTGCTGCCGTAGACGTGTGGCATTGCGTTGAGAGTTTCTACTTGCTGTTATAGGCAGATATCGATCCTGTACTCCAGTTGATTTTCTACCGCGGCCACTTTTGTGCGGGTCCTCAGCTGATCCTCTCGCTAGAAACTTTCAGGATACTTCACTTTGACATCACCGGACGTCCACTGTCTCATTCTCTGCTCGATTAAAGTGACTATACGGAGCCTGCGACAGTACGTTATTGTGTGAACCATCTTGAACTCCCGTAATGACACAAAGCACAAGTATTTCACTGTTATGTGACACACCTCCCATAGATTGCATACACTGTGCCCTCGTGGTAGAAACATGGATGTTTTCGCTAGAATTACATTACAAAGAAATCAATATATTGCTGTAGTAAGGTGTATCTGTATCACAATGTTCAATATTAAGGTTTCGGGAATATTCAACATTATTTTGAGCACTGTATTTTGCCATACCCAATTTTTGTTGAATCATAAAGACATATTCTATTCCTTGGATGATAATCGATGATAACAACATTCCATTTCTATTCGTGTGTATGTGTGTGGGATTCGTCAAGTTTACTGCTCCCTTACGTGTTAACTGGGAAATAAATGGCTTCATAAAAACCTAGAGGGTTATTGGGAAAGTAAGTTCCGATTAGTCATGAAATGGAAACAACTTTCAAAATCAAAAGTGATTTATTAGCAACAGTTAGCTACATCTTCCAACTCTACACAGTCGTCGCTCCAACTTTGATATTTGTGGTAGCGTTGTGCCAGCTTTCCAATACTCTCGTCATAGAACGCAGACGCCTGTTAATCCCGCTAATATTCTACGCTAGTCTACAGTTCGTTAACTGTGTCAAAATGTTATCTTCAAAGTCAGCGGTTTATGTGAGCAGAGATGAAACTGAGGACCAGAAACTTACTGGCTGAAATGTGGGCGATCAAACGCTTCCCATCGAAAACGCTGCAGGAGGATCTTCATTGCCCTCATAGAGTGCGGCCGAGAATTATTATGAAGAAATAACCACGTAACACTTGTGTTTTGTGAGCTACAAGACATCAAGTGAAATCTTTCACCAGACCCTCCTACTTTGCAGGGGATACTATTTCCTAGGCATCTTTAAGTGTTCACAGCGCACTCGGAACTGAAAAGAGCGACGTGACGTGATCAGCGGACTTACTAGAGACACTTCCCAACACATCCGTGCAAAATTCATCGGATTTTCACAGTGGTTTTCATTTCACGATCGATCGGAACTTATTTTCCGACCAGCCCTCGTATCTGACAAGTTACTGCGCGAGATCACAACTCAAACTCGTATCCTTACACTATACGTGCAGTGCGCTACCCTTGACGCTATGCAAAAATAATTCACGCATCGTCCCCGTACTTAAATACAGCCTTCAGAAACTTCATACAGCCATTCGAACGTCAGAAAAATCCTTCTTTGTGATGTCCAACTCTCTCGCCACGTCACCTTGAATGTTGGGTTTGTCATCAACCCGTTGAACATTCATCTGAAGATCTGGTTTTTGTCGCTTTGTGATAGGATCGTATTGATAAACCCAAGTCTCCTCACCCATGATGATTTTTCCAGAAAACAATCGTTCGCGTTTTGCACATCAAATCACTGTACCCGTCCACTCATTTTATTTTTGTTGCAGAGTGAAGATGTGTAGGACTAAGTTTACACACACTTTACACTTCCTGAAAAATTCTGCAGAATGCTTACATGAATCTTCCGATATGGAAGTATAGTGTCAGGCGTACAAAAACGGATTCCCATTTATATCAACATCTCACATACCAGAGTTACGTGGTCCCCTGATGTAGCCCACAAAAGATTCAACATTCGTCCATATTCGGTTGACATAGATAGATATACGCAGGAAACGCTACAAAATTATTCAAATGGTTGAAATGGCTCTGAGCACTATGGGACTTAACAGTTGAGGTCATCAGTCCCCTAGAACTTAGAACCACTTAAACCTAACTAACCTAAGGACATCACACACATCCATGCCCGAGGCAGGATTCGAACCTGCGACCGTAAAATTATTCAAGAGTTGGTGTTCCGCCTTAGAAATATTCTTCGGAAGATTCGATCATCTACTCAAGCCTGTTGCCATTCAGTAGTAACGCGATATCGCTGATGATTTAGTCTATCACACAGGACTACTTCGCACAAGTCCAGGGAACTTTACGGAGTTAATCAGTTGTCAAAAAACACCACGGCTGGAGTCAAAGTGTGTGAGGAGCATCTGGGCGAGGCGGCAGTGACAAATGCCGATGGACTTCTCTGTGACACCATATACCGATGGCAGTGGTCTTGATCGCAGTAGAAAGCTTACAGATTCCAACTGGCTTTGCTGACTTCGATTTAAAAATAAGCTTTGCTCTCAACTCCTAGAGGTAGGGCAAGCTGTTCGAGCTCTGATCCACTGTAGAGTGACGGTCGTTTCAGCCATTTTCCAGGTCAGCTGGCAGGGAAGGTAGAAGGAGTCTCAACTGGGAGTGTTTTTAGAAGGGTATTTTCAGTTAAATTGTTAGACTAACAACCTAGGGAAACCTCCCGGAAACCTTGGTCAAAATCGGGCGATGTTATCAATTTTGAGTTTAATTCGGGACGAACATGCTCCAACAAAAAATATGAAAGCTTCTGTATATTCAAGAGAACTTGTTTACGCGTACAGACAGTCGAGACGAAGAATTGCTCGATGTGTGCAGTGGAGGCAACCTGCGTCGTTCCATATCCCACGCAGTGCATCCGATTTATGGCCGGCCTATTTCCAGGATTTGATGCTAGCATAGTTTTTTTCTGTGAGAAAGTTAGATAGACACCGTCTAAAAGGACATATCATCTACACCCGATGATATGCAACGACGTTTTACTACAGCGTGTTCGGACATCTCTGCTTAAATGCTAGCACATGAGCAACAGTCGTTCCATTCCAGACTGGATGGGTGTATTGCTGCTCCGTGGTCGTGTTGAACGCAACCCGTGATGATCAGTTGTCCACATTCCTAGTGTAAGCACTTGTGTTGACACAAAATTGTTAAGGCTTTCGTGGCCACTTGTTGACAAACTGCCTATTGGCTTCTGTCTCGGGTTCTTCGGCCGACGTTCTTCTAATGATTTTTCTGACGTTTCGCCAGCACGAGTGGCTGGCATTGTCAAAGCTTCACCCTCCATTGCCGCTGATGAACAGGAGGCGAGCTCGCGGCCGCAGACTATATGTACCAGGCGCGCCAACGTCCGAGGGATTCTCCGCGGTCATTTCCGGTGCGGTTCTCCTCTTGCTACCTGCGACGGTCGTTCACTGCAGTACGGGAAGCCAGGATCCGTTTACCTTAAGGCTTTCCTCTTTCTTGTTGAAAGTGTTCGCGTGTTTTTGTATTTCTACAGCTTCTCTAAACAAGCGCGTGTGACAGTGCTTCTCTACAGCCAGAACTTCCGTGTCGGCGAATTTTATTACGTGGTCGGTCTCATCCAGTGCGTGCTCTGCCAAGGCCGATTTCTCCACCTGCCCCAACTTGCAATGTCGGTTACGTTCTTTGATCCTGGTGTTAATGGATCGTCCTGCACATGCGGAAAAGTTTATGTCGGAATGACTGGACGATCCATTAACACCAGGAACAAAGAGCATAAGCGACATTGCAGGTTGGGGCAGGTGGAGAAATCGGCCTTGGCAGAGCACGCACTTAATGAGACCGACCACGTAATAAAATTCGCCGACACGGAAGTTCTGGCTGTAGAGAAGCACTATCACACGCGCTTGTTTAGAGAAGCTGTAGAAATACAAAAACACGCGAACAGTTTGAACAAGAAAGAGGAAAGCCTTAAGGTAAACGGATCCTGGCTTCCCGTACTGCAGCGAACGACCGTCGCAGGTAGCAAGAGGAGAACCGCACCGGAAATGACCGCGGAGAATCCCTCGGACGTTGGTGCGCCTGGTACATATAGTCTGCGGCCGCGAGCTCGGCTCCAGTTCACCACCGGCAATGGAGGGTGAAGCTTTGACAATGCCAGCCACTCGTGCTGGCGAAACGTCAGAAAAATCATTAGATGAACGTCGGCCGAAGAACCCGAGACAGAAGCCAATAGGCAACTTGTGTTGATGTTTAGTGTGTGCTACCACAGGTATTGTAGAAGTGTCGGTGCGGAAGCTTTTCAATATTCGAAGTCTTGTAAACGACTAGCACTAGAATCATGCAATAAGCATTGAGTCAAACAGAGCTTGGATGGCGTGTACAAGTACAGCTGCCCATCCAGATTCAACACGATACCACAGTTCATCAAGAGTAGTGTTTGGCGTATTGTGACGAGCCAGTTGCCCGGCCACCATTGACCAGACGTTTTCAGTTGGTGAGAGATCTGGAGAATGTGCTGGCCAGGGCAGCAGTCGAACATTTCCTGTATCCAGAAAGGCCCATACAGGACCTGCAACGTGCGGTCGTGCATTATCATGCTGAAATGTAGGGTTTCGCAGGGATCGAATGAAGGGTAGAGCTACGGGTCGTAACACATCTGAAATGTAACGTCCACTGTTCAAAGTACCGTCAATACGAACAAGAGGTGACAGAGACGTGTAACCAATGGCACCCCATACCATCACGCCTGGTGATATGCCAGTATGGCGATGACAAATACACGCTTCCAATGTGCGTTCACCACGATCTCGACAAACACGGATGCGACCATCATGATGCTGTAAATAGAACCTGGATTCATACGAAGAAATGACGTTTTGCAATTCGTGCACCCAGGTTCGTCGTTGAGTACACCATCGCAGGCGCTCCTCTCTGTGATGCAGCGTCAAGGGTAACCGCAGCCATGGTCTCCGAGCTGATAGTCCATGCTGTTGCAAACGACGTCGAACTGTTCGTGCAGATGGTTGTTGTCTTGCAAACGTCCCCATTTGTGGACTCAGGGATCGAGACGCGGCTGCACGATCCGTTACAACCATGCGGATAAGATGCCTAGTTATGCGAGGCCGTTGGGATCCAGCACGGCGTTCCTTATAAGCCTCGTGAACCCAACGATTCCATATTCTGCTAACAGTCATTGGATCTCGACCAAAGCGAGCAGCAATGTCGCGATACGATAAACCGCAATCGCGATAGGCTACAATCCGACCTTTATGAAAGACGGAAACGTGATGTTATGCATTTCTTCTCGTTACACGAGGCATCACAACAATGTTTCACCAGGCAACGCCGGTAAACTGCTGTTTGTGTATGAGAAATCGGTTGGAAACTTTGCTCATGTCAGCACGTTGTAGGTGTCGTCACCGGCGCCAACCTTGTGTGAATGCTCTGAAAAACTAATCACTTGGATATCACAGCATCTTCTTCCAGTCGGTTAAATTTCGCGTCTGTAGCACGTCATCTTCGTGGAGTAGCGATTTTAATGGCCAGCAGTGTAATTTATTCTACTTTTAGTTTACTAATGTCAACAGGAATTGTTCCATGTAAAAAAAGTGTATGTTTTCACAAAAATACACTTTCTGGGTTTTATGACAATCTGTTGATTGGTAAACATTATGAGTGCCTGACTACCAACCCATTCTGTGAAAACGAGTCATGAATAGCGCTTTCAGAAGAGAAATGTTCAAATGCCTCTAAGCACTATGGGACTTAACATCTGAAGTCATCAGTCCACTAGACTTAGAACTACTTAAACTTAACTAACCTAAGGACGTCACGCACATCCATGCCCGAGGCAGGATTCGAACCTGCGGCCGTAGCAACAGTGCGGTTCCGGACTGAAGCGCCTAGAACCGCTCGGTCACAGCGGCCGGAAATATTTGCGGTGCAAGTTTTAGGTGATTCACCTTGTATAGTATGTAGATGCCAATAGCAGATGAATGTGCTGCTGCTCCTGGTAGCAGCAATATATTACGCAGTAAAGCAGTAAAGCGCCCCATCTGCGCCAGGACATTGGTGAAGAGTTGGGGGAGGGCAGGACGTTATTCATGTCGGCCCGCAGCCGTGCAGTCGGCGTGGCCAGGAGCCTCTGCTACATTAAGGGCTCCGGCCCAACTTACGTCAGCACTAATGGGGTAGCAGCAGGTAGGCGTGGTGCCGGCGCGGGCCCACAGCAAGAAAGCCGCCACCTGTCCGCCACTAATGAGCGCCGGCCAGCGATGACGTCACTTCCGGGGGGGGGTAGCATCCGCCACCCAGAACGAGGGGAAAGACACCCGCTCGCGACAGCTCGTGCCACTGCGGGATGTCCTCTCCAACATTATCAGAAACTGTACCAAATCTTCTATAATGATTCAGAGCATTACGAGGTGAATTATTTTTGGTTGAAAGTGAATCACTAAATGGCAACGAATTAGAATGATATCGGCTGAAAATAAAGTTAAATGCGGCAATGATGGACGCTGAAACCTTTAGATAAATGGTCCTGTAAACTAATATACTGAGTTACGAGGACGTAAGTAATGCTACCGTAGTGTTTATGTGGAAACTCTTAAAACTTTTTAAATAAAACAAACTTTATTAACAATTTACATCTTTATTCGTCATTCTTATATATTTATTTTTCAACATAGTCACTCTGGCGACGAACACATTTGTCCCAACAAGACGTCAGTTTCTTGACTCCGTCACTCTAGAATGTCTGCTTCCTTGTCGGAGCCACAATGTCTCCGCCGCTTGCACCTCTTCGTCACTACAGAATTAAAGTTCTCGAAGGTGTTCTGTAAATTTTGGAAACAGATGAAAATCGGATGGGGCCAAATCTGGACTGCATGGGTGATCGAACCCAAGGTGTCCGATTGTTCCAGATGTCGCAGGGATCGTGTGTTGTGTGACATTGCCAGGTTGAAGGAGACGGTACTCCATGTACGGACGTTTCCTGCGGTTAGAAAATCGATCGCAGTACGCCGTTTCTCAAGCACGGACTTAGTTACGTTACGGTCTGTCATGTTACACGCTACAATTGGAAACCCTCTAGTGACCGTGGGCTGCAACTTGCGTCAGCGAAACGGAAATGTCGAACGAGTGATGAAAATGTAATACCTCAACCGATACTGAGAACAGACTAGAAACTTTGGAGGTATAACTTTTCTACACGCCCTCAAACGTTCACTGAGGAAAATTGATACACTGAAATTACTTTTATATAGGGTAAGTCAGGGTGCTATGGTGAACCGGGTGAAATGGTGAATTGCTTTAATTCTTTACTGGTTAAACAGATGCCTCCGTATGTCTGCATGACAACAGTCTCTGATCATCTGTGTAGTGTGCACGTGTTGAAAAGCAGCTCCGTTTTGAAAACCGTAAGTACTTTGTACAAAACTGTTTTCGATGCTAAATAATTTTTATACGCTGCATGCATTTGTAGATGTTACTTCAGGTAGCGTAGTCCGCGGGGTATTTTTTGATATATTCTGCCTTCTTATACTGCTTATGTACTACATAACCCAGAAATCGTTGCTTCTAGTGTTTTGAACTTCTTGCCGTGCTATTCACCGTTTCACCCGTAGCAAATGGGAGAAATGGTGCACTCGGGCAGGATTGATACAGTGAAGGACTTTTCTTATGTGTACAGTGTAAAGCTTTTATTTAGGTACATCCCAACCAGGGTTCTTGACAAGTCATGAAATGTTAGCGTTTCCTATCCCATGCAAGAGTTATATTCTGTTTTATCCGACGTCTCAATGCAATTGTTAATTTAAAAATTAGTTTATATATATATATTTTTGCGAGTACAGTTTGGTTTGTCAGTGATTAAAAAAGTTAATGTTCTAACTACCGCCATTGTTCCAGGCAAAAGACAAAAAGGATCCAGCCGTGCTGATTGGACAGAGGAGCAACTTAACGATGCCGTAAAAGCGGTGCAAAATGGAATGAGCCTGAATAAAGCCTCAAAGGAGATTCACGTTACATGGTCAACGCTTAAGAGACGATTAGCAAACGGGTGCTTTACGAAAAAACCTTTGGGTGCGCCGCCTGTACTAACACAAGAATGTGAGAAAAAGTTGGTAAAACATATCATAAAATTACAAAACTTCAGATTTGCACCGACAAGGACAGATGTACGTACCATGGCATATAAACTAGCTGAGAACTATAACCAACATCACAAATTTAACTGAGAGAAGGAAATTGCTGGAATGGAGTGGCTACATTTATTCTTAAAAAGAAATCCGGGACTCTCAATCCGCAAATCGGAAGGAGTTTCACAAGCACGGTGAATGGGTTTAAGACTATTTTTCATTGCTGCAGAACATTTTGGTTGAGCATAACGTCCTTGATAAGCCGGGAAATATATTCAACGTAGATGAGTCCGGAATTCAGCTGAATAGTAGGCCAGGTTACGTGTTGTCAGCAAACGGGTGTAAGAGCGTTCCAGCGATAACATCCGGTGAAAAGGGTGAAACCATATCTGTAATCGCTTGCTGCAATGGAGAGGGCGTTTTTCTTACCCCCAGCTTGTGTTTTGAAGGGAGAAAATGAAAAGGCCGAGTACAAAGGCGGTATGCCGCCGGGTTCCACGATTTTCATGTCACAAAAGTTGGCTTACGTGACAACTGATATTTTTCTTCTGTGGCTAAGGAACCATTTTGCACCGAGGAAGCCTGAGGGAACAGGCGTGCTTATTTTGGATGGACATAGCTCTCATTGGAGCAGTGTGGATACATTAGAGTTTGCAGAAGAAAATAAAATTTGCTCTGTCTACCCAGCCACACCACACACTATCTGCAGCCGCTAGATAGAGCATTTTTTAAAGCTCTGAAATCCTATTATTACAATGCTTGCAATTCGTACATTAAAATGAATCCAAATAGAAAAAATTCCAGACTAGTGTTCGGAGGACTGCTAACAAAGACATAGGTACAAGCAGCTAGGACAGGGAATGCAATATCGGGGTTCAGAAGCACAGGAATCATCCCGTTTAATCCTGATGTCATCCCCGAATACGCGTTTTTAACATCAGCTTCAGATCAACATCAGGAAAACAACGAACAACATGAAAACAGATCTTCTTCACCTCGACCAAGTTGTTCGCACTGGCAGGAGATACCTAATCCCTCGGAAGAAGCCACTGCAGACGTAGACAACGATCAGGGACTTGAACACGTACAAGCTTCCCCACAACTGGGCTGTTCGCAACGGGCGGAAAATCCACAGGAAAAAATGCAGTCTTCATCAGAAGCAGCAGATACGACCTCGACAGTAGCAACAGAAGAATCTCAAATAACCCCTGGCAAACTCTTGGACTATATTTCGCTGATACCTATCCTAGATAAAGTTGCATCTGTAAGGAAGAAGTCCAGAGCTTTAGCTGAGGTTTTAACTTCTCAAGAAAACATTAACAAACTGCGAAACAGAAAACGACAAAATGAGACAGTGAAGAGTAGAGCAAATTCTAAAAAGAGGACCAAAGGAGAAACCGTAACCAAAGAAAAAACCGTAACCGAAGGAAAAACCGTAACCAAAGAGACTACCAAAGGAATTATCAAAAAGAAGCAGCTTAAGAAACGAAAAGCGTCTACCACTGACACCGAATCCGACTCGTCGCTAGATATCCAATAGCTAGACGATGATGACGACGCGGATGATTGTTCCTGTGTAGGGCGCGGTGAACTGTACAGTTGTACTAAAAAGGATGTGGATTGGATCAAATGTATTAGCTGTCAACGTTGGCTGCACGAAAACTGTTCGAAATATGAATCTATGTGTGACGTATGTGGCAAAAAGCATGTGAAATAAGTTCACCATTTCATCCAGAAATTGATAAAAATAAGTATTTTTTTTAACTTTTGTAGTGCCTTAAAGAGGATGTGGTACTGTTAATGTGTTATGTATTTTCTAAACCTTGAAGAAGATCATGGTTGGTTGGTTGTTTTGGGGAAGCAGACCAGACAGCGAGGTCATCGGTCTCATCGGATTAGGGAAGGATGGGGAAGGAAGTCGGCCGTGCCCTTTCAGAGGAACCATCCCGGCATTAACCTGGAGTGATTTAGGGAAATCACGGAAAACCTAAATCAGGATGGCCGGACGCGGGATTGAACCGTCGTCCTCCCGAATGCGAGTCCAGTGTCTAAGCACTGCGCCACCTCGCTCGGTGTAAGAAGATCATGATCATATATATATAGGGTGAGTCACCTAACGTTACCGCTGGATATATTTCGTAAACCACACCAAATACTGACGAACCGATTCCACAGACCGAACATGAGGAGGGGGGCTAGTGTAATTGGTTACTACAAACCATACAAAAATGCACGGAAAGATGTTTTTTAACACAAACGTACGATTTTTTAAATCGAACCACGTTAGTTTTGTTAGCAGATCTGAACATATAAACAAGTACGTAATCAGTGCCGTTTGTTGCATTGTAAAATGTTAATTACATCCGGAGATATTGTAACCTAAAGTTGACGCTTGAGTACCACTCCTCCGCTGTTCGATTGTGTGTATCGGAGAGCACCGAATTACGTAGGGATCCTAAGGGAACGGTGATGGACCTTAGGTACAGAAGAGACTGGAACAGCACATTACGTCCACATGCTAACACCTTTTTATTGGTCTTTTTCACTGACGCACATGTACCTGATCTAACAGCTCTGGACTTCTTTCTGTGGGGTACGTTAAAGGAGAATGTGTACCGTGATGTGCCTACAACCCCAGAGGATATGAAACACCACATGTACTGCGGCGTGTACGACATTCATTACGCCAGAAATTGCAATTGTGTGCAGCAAATGATGGCCACCACATTGAACATCTATTGGCCTGACATGTCGGGACGCACTCTATTCCACTCCGTAATTGAAAACGGAAACCACGTGTGTACGTGTACCTCACCCCTCATGGTAATGTACATGTGCGTCAGTGAAAAAGACCAATAAAAAGGTGTTAGCATGTGGACGTAATGTGCTGTTCCAGTCTCTTCTGTACCTAAGGTCCATCACCGTTCCCTTTGGATCCCTACGTAATTCGGTGCTCTCCGATACACACGATCGAACAGCGGAGGAGTGGTACTCAAGCGTCAACTTTAGGTTACAATATCTCCGGATGCAATTAACATTTTACGATGCAACAAACGGCACTGAATACGTATTTGTTTATATGTTCAGATGTGCTAACAAAACTAACGGGGTTCCATTTAAAAAAACGTAGGTTTGTGTTAAAATACATACTTCCGAGCATTTTTTTATGGTTTGTATTAACCAATTACACTAGCCCCTCTCCTCACGTTCGGTCTGTGGAATCGATTCGTCAGTATTTGATGTGGTTTACGAAATATATCCAGCGGTAATGTTAGGTGACTCACCCTGTATATATTAAAAAATGAAAATATGTCGCTTACTACCATGGTAACGCTGTGAGATAGCGTATTGTACGGCAGGACACGTATAATTCACTGTCAGGAAGACACTGTCCGTGTGCTCGAAAAGAGCACAAATGTATGAAGCGTGGGAGCACATAAAAAAGTAATCATACTCTATCATCCTGCCAGGGGTATCAAACGCGTCTCGTTATATTACGCCTCAACTGCCGTTTAACGTGACACGGCGGAAATTAGAAGGGCCTTCGCTGCTCGTCGTAGCATAGCCTCCCAACGCCTTTGTCCGAAATTTCGGTCTCACACGATAATTCATTCCCACGTGGCTAGTTTCGGATTTAAGTTACCGTTCTTGGCAGTGGTATCCGTTTATTCTGACACCAGATTATCGGTGGAATGTACCAAAATTTGAGTTTCCACGTACCATCCAGCGGTTTTTTTCAAATGACTGCAATAAAAAGGAAGTCTGTATTGAGGTTTCTGGGTATGACTGATTACCACGAGACGCTATTCCCACATACATGTGTATCGTTGAAGAGTTATTTGATTATCAATGGTATTCGTTATTTGGTGTTGATGAACTAATTAATTTTCCATATGTCTTAGTTCTCTCCCGCAGTTAAAATTGTGAGTATGAAACATTCTGTGGCCATCCCGAACTAACCGGAGGTAGTAATATTTCGTTTTCACTGTATGAGGACGCGCTGAAAAGTAATGGCTCCAAATGTTTTATTTCGTTCTCAGGTGAGGTATTAAATGTGAGGCGTGTCACTCAATGGAATTTTCCACGTCCCAAACGCTCTTTGTAGCCCTTTGCCGCTAGGGTTTGGGCGGTGGGGGTGCGATGAATTGTGGTGTGTAACGTGACGATGTGTAGCCTAACTATCACGGTACATGGAGACCCTCAGAAACAAAGTACGAATTGTAAATGTTCGTCCATATATGGAGCACCGCCTCCTTCAGCATGAGAATGGCAAACTACACCTGTAAGAATCAGACGCTTTGGGTTTTCTATCATCGATCATCTTCTGTGCCGTCCCGAGTGCCACATCCGAATTTCATCAGGTTACAAAACTTAAAGAACACCTTCGAGGGCTTCTCTTTGTATGGATGAAGCGGTGTAAGCAGAGGTTAGGTTGTAACTTCGTCTAGGAAGTCAGACATTCAGAGTGATGGTATCAACAAACCGGACTGTAATCGGGAGAAATGTCTTCGCCGCAAGAGTGTCTATGTTGAGAAATTAAATATGTAGACGTGAAGCATAGAGATGTAGAATGTTAATAAATTTCGCTAGAAGAGGTTTGCGAGTTTTCACATAATAATTTCTGAGGCACTACTTTCCAGTACGGCCTCGAAAATGATTTCAGCGACTAATAAAGTTCAAAATACTGCTACACATTTTGGATGCATATTTGAACCTGGTAAATTCTGCCAGTGAAAATCGATATCAGAACTACAGCAATCATTCCCGTAATCGTCAACAGAATTCTAGCTCAACACAAAAGAATTGTGTGGCTAACTAGGCATTTTCGTGCTTATGGACGGAATGCTGTTTTTGTTGATTGGTAGATGAAATTCCTCCAGTACATTTTGCTGATTTACAAGCTTCACTTCCCGTATAAGTAGAAGCAGATACTGTGAAGAGATTTAAGGAAGAAATTTCTACAGTCAAAGACTGTAGTACAGTCCCGTTATAGGTATACGCTACCACGTAGCTGTCCTGGCATTGAAAGCCAGTTCTCTCCATCGTTTCAATGTGAATTTGTTGTTGTAATGTACACTCAAAGAGGCCACCTCTGATGACCCAAACATAGATCCAATTTTCTGTACACAAATTACGAAGGAGATGATAGATATTCTGCTTTGAGCTAGTAATCATGAGACGGATGCACCAAAGAGTACACTGACCCACCGTTACACTTCATGAAAAAGCATTCAATTAAACAAAATTCGATGTTAAAAGTTCATCTTAACTTTTTCCTACAGGAAACCATTTCGGGATCTGTGTTTTCAGAGTGATTCTTTCCTACAAATGGAAGGAGTGACGGACAAGAAATAGAAGTAGGTAATACCGGCAGATCCATAAGAGAAATCGTTCAAATGGCTCTGAGCACTATGGGACATAACATCTGTGGTCATCAGTCCCCTAGAACTTAGAACTACTTAAACCTAACTAACCTAAGGACATCACACACACACACATGCCCGAGGCAGGATTCGAACCTGCGACCGTAGCAGCCCCGCTGTTCCAGACAGCAGCGTCAGAACCGCACGGTCGGATCTGGACAACGTAGGGCAGAGGATAGAAGTATTCTACACAGTTGAGAATGACAATTATTATCATAGAATCGGGACACCGTAGGATAGAGAAATCCTATCACTATGTAAGGCAAGATAAAGCAATGTGGTTCTCAGACGAAAATTTCATTTAAAGGTAGAGTGATTGTAAGAAGATCATAGAAGACGGAGAAACATCCACCAGCACATGTAGGAATTGGGCTGCGATAGGACCATTACCAATGGAGACAATGGCATATGGTTCCACGGTATTACTGCTCGTAGTCCCACGTTTGCCATGCCAACTTGGAATTGATGAGTTCAAGTGGCCATACTAACAGATTTACTAAATCTCAGTGGTTCCTCACGACTAGAACCCAAGAAAGCATATTACCCGCTCGGTTGGACAGAATAGTACAGCCAAGTCACGTATCTTCAATCAGGAAATGGGCTTGTTCGTATCCCATGCACAGTGCGGCAACATCTGCAGCATCATGGACTGTCACCGCGGCAATGTGGCAACATTGCTGCACCAATGACAACACTGCGCACACTAGCCCCAGTTCTGCGTACTGCATAACGAAGGATGTTTTTCTGTGTGACGTGTCCAAGGAGAACGAACTTTGGCTGATACCATTCGTCATAATCATACAACCTCATCACCTGATGTGGGGAAATAGGGCACCATTTCATACAAAGAAGAATCACTGGTTTCGCATAGCCAGTAATTTGGAATTCAGCCACCATATTTTTAACGTGATAACCCTGATGAATGAATTCTGTCTCCGAGGCGTCCGTGACGGTATCGCAAGACACTGTATTGTACACGCTGTCCTGATGCTCCTCGAGGCTAGGGTGTTACACTGTTGTCTTGACACACATGTACTCCAGACATTACACCCACGGAAAACTCCTGTAATGGGTTGCCGATATACTGGTACGACGTGATTTGCCAGCGACAATTGAACTCTGGCTCTGAGATGGGGCAGCTATGCATAGCGTCTGTCACTTAAATCACGTTCTACTCGATGCACCCTGTACATCCACAGATCACCGTCGAATTTAATGTGTGTTCCTCTCACTATACCGTATGTACACAGTATGTAAAATGGTGCATTTGTTATTCTTGCTGCAATTAATGGCCAGCAGTGTGTCATAAGTAATTTAAATCAGGTTCGTGACATTCGCCAAGCGCTGAAGACCAGACACTGTATTTGTATTCTAAACGTACGGCAGTCCACAATTATGTTTCCAGTGGCTTCCCCAAATCAGTAGAGGAGATAGATATTGATGAATCATTTGAACACTACGCGATATCCTACCCCATCCTTGTCATATATAAGGTTGTGCTTCATCTCCAGTGAAATCAAAGACATAATTTTAAACCCTAACCCACCTTTATTCTTCGTTATATACTTCACTGTTTGTAGGTAACTTCACAGCACCCCTGAGACATCTTAGGGCATCAAAGTTGTATTAGCCGTTGACAGTGCTTAACGTAAAATAATAGCCGACACAGACCTTCTTCCTCTCATTCGGGTAGTGAAATGTAATAGACACGCATACACAGTAACGCCCAAATAAACAAACAGAAATATTTATGTTGAAAACTAACAGTGAAAACCACAAAATAAACAAAGCCTGAGAGCTACGTAGTCAGTATTCGGCGCGTCAAAAGCCACAGAGCTGTTCCACTTGCTCAGGTGTCTGTAAAATACAGGTCTTTCAGAGACGTCGGCTGGTATGCAGCCCTGTTTATATCGTCCTCTGACGCAACTCGTAATATCCTCGAGCTTCCAAAAATGTAACGCTATGCGTCTTACGAAGCGTAAACTCATATTGCGCTTGACAACAAAATAGTTCGCTCACTATTGAATCCAGACCTGCAAACGTTATGCTGTAAGCAATACTGCATGTTTGAAATGGAATGATAATATAGGCCAAGCTGTATGCAAAGCTAGAGTCTAGCAACTGTTCATAGATAGCGTACTAAGATAGACATTTCAGTCGCAAAAAAGGGAAAAAATGAATAGTACGGTCTGCATGGAGACGTTACTGATTGCACGATGAGTAGATCGCTTTGGGCTGACAGAAAACGCATAAAAATGGGTAAATCATAGAAAATTCACAAAATGCTGTAGAAATGCTTCTACATATACATGGTCTCGTCAAATTATGGGCTATTACATCTCAAACGACCCCGGTGGCATGTGTTTGTAGGTTTCCGCGAAGTGTGAATGAGAGTATTTTTATCTTGAATGCCCACTGTTCACAGAATAAGTTTAGTTCACAGATAATAATACAAAGGACTGTCGTCGGAGCCAACAGGCTTGTTTTTCCTCTAAGAATCTCAGATGGTAAATACAACTCAACGTGTTCCTTTGTTAGGGCACTTCCCATAAAGCTCTCAACGATTGTTCTGGCACATCCTCGTAAATGACACCGGTGCGACGTGCTGTGAGAAGATGCCAGTCTACCAGACTAGCTGCAATTCATGCCCACATCTTAAACTTGAACTGCTGCTGTCATTATTTTATGTACAGTAACTACTCATTCAAAATTACAGTTTTTGGATTTTATTTACTATGCGTTCATTAATAAACAAAAATGGATTCTGGAAAATTTATTTGTATGATATACCTTCTTGTTTTGTGTCAGTAAAAGGTCTCTCCAAAGAATCTCAAGACGAAAATTGAAACGAATTTGAGGGAAAGGCGAATAGGACAAAATTTCCTCATATCGCTGTTCACCATTAGTATTCCACTGAATTACTTCCGGACAGTTCAACAGAAAAGTAGAAGTACAGGGAGAACACGTCCAAATGCACGTCATGCTGTTGTCCTACCAGCTGAAAGAAAGGAAGACTTGGTAACAAAGTTGGGTTTAGTAACTAGCTAACATGGACGACAGTGCCGAAGTGCTATTCAAAGGACATAGCCATATATGAAGGGACAAACGTGGATATACAATAAGTCTCATTCTTACGAGGGTCACTCCAAAAGAAATGTACACTATTTTTGTAAAAATACGGTTATCATTCTGCGTGTGTGAAAGTTTTACAGTGTATAGATACATCCTTCCCGCTTGTTTTCAAACTTGGTTCAACCTGTTCCCGCAAGTGGCGCCGTCACAGCATGTGTTCAAGATGGCTGCTACACTTGACGTTCGTCAGAAGCAACGTGCTGTCATAGAATTCCTGTGCTGTGAAAACGAGACAGTGGGAAACATCCACAAGAGGTTGAAAAAGGCGTTTGGAGATGCTGCTGTCGATCGCAGTACAGTTAGCTGGTGGGCAAGCAGGTTACGTGATGAAAGTCGACACGGCAATATTGAGGATTGTTCTCACAGCGCCAGGCCTCGTACTGCACACACTCCAGACAATGTGCACAGAGTTAACGATCTGGTGACTGCTGACAGACGCATCACAGTGAACGAATTGTCACGCTACGTTGGGATAGGTGAAGGAATTGTTTGCAGAATACTGAAAGCGTTGGCGTTAAAAAAGAGTTTGTGCCAGGTGGGTTCCCAGGATGTAGACAGTGGCTCACAAAGAAACAAGAAAAACGGTATGCAGCGAGCTTTTGGAACATTCCATGAATGGTGGAGATGAATTTCTTGGAAGAATTGTGACAGGTGATGACACATGGCTCCATCATTTTTCACCAGAGACGAAGAGACAATCAACGGAGTGGCATCATGCAAATTCACCCAAGAAAAAAAATTGAAAACCACACCTTCTGCTGGAAAAGTTATGGCTACGGTGTTTTCGATTCCGAAGGACTTGCTTGTGGACATAACGCCAAGTGGAACCACCATAAATTCTGATGCATATGTGACGACACTGAAGAAACTTCAAGCTCGACTGAGTCGTGTTCGACCACATCGGCAAAAGCAGGATGTTTGGGGCTGCCGTGCGACAATGCACGGCCACATTTCAGTGAAAAGACCATGGAAGCTATCGCAAAACTCGGATGTGAAACACCCGCCTTACTGTCCTGACCTGGTTCCATGTGACTATCATCTCTTTGGGAAACTGAAAGACTCTCTTCGTGGAACAAGGTTTGAAGATGATGACTCCCTTGTGCACGCTGCCAAACAGTGGCTCCAACAGGTTGGTCCAGAATTTTACCGTGTGGGTATACAGGCTCAGGTTCTAAGATGGCGTAAGGCAGTTAAGAGGGATGGAAATTATGTGGAGAAATAGAAATATTGTTCCTAAAGGATGCATCTACACACTGTAAAAATTTCAAAGATGTAGAATAAAAGATGGATTAAAAAAAAAAAATCGCGTGCATTTCTTTTGGAGTGACCCTCGTACAACAATCACTAAACAAGACGCTGAATAAAAGAGCATAGTCGCACAGGAAAAAGTTAGTTCTGCGTATTAATGGCATCTACGTGTTACGTGAATTACTACAAGGAACTGCTGTGAGTCTCCTAAGAAGACACGACACTAATATCAAGGATGCTGAAAATTAAGTTCTTGTACTAAGTAAGTAACCAACAAACATTACAGTAATTCTTTCGTATGCTGCCTTCAACAAAATGGCTTTAATCAGTGTCATCGTGGCAAATACTCTCTAAAGCACAAGAATGGAAGCACCATGAAGCAGTTTTTTGAATGAGTCGGAGATTGATAAATGTTGAACGGTGAATTTACTTTCAAAACCTTATCTTAAGAATTATTTTATTTACGGGCGATTCATCAAGAACATTAACACATTTAATCACACTATGTGAGCGTCAAAGTAGTTGCCAGGGAGTAACTGATGACATCAAAATGATATTGCTTTCAACAAATGGGAATATTATACCTAAAAGCTTTTTCATAGAAACAGATTTAAAATTATAAGCAGAAAGCACCCTCTAAATATCAAGTTACAATTCATTCAGAAGCAGAAAGAAACAAATTTTTGAGTGTATGAGCTTTTGGGCAGAGAACCCTGCCGCTCCCTTTTGACACGGCCGTAGTTACGACCGCTCAAAACAACCTCTGAAAGACTACACAGGTGCAAATCTGCAACACACCAGATTACCTTAAAGTAAAAGTTTCAACAATTCCCACAAGCACACAAACTATGCACCCCGTAGGAGGGATTGAAATGGTAAAAACACTACAATTAAAAGATTAACTTGCCACCGAAGGTGCAACTTGATTTTAACTTCCAAGAAAAGTCTTACGGTGGAAGGGTGGCAACTTTATATACTAAAATGACCAGTTAAATAAAAGCCCATGAAATGCAATCTTACATAAAATTATACAAGGTTGGCCAAACATGCTCTATAGTACACATATACCGCCTCCCAAGATGATAGGCAAGATAAAAACATATTACAGGAATTAGGCCGTTACACTTCAAGCATTAAATTCGTTAACACACCGAATCCGACAAACATAACAGAGGCAACTGTTAACGTATGGCAGATTGATAGGGAGATTACCGAACAACCCGAACGGCAGGTTGCTCTAACCCGCCCCTTCTCCACAAGGTAAAAAAACGGACCACCCAATTCATAAATAACCACCTTCCCGCGAGTGGGCAAACGGAGAATAATGGTGGGACGACCCCAAAACAAAGCGGCTAGTGACCTCACCAAGGAAACAAGTAGAATTTAACAAGTAAATGAAACAACATATCACCAATCACTTAACTTCTAATAAACTGCGATTACTGGCGAAGACCTGGCGCAGCACCCCCAAAACGCTCTCGCGAACAGTCCACTGGCAGCCGCTTCAACGGATGCAGGAAGGCGAGCCGATCTCCCGTATCACGGCGTCGCAGCTCGCTCCGGCCAGACCGATGTCGTTGGTTGACTCCTGTTGCTCTCGTGTCGGCCGCGAAGCCACTACCCCTCGCTATACGGCGCGGCCCACTGGACTCACGTGGCGACCTCACATGCACCGACGATCAAGGCGGACAAGTCATCTTGTGTCTCAGTGCGCGACCGACCAACCGATCGATCCAACCGCCAATGACCGTTGCCTGAGCAACTCGAGCAGACTGGCGGCCTAACGCGCAGACTCAGATGCAGGAAGTAAGCCCTCGACCGGGTTACCACTCGTTGAGTTCTCTCACGGCGCCACAGGTTCGGACGAGAGACAGACTTGCAAGCTGCGCACGAGAGACTGACCCCAGACTGACTCCAGACTCACCGAGACTGACCGACTGGCTAGCTCATAGCGCCCCTTAAATGCTCGTGAACAGGCAACCTTACCCCTTTCTCACCAGAGGGAGACACCAAAGCTGCGATTGCCACAGCGGCGCCACCGCCAGAAACGGAGGGCGACTTCCTCACACAACGCGCTGCGGCGCGCTCTTCAAAACAGCAATTTTTACCACGGCTCAAATGTGATGCACCTGTACAGACAAACCAATTAACATAATTCCAGAAAAAAATGGATGTTTTATTCAACATAAAGAGCTTAACAAACTGAGCAAGACAATAACGTGTTGGTCCTTCTCTGGCCCTTATGCAAGCAGTTATTGGGCTTGGCATCGATTGACAGAGTTGTTGTATGTCCTCTTGAGCGATATCGTGCCAAATTCCGTCCAATTGGAGAGTTAGAGGGTCAAAATCGCGAGCTGGTAGGATGGTCTGCTCATTCAGCTCCAAACTTTCTCTGTTGGGTTTAGATCCGGCTATCTTGCACGTAAAGATGGAGCTTGGCAGGCTCGAAGACAAACAGTAGAAAGTTTCGCCGTCTGCAGACGGGCATTCTCTTGCTGAAATGTAAGCTCGCGGATGGCTTTCATTGAAGAGCAACAAAGAGGGGCGTAGAATTACGTCGACGTGTCGCGGATGACAACCAAAGGAGTCCTGTTATAAACAGAAATGATTATGATGATGATGATGATGTTTGGTTTGTGGGGCGCTCAAACGCGCGGTTATCAGCGCTCGTACAAATTCCCAAGCTTCGCTCAGCCCAGTCTCGGCACTGAATGGTGATGAAATGATGAGGGCAACACAAACACCCAGTCATCTCGGGGCAGGTGAAAATCCCTGACCCCGCCGGGAATCGAACCTGGGACTCCGTGCTCGGGAAGCGAGAACGCGAGACCACGAGCTGCGGACGTAAACAAAAATGGCACCTCACACCTTTAATCCAAGTTGCCTGGCAATATGGTGAGATACCGTCAGGTTGGTAGCCCTTCGCTGTCCGAGTGGCCTCCTGACATGTCTTCGCCTGTTATCAGGGCTCAGTTCGAATAGGGACCCACCACTGAAGACAGTTTTACTCCAGTCAGTGAGATCCCAGGCCAATGCCTCACGCCACTGCAGACGGGCTTTTTGGTGTACAGAGGTCAACAGAGTCGCCAACTGGGGCTGTGAGCTCAGCCCCTTTTCTCTGAGCCGCCTATTAGTGGTCCTTGTGATCACTGAGGCAAGAGTTGCACGTCGTATCGACGTTAATGAGGAATCCGAGGCTTCGATTGCCTCTCTGATGATTGCTCCGTCGTCACGTTCTATCGTTTCTCTAGGTCAACCGCTTCCTTTCTTTTCAACGCACTGTTCAGCCATGATTCTCACATCCATGCCGACACGGTCCACGAGTGGCATCGCTCCTGCTCAAATGTCGAGCAATTCGCCAGTTACTCCAACCAGCTTCTTTGAACTCAGCTACATCTCCTTTTTCACATGCTGAAGATCTGCGTGCATTGTTCAGGTGCCTGTGCAGGAGGCACAGTTACAGTCCAACTGAGTCCAAGGAATGAAATTTGCAAAGCCTTTACGCTTTGGTATCGATATGTCTCCAGGTTCCCATCTTTGCCATCTGCGCGGTGAAATAGCGCTGCACCGCCACAAGTACATCCTTGGGATACCAGAGTTTAAAATTTTTAATTTTCTGAAGTTACCTGTATGGATCTCATTTTGTGATCGTTTTGTATAACTCCTTCGTGGTGCGTCGTCTATTTGGTCTGAGAATGTATTAACAACACTGTAGTAGATGAAATCAAAAATTTGCCACAAGAAGTGGCCCCACGGTCTGTGGCGCCATGTCACGGATGGCGTGGCCCCTCCCGTTGAGGTTCGAATCCTCCCTCGAGAATGGGTGTTAGTATTGTTCTTAGCATAACATACACTCCTGGAAATGGAAAAAAGAACACATTGACACCGGTGTGTCAGACCCACCATACTTGCTCCGGACACTGCGAGAGGGCTGTACAAGCAATGATCACACGCACGGCACAGCGGACACACCAGGAACCGCGGTGTTGGCCGTCGAATGGCGCTAGCTGCGCAGCATTTGTGCACCGCCGCCGTCAGTGTCAGCCAGTTTGCCGTGGCATACGGAGGTCCATCGCAGTCTTTAACACTGGTAGCATGCCGCGACAGCGTGGACGTGAACCGTATGTGCAGTTGACGGACTTTGAGCGAGGGCGTATAGTGGGCATGCGGGAGGCCGGGTGGACGTACCGCCGAATTGCTCAACACGTGGGGCGTGAGGTCTCCACAGTACATCGATGTTGTCGCCAGTGGTCGGCGGAAGGTGCACGTGCCCGTCGACCTGGGACCGGACCGCAGCGACGCACGGATGCACGCCAAGACCGTAGGATCCTACGCAGTGCCGTAGGGAACCGCACCGCCACTTCCCAGCAAATTAGGGACACTGTTGCTCCTGGGGTATCGGCGAGGACCATTCGCAACCGTCTCCATGAAGCTGGGCTACGGTCCCGCACACCGTTAGGCCGTCTTCCGCTCACGCCCCAACATCGCGCAGCCCGCCTCCAGTGGTGTCGCGACAGGCGTGAATGGAGGGACGAATGGAGACGTGTCGTCTTCAGCGATGAGAGTCGCTTCTGCCTTGGTGCCAATGATGGTCGTATGCGTGTTTGGCGCCGTGCAGGTGAGCGCCACAATCAGGGCTGCATACGACCGAGGCACACAGGGCCAACCCCCGGCATCATGGTGTGGGGAGCGATCTCCTACACTGGCCGTACACCACTGGTGATCGTCGAGGGGGCACTGAATAGTGCACGGTACATCCAAACCGTCATCGAACCCATCGTTCTACCATTCCTAGACCGGCAAGGGAACTTGCTGTTCCTACAGGACAATGCACGTCCGCATGTATCCCGTGCCACCCAACGTGCTCTAGAAGGTGTAAGTCAACTACCCTGGCCAGCAAGATCTCCGGATCTGTCCCCCATTGAGCATGTTTGGGACTGGATGAAGCGTCGTCTCACGCGGTCTGCACGTCCAGCACGAACGCTGGTCCAACTGAGGCGCCAGGAGGAAATGGCATGGCAAGCCGTTCCACAGGACTACATCCAGCATCTCTACGATCGTCTCCATGGGAGAATAGCAGCCTGCATTGCTGCGAAAGGTGGATATACACTGTACTAGTGCCGACATTGTGCATGCTCTGTTGCCTGTGTCTATGTGCCTGTGGTTCTGTCAGTGTGATCATGTGATGTATCTGACCCCTGGAATGTGTCAATAAAGTTTCCCCTTCCTGGGACAATGAATTCACGGTGTTCTTATTTCAATTTCCAGGAGTGTAGTCTAAGTAGTGTGTAAGTCCAGGGGCCGATGACCTACGTAGTTTGGTCCCTTAGGAATTCACACATATTTGAACATTTGAAATAAAAAACTTATAGGGTTAGTTAGTCCTTTACTGTGCTGTTACCAAGAGTTAATATAGAACTAAACTGAGAAGAACCTTAAATTTGTAACTGTGACGACCTATAACATTGTAGAAGTTCGTGACCGGAATGTATTCTAGCTTTTCTCTAGGTGTCTGAATGAGTCATGATGTGGCAAACTAGTGACTTTTCTACAATGAAATTCCACTCCGCAGTGCGCTGATCTGAAAGTTTCAGGTGGTTTTAAGACTTGATCGAGAAAGGTAAGCCGCTGTGGCCGAGCGGTTCTAGGCGCTTCAGTCTGGAACCGCGCTGCTGCTGCAATCGCAGGTTCGAATCCTGCCTCGGGCATGGATGTGTGTGATGTCCTTAGGTTAGTTGGGTTTAAGTAGTTCTAACTCTAGGGGACTGATGACCTCAGATGTTAAGTCCCATAGTGCTTAGAGCCATTTGAACAATTTTTTGAGAATGATAAAAAGGTGCTGGTTTGAGTCTCGGCGTCGTAGACTGTTTCATTTTACTAGGATATTTCATGACGCCTTTTCGTTTACGGGGTGCAGTAAGATAACTGACGAAAGCTGTTTGCATTGACAGCTGAAACGTCGGTAGTTTTGCAATAACATCATGCAGTCGTACACTTGGAATAATTTTGCTGAAAAGCAACAACGTAATGAGTTGTATGTTGTGGATATGCAAATACGAGAAATTTGGCAGTGATGTAGGAAGGGAGGTGGTGGTTAGTTCCTAAGGCGCCAAACTGCTGAAGTCATCGGCCTCTAGGCTTACACATTACTTAATCTAACTTAAACTATCTTACGCTAAGGACAACACACACACACCCATGCCCCAGGGAGGACTCGAACCGCCGACGGGGGAAGCCGTGAGAACCGTGGCAAGGCACCTGAGACCCCGCGGCTAGGGAGGGAAAAATACGTCAAAAATTCATAAGTATTTGTGGAAAAAAAATTAGAAAGGATTTCTAGAGAATGCAATCGCAATTGAGAAACTGTAAAAATCTGAACAGAAAATGAGCGAACCAAAGGGGAACAAAGAGCGAGAGAAAAAAACATTCAACTGGAGATTTCATTGTAGCAACAGAGCAGTTAACGAAAGCCGTCCGTTTGGAAGTATCGAACTGAAATCGCCCGACGTTTAAAGTCTCGTTACCAGGCTGTTTAGCGGGACCGTAACGGCGGGATGTACAGGGCTGGAAATCTCATCACATGGCGGGATTACCATTCGAAGCGGGCCGTTGAAATAAACGGCGCACCCTCTTCGTATAGCAGTGGCCCATCCAAGCGCTCTCTTTCTCTCTTTCTCTCTCTCTCATCTATCGGAAAGTTCAGTTTCCAACGTAATTCTCCATTAAACGTGCAGCGCTGGCCTTAGTGTTGAGACGCGTTGTGAACTGTGGATAAACATAGTTCGGCGTCATTATTTGTACATTTGCAACAGTTTTAGTTAATTATCAGAAGAGCAATGTAGCGACAGAAGAAATCAGTTTTGTACAAAAATTGTACAAAACTAACTCATGAGGAATTTTTTGGCTGTATTCTGTTGCTCAGTATTATGGGTCTCTCTCTGATCGTAATTTTCAGAATTGAGGTAATCGGGTTGCTACTAACGAGAAATAATGTTGTAAACGTCCGTTAGGACAGTTACATGTCAGGACTTCAACAACATATATTGTAGACCATTTTCCATTGTTACATTTGAATTCCCTTAACAACACCAGCAACAATCAGAAGAGTGTCATGAAGGGTTGGTCACTATACTCATAAACCTACTTGTCAGATCTTTCACCGTTCCTCTATCGTGAATTTAGAATGAATTCACAGCGTAGCCGCCGGCCGGGGTGGCCAAGCGGTTCTAGGCGCTACAGTCCTAAACCGCGCGACCGCTACGGTCGCAGGTTCGAATACTGCCTCGGGCATGGATGTGTGTGATGTCTTTAGGTTAGTTAGATTTAAGTAGTTCTAAGTTCTAGGGGACTGATGACTTCAGAAGTCAAGTCCCATAGTGCTCAGAGCCATTTGAAGCATTTTGAACAGCGTAGCCATAGCATCACGCGTAACACGAAGCAGAAGCTGAGTACAAGCGCATATAGAAGTGAGATGGGGCAGGATATCACCCTCTTAAGCACCGCCTAGCATTCGCCTTGATCGATGTAAGGAAATGCCGAGAAAGCCTAATGTGGATGGCCGGACAGGATCTTGTACCCTGCTCTATTCTAACGCCTTAACAACTGTTCCACCCACTTCGCTCGGTGTAAACACAATTCTGTGAAGCAATACGGAATGGGATGAACAAGTAAGATCAGCAGGAAGGTACGGAAATGAAAGATTTAATTGGATGAGTTTAAGAAACAGTATACAAGACGTGAGTGCGGCCAAGTTTAAATTTCTGCCGATGTATTTGGAGGAATTCTCAAGTATCCATGACGGATCTTGAACGAATTCAGACACGTGACTCAAGTACAGTAACAGATCAGTAAAGCTACAGAAGTATGGGTACTCAGGCAACTTTAATTTGAATGTATGGGTGGAGAAAATGATGTTGATATCGTTTCATTCTGCTGCATAAATTTAGTGAGTCAATGTTCACAGTAACTTGTACAGCAATTCAATATCACCTAGTATACCCCACGCACAGAGCGTGGAAATTGCTTAAGGGGGGTAGGACGTCAAACGGGCCGACTTGGAGCAGGAGAGGCATCACAGGACATTTTGATTTCCAGTGTCTATAATTTTACAAATAAATTCATAAAACTTTGTCAGCAACACCAGGAAGGATTCAGAATTCACACTCATTGCAGTGGAAGTTCAAAAACATAACAAAATGAATTACTTTTGAATACATTACGGTAAAGGCAGTGATCATTGTCTTACAAATATTTACTATTAAAAATAGTCTTGATCACGATTTATTTATCTTGAGTCTTGATCACGATTTATTTATCTTGATAAATAAATCGTGATGAAGACTGTTTTTAATAGTAAATAATAAAATGAATTTTTTTACGTGAGAAATTTTATCATATTTTCACTTACTAATGGCTGCATTTGTTGCTATAGGTACACTTTTCTTCATAAGTTAGAGAGACTGTTCGATGAATTTTGCACAGCATACATACCATACTCACAGGTGTATGAAACTCTAGAATTCATTTAATTTATGAAAAAACCGAATGAACTGTTATATTTTAAACTTCATGTTTATCAAAAACACAAATTTTATAGTTAATTACCTCGATTTTTAACACAGTTTTTAATAGATTTGGAAAATTCTAGAGTTTCATAACCTTTAAGTACGATTTGTATGCTGTGAAAAATTCATCGAAGAATCTCTCTTACTTATGAAGAAAAGTGTACCTATAGCAACAAATACTGCCATTAATAAGTGAAAAAAATGATGAAATTTCACATGTAAAAAAATCATTTCGTTATGTTTTAGAACTTACACTCCTATGAGTGTGAATTCTGAATCCTTCCTGGTCATTCTGACAAAGTTTTATGAATTTATTTGTAAAAGTGTAGACAGTAGAAATTAAAATGTCCTGTGGTGCCTCTCCTGCTCGAAGTCGGCCCGTTTGACGTCCTACCCCTCTTAATAGGCTTGGAGATGTTAAGGTACATTCACTGGCAAATTATTCATCGATTTTTCCTCGTTCCACACCTGATTGGATTAACAGATAAGTTTCCTAACAATGGTAGCAAATATTTTGCACCATATGCAGGGTGTCCAATTAATCTTAGACACCCTTTGTCAAGAAGGAAATTGACAAAAAATTGCGTCAACTAACTGCTGTTACCTGCAGGGTTATTTCAAGCAGCTTCATAGCCTTTCTTGTAACTTTGTTCGTTGGGAAGATATCAATTTAAATATGACTTATTTGTTAAGTAGTACCCTACATTATTTTGTTTGCTAGTCCAGTTTCTGTCACCAAGAATTGTTCAAAAATGTACCAAAGTGTACTACTCACGTAAACTTCACGCTATTAAAAACTTAATACGAAACCGACTTTAACTCCCTTTTAATAGCATACGGCTCAAGTATCCGAGGTAACGTATGTCGTTAACTCACTGATGTTGATAGTAAACATATGAATATACAAGGGAAATGCATATTTGTCATTCAGTTGGCAATCTTTAGTTGTCTGTGCGTGTGATTATGATATACACTTACGAAGAGTAAGGCGCAATCTACTCATCTACGGAGAATTAAAGTCATCAGAAAAGTAACTGCAATAACTTTTTCTTATTTACAATACGGGTACATGTAGTATAGTACCGTAACACTTTAAAACGGTATATCACTGAAAAGTGATGATAAAGTGTACATCACAATTAATCCAAATTTCCGATCAACCAAGAAAGTGAAACAACTCCTTAAAAAGTAAGTAAGTCTTAGAAAGTGTAGAAAAAATAATTTCCAAAATTCCTCAACATGCAGTAAAAAGTCTAAAGGGAGATTTTAACACGAAATTAGGGAAAGAAAGGAAACGCAGGAAAGGAGTGGTGAATATTCTGCGCACAAATACACCAATCAAACAGCAGAAGAGACAGGTATAAGTATGAAAAAATTTCGAACTCAAAATTATATATGCTCATTCCATTCAAAAAATCTTCATAATGCAGAAGAAACAAAACAAAAGCTTGGCGATCACCTAATACGAACGTAGGTGAATTTCAAATTGATGGTATCCCAGCGTCGTCACAAGATGATTTTAAATGTCGTTTTCCTTCTAAAGAGACGTTATTGACGCAGACCACTACATAAGTACATTGAATCTTGCTTTAACGTGCCGAAAATACACCAAAAGACATTAGTAACCCGTGAATTTCACAGCACTGAACCCTAACCATTAGTATCAGAAAATGAACTGGACAAAACTCAAGCAGAAAATTTAGAAATAGCTAACCGGTTTATCAAAACTTCCCAAAACGGAGTACTTTTACAGTGGCGGAAAATATCCTTCACTGAACAAAGATTGTGATCGTACAGTTAAATATGGACACAAAGCATTCAAAACTTGGAACAGTAACAAATCAAAAATGAATACGTGTCCATGGCAACGAGAGGGAAACAATCCATATCAGTTAGACATACAAAAAGACTTTTTGAAAACAGTCAACGCCTGAAACTGAAAACATGAGATCACAGAAAAACTTCCACTAGCAGTATCTTTTAATTATTTATGTATTTATTCATTTACATGTGTAGTTCCGTAAGACCAAATTGAGGAGCAAATCTCTAAGGTCATGGAACGTGTCAGTACATGAAATTACAACATAAATGTAATAACAGATAAAAATAAAATGTTTATTAACCGAAAAATGTCAAGCCGTAACTTTAAGTAAACGAAATCAGCAACATAAGATAAGAATCAGCTTAATTTTTCAAGCAATTTCCCAACAGTATAGAAGGATGAACCCTGAGGAAACTCTTAAGTATCGATTTGAAAGCGCGTGGAATACTGCTAAGATATTTGAATTCTTGAGGTATCTTACAGAAATCTATGCAGCAGAGTATACTGCACAAGACTTATGGAAGTGTGATCCAAAGGCAGGTTGGATTTCTGCCGAGTATTAACTGAGTGAAAGCTGCTTATTCTTGGGAACAAGCTGATATTATTAACAAGAAACGATAGTAAAGAATATACAGGGTTACTACAAATGATTGCAGCGATTTCACAGCTCTACAATAACTTTATTATTGGAGATATTTTCTCAATGCTTTGCACACACATACAAAAACTCAAAAAGTTTTTTTAGGCATTCACAAGTGTTCGATATGTGCCCCTTTACTGATTCGGCAAGCATCAAGCCGATAATCAAGTTCCTCCCACACTCGGCGCAGCATGTCCCCATCAATGAGTTCGAAAGCATCGTTGATGCGAGCTCGCAGTTCTGGCACGTTTCTTGGTAGAGGAGGTTTAAACACTGAATCTTTCACATAACCCCAAGAAATCGCATGGGGTTAAGTCGGGAGAGCGTGGAGGCCATGACGTGAATTGTTGATCATGATCTCGACCACGATCGATCCATCGGTTTTCCAATCTCCTGTTTTAGAAATGCCGAACATCATGATGGAAGTGCGGTGGAGCACCATCCTGTTGAAAGATGAAGTCGGCGCTGTCGGTCTCCAGTTGTGGCATGAGCCAATTTTCCAGCATGTCCAGATACAAGTGTCCTGTAACGTTTTTTTCGCAGAAGAAAAAGGGGCCGTAAACTTTAAACCGTGAGATTGCACAAAACACATTAACTTTTGGTGAATTGCGAATTTGCTGCACGAATGCGTGAGGATTCTCTACCGCCCAGATCCGCACATTGTGTCTGTTCACCATTAAGAAAAAATGTTGCTTCATCACTGAAAACAAGTTTCGCACTGAACGCATCCTCTTCCATGAGCTGTTGCAACCGCGACGAAAATTCAAAGCGTTTGACTTTGTCATCGGGTGTCATTGCTTGCAGCAATTGTAAACGGTAAGGCTTCTGCTTTAGCCTTTTCCGTAAGATTTTCCAAACCGTCGGCTGTGGTACGTTTAGCTCCCTGCTTGCTTTATTCGTCGACTTCCGCGGGGTACGCGTGAAACTTGCCCGCACGCGTTCAACCGTTTCTTCGCTCACTGCAGGCCGACCCGTTGATTTCCCCTTACAGAGGCATCCAGAAACTTTAAACTGCGCATACCGTCGCCGAATGGAGTTAGCAGTTGGTGGATCTTTGTTGAACTTCGTCCTGAAGTGTCGTTGCACTGTTATGACTGACTGATGTGAGTGCATTTCAAGCACGACATACGCTTTCTCGGCTCCTGTCGCCATTTTGTCTCACTGCGCTCTCGAGCGCTCTGGCGGCAGAAACCTGAAGTGCGGCTTCAGCCGAACAAAACTTTATGAGTTTTTCTACGTATCTGTAGTGTGTCGTGACCATATGTCAATGAATGGAGCTACAGTGAATTTATGAAATCGCTTCAATCATTTGTAATAGCCCTGTATATATTGAGAGGCCAATGGCAAAATACTCGTGAACAGGGGTCGACAAGAGGTTCACGAACTTACACCACATATAGCTCAAACTGCCCGTTTCTGAGCCAAAAACATCATTTTAGAGGTACCACAGAATATAATACCATACGACATAAGCGAATGGAAATAAGCAAAGCAGACTAATTTTCGTGCCGAACCATCACTTACTTCAGATACCGTTCGAATAGTAAAAGTCGCAGCATTAAGTCTTTGAACAAGATTGTGAACATGGGCTTTCCACTACAGTTTACTATCTATCTGAACACCTAGAAATCTGAACTCACCAGTTTTACTAATCATATACCAATTCTGTGAAATAAAAACGTCGGGCCGGCCGTAGTGGCCGTGCGGTTCTAGGCGCTACAGTCTGGAGCCGTGCGACCGCTACGGTCGCAGGTTCGAATCCTGCCTCGGGCATGGATGTGTGTGATGTCCTTAGGTTAGTTAGGTTTAATTAGTTCTAAGTTCTAGGACACTGATGACCTCAGAAGTTAAGTCGCATAGTGCTCGGAGCCATTGAAAAACGCCGGGTTTTGTTGAATTGTGTGCCAGAAACTGTAAAACCTGAGTCTTACTGTGATTTAGCGTTATTTTAGTTTCTACAAGTCATGAACATATGTCATGAGCTGCACTATTTGAAACTGAGCCAATGTTGCGAACATCATCATCAGCGCACAAGAATATTCTATTATTACCCGTAATCCTATAGGGCAAATCATTTACATAAATAAGGAACACGAGTGGCCCCAACTCCTATCCCTGCCCCCACCCCTTTACACTTACAGCACTCAGATCCCGCATTACAGCCATTCTCAACACTGTGAATGATGACCTTTTGCTATCTATTGTTAAAGCAAGAGGCAACCAATTGTGAGCTACTCTCTGTATTCCATAATGGTCCAACTTCTTTGTGATCAACACTATCAAACGCCTTAGTTAAATCAAAAAATATGTCTAGCGTGCGAAACCTTTTGTTTAACCCATCCAGTACCTCAAAGGAGAATAGAGAATATAGCATTTGCAGTTGTTAAACGACTTCTAAAGCCGAACTTTATACTTGATAGCAAATTATGTGATATAAAATGTTCAATTACTCTTACATAGACAGCCTTTTCAATAACTCTACCAAATATTGACGGCATAGAAATGATCTAAAATTGTCTTCATTATCCCTTTCTCCCTTTTTATAAAGCGGCTTTACTACTGAGTCCGTTAATCGTTCAGGAAACTGCCCATTCCTGAACGAAAAATACAAATATGACTAAGTACAGGGCTAAGATGATCAGCACAGTACTTTGAGAGTCCTTAGTCTTCAGTGATTTAATTACTGTCTCAACATCTCCCCCCCCCCCTTCCCTCCCCCCCCACCTGTCAGTATCACAGGGGAGTATTTCAGACATTAACCTCGGAAAGGCATTTTCCAAGAGAGTTATATGATTCCCTGTAGAAATTAATTTTTATTTAATCCACCTTCAATGCTCAGAAAATGATTGTTAAATGCTGTACATATATCTGATTTATCAGTAACAGAAATATTTTTACTACGAACTCACTTTATGTCGTCGACCTTGTGTTGCTGACCACCAGACACTTCTTTCACGACTGACCATATAGTTTTAATTTTATCTAGTGAATTAGCTATTTTATTTGCGTACTACATACTCTTTGCCTTACTAATAACATTTTTAAGCATCTTACAATACTGTTTGTAATGGGCTACTGTAGCTTGATTGTGACTACTTCTAACATTTTGATATAATCTGCTTACCCACAAGTCAGCCACCCAGGTTCCCTTTTACTGCTAGTATCGTGTTTTCAACTTTCTAAAGGAAAGCAACTCTCAAAGAGCTTGAGGAATGTGTTAAGAAATGCATTAAATTTGTCATCTATTTTATCGGCACTATAAACATTCTGCCACTCTTGTTCCTTAACGAGGTTCAAAAAACTCTCTATTGCCGTTGGATTAGCTTTCCTACATAATTTTAAATTGTATGTGACATTTATTTTAGTGCAAAAGCCTTTTAGTGTTAGAATTTGTGCATCATGATCTGAAAGGCCATTCACCCTTTTACTAACAGAACTCACATCTAGTAATGAAGAATGAGTAAAAATATTGTCTATGGCTGTGCTACTGTTGCCCTGTACCCTAGTTGGAAAAAAGACAGTCTGCGTCAGATCGTCCGAGTTTATGAGATCTACCAACATTCTTTTTCTTGCAGAAGCATATAAAAAATCAATATTAAAGTCACCACACAGAACTAATTTTCGGTTCTTCCAATAAAGTGAACCATGAACGGTCTCTAGCTTGATCAGAAATGCTCTGAAGTCAGAGTAGGGGGACCTATAAACAACAACTATTAGAAGTTTAGTTTCACTAAATACAACTGCCCCTGCACGACATTCAAATATCTGTTCAGTGCAGTGCCGTGACACGTCTATGGACTCAAACGGAACACAGCTTTTTATGTAAGTGGCTACTCTCCCATTCCGCTAGGAACTCCTTGAAAAACAGCCAGCGAATCTGTATCCTGGTAATGGAAGCCTTTGAATTGTCAAATGATTTAAGTGGTGCTCCGATATACCAGTAATGTCACAGTCAACAAGCATTTCACCGACTTTCTCCCTAATATTTTGATGAAATATGCTGATTCCTTCTCTACTTGGAAACATGACGTCTTCTGAAGGTGATTCCTTACTTAGAGGGATTTCCTTTAAGCAGGTATATCTATCAGTTGACTTCAATCCAAAAAAGGTGCAGCTCTAACACCAAGTACGACAGGAATTTTTCCATGAGTGATTCCACCACCACCCACCGCGCTCTTACCTAAAAGCTTTGCGAGACACCCCTTCTCATACATATTAAGGTGCAGGCCACGCCTAGTGAAACTCGATCTACTGATAGACTCAACTGGCACCACTGCAATGTGACCTATGCCCTCTGGCATCAGTGCATTCGCCAGCCTCATGTTAACATGCCTAACAGCCACGTTAAGATGAGGCCAATAATGACGCTGAAACAGTTGCTCGAAATGCGTATTAGTGCCACCAGTTTGTGTAGCTGTCTTTACCAGGTCACCACCTACATCAGAATCCCCATCCCTATCGCCGGCAGATGTGACCGAGCGGTTCTAGGCGCTACAGTCTGGAACCGCGCGACCACTATGGTCGCGGGTTCGAATCCTGCCTCGGGCATGGATGTGTGTGATGTCCTTAGGTTAGTTAGGTTTAAGTAGTTCTAAGTTGTAGGGGACTGAGGACCTCAGCAATTAAGTTCCATAGTGCTCAGAGCCATTTGAACCAACCTCATCCCTATCAAGACTATACCCTGCTCCACACACTATCACTACCTCATCCTCCTTCGTAAAAATCCTACATAACTTCCCTACGACATCAGTCACCTGAGCCAACCCTGCACTGGGCTTCACAATGCTGGTTACCTGGTACTCATTCCCCAACACTTCCTGCAACAGCCGGCCCACATCTCTACCGTGTGAAGCAACTAGCAGCAGAACCTTCTTCTTTCTGTTAGACTTTGCAACTGACCTAGGACTCCTAACTGCTGCGGACCGCTGCACTTTTCCTACACCTACAGCTACAAGAGGCTCCTCTCCACTGAACTCAGACAGTTGATCAAAGCTATTGTATGTATGCCAAGTACAGATGTGTGTATACCTCTTCCTCCTAGCTGCCTTCTTGCCAAATGCCAGCTCCCATTCCCTAACACGCTTCAACCTCCTCACCCTATCTAGTTCTTCCTTTTCACTTTGTAACTGAACCTGAAAGGCACAGATCGTACGCTCCTGCTCCTCTATCAATTTATTTCTACTACAGATTCTGCACTCCCCGGAGAGGATCTCGCTAGAATGCCCACTGGCTTCCCCACTGCATTCCCCTCAACGAAAGTACTTTGAAGAAATCCCACACCGTAAACCACTACTCACAAATCTACGACAGAGCCCACACTTGTCATTCATGGTTAAATTTTACAGTTACTGAAAAAACTAAACGTCTACGTTATCTAAGTTCACTTACACCAGCAGAACTACTTACAGAACTAACAATAGTGGTCTCGAAATTCTCTCTCTACTAACAAAACACCAAGTTCTCTTAATACTAATAAACCACAGCTAATACCAATACCATCAAAACTTCACAAAAAATTATTAGCTAAAACCAAAAAATTCAAGCGGCCACTGGAACACTGAACGAAGTTAATACAGCGAATGAAAATTTTACCGAAATATTTCTCTAGAAAAAATAGGAAACATCAGCATTTACTAAACGACTTCATCGCACAGAAAACTCGTGTCCAGAAACAAAAGAACTAAACGAAGAGTAAATTGCTAGACAGCTTAAAAGGCTGTGTTGTGATGATGGTGTTTGGTTTGTGTGGGGGGGGGGGGGGGGCGGGGATGCTCAAATGTGCGGTCATCAGCGCCCGTACAAAGTCCAGTCCCCGGGCAGAGAAAATCCCCAACCCGGCCGAGAATCGAAACCAGGACCCCGTGATCCAGAGATATCAACGCTAGATTTTAGTCCACGACCTGCGGACACTAAAAGGCTATAAAATATCAAAGTACCTCTAGGAGATTAATCACGTTTTAAATTAAACGGATATTGCCTAGAATAAATTTCTGAAACTAATTCTCACACATCAAAAATTTATAGCATGAAGGTCGTTTGAAGCATTATAGATTAAAAAAAGAGATGCAGCATTATAGATTAAAAATAGAGACTCATTATTCAGCGGACTGTGTCTCTTCCATATTCTGAAAGGAAAAAAATTGGGAACTCAAAATCACTGCAACTGTTCGTGAAACATTAACTGGTACAAAACGTAAAGTTCAAGGAGATATTTCGGAAAATTTTTAAATTAATACGAGAGTGAAACAATACTATGGACTCCTTTCATTTTCAGTTGTATCTCAGATAAATTAATTCGAGAGTGGTGCGAATATAACTCACGTATAATCAAATTAGGAAGAACCAATGTTAAGAAAAACTGTTTAGTTTTGCAGACGAACTGGCGATTCTATGTCAGGATATTCGATCAGCACTAAAACAAATTTAAATTCTGAAATAAACGGCTACTAGATCACTACACATCATATGAAATTACAAAATACATCTCAACCAGCAAACTGGTACTCAGAATTCTGAAAACTGACTGCAGGAAATGAGGAGTATCTCTATTTAATTTTTTGGCGAAACCGTTCAGGAGACTGTCATGGAAGTACTGATTATGAAATTTATTGCCACAAAATGGAAACAGCCTTCAGGCTAACCAGATATGTCTACAACAAAAAATGTGTCTCAAAGTACGGAAAACTGAGACGCTGAAATGATAATCATAACAGATCGTCTTTATTAGGTTGAAACACTCCTTTTGAAACAGAGACAAGAAAACACTGAAGCATTTGAAAACAGAGTACAGAAGTAATCAGGAAACGTTGACGTCCAAATTACACTGAAGAAACACCATAAAAAATGAGAAAAAATCAAGAAATTGAATAGAATAGCTAGAGCACTGAATACCTCGCTGTTGAACGCACTTGAACTACAACACAATACACACGCCGAAAGATATACCAACATGTATTCCGATATATGAGAAAAATATCTGGCTAAAATTCTATTAGCATTTTCAAAGAACGGAACCAACATACTTAATTAGACATATTTTACAATGCTAAGAAAACCGCAATATGAGATATTGAGACAATAAAACGGATCGGCGCATTAGAAGAAGACTTGAAATAAACATGAGTGACGTAATATGATACCCCAGGTAGAAAAATGTTTGCTCGCCCAACGATTTACAGATGACAAATGAACCTTGTGGAAGGGATTTCCGAACACTCCCTACACTTACTAGCTATGAAATGAAAACACAAGTTGTGTTTACGAGAACAACCTATCATCAAGGTGAAAGCATCATTACGAATCTAACGCGTGCAATTATCTTAATGGAGGACCCTTTGCGTTTGCCTTTGCTCTTATTCAAGCCGATAATGAGTGGGACCTCTTACGTTACAACAGATTCCGCAGTTTTAGATGCGACAATGGAAAAGCGTTTCATCATCCTGAAGTACAAAGGCTGGTTTATAAAGCAGACCACCGCTGTAAAACATGTACAGGTAATGAACTCGAAGAGACGTTTTGTGGTAAAGGACAGGTACATCAGTTGTCAATCTCTTGCACCAGTCAGTGCTTTAAATTGTGGAATAACCAGTAGTACCAATATAGAAAAAGGAACGACATCATGTGGGCTGTAATTGGTCTATATGTATGACACAGAAAACTGAATACATAGATAATTAGGTTCGAAGAATTATATATGTATGATAGAAAGTAATGTCTAATATGTAAGGACTTATTATATGTTGTTTTATATACATATATAAATATGCTGAACGTGACCGCTTGTGTGTATGTGTGTGTGTGTGTGTGTGTTCCACGTCTAAATCAACGGACTGATTTTAGCCAAATGTGGTACACATATAACTTACTGTTTGCATATCATCACTAGAGAGTAAGTACCACGTTCTAGTCAAAGGGGTGGGTGAGAAACAGCAAAATGGTTCAAATGGCTCTGGGCACTATGGGACTTAACTTCTGTGGTCACCAGTCCCCTAGAACTTAGAACTACTTAAACCTAACAAATCTAAGGACATCACACGCATCCATGCCCGAGGCAGGATTCGAACCTCCGACCGTAGCGGTCACGCGGTCCCAGACTGTAGCGCCTAGAACCACACGGCGACTCCGGCCGGCGAGGAACAGCAGTTTAGCCCACGATGCGCAAATATCAATACTGCAGTCGTCCAGTATTTGAGAATGAAAGGACATAGTGACTCGAAACCACATTTATATATAATTTCAAACCTTCAGAAGACTCACTGACAACCCCCACAATATGTGAAAGGAAAAAGATCCATTACTTACCACATCTACATCCATGCTACTCAAGCCACCTGAGAGTGTGTGGCGGAGGGTAACTTGAGTAACTCTATCGGTTCTCCCTTCTATTACAGTCTCGTATTGTTCATGGAAAGAAAGATTGTCGGTATGCCTCTGCGTGGGCTCTAATCTATCTGATTTTATCCTCACGGTCTCTTCGCGAGATATGCTTAGGAGGGAGCAATATACTGTTTGACTCCTCGGTGAAGGTATGTTCTCGAAACTTCAACAAAAACCCGTACCGAGCTACTGAGAGTCTCTCTTGCAGAGTATTCCACTGGAGTTTATCTATCATCTCTGTAACTCTCTTTCACGATTACTAAATAATCCTGTAACGAAGCGCGCTGCTCTCCGTTGGATCTTCTCTGTCTCTTCTATCAACCCTATCTGGTACGGATCCCACACCGGTGAGCAGTATTCGAGCTGTGGGTGAACACGTGTACTGTAACCTACTTCCTTTGGTTTCGGACTGCACTTTCTTAGGATTCTTCCAATGAATCTCTGTCTGGCATCTGCTTTACTGACGATTAATTTTATATGGCTATTCCATTTTAAATCACTCCTAATGCCTATTCCCAGATAATTTATGGAATTAACTGCTTCCAGTTGCTGACCTGCTGTATTGTAGCTAAATGATAAAGGATCTTTCTTTCTATGTATTCGCAGCACATTGCCCTTGTGTGCATTGAGATTCCTTTGCCATTCCCTGTACCATGCGTCAGTTCGTAGCAGATCCTGCTGCATTTCAGTACAATTTTCCGTTGTTACAACCTCTCGACATACAACACCATTATCCGAAAAAAGCCTCATTAAACTTCTGATGTTATCCACAAGGTCTTTTAAATATATTGTGAATAGCTACGGTCCTACGGCACTCCCCTGTGGCTCACCTGAAATCACTCTTACTTCGGAAGACTTCTCTCCATTGAGAATGACATGCTGATTTCTGTTATCTAGGAGCTCCTCAATCCAATCGCACAATTGGTCTGATTGTCCATATGGTCATTAAACGACTGTGGGGAACTGTATCAAACGCCTTGCGGAAGCCACGAAACACGGCATCTACCTGGCAACCCGTGTCTATGGCCGTCTGGGTCTCGTGGACGAATAGCGCGAAATGGGTTTCACACGATCGTCTTTTTCGAAACTCATGCTGATCCCTACAGAGTAGATTTCTAGTCTCCAGAAAAGTCATTATACTCGAACATAATACGTGTTCCAGAATTCTACAACTGTTCGACGTTAGAGATATACAGTTCTGCACATCTGTTCGACGTCCCTCCTTGAAAACTGGGATGACCTGTGCCCTTTTTCAGTCTTTTAGAACGCTACGCTCTTCTAGAGACCTACGGTACACCCCTGCAAGAAGGGGGGCAAGTTCCTTCGCGTACTCTGTGTAAAATAGAACTGGTATCCCATCAGGTCCAGCGGCCTTTCCTCTTTTGAGAGATTTTAATTGTTTTTCTATCCCTCTGTCATCTATTTCGATATCCAACATTTTGTCATCTGTGCGACAATCTAGAGAAGCAACTACAGTGCAGTCTTCTTCTGTGAAACTGTCGCATGAAGCATAACATTTTAATTGTTTACGTTTTTGCTACTAAATGCATTCGTGACACATTTTTCAGACTGCGGTGTGACCGCCAGACACCACACTTGCTAGGTGGTATGTAGCCTTTAAATCGGCCGCGGTCCGTTAGTATACGTCAGACCCGCGTGTCGCCACTATCAGTGATTGCAGACCGAGCGCCGCCACACGGCAGGTCTAGAGAGACTTCCTAGCACTCGCCCCAGTTGTACAACCGACTTTGCCAGCGATGGTTCACTGACAAAATACGCCCTCATTTGCCGAGACGATAGTTAACATAGCCTTCAGCTACGTCATTTGCTACGACCTAGCATGGCGCCAGTACCAGTTACTATTGATACTGTAATAATGTACCGTCAAGACCGACGTTATTCATTAACGGATTAAAGTTAAGTATTCCACCATCTACGTCTGTTTTTCTAAATTCTAATTTCCTTATCCTGTTCCAGACCTCACGCCAGCCTGCGTGAGCTAAAACGCGTGCCTTTCGGCTTCCTCTAGTAAGCCGGTGTTGGCTCTCCTGCCAACCCACAACACAGACAATATTCGCTTATACCACTGAACGTACCACAAAAACTGTGTGACTTTTCGACACATAGTTCAGCATATATGTGGTAACAAACCATGAGATGCGTGAAAAACAGCCGCTTTATTATGACATTTAATTTGTTGCTTCTTTACTAGTAACGTTCAGGAGATATGACGTCATGAATATTAAGCTGCGTGAAAATGAAATTGCAGGACGAAATTCGCCGTAGGTACACGTGAAACATAAGAAGAAATAAGTGTGAAATATATTAAATATATCTGAAAGATATTTGACACTTGCGTACGTGGGCATTGCAAATGCTAAAAACCTCAGCCTAAGCCCCTAGAAAGATTTGAACCGAATTTAGAACATACATTAGTTATGAACTAGAAAGAAATACTGTGAGGGGAAGAACCACCGGAGTTCTATAGTGGTGAGGAGAAGACGGTCGGACAGAGAGAGATAAGGTAGAGGTAAACAGGGGGGAGGGGGAAGTGGCAGAGAGAGGGGAGGGGCTGGTGGGCAGACAGAGGAGAGGACGGGATGGAAAAAGGAAGCAAAGAAGATTGACAGAGACGGGGGATGAAGAGGCATTCCGGGAAAGGAGTGAGGAAGAGATGAGCAGGGAGGGGGAACGGAGGAAGAGGACAGAGAATGTGCGAAGTGTGAGTTAGACTGAGAGGGGGAAGGAGGAGATAGTGTAATAAAAGACTGGAATTAATCTCTTCCCGGGCAATACCTGACATTCAGCTACTTATTAATAACGGACAAAAATATACGTACTGTTGCAGAATTTGGACGTATATCGTGCGCTTGTCCATACTTCTTTGTGTAAATTGTACTTGTATCTGAACGTAAAAACACTCTGAGACATATTTTTAAGTACAGAACTTTGAGAAGTTCTTCGCCACATATATGTTAACTGTCTCCATCTTCGGGAAGAAACTCTTTCCTGATCATTCTGGTAACTTCAGGTTCAAGATTACCAAGTGGCCCAGTTCTCTTCTAAGTCATCAGATAGTTACGCGGCAGTCTCAGGCACCATGTAAATATGGTAGCATATTCTCTAGCTGACAAGTTAAATAACTATTTACGTGGGAAACACTGCAGTTGGATTCCCAATGAGAGCCTGTCAGCTGTCGCACAAAATTGTTGCGAGCAGCAACTGTTCAGTAAGTGTAGTTACAATTCGATGTACGTTATGCCTAGATATATGCGCAAATTATCATGTTCCAGCTGAAATACATTCCTTCAAAGTCAAATGGTTTGGGTTTTTAATGCTTTTATTTCCATAAGGTGTAAGCTGATCGGTGGTACAGATGCTGAAAAGAAAGAGAGATAGGAATCTAAAAATGTTTCTTTAAAGTATTTCTCTATTCTCTTTGGCTTTAACTTTAACGAAAGGAGACAGTTTTCTAGAATGAGATACGCGATTTTAAGTACCCGGTAGTTTTTGGCTTCACATTCTAGTCCCGTAGCTGCCTGTGGCGGATGCCATTGGGAGATACATAAGGACAACTCACGTTAGAAGTCCTTTAAGGTATACTATTTGATCATAAGTGTCAGACATCTATTACTGGACATTAATATGGGCCATGTCAATCCTACGCCTTCAAGGCACCTTGAACTCTGCTAGTGATACTTGCAATAAGGTGTACGAATGTCTGTAGAGGAATGGAAGGCCATTCTTCCAGGAGGGCAGAAACTGGAGAAGGTAGTCATGTTGACTGCTCGAGTTTGGATCGTTCTAACCCATTCCAAACGTGTTCCATTGGGCTCAGGCCGAGACTCTGGGCAGACCAGACCGCTTCACGTATGCCATTACCCAAAAACCACTGGCTCATTGGTGCTGCTTTTTAGACAGGGGGAACTGTAATGCTGATACAGACATCGCATCAGAACTATTCCTCTATTGTATGCATCTACATCTACATATACATCTACATACATACTCCGCAATCCACCATACGGTGCGTGGCGGAGGGTATCTCGTGCCACAACTAGCATCTTCTGTTTCTGTTCCAGTCCCAAATAGAACGAGGGAAAAACATCTACATCTACATACATACTCCGCAATCCACTATACGGTGCGTGGCGGAGGGTACCTTGTACCACAACTAGCATCTTCTCTTCCTGTTCCACTCCCAAACACAACGAGGGATAAATGACTACCTATATACCTCTGTACGAGCCCTAATCTCTCTTATCTTATCTTTGTGGTCTTTCCGCGAAATAAAAGTTGGCGGCAGTAAAATTGTACTGCAGTCAGCCCGAAATGCTGGTTCTCTAAATTTCCTTAGTAGCGATTCACGAAAAGAACGCCTCCTTTCCTCCAGAGACTCCCACCCGAGTTCCTGAAGCATTTCCCTAATACTCGCGTGATGATCAAACCTGCCAGTAACAAATATAGCAGCCCGCCTCTGAATTGCTTCTATGTCCTCCTGAATCCGACCTGATAGGGATTCCAAACGCTCGAGCAGTACTCAAGAATAGGTCGTATTAGTGTTTTATAAGCGGTCTCCTTTACAGATGAACCACATCTTCCCAAAATTCTACCAATGAACCGAAGACGACTATCCGCCTTCCCCACAACTTCCATTACATGCTTGTCCCACTTCATATCGCTCTGCAATGTTACGCCCAAATATTTAATCGACGTGACTGTGTCAAGCACTACACTACCAATGGAGTATTCAAACATTACAGGATTCTTTTTGCTATTCGTCTGCATTAATTTACATTTATCTATATTTAGAGTTAGCTGTCATTCTTTACACCATTCACAACTCCTGTCCAAGTCATCTTGTATCCTCCTACAGTCACCCAACGACGACACCTTCCCGTACACCACAGCATCATCAGCAAACGGCCGCAGATTGCTATCCACCCTATCCAAAAGATCATTTATGTAGATAGAAAACAACAGCGGACGTACCACACTTTCCTGGGGCACTCCAGATGATATCCTCACCTCCGATGAACACTCACCATCGAGGACAACACACTGGGTTCTATTACTTAAGAAGTCTTCGAGCCACTCACATACTTTGGAACCAATCCCATATGCTCGTACCTTAGTTAGGAGTCTGCAGTGGGGCACCGAGTCAAACGCTTTCCGGAAGTCAAGGAATATGGCATCTGTCTGATAAACTTCATGCAAGGTTCGCAAGGTATCATGTGAAACAAGGGCGAGTTGCGTTTCGCAGCAGCGATGATTTCCAAAGCCGTGCTGATGCATGGACAGCAACTTCTCTGTCTCAAGGAAATTCATTATATTCGAACTGAGAATATGTTCGAGAATCCTGCAACAAACCGATGTTAAGGATTTTGGTCTGTAATTTTGAGGATCCGTCCTTCTACCCTTCTTATATACAGGCGTTACCTGCGCTTTTTTCCAGTCGCTCGGGACTTTACGTTGGGCAAGAGATTCGCCATAAATGCAAGCTAAGTATTTACTTTCAACCCATTCAGCTGCTTCACAACCCCAGGGATGTCTATCACTATGTCCTCTATACGGGAATCTGTACGAGACTCAAACGGCGGTATGTTTGTACGATCCTCCTGTTTGAAAGATTTCTCAAATGCTAAATTTAAAATTTCACCTCTCGTTTTGCTGTCTTCCGTTGCCAGGCCAGACTGATCAGTGAGTGACTGGATGGAAGCCTTCGACCCACTATGCAGTATATAATGCTGTAAATATGTTCATGTCTCTCGGTATTTAGCTTTTTTTATGCACTAGCAGACGACCATGTCCGTACCACGAAAAACACCACCATGACGTAACGCCGACTCCTCCGTACGTCACTGCTGGCACTACACACGATGACGGGTAATATTCTCTCGGCATTCGACGAACCCAAACCCTACCATCGGATTCCGGCAAGGGACATCGCGATTCATCAAGCAACATCACTCGTTTCCAGTCATCCGCTATCCACTGGTGTCACTTTTTAGCACCATCTTGTTGTCGCTTATCATTGACTTCAGTAATCTGTGGCTTACGAAGCGCTGGTCGACCATTGCACACCACTGTCTTTAACTCCCTACGCACAATCGTGCTACCTGTACTGCAGGTAGTGCTTTGAAATTCACAAGCGGTTCCTTCCGCTGACATGCAATTCTGTACAACTCAGTCCGCCGTACTCGACGGCCCCTGTTCGTCTCTATATGAGGTCTGTCTGGTCTTGCTTTAGCGGCGGTTGCTCCTTCGCATTTCCACTCCACAACCACATCACCAACACTTTAGAAAGGCTGCAATATGTCTGATGGATGTGTTACCCAGTTGACATATAGTAACCTGTTCAAATTCCAAGTCTCTCAGTTCTCTTGACCAACCCACTCTGCCGGTACTGGTTCTGTATGACAACACAACACTCCCCGCCTCTGATCACAGTGGCGGGTCCGCCTCTCGTGACATCAAGTGGTCGATTCCGCGTTATATGGGAACATGGATTTAGATTAATAATTTCTCATCAGAAGTAACTGTCAAAGAAAGTGTATGACCTTACTAAGGACTGCCAACTAACATCCCTTATTAGCACCTTCCTTCAGAACAGAGGATTCCAAGTTTCATTACGGGTTAAGAGGAGTAGATGGCGAACGCATTAAACGCATAAAATCTGTCTCCCCTAAGGCAGAGTGCTCGCTCTGGCACTGTACAATACCTACACAAATGATCAGCCAATATCAGCAAGTACTAGGCTCTTCATCTATGCCGATGACATAGTAGTAGCTGGTCAGCGGCCAACCTTTGAAGAAGTAGAGGGAAAACTGTCTCTAGCAATGGATGAACTCTCCAGGAACTACGATGGCAACCATCAGAAGCCCAGTATCAGTAAAACTCAAGTGAGGGCCTTCCGCTTGCGAAACAGGGAAGCGCAGCAAAAGCTGGACATTACGTGAAGAGGAGAGCAACTGAAACATCGCCCGACACCACGCTGGACAGAGCTCTATCGTACAGGCAGCAATGTCTAAAAGTGAAACGGCAGCAGCTGGGGAGCTAATCTGTGCGTCCTAAGGACCACTGCCCTTGCGCTTTGTGTATTAGCCTCTGCGTATGCTGCTCCTGTGTGGAACCCTTCAGCTCGTGCTAAGCAAGTCGATATTGCGGACAACGATACTCAAGGATCATCTCAGGATGCTTGAAGCCAACACCAGTGCAGAAACTGTATCCGATTGTTGGAATAGCCCCACCCAACATCCGGAGGGCCACAGCTGCAGACAACGAGAGAACACAGCAGGAGAATGACCGCCAACATCCCCTGTATGGTCATCAGACAGCAAGAGCCCGTCTTAAATCCCGCAAGAGTTTCCTTGCTAGGACTGCGCCACTGGAGGAAGCACCAGCGGCAATTCGTCTTGCAACGTGGAAGAGCTCACTACCCGCAGGCGTCTCACCAAAAGAAGACCTAGCTCCTGGCACAAACCTACGGTACGCTGTATGGAGGTCCCTCAACCGCCTAAGAGTGGGCGTCTCACGATGCAAGACCAACCAAACCTGAATAAATGGGAAATCCTTCCAGCGAGTGCTGACACCTTTTGCCACTGCGGGGCTGAAGAAGTTCAGAAAGGATCAAATGGCTCTGAGCACTATGGGACTTAACATCTGAGGTCATCAGTCCACTTAGAACTTAGAACTACTCAAACCTAACTAACCTAAGGACATCACACACATCCATACCCGAGGCAGGATTCGAACCTGAGACCGTAGCGGTCGCGCGGTTCCAGACTGAAGCGCCTAGAACCGCTTGGCCACATCGGCCGGCGAAGAAGTTACAAGACACCTACTTGTATGACCCCTCCTGGACAACCCGTGCATAATACAAGATGTTTACGAAGGAAATGACAAAGCCATCGCAGCTGCAATTTTTTTTGGAAATGCTGAGCGGACACGGAAATATATGAGTGGATCAGAAGTAATCGTGAATTTACCATTATTTGGTTTAAGAGACCATTACTTGCCTTCAGGTTTCTGGTGTTTCAAGGTGTACTAATTATTCAGTTACTTTAGATTGGCACTCTAAAGTTAGTTAAACATATATATAATTAGAGTGTTAGTTCAATATATATGACGTTAGAGAGTCAATCACACAATATATTCCAACACGTTAGAGACACGCATCTGTGGCGAGAGGAGCGAACTAGTAGTATACTGAAAACCGAAAAACAAATTTGACGAGTTATTGACACTCAGTAACCCAACAAACAAAAACAAATTTACCTAAACAGCCACTCCGTGCTATACGGAATTAATTGATAATCGTAATTTAAATTTATACTTCTCAGATACACTTTTGAAAAGCGTATTCCACACGAAATCAATTTGTTTGACCACCAAAATTCAAATTATGTTCAACATCTCAACAAAATATTAACAGATACAAATACGAAGCATTCCCTTACTCATGTAAGGACATTAACTTTAAATTTCCGTTACAACCTTGTCGGCTTTTAAAACTACGAAGAAAATTTGAACGTTGTAAAATGATAACAAAATATTAATCTTAAAGGTTACAATTTGAGGAAAATTACTCAAATAAGACAGGTTTCATCAAAATTAAACTATAGGGACTGATTGATAGTGTACCAAATTACAACTACATACCAATCTTCTCGCATTCTTGTTTTGTATGTCCCACAACTTTTATTATTCGGCTGGTGGACAAGTTCGTAGTTCATTGTTCCTGTAGCACTGCGAATGACACACATGGCTAGCAATAGACTGTATGTAACCATGACGACCTATATTAGTTTCTGTATGACAGTAACACCGATTAGGATGAAGAGTTTTTATTTAAGCATTAAAAAAAAATTGATCTACAGATGGCTCGATAATGAGCTGAAACTAGTTATTAAATACAAGATCTGGATCTAGGATATTTTCTTTATATACATGTGATCATTCTACATTTAAATGCAATGAGGAGGGTTGTAAAATCTGGTGAATAGCTACCACATGCTCTAAGCCAAAATCACAAAAATCTGCGGGTGGTTAGTTGGGCATTGCTACTTGCTCGTCATACACTGGCTAATGAACAACACCGACATTTCCTTTCCTGGTTACTGGTGATGAAGAAGAGAGTTTTTATGCTAAGGTAAGGAAAAGAGCCCAAACAATGCAGCAACTCCCTGTACAAAGATCGGCATACATCCAAGAAAGATAATGTTTTACATGTGGTGGAATAGCCACAGTGTGGTGTACCACGAATCGATTCTCCGAGGTGTGACCCTCACTTATGGCATTTATTGTCAACAGCTGGGACGCACTGCAAATGGTTCAAATGGCTCTGAGCACTATGGGACTTAACTTCTGAGGTCACCAGTCCCCTAGAACTTAGAACTACTTAAACCTAACTAACCTAAGGACATCACACACATCCATGCCCGAGGCAGGATTCGAACCTACGACCATAGCGGTCCCGCGGTTCCAGACTGTAGTGCCTAGAACCGCACGGCCACCGCTGCCGGCAGACGCACTGCAGACGCAGTCCAAGAACAACGACCATGAAGAATGCGTGAAGCGATGCTACTGCACGATAACGCACGCCTGAATTGTGCTAGACAGACAGCAAACTCTAGGCAGAAGTCGGATTTGTGAGTTATTCCGCAGCTAACTTATTCATGTGATCTCGTGCCCTCAGGTTTTTACCTTTTGCACTCTCTGTCTCACAACCCCTGAACTTCCTCTCCGGATGAAAACTGGCTCCGAATATGGCTCGACGGGTTCTTCCGGTGAAAGGTGGCTACACTGAGTCACAGCGCCAGAGATTGCGCCAAAGATTATTATTCCGCCGCCTCCACTGGCGCAGTAGTAGTTCAGAGGATGTCGAGGGCAGTCGTTGTTCTGTTGGGCGAGAGATTAGACGATCTGAGTGTTAACTGAAATGTTGTACTGTTCGGTTGGTGTAATGTGTAGATGGAAGAAGATGCAATTGACAAAATACACTCCTGGAAATTGAAATAAAAACAGGAAGGGGAAACTTTATTGACACATTCCTGGGGTCAGATACATCACATGATCACACTGACAGAACCACAGGCACATAGACACAGGCAACAGAGCATGCACAATTTCGGCACTAATACAGTGTATATCCACCTTTCGCAGCAATGCAGGCTGCTATTCTCCCATGGAGACGATCGTAAAGATGCTGGATGTAGTCCTGTAGAACGGTTTGCCATGCCATTTCCACCTGGCGCCTCAGTTGGACCAGCGTTCGTGCTGGACGTGCAGACCGCGTGAGACGACGCTTCATCCAGTCCCAAACATGCTCAATGGGGGACAGATCCGGAGATCTTGCTGGCCAGGGTAGTTGACTTACACCTTCTAGAGCACGTTGGGTGGCACGGGATACATGCGGACGTGCATTGTCCTGTTGGAACAGCAAGTTCCCTTGCCGGTCTAGGAATGGTAGAACGATGGGTTCGATGACGGTTTGGATGTACCGTGCACTATTCAGTGTCCCCTCGACGATCACCAGTGGTGTACGGCCAGTGTAGGAGATCGCTCCCCACACCATGATGCCGGGTGTTGGCCCTGTGTGCCTCGGTCGTATGCAGTCCTGATTGTGGCGCTCACCTGCACGGCGCCAAACACGCATACGACCATCATTGGCACCAAGGCAGAAGCGACTCTCATCGCTGAAGACGACACGTCTCCATTCGTCCCTCCATTCACGCCTGTCGCGACACCACTGGAGGCGGGCTGCACGATGTTGGGGCGTGAGCGGAAGACGGTCTAACGGTGTGCGGGCCCGTAGCCCAGCTTCATGGAGACGGTTGCGAATGGTCCTCGCCGATACCCCAGGAGCAACAGTGTCCCTAATTTGCTGGGAAGTGGCGGTGCGGTCCCCTACGGCACTGCGTAGGATCCTACGGTCTTGGCGTGCATCCGTGCGTCGCTGCGGTCCGGTCGCAGGTCGACGGGCACGTGCACCTTCCGCCGACCTCTGGCGACAACATCGATGTACTGTGGAGACCTCACGCCCCACGTGTTGAGCAATTCGGCGGTACGTCCACCCGGCCTCCCGCATGCCCACTATACGCCCTCGCTCAAAGTCCGTCAACTGCACATACGGTTCACGTCCACGCTGTCGCGGCATGCTACCAGTGTTAAAGACTGCGATGGAGCTCCGTATGCCACGGCAAACTGGCTGACACTGACGGCGGCGGTGCACAAATGCTGCGCAGCTAGCGCCATTCGACGGCCAACACCGCGGTTCCTGATGTGTCCGCTGTGCCGTGCGTGTGATCATTGCTTGTACAGCCCTCTCGCAGTGTCCGGAGCAAGTATGGTGGGTCTGACACACCGGTGTCAATGAGTTCTTTTTTCCATTTCCAGGAGTGTATATTTGAGAAAGGAGATGGGATTTGATTTATGATGCTGGTGTAATGGAATATTTTCGTCAATATATAATGAGGTAAAAAGGTATTACAGTTTTCTTTAATAACAATCCCTCTTGCTCACAGGTACAGTCAACAAAGCATCTGGCGCAGTGTTGACTTATTAGACTTGTAATTCTGGTTTCTTTGTGCAGTTATAGTATTTCTGTTTTTTTTTTCAATTAATTGGTGTTTAAATTGGTGTTTAAAATATTTTGTCGCATTGAGAAAGAACCGAGCCAGATACATGTACGTTGAGTCACACTACCACACACAAAACAGTTACTCTTGTGCTTTGTTGTTTCGTAGCTTTTATAGTTGCAGTGGACTTAGTTAATCAATTGTGTTAATGGAACTTCCTTGTCATTCTTTATTTTTATTTTATGCACTCAGACTGGGTGCTAATAATAGTCAGGGCCAACCGGTTACGAGACTTCGTAATCGGTCATACAGCTAGCAAAATTATTGCGTTTATTCATTATTATTAGTCTTCTCTTTTTAATTAAGCCCCCATGCACCCGTCAAAACCACGGGGTTTCTACAATCGTGCCATCGAAAAGTTTTCGCATACAACCACGCAGCCCTCTGCCTTTACCATCAAATTTGCTGTACACAAGCATCGTATTAGCTATTTCTTTACTTGTGCTTGTAGCAGTGCAGAAGCTTTGTTGATATCATCACATTTACCAGTACTCAACTTCCCAGTGGCAATAGCAAAGATTGTGCGAAACTGTAGCGCATGGAAAGTTATTCTATTTATTACACTTCATTAGTGAATCCAGCTCAGGCTATACAGATGGCTCGTACGCTGAATAACCAATTAAGCTACCAAACACGATAACAGGACCCATCGACGCCACTGCTCCCAAATTTTGACGCTGTACATCATAGAAGCTATGAATTTCCGGAAAGGCGTTCTCTATTGAGAAAAGACCAGTTTGCTGCTCCACGTAACATGTCATAATACTGAAGTATAGCGCGTATAGCTGACAGAGAAAGGGAATTTAGTGGAATCTCCCTAGGATATTATGGACCTTGTCTGACTTCAGCACATTAGCTAATCTTCCTTATCTTCATATACAAAGTGTAACGGGCGTAAGTGCTGATATTTCTATTGGTGACTGGCCACAGTGTACTGAACAACATTAATTCAGTATTTACATCTGTTTTTTGGTTGGTCAGCGTCTGTGAGTATGTGTGGCAAGAGCAAGCCATTTGCAATAGATCAGGTGTGTTGAAGTGTGGACGCGTGGACGCAGAACAGTTAGTCTATAATGAGATGTGTAGTCCATGTACTGGTGCAGCTACGACCAGACATAAACCGGCATGTCGTAAAGTTTCTGACGTGTTCGTGGGAAGACTGTGGGAAGGAAAAAACAACCAACACACTTGTATGTGCACATATTAAAGTACCACATATACAAATATATGCACTTATAGCAGTTATAATCGGTGTAGGGTGTCCTGAATATTTTTCTACATTTGTTGGTAGTTAGAGAATTCTCTTTAGAATGTTGCTTAAACGTTTTAAAACTATAGAAATTTGATTTAAATTCATTTGGGTGGTATTGTTTCAAATATGTCAGCCACTTAACAGAAAACATAACATTCTATCTAAAAAATTATAGGTCTGTGCTACAACTTTCAGTAAAATAACGAAATAAACTATGTTCATAACTTGGCAAAATAAGCAATGTTTCTTACTTTTACCTCTCTAAATAAATATTCCTTTCACTTATTATTACTTACAGAGAAAAAACACCTTTTCTGAAGTCGTTTTTATGTGTTCCACACATAGTGGTAATATCCGAAACTCAACCATCAACAAAGTTGGAATAAAGAAAAGAAGTAAAATTAACACAATCAGCTTTCCTCGAAATTTACGACTGAAATGTGGCCTTTTCGATTTGCCCTTGTTTTAATAATAACAAATAACAAATTTTAAAAGCACAGTAGGCCGGCCGTTGTGGCCGAGCAGTTCTAGGCGCTTCAGTCTGGAACCGCGCGACCGCTACGGTCGGAAGTTCGAATCCTGCCTCGGGCATGGATGTGTGTGTGATGTCCTTAGGTTAGTTAGGTTTAAGTAGTTCTAAGTTCTAGGGGACTGATGACCTCATATCTTAAGTCCCATAGTACTCAGAGCCATTTGAAAAATTTAAAACCACAGTAATTTTATTTTGAGGTAAATGCTTTGGAATCTTAGTTTGTGTCATTCTGAAACACAGAAAATAACTAATTATTTCCCAACGGCCCTCTTCAGGAAGGGATAACTGCAATTTAATTTGTTTGAGACGAACGCGGAAAAGATGGTCGAACGTTGGGTTTATGTTCGTTCGGTAATGGCGTGGCTAAACATCTAAGGATTTTATTCTTACTGACAGTGGCCGTGGATACCTGCGCTCTTATGTTAAGGAGGGTAGGACGTCAAACGGGCCGACTTCGAGAAGGAGAGGCACCACAGGACATTTTAATTTGCACTGTCCATACTTTTACAAATAAATTCATAAAACTTTGTCAGCATGACCAGGACGGATTCAGGATTCATACTCATAGCAGTGGAAGTTCCAAAACACGAAATATAATATTTTTAAATGTGAAATTTCATAACTATTTTCACTTACTGTGGGCTGCATTTGTTGCTACATTTTTCTTCACAAGTAAGAGAGATTCTTAGATGAATTTTGCACAGCTTACAAACCATACTAACAGGTGTATGAAACTCTAGAATTTATTTGATCTATGGAAAAACGAGTGGGCTGTTACGTTTTAAACTTCGTGTTTAGAGAAAACTCGAATTTTATAGTTAATTATCTCAATTTTTACCACAGTTTTTAACAGATTTGGGAAATTTTAGTGTTTCATACACCTGTAGGTATGGTTTGTATGCTGTGCAAAATTAATCGAAGAATCTCTCTTATGAAGAAAAGTGTACCTACAGCAACAAATTCAGCCAATACCAAGTGAAAAAATGATGAAATTTTACATGTAAAAAAAATTGTTTTGTTATGTTTTTGAACTTATTCTGCTATGAGTGTGAATCCTGAGTCTTTCCTGGTCATTTTAACAAAGTTTTAAGAATTTATTTGTAAAAGTATAGACAGTGTAATATAAAATGTCCTGTAGTGCTTCTCCTGCTCCAAATCAGCCCGTTTCACGTCCTACCCCCCTTAATGGTAATAAAAGTGTCTTGTGACTAGGGCCTCCCGTCTTGTAGACCATTCCCCGGGTGCAAGTCTTTCGATTTGACGCCACTTCTGCGGCTTGCACGTCAATGGGGATGAAATGATGATGATTAGAACGAAACAACACCCAGTCTCTGAATGAAGAAAATCTCCGACCCAGTCGGGAATCAAACCCGAGCCCTGAGGATTGATATTCCCCACGCTGACCACTTTTTTTTAACATTTATTTATTGGTATTCTACTTGGATACAAAATTAGGTAGTTCACAAACACTAAATGAATTGCATCCTCTGCACAAAAAAAAAAAAAAAAAAAAAAAAAAAGCCAGAAAATTTAAAGGAACAGGGATCTTGTTTTGTTTATTTATTTATTTGTTTCAATTAAGTGTTGAGTGGTATTTAAGATAAGTAAATAAATTAGTGAAATCAAAGTGAAGTAGAAATTAGAATATAAATGAAAAACTTGGTTTAGTTTAGTGAGTTACATACTGGCAAACACCGGGCAGAACAGCAGAGCAGAAGAGACAATGACCGTGAAGTCGTTCACCTCCAGTAAACTGAAGTGAATAAATACGTGAGACGCAGTGGGCCCGAAGACGAAGAAAGAAGAGAAGAGTAGCAGCTGTTTTCGGTCAGTTTCGGTGCTGAAGACCGTCATGCAAGAAGAGACTACATCATACACAGACGCACCAAGTCCGCCGCTGTAATGGAGTAGCAAGCAGTAGCCTCGGCGCCAGAAGACAGAAGTTAAAAGGTATTTGAAGACTGATTTTTACGTACACGGGTGACTCGTGAGGACGGGAAGGAGACGGCCTCACATCAGCAGTGACCTGTGAGCTGGGATGAAGATCTGACAGCCGAAGACTGGCTAGCGGGGGTCCGTTGTTCGAGTCCGCGACACTGGCCTTCCTCCGCCGCGCCGCTCCGCTGGCCGACGCGCAACACACTCGGCCGCATGGAGAAGAGAAACACTGGGACGCCACATCCAAGGTATCACCATCCGATGCACGACTTCGCTCGCAATAATTAAACGGGCCACCTCGCGCTGCGCGTCTCCAGTCAACTGGGCGAGACGGCGACGCGAGATACACACTGCCACGCGTAATCAGACGCTGCCGCTGCCGCAGCAAAAGGCTTCGCAAACGACACAGCTGCCGTTCTCCGAGCCAGAACATCGAGTAAGGAAACAGTTGTACAAATCTTCAATAAAACTTATCTTATGTAAAAATGCTGTTTCATTCTACCTCATACCCGAGCCAAGGAAGAACCCACCCTGCCCACATGTTGTTAAGAGAGAAAAATTAATTTATTTAGTATTTTCACCCTGACATAATGCTTTACAATCAAATGCCCTTTGTAGTAGTGCTCATCCTCACAATTGACTAGCATCAAAAGAGAAAACCCAGTTACATTTAGTGTCACAAGTGTTACATTTGGTGTCAGAGAAAAAACCCTTGGCTCAATATGAGGTGTGAATGACAGTCACTAAAGGTCCACAATTAGTTTGTTTAACGTGTGAAAAAATAGAGGTTTGAATAGCAGTCGTAATATTTTCTTTATTTAGAAGTTCATTCTGTCTCATAATTTTAAGAGATTGTGAAAATATTTAAACATCTTTTTCAAATGGTTCAAATGGCTCTGAGCACTATGCGACTTAACTTCTGAGGTCATCAGTCGCCTAGAACTTAGAACTAATTGAACCTAACTAACCTAAGGACATCACACACATCCATTCTCGAGGCAGGATTCGAACCTGCGACCGTAGCGGTCACGCAGTTCCAGACTGAAGCGCCTTTAACCGCACGGCCACACCGGCCGGCAAAAACATCTTTTTCATTCAGTGTAGTAAGATTGTGTAACTAATAGTTTGTAAAATGATGACACGAAATCGTACAAAGTCAGAGTCAGCACCACAAGCGGTTTCTACTGAGGAAGCTATTCAGAGCTTAGTTAATCAGATAGCACAGCTTAAAAGTGATAATAATACATTATTTAAACAGTTGAGTGAGGTTAGGCAAACCAGTTCAATCCCTCCCACCCTAGATTCCTCAGCAGCAGCCTTGGTAACTCCTTTTTCAGGTAAACCTGGCGAGGACATAACAGCCTTTTTTGATGATTTAGTAGCAGCTGCAAAGTTAGGATCATGGTCAGATGAACAGCTCTTACAAATGACAAAGTTAAGATAGCTAGGAGAGGCTAAAGCACACGTATTATACCATGAAGAATTACGGAATGCTCCAACATTTGAGGAATTGAAGAAAGGATTGCTTAAACGTTTTCAAAGACAGAACAGCTGTAGATCTCATAGGGAACAGTTAAACACTATCACTCACAGGCAAAACGAGTCGTTAGAAAGCTTTGTAGATAGGATTAGAAAAGTTAATATTAACACCTATCAGTTGAAAACTAGCGATGAAGCAAATAAAGTTATTTTACAAGAGGCAGAAGATAGAGCTCTGGATACATTTTATCGTGGGTTACCTCCTGAAACGTCCCGTCGTGTCAGGGCAGAGTTCCCTAAAAATTTAGCGGAAGCTGTATCTGTGGCAACGGCTTTCGAAGAAATAGACATTGCCACCAGATACAAGGAGAAGCGAAATGTATTTTCAGCAGGAGTACGATGTTTTAGGTGCGATCGACAGGGACATATAGCAAAAAACTGCAGACAACCTCAATGCACTAATTGTCAAAGAATAGGTCACACATTCAAGGAATGCAGGTCTAAGAAAGTTTTTGGAAATAGAAATCAGTTAAACTAAAACGGGAATGTCGGAGCCGCCGCCAGGCGTTCCCAATAAAATTTCATGCCATTAAGGAGAATGTGAAGGCGGAATGCTGGTTATCTGCTACCATACAGGATAAAGAGGCAAGGATACTGGTGGATACAGGCGCAAACGTATCAATAGTGAGTAATGAATGCATTGGAGAAAAGAAATACGACTCTCCAAGGTATAGATTGAGTGGAGTAGGAGGAGGTACAGTGAAGTCATTAGGATGTACATCACTGATTTTCTATATCCACGGTGTACAATTTCAAGAAGATGTAGAAGTGTAACAAGGGTAACTGACGGGTACGATGCAAACCTAGGACTGGATTTCCCGAATAAACATCACGCTAAAATCGACCTCAGACAGCAAACTGTAAAACTTAGCGGAACAGTGTTTCAGCTAAGTGACACCGCTGCAAAGGGCCCGCTGCCGCAAGATTTCCCCAACCGGAAGGCGAAATCAACTACACTGCGTGCAACGTCCTTGAAGGTTGATTCGCGGGATAAGATACCATTTGGCTCAGGAAAACGTTTCTGGATGACCGTTGACCCCGAGGTACCTACAGATACAATGTGTCTAATAGAGTCATTAGAGGAAAATGAGGAATTAGATGTATCACATTGTTTTGTACGAAGAAGTGTTGTACGGGTTCAAGACGTTGAGGGAGAAAGAAAAGTACCGGTACATATTGACAATTTCGGAGTGGAGGACAAAGAGTTGCATAAGGGAATATTAGTAGCTACAGTCAGCACTTTTGAAGATCTCATTTGTTCAGATAATGGTGATGGTCAGAAACCAGACGCCTATAAAACCGCATTACGCCAGAAGATTGAGCATTTGAAAGGAAATGACAGAGACACGATAGAAGCAGTTTTAGTTGAGTTCCAAGATTTATTTAATGCAGAAGGTCCACTGCCAGCAACAGATATCACACAGCATAGGATCCCAACAGGAAATAGCCCCCCCCCCCCCAGTTTCTAGGAAGCCTTATAGAGTTCCGCATCACTTACAGCCAGTACTGGATGAATTTTTAGAACAGCATCTGAAAGATGGAATTATAGAATATTCTGATTCGCCTTATAATTCAAATATCGTAATTATTCCAAAAAAGCCTCCCGACGGTACGAAACGATATAGATTTTGTTGTGACTACAGACACCTTAACAAACAAACTATCTCAGATGTTTATCCTCTCCCCAACATTACAGATATCATTGACAGTTTGGGTAACAGTAAATACTTTTCAACAATCGATCTACGTAACGGATATCATCAATTGAAAGTTGCATCTGAAGATAAGCATAAAACAGCATTTTCTACCCCTGGAGGCCACTGGCAATTTAAAAAGAATGCCTTTCGGTTTGAAAACTGCACCAACAACTTTTCAAAGACTACTCGATGGAGTATTGCGAGGACTCAAAACTCAGCAATGTTGTGTATATCTAGACGATATTATTGTATTCTCCAAAGACATTAATGAGCATGCTGTGCGTCTGCGTAATGTTTTTCAGAGACTTAGAAAAGCTAAATTAACATCAAATATGGAAAAATGTAGTTTTGCATTGAGAGAGATTACATACCTAGGGCATGTCATTAGTGAAAAAGGAATTAAAGCAGATCCTCGATTAATTTCAGCAGTGAAGGACTTCCCAACACCACAGCGCGTTAAGGAAGTACAAAGTTTCATTGGTCTCGCATCGTATTACCAAAAATATGTTCAAAATTTTGCTGAAATTGCCCGACCCTTAACCCAATTATTGAAACAGGGTGCAAAATTTCATTGGTCTGAAGATTGTGAATCAGCATTTCAAACCCTTAAAGATAAGTTAACACACAGTCAAGTATTAGCCTACCCAGATTAAAATAAAGAATTTATTTTATCGTGTGACGCATGTGGTCATTCTGTAGGAGTTGTTTTGAGTCAGAATATTAATGGCGCGGAACACCCCATAGCCTACGCTTCGAGACAACTAACAACGGCAGAAAGAAATTATTCCACAACGGAGAAAGAATTGTTAAGTGTTATTTATGGCATCAAATACTTTACATGCTACTTGTATGATAAAAAATTCAAGGTTATTACAGACCACGCAGCTATAAAATGGTTTCTTGGGTTAAAGGATACATCTAGTCGTCTCACCCGTTGGGCCCTATGTCTTTCCGAAATGGATTTCGAAGTTATCAATAAACCAGGCAATAAACACACGAATGCAGATTGCCTAAGTCGGAATATAGCACTTTTGGAAGCAACAGGCCGAGATACTGAGGACTGGAGAAAAGCACAAGATGAGGATACAGCATGCAAAAAATTCGCAACTCAAAAACAATTTTGCTTTGAAGATGGTGTATTATGCCGTAACACAAAACGTGGACCGCGAATTGTTGTTCCCCAACACCTCAGACAAGAAATAATGGCAGAGGCTCACGATCATATCCTTGCAGGACACGGTGGACAACGGACAACGGAAAGACGCGTAGCAGAGCGATTTTGGTGGCAAACTAGAAAGCAGGATGTTGCGCAGTACTTTCGTAATTGTATTGCGTCCGCACAACGAGCTGAACTTTGTCGTTTAAGAATACCCTTACAGAGGCTCCCCGAGGCTCCATGTCCATTTCAAATCTGTGGAGTGGATCTCTATGGGACATTTCATAAAACACCTGCTGGTAATAAGTATGTTCTTACAATTATAGATCACTTTTCACGCTGTCTAGCTATGGTGAGTCTCCCAGATCAGCAAGCAAATACAGTTGCCCAAGCTTTAATTAACAAACTGGATACTTAAATTTGGCGTACCTGAAGCTATTATCACAGATCAGGGATCTAATTTTATGTCTGAATTAATGAAACAGCTATGCCACTTACTAAAAATACGTAAATTACGCGCAACTCCGTTACACCCTCAGTGCAACGGGCGCACAGAAAGAGTTCATCGGACAATTGGCAAAATGCTTAGTTATTATATTAACGAACAACATTCTAATTGGGATACGTATTTACCAATAATCGGCAGGCCGGTGTGGCCGTGCGGGTCTAGGCGCTTCAGTCTGGAACTGCGTGACCGCTACGGTAGAAGGTTCGAATCCTGCCTCGGGCATGGATGTGTGTGATGTCCTTAGGTTAGTTAGGTTTATGTAGTTCTAAGTTCTAGGGGTAGATGACCTCAGCAGTTAAGTCCCATAGTGCTCAGAGCCATTTGAACCATTTTTTACCAATAATCGTGTCGGTATACAACGCCAAAACGCATGAAGCAACTGGCATGTCACCTTATGAAGTGGTCTATGGGGGATCGAGGAAGACTGCATGAAGATAGTTGGCAAAGATTTTCTGATAGTGTGACCATCTATGAACCTCATTGTGGGCTTGCTGCAAGAAATACCAAAAGTCAAGTCGCGACTTGGCAGCATCCCCATAGAGGTATGCGATCGTCCAACCTTTGACCCAGATGATCGACTGTGATTTAGTCGCCGGAAAGTAGTCACTCTCCGGATGTAAGAAGGAAGCGGGTGTAATATGTTGCGGGGTCACACGGAGGTAACAAGCCACCATCTGTCTTCCTAGGAGCCAGACGTCCTCTACCGCCATACAAGTTAAGCGGTGATGGACATCATCCATTTGGTGACATTTCGGGCATAGTGGAGTGTCCACTAGTCCAATTGCATGGAGCCGCAGGTTGGTGTTGAACTTGCCAAAGGCGACGGAGAACCACAGTGCTCGAACGAAGGTAGGAAGGAATTTTTGGTGCACATGTCTCCAAACCTTCGGCCAATGCAACCTGGGGTGTTTAAGTTCAATGACATTACGACTTATCCGTCATAGCAGCCAAACATAAAACTCCTTCGCGCATGGCGGTCTCGTGCGCAGAAGCTCGTCTCTGATATAACTAACAGGGGGAAGGCCTCAGACACGGCTAACCGATTAGGCTCAGATTTGGCAGGTCACTTGTGTACAACCTAAAACGAAGGAATCTAAGATATTTTGGGCCAACACCCCCACGTTTTTGAGAAAATCACCCCTAAAGGTTATGACGAACGATCGACTCAAAATTGGCGGGATAGATAGATAATTGTAATCCGGGTTCGAATCTCGAAGAAACCTAGCGGATGTTATTCTTATCGTTTGTATTTTTCCAAATCTCAATTGTTAGCGATAGGAGGGTTAACAAGGTAAGTAAATCAATAAGGAATGATGATAATAATAAGGCAGGCAAACTAATTTCCCAAACGCCCTCAGTTAGTAAAGTATTAAACTTTTAAGCCTTGTCACATGAAAGCAACACCGAATAAAAGTGCTGCGACTTCCTAACGAGGGATCACAGATGGCCAACCGTGCGACGCTTGTTTACAGCGAGGCACGGGATAGAATGCACGCGGGGAGAGTTATGTTGTCCCGGTTGCCTCTTCGTCATATTGGTTGGTTGGTTGTTTGGGGGAAGAGACCAAACAGCGACGTTATCGGTCTCATAGGGTTAGGGAAGGATGGGGAAGGAAGTCGGCCGTGCCCTTTCAAAGGAACCATCCCGGCATTTGCCTGGAGCGATTTAGGGAAATCACGGAAAACCTAAATCAGGATGGTCGGACGCGGGATTGAACCGTCGTCCTTCCGAATACGAGTCCAGTGTGCTAACCACTGGGCCACCTCGCTCGGTCTTCGTCATATCATAGGGAAGGAACAGTGTAGCTGTCGAAAGATTGCATTCATTAGATGCTCTTGGTGCCGTGAGTATACACTCCTGGAAATTGAAATAAGAACACCGTGAATTCATTGTCCCAGGAAGGGGAAACTTTATTGACACATTCCGGGGGTCAGATACATCACATGATCACACTGACAGAACCACAGGCACATAGACACAGGCAACAGAGCATGCACAATGTCGGCACTAGTACATTGTATATCCACCTTTCGCAGCAATGCAGGCTGCTATTCTCCCATGGAGACGATCGTAGAGATGCTGGATGTAATCCTGTGGAACGGCTTGCCATGCCATTTCCACCTGGCGCCTCAGTTGGACCAGCGTTCGTGCTGGACGTGCAGACCGCGTGAGACGACGCTTCATCCAGTCCCAAACATGCTCAATGGGGGACAGATCCGGAGATCTTGCTGGCCAGGGTAGTTGACTTACACCTTCTAGAGCACATTGGGTGGCACGGGATACATGCGGACGTGCATTGTCCTGTTGGAACAGCAAGTTCCCTTGCTGGTCTAGGAATGGTAGAACGATGGGTTCGATGACGGTTTGGATGTACCGTGCACTATTCAGTGTCCCCTCGACGATCACCAGTGGTGTACGGCCAGTGTAGGAGATCGCTCCCCACACCATGATGCCGGGTGTTGGCCCTGTGTGCCTCGGTCGTATCCAGTCCTGATTGTGGCGCTCACCTGCACGGCGCCAAACATGCATACGACCATCATTGGCACCAAGGCAGAAGCGACTCTCATCGCTGAAGACGACACGTCTCCATTCGTCCCTCCATTCACGCCTGTCGCGACACCACTGGAGGCGGGCTGCACGATGTTGGGGCGTGAGCGGAAGACGGCCTAACGGTGTGCGGGACCGTAGCCCAGCTTCATGGAGACGGTTGCAAATGGTCCTCGCCGATACCCCAGGAGCAACAGTGTCCCTAATTTGCTGGGAAGTGGCGGTGCGGTCCCCTACGGCACTGCGTAGGATCCTACGGTCTTGGCGTGCATCCGCGCGTCGCTGCGGTCCGGTCCCAGGTCGACGGGCACGTGCACCTTCCGCCGACCACTGGCGACGACATCGATGTACTGTGGAGACCTCACGCCCCACGTGTTGAGCAATTCTGCGGTACGTCCACGCGGCCTCCCGCATGCCCACTATACGCCCTCGCTCAAAGTCCGTCAACTGCACATACGGTTCACGTCCACGCAGTCGCGGCATGCTACCAGTGTTAAAGACTGCGATGGAGCTCCGTATGCCACGGCAAACTGGCTGACACTGACGGCGGCGGTGCACAAATGCTGCGCAGCTAGCGCCATTCGACGGCCAACACCGCGGTTCCTGGTGTGTCCGCTGTGCCGTGCGTGTGATCATTGCTTGTACAGCCCTCTCGCAGTGTCCGGAGCAAGTATGGTGGGTCTGACACACCGGTGTCAATGTGTTCTTTTTTCCATTTCCAGGAGTGTATTTGTTGCGAATGTTAATATGACAAGTACCATCCATCTAGTTGTTCGAAGAAAAGTGAGGACACGTAACAGTGGCTGGAAGAGCCATTGTAAAGTGACCTGGAGTAACATTTTAGTTGTTTACTATTCCAAGAGGTTTGAGAAATTTATTTGCTTACCTTATTATCATTCCTTGTTGATTTACTTACCTTATTAACACTCCTATCCATATCAACTGAGATTTGGAAAAATACAAACCAAAAGAATAACATCCACTACGTTGCTTCGAGATTCGCAGCCAGTTATCTTGGCCGTTGCGCTATCGGTGCTGTCGGCGAAAAGCGTTGATCATGTGGGTACAGAGGCGGCAGTTGTAAAAGCTTCTTACCTCGATTTCTGGAAAAGTATGCGTTTTCGGACCCCATACCTCATGATGAAAAATGCTCATTTACAATTATCTATCGATCCCACCAACTTTGAGTCGATCGCTCGTCATAACCTTTAGGGGTGCTTTTCTCAAAAACGCGGGGGTGTTGACCCAAAATATCTTAGATTCCTTCGTTTTAGGTTGTACACAAGCGACCTGCCAAATCTCAGCCGAATCGGTTGGCCGTGTCTGAGGCCTTCCCCTTGTAAGTTCCACGATAAATGTTGATACATGCGCAAAATGTGGCGTAATGCTGCCATCACTCAGCTACCGGGGGCGAACTTAATGGCAATGTCACATGTCAATAGCGTTATCAAGTGGTAATTTTAAAAGAGGGGCACTTGGATGGGCTCAGTTCAGATAGTGTTGTTTTAATTAACAACTGCATTAAAAAGCTAGCGTCGCTACTGCTGGCGCTCCAGGACGCGCGCGGCGCTGTCAAAACTTTTGGCCGGAGGCGTCTCGGATCTGGAGGACGGAGGGTGGGGGGCGGCGGGGGCGGGCGCGGCCGTGCGTAACGAAGTTTTAACGAGTTCCTTGGGCGGCGCTGCGCCGCTGTAACCGTGCAACGCGGCGAGGCGCGGGGCGTCCCGTAACGACGGCAACAGACAAGTGAGCGCCGACACAGCAGCATCCGCGGCAGTTTGGCGGCTGTTACCGGCGGCAGCGGCGGACGAGCAATTCGCCGGCACTTCAGCCGAGCGTGCTCGACAAGTGTTTCTAACTCTGCAGTCGAGCGCACGTGTGTCATGTGCGCGCGTGAAGAACTGTGAATTCAGTTTACAGGAATTGGGGAGCGTGGAAGGAAAGACAACAGCATAGTTACACACACACACACACACACATTCATTTCACATGTTACTTACAAAACTAACGTGCGATCCATCTTTGAAGATCTCTCAACGGCCGGCCTATGTAGCCGAGCGGTTCTAGGCACTTCAGTTTGGAACTGCGCGACCGCTACGGTCGCAGGTTCGAGTCCTGCCTCGGGCAGGGGTGTGTGTGATGTCCTTAGGTTAGTTAGGTTTAAGTAGTTCTAAGTTCAAGGAGACTGATGACCTCAGATGTTAGGTCCCATAGTGCTCAGAGCCATCTGAACCATTTGTCTCTCAACGGTTTCGGATCCATACCAAGTAGGCGTAACGTCGTATACTGATTGTATACAAAGAAGGGAAAGTACGAATGTTCACAGATATTTTTGACTTATGGGAGAGAATCAAGGCAATGATGGAAAAACATGGATTGAAAGATCACTACAGATCACTTCCAAGAGGGTATCTAATGTAAGATTAGGTTCATTATTGCCTGCATAGGGAGAGTTAATCAGTCAATCTTCCCACAAATCTTACACGACCTGCATGGGAAGAAACCTTAATAAGTAGTACAATGCTAAGTACCCTTCGTTATGAAACTCTCCATAGTTTGTAGGGTACGTATATAGATGTAGATTTGGATTTCAATTTTTGACTGGAACATTGAGTACCACTGACGCAAAAATACATTAAAATATGTCACATTCCCTCAGTTCAAGCCAATATTGTCATAAAGTTTCCCTCATTTAGACAAACGCCGGAACTAACAATTTCTTCTCTGATATTTCACACTGAGATTCCTTCTGCCCACCCCTAACCTGCTATTGTATTTGGTTGAAACGAACAAATTTCTATAGCAGCTCATCCAGATCTTTCGAGCGGCTGTGAAAAAAAATTGTTCCAAATCCTTTAATAATGCAATTGATGGAACTGTCATAAAAGAGGTTTAGTAACATAAGCTGTTCGTATAAGTATTAGGGCTGAATATTATAAAATGTTAAGGGAATATTACATGAAGATTCACCAGGAACGAAATTTGAAGAGATTAGTTTAAATTTCTAATTTACTTCTAGATGTTTCGTAAGTCTTAACATGGACAAGGTACCCTGCTTTAAACTTTACTTGTTTTACATATTTATCATGTCTATTAAATCTTATTTCTGCTCTGTTACGCTTTTTCTCTCTTAGCATGTCTTATCTAAGCAAGCTGTCCATTTCACAGTGGAAAATTAAAGAACTATCTGATACAGAATTTACGACATGCTGTGTTTCGATTACATTCTACATCTACATCTACATCGATACACCGCAATCCACCTGACGGCGTGTGGCGGACGGTACTTTTAGTACCTCTATCGGTTCTCCTTTCTATTCCAGTCTCGTATTGTTCGTGGAAAGAAAGAGTGTCGGTATGCCTCTGTGTGCGCTCAAATCTCTCTGATTTTATCCTCATCGTCTCTTCGCGAGATATATGTAGGAGGGAGCAATTTACTGCTTGACTCCTCGGTGAAGGTATGTTCTCGAAACTTCAACAAAAGCCCGTACCGAGCTACTGAGCGTCTCTCCTGTAGAGTTTTCCATTGGAGTTTATCTATCACCTCCGTAATGCTTTCGCGATTACTAAATGATCCTGTAACGATGCGTGCTTCTCTCCGTTGGATCTTCTCTATCTCTTCCATCAAACCTATCTGGTACGAATCTCACATTGGTGAGCAATATTCAAGCAGTAGGCGAACAAGTGTACTTTAACGCACTTCCTTTGTTTTCGGATTGCATTTCCTTAGGATTATTCCAATGAATCTCAGTCTGGCATCTGCTTTACCGACTATCAAGTTTATACGATCACTCCCTTTTCCCTTCGTCGTGCACCTTTCCGTAGTTTGTAGGGTACGTATCTGTAAGTAGATTTGGATTTGAGGTTTTGGCTGGTACACTGAGGCAAAAATACGTTAAAGTATGTGATATTCCCCCAGTTCTAGCCAAGGCTGCCATAAAGTTTCCCTTGTTTAGACAGACGCCGGAACTAACCATTTCTTCCCAAATATTTCACACTGACAATCCCTCTGTCCCACCCCTAACCTGCTTCTGTATTTGATAGAAACGAACAAATTTCTATAGCAGCCCTTCCAGGTCTTTCGAGTGGTTGGGAAAAAAGAAAAATGTGTTCCAAATCCTTTAATACTGGGATTGATGGACTTATCATAAAAGAGGGATAGTAACATAAGCTGTTTCTATAAGTATTGGGGCTGAATATTATAAAATCTTAAGAGAAATATTACATGACGATCCACCAGGAACGAAATTTGAAGATTTTAGCTTAAACTTTCTAATTTAATTGAGATTTTTCGTAAACTTTCATACGGACAAGGTACCCTGATTTAAACTTTACTTGTTTTACATATTTATCATGTTTATTAAATCTTATTTCAGCTCGGTTACGCATTTCCTCTCTCAGTATGTCTTATCTAAGCAAGATCGCTATTTCATAGAGGAAAATTGAAGAAGTCTTCCCTCGCACATTTTGGTTTAACATTGAAAATAAGTTCAGTCAGAGAAAATTTTGTAGTTCTATCTGATAAAGAATTTACATTCTTGCCCCATACTCTGTAATTGCCCCATTGTACAGTTTCCACTTGCCTGCATATTTTCATTAATTTTGCTGTATTTGAGATGAACAGAAATTACTTGCGGAGCTGTTTGCATCCTCATAAGGGTGAGTGCTGTATTAGGAGAATAGTATACCCAGGAACACATGATCTTTCCTGGTTGATGTTCCAATTGAGTGACTGATTTGAGAATAACGTGAAAGAGTGTACACTAGACGTGCCATAAGCAGCTTCCGCCATTTTCTATTGTTTTCTGAAGTTCGAAACATGAAATTGTGCTTTTTTCAGCACTTGTATGTATTATGAGCATTACATAGCATAGTATTGTATAATAAATTAAAGCTATTTTGAGGTTATTGTTAATTATTCAGGCACAGAGATTTGTTGTAAGTAAAAGTCTGGTTATTGTTAAAACTAGCCACATGACACGTGGACGGCCAAGCCATAATCCATCAGTTGTGCACCATCTTTTATCTTGAAATTGAATTTTTCTTTAACACAGAACTGAGTTTTTGAATGTCCTTGTAATTTTCTTCCAGATCAAAAACGGAAATTTATGTTAGTTGCTAATAGTTTCTATTTCAAAATATTGTAAAATGGAACTGGTTTTCAATAATACTTTTTCTCAGTTTGATGTCACTTACTGATTACTGGTATGTAGCGGAATAATAATGTAACACATAGACTATTAAATCCAGTACTGACTAGGTTTCCTTAGGTACATGACTAGACTGTACCTTGGAACGTTTTTTTACATTTAGGAAAACCTTGCTTATCCAGAGTAATCTCTGTAGTTTCAAGAAAAGATTGCAGTACCACACGTAAGCGATTACCATCTTTTCGAAATGCAATAAGGAAATATATTAAAGTTCTATTACTGTGCTGGCTAGAGGCAGAGTCTGAAAAGCGTTCCAGTTTACAGCTCTCCACCTATATCCTCTTCCTCCCTGTATTCAAAAATTTCACTGGGAGTAAGTAGTACCAGTCTTACGTTGCTCTTTCCCTTAATTTCGCAAACATCACTAGAACTGAAGAAGTCATAATCTGAGAGCTTTTATTATTAATTTTTATTCTCCTCTGTCCGTTGCATTATGCCAATTCGTCGTGTATCTGACCCAGTATTATTTTCTACCTTCTTAATTTTATCGAATCGTCATTACTTTTGACAAGTTGCTTGGTTGTCAGCAAATACTGTGATACCACTGACGAATCTGCATCTCTTGTGCACATTAGATTCTTTATTGATTTAATAACGTCAGGAGTTTTCGTTGAAATCAACTTGAACGTTATTTTACCATCAGTTATGAAATTAGTATAGCATTAGCAATTTGATACTAGTAATACTAAAACACAGAGAAAATAGGACTAATAATATCATATGGAAAAAAGTACATTTCATGACAAATATCAATGTCATCCCTGCGAATCTTAAAATCCATAACATCACAATAGCTAAAATAAATTGTTTTAAATAGCTAGGAGAATGGATAACAAGCAACACAAAAGAAAAGAGAGCCGTAGGAAATAGGCCATTCGACTGGGCATTCAAAATGACAAAAAACATGTGTAACCAAAAACTTTGTCCTGGAATACAAAACTAAGACACTGTCAAACATGGTAAGGTCTGAAACACTGTATGCGGCAGAGGCTTTTAAACAAGATTTGGGGTTCTAGAAAAACAGAAAAAAGTTGAAAGAAGACTTCTAAAGAAGGTATTGGGACCTAGAAGTAATAGTAGCTTTGAATACAACTTACGATGAAACAGAGAGCTCAATTTGAAAATTGGGAAGCTAACTGAAATAATGAGGAAAAATAGTAGCTTTGAATACAACTTACGATGAAACAGAGAGCTCAATTTGAAAATTGGGAAGCTAACTGAAATAATGAGGAAAAAGAAGACTATAGTATTATGGACACATATTCCAAATGGAAAGTAACAGACTAATCACACAGATCTCCAACTTACTAAAGAGCTACAAATCCAAACCAACATGGTACACCGAAATGGACAAGGATATGAGAGACATAGAAATTAGAGTGGACATAATAGGTAACTAAATACTTTTTAGAGAAGCAACACAAGAGGCAGGATTTCAAGAAAAGAAAAGGTCTGCAAAAGGAAGAAAATAAACCATGTAAGATAACGAACGACACTCTAAGGATGAAGGAAGTCTGGGAGCAACGAAAATTAAACCAAAGGAGAAAAAACAGAGTTGGTTTATCGCATCCTCCAAAGCGATTGTTCAAGTAAATAAATAAATAATAAAAAATGCCCTACGTAACAGCGCCGATCAATTATTCCTGCATTACATACAACTGTTTGCAGCAAGAGAAAGAAGTGGCCAAAAACTCACCTCTGCAAGGACATACCAAACACCCCATAACCATCATTTTTGCCCCGTTTCCTGTACTCAAACTTAGTGTCCTCTTTAGAGTAGGTTTTTCGAGATTCTGGTCACGTCTGTGAAGCAGCGTGACCTTGCTACGCTTTTTCTGCCTTCCTTTGGTCTAAAAGCATAATCGTGAGTGCAAGCAACACTATTTACACTTTGGACATTATATTAGACTATAATGAACTCTTTGACTAATCTTGATCATGTGTTTGCCTCAGTAATTTGGTTATCGAACTTTTCAGAAGTGTTTAGAACATAAAACATCTGGTCGCTGTATTTAGCAACGAAGTAATTGAAGCACTTCAGCATACTTTGATTTCTGGTGTCCACTAAACGTATTGATTGCATCCACCAATGGAACAAGGCTGTGACTAAACTCCCCTGCGGAATCCCTCCTGAAATTTAAAGTTTATATTTGTGACACACGATCGCCACGTTCTGAAGGAACAAATGTAGGAAGTGCTACTCGCTCATTCAAACTAGGAACAATTATTCAAATTAGTTTTTAATGTAAAGTTAACACATGCTTTCGAGAAGCAGAATGGTACTGAAAAGATATTTATTGAATGTTTTACTTTGAGTATTGCAAAATACAGTTACAGCTAAGGCTTGTCATTTTGAAAAAGATAATATGCTCTCGAAATTTTAGGGAAACTACTTCATGCAAATGAATTTTATTCAAGTGATTTATCAAAGCGACTCATCAAATTGCTTAACAGCCTGACTCTTCATGTTTAAGAAAACACTGTTATTACTGTAGCTGCTGTTGCAATCGTCATTGTTACATTTGAATGTAAGATTTAAGAAAACTGAAATAGATTTTGGAATGAAACAGTAAAACTCTGTAGGTAAAAATGACAATAAATTGAACAAAAATCAATTGCTCACAGAACGAATAGGTTTAAATCTGGCTATTCCTTACGATAAAGATAATCCAGCAGTTCATAGCTTGCCTTGTTATGAGCGGTGGAGTGGATGATGCAGCCATAAAACACTTCTACAAGTTCTTCCCCGTCTCTGCTTATAACTATATGACAATGGCGTTGCCGAGAATGCCCAGGCTCAGCGTAGGCGTTGTTAATAGAGCCTGGAGAGGCTAGCAACCACGACAATTAATTACCACAGACGCCTCGTTATACAGACGAATTATTAAACGTACTCCTCCCGTACTTTGTGCAGATGCACGCACAAATAGTACAGTATTGCTGAACGCATCCAAGCACGTCAGTGTTCACTGTTGTATCCGTACGCTTACTGCTTCCCTGTTCAGTCTGCCTTTCTCCCAGATAAAGGATGTTACCTAAATGGAACACGACAACGCCACCCTTTACCTGTATCTCAACGCTGTCCACCAGGTCTTCCTGTTTCGCCCCTTTGCCTCGCAGAAAAGGCGTTTACCAACCCGTCACAACAATGCCAAAAGCTGAACCTTCTACAAACCTAATAGCTTCCTTCTCTCTTATCCACGTTTTCACAAGTTTTTTCCATAATAATTAGTTTAGGACGAACTGTTTTATCTTGTTAGTTCTAGAACAATAATTTAACGTACATGTGCCATTACAATTACACTTTTACACTAAATAAACAGGTCAGATCTAGCAAGCATAATACGTACGTTTACACGAATCCTGTTCCGTTATAAACGTGCCTGGCACGGTAACCAGTGATCTAACACGGTTGCGTGACTTAGTTAAAACACAGACCAACCTGCTTATGCTGCGTCTTTGAAGTCCAGCAGTACATTCTCGACATCTTAACCTAAATGTCCGTATGTGTGATGCAGTTAGTAGCTCTTTGCTGCTCTCTCATACGTTAATCTGAACTTTTCCTGAATACAACAAATCTCCGAAAAGGTTTAGTACACCATTAAAGAAAATACATACAACTGTGGTAACATCAGACACATTATAGAGGCCTTTTATATACACTACTGGCCATTAAAATTGCTACACCAAGAAGAAATGCAGATGACAAACGGGTATTCATTAGCCAAATATATTATACTAAAACTGACATGTAATTACATTTTCACGCAATTTGGGTGCATAGTTCCTGAGAAAACAGTATCCAGAACAACCACCTCTGGCCGTAATAATAACGTTGATACACTGGGCATTTAGTCAAAAAGAGCTTAGATGGCGTGTACAGGTACAGCTGCTCATGCAGTTTCAACACGATACCACAGTTCATCAAGAGTAGTGACTGACGTATTGTGACGAGCCAGTAGCTCGGCCACCATTGACCAGACGTTTTCAGTTGGTGAGAGATCTGGAGAATGTGCTGGCCAGGGCAGCAGTCGAACATTTTTTATATCCAGAAAGGCCCGTACAGGACCTGCAACATGCGGTCGTGCATTATCCTGCTGAAATGTAGGGTTTCGCAGGGATCGAATGAAGGGTCGAGCCACGGGTCGTAACACATCTAAAATGTAACGTGCACTGTTCAAAGTGCCATTCGTGCACCCAGGTTCGTCGTTGAGTACACCACCGTAGGCGTTCCTGTCTGTGATGCAGCGTCAACGGTAACCGCATCCATGGTCTCCGAGCTGATAGTCCATGCTGCTGCAAACGTCGTCGAACTGTTCGTGCAGATGGTTGTTGTCTTTCAAACGTCCCCATCTGCTGACTCAGGGATCGAGACGTGGCAGCAAGATCCGTTACGGCCATGTGGATAAGATGCCTGTTATCTCGACTGCAAGTGATATGAGGCCGTTGGGATCCAGCACGGCGTTCCGTATTACCCTCCTGAACCCACCGATTTCATATTCTCCTAACAGTCATTGTATCTCGACCAACGCGAGCAGGTATGTCGCGATACGATAAACCGCAATCGCGATAGGCCACAATCCGACCTTCATCAAAGTCGGAAACGTGATGGTACGCATTTCTCCTCCTTACAGGAGGCATCACAACAACGTTTCACCAGGCAACCGCGGTCAACTACTGTTTGTGTATGAGAAGTCGGTTGGAAACTTTCCTCATGTCAGCACGTTTTAGGTGTCGCTACCGATGCCAACCTTGTGTGAATGCTCTGAAAAGCTAATCATTTGCATATCACAGTATCTTCTTCCTGTCGGTTAAATTTCGCGTCTGTAGCATGACGTCTGCGTGATGTAGCAATTTTAATGGCCAGTAGTGTAGATTGTCCATAGTACTAATCAGAGTGGCCGAGCGGTTCTAAGCGCTTCAGTCTGGAACTGCACGACCGCTACGGTCGCAGGTTCGAATCCTACCTCGGGCATGGATGTGTGTGATGTCCTTAGGTGAGTTAGGTTTGAGTAGTTCTAAGTTCTAGGGGACTGATGACTTCAGATGTTAATAAAGTTCTATAGTGCTCAGAGCCAGTACTAATCAGAACTAGAAGAAATTGTAAGACTTAAGCTAAATCCGACTGAGAAAGCAATTCCGGGCTATCAAATTAGCTACTCGCATGATGTTACAATCGCCTTGACGCTTTGTCACTCAGGAAACAAGAAGTGCAGATAAAGGCAAATCTATCTACTGTAGATTACAGTACACTGACGAAAAGAAAAATAAAAGAGATTTAAAAATACCTAATCCTAGAAAGCACAAGCACAAGTGGTGTAGGTAAAGACAAATCTTACTAGACAGTGGTTAATAGGATATAGAAAATTATTAAAAATACAAAACCGATAAAAATTACACGCACCATTAGTGCACGTAGAAGCAGATCTTTACAGACGATGTACTCACATACTGGAAGCGCAACCACAATCGAATAAATGTTTGACTCAAGCACGTCCAGGATGCTGATCGATGTTGTGTTCTCCAGCCAAAACAACAGCCAGTAATGTAAGCCAAATCATCTTACGGCAAGGCGTTTGATAGAGTTCCCCAAAGTCGCTTAATCAACAAAGTAAGAGCATATGGACTGTCAGACCAATTGTGGCATTGGATTGAAGAGATCCTATATAACAGAACGCATCATGGCATTCTCCATGAATGTGCCACAGGTGAGTGTCGTGGGACCGTTGCTATTAAAAATATATGTAAATGACCTTGTGGATAACATCGGAAGTTCATTGAGGCTTTTTGCGGATGATGCTGTAGTATATCGAAAGATTGTAACAAAGGAAAATTGTACTGAAATGCATGATGATCTGCAACCAATTCACGCATGGTGCAGGAAATGGCCATTGAATTTCAATGTAGACAAGTATAATGTGCTGCGAATACATAGAAAGAAAGATCCCTTATCAATTAGCTACAATATAGCAGGTCAGCAACTGGAAGCAGTTAATTCCATAAATTATCTGGGAGGAGGCATTAGGAGTGAAAAAAAAATAGAATGACCATACAAAATTAATCTTCGGTAAAGCAGATGCCAGACTGAGGCTCATTGGAAGAATCCTAAGGAAATGCAGTCCGAAAATAAAGGAAGGAAGTTACAGTACACTTTTTCGCCCACTGCTTGAATACTGTCCACCGGTGTGGGATCCATAACAGATGGGGTTGATAGATCCAACGGAGAGCAGCGCGCTTCGTTACAGGAAAGCGTTACGAAGATGATAGATAAACTCCAGTGGAATACTCTGCACGAGAGACGCTCAGTAGCTCGGTACGGGCTTTTGTTGAAGTTTCGAGGACTTACCTTCACGGAGGAGTCAAGCAGTATATTGCTCCCTCCTACGTATATCTCGCGAAGAGACCATGAGGATAAAACCAGAGACATCAGAGCTCACACAGAGACATACCGACAGTCTTTCCTTCCACGAACAATACGAGACTGGAATAGAAGGGAGAACCGATAGAGGTACTCAAGGTACCCTCCGCCACACACCATCAGGTGGCTTGCGGAGTATGGAAGTAGATGTAGAAAAAAAGATCAAACGAAATTCATTAGAAAAACCACAGGGGTTTTCACGAAGCATGTCGGACACTGTATCACGGACAAGAAATGGTGGTCACCGTTATTTCTCCACCAGACCTAGGAGCATGGCCATGTCCACAAACCAAGGCAGAAGGAAACAGGCCTAGTCGAGCTTTGGAGTACGGCCTACCACACAGGCAGAGGGAAGCGACGACTCTCCAGTACGCGGAGGCACGCTCCTTAGTGTAAAGACGTACCACCCAAATGCTGGTGACTCCTTCGCCGACAGTCCACCCTAGCAGAAAGACCTCTGGTGTGAACTGCGCGTGCACTTAAACACTGCACGTAGGTGGCGCAAGGGCTCCACCTACCGATATGACAGTACTTAGGTCACGAAACCCATGGGCGTTCCGCAAGCAAAGTTATCGATATGAGCCTGCACATGGCTCAGATGGCTTAGACGTACACTGAGGAGTAAGAACATTATGACCACTGGCCACCGCCACGCTGGATGCCGCCTGGTGGTATTGCGAGCAACTGACGCAGTAACAAAAGTATACAAGCGGAATGAACAGGGACGTGGGTTCACCTAGCATACTTGTAGGCTGCAAATGGTGAAATACATTGAAATAAGCGACTTTGACTTTTCTTATAAACCAGAGTCTGTGAACGAGTATCTCGAAAACGGTGAAGCTGGTCGAATGTTCACGAACTACTGTCGTGAGCATCTACGGAAAGAGGTATAAGGACAGTGAAACTACCACTAGGCGCTAACTGGTTGATTGTTCACGATTTTTCATAGAAAATGGGGTCCGGAGGCTTGTCTGCACTGTAAAGTATGATAGATGGTAATCTGTGGTTTCTCTACCCAAAGAGCGCAATACTGGTGCACTCACAGTTGTTTTGGAGCACACCGCTAATCGATCATTGTAGAACATGGAAGTACGCAGCGAACCACCTCTGCATGTTCACATGTTGATCCAACGTCATCGTCAATTACGATTGGAGTCGACTTGGAACCATCGGGATTCGACCGTCGATCAATGGAAATATTTCGGCTCTTCGGGTGAATCACATTTTTGCTGCAGTAGGTCGATGGTCGCCTCCGCAAACGCTATAATCGAGTGGAGCGGTGGCTCGCAACGTGCAGCGCCACGGATGCAGGCTGGTGGGAACAGTATTATGGTATGGGAAACATTATCCTGCTCTTGCATGGGGCATGTGGTGGTAACAGAAGACACGCTGACAGCTGCGAACCACCTGCATCCCTTCATGCTTGATGTCTCCGTCGACGGCGATGTTATCTTTCAGCATGGTAATTGACCGTGTCTTGGAGTCAGATCCGTGCTTCAGTGGTTTGGGGAGAATTATAGTGAACTCACATTGACGGCTCGGTGACCAAATCCGCCTGATGTAAATCATACGGAACACATCTGGGTCGCTATCGGACGCGAATCAGCCGCCCGTTATTAATTTTTGGAAATTTGTGGTAAGGTCTTACTGGACCACACTGCTCAGGTCATCGGTCCCTAAGCTTACGCACTACTTAATGTAACTCAAAATAACTTAGGCTAAAGACAACACACACACACCATGCCGTAGGCAGGAACCGAACTTCCGACGGGGGGAGCCGCGTGGACCGTGACAAGGCGCCCCAGACCACACGGCTACACGAATTACATGACTTGTGCGTAGAAATGTAATGCCACATGCCCCCACAAACCTACACTACTGGCCACTACAATTGTTACACCAAGAATAAATGCAGATGATAAACGGTTATTCATTGGACAAATATATTACACTAGAACTGACATGTGATTACATTTTCAAGCAATTTGGGTGCATAGATCCCGAGAAATCAGTACCCAGAACAACCACCTCTGGCCGTAATAACGGCCTTGATACGACTGGGCATTGAGTCAAACAGAGCTTGGATGGCGTCTACAGGTACAGCTGCTCATGAAGCTTCAACTAAATACCACAGTTCATCAAGAGTAGTGACTGGCGTATTGGAACGAGCCAGTTGCTCGGCCACCATTGACCAGACATTGGTGAGACATCTGGAGAATGTGCTGGCCAGGGCAGCAGTCGAACATTTTCAGTATCCAGAAAGGCCCGTATAGGATCTGCAACATGCGGTCTTGCATTATCCTGCTGAAATGCGGGGTTTCGCAGGGATCGCATGAATGGTAGTGCCACGGGTCGTAACACATCCGAAATGTAACGTCCACTGTTCAAAGTGCCGTCAATGTCAACATGAGGTCACCGAGACGTGTAACCAATGGCACCCCATACCACCACGCCGGGTGATACGCCAGTGTGGCGATGATGAATACACGCTTCCAATGTGCGCTCACCCCAATGTCACCAGACACGCATGCGACCATCATGATGCTGTAAACAGAACCTGGATTCATCCAAAAAAATGACGTTTTGCAATTCGTGCACCCAGGTTCGTCGTTAAGTACACCATCGCAGGCGCTCCTGTCTGTGATGCAGCGTCAAGGGTAACCGCAGCCATGGTCTCCGAGCTGATAGTCCACGCTGCTGCAAACGTCGTCGAACTGTTCGTGCAGAAGGGTTGTTGTCTTGCAAACGCCCCCATCTGTTGACTCAGGGATCGAGATGTGGCTGCACGATCCGTTAAGCCGGCACGTGTGGCCGAGCGGTTCTAGGCGCTTCAGTCTGGAACCGCGCGACCGCTACGGACGCAGGTTCGAATCCTGCCTCGGGCATGGATGTGTGTGATATCCTTAGGTTAGTTAGGTTTCAGTAGTTCTAAGTTCTAGGGGACTGTTGACCTCAGATGTTAAGTCCCATACTGCTCAGAGCCATTTCACGATCCGTTACACCCATGCGGATATGATGCCTGTCATCTCCACTGCTAGTGATAAGAGGCCGTTAGGTTCCAGCACGGCGTTCCGTATTACCCTCCTGAACCCGCCGATTCCATATTCTGCTAATAGTCATCGGATCTCGACCAACGCGAGGAGCAATGTCGTGATACGATAAACCGCAATCGCGATAGGCTACAATCCGACCTTTATCACAGTCGGAAACGTGATGGTACGCATTTCTCCTCCTTACACGAGGCATCACAACAACGTTTCACCAGGCAACGCCGGTCAACTGCTGTTAGTGTATGAAAAATCGGTTGGAAACGTTCTTCATGTCAGCACGTTGTTGGTGTCGCGACCGGCGCCAACCTTGTGTGAATGCTCTGAAAAGCTAATCATTTACATATCACAGGATCTTCTTCAAGTCGGTTAAATTTCGCGTCTGTAGCACGTCATCGTCGTGGCGTAGCAATTTTAATGGCCAGTAGTGTACCTAAAAGCTACCAGATACTGATACGCAGAATCAGAGACGTATTTGTTTCTTCATGATGTTTTGGCTCATCACAGTACCTTTGTACCGTACTGTATGAGTGTGTGTGAGAGAAAGAAAGAGAGAGAGAGAGAGAGAGAAAGGGAGGGAGGGATTGGGGGGCAAACAAGGTAAGAGAGTAACATGTACGAATGCAAGCCATAAAATAAACTTTACAGTAATGACTGTTTAAAAAGCATGTAAATTAAATGCAGCTGTAAAAGTACCACATCATAGTCCATTTCATTCAGCGAATATAATTAGCTCTATACTCACAACTTCCATTCTGCCTTACCACAGATTATTATAATGCTTGCTGTGTGACTATAACTGCCATTATAATTATAGCAGTGTTTCTTGTGTTTTTCATTTGAACTTTGGCTGTTAGTAAGCCTGGTCTCATTGCTGAAAGCACAATAAATTTCCATGAAGACCACAGTGCGAAAGCCCTGAGAGGTTTTGCACAAATATTCAAGCTTCCAGTAGCGTTGATTGCTACGGCCATTGCTTAACATTTCGAAAGCAATAATATCGTCTTTGCTGATGTACGAAATCTGTCATCAGGTGACAGGGTGAAAATTAATTTTCCCTTTGAATGCGGTTTCATCAGCAGGCTGTCCCTTTTTAATTAATTATGAATAATGGAGGAGTAATTACCATGTAAATTTATTCCTCTATCATGTGGGGACGTTTCAGCAAGCATTTTGTAATCTTTCACTATACCTAGGTACAGAGCGATGTATGGTGAAATTTCCAATGAAAACTGGCAACGATATTGGATGATCACTGACGACGTAGTTGTGTGCAGAAAGGTGAATTCGTTGTGTGATGACGAACAGAGAGAACTACAGATGTTTACTGTCTGGAATGTAATCAGGTAATTCTACGAGCAATTAATTTCATAGTAAATCGCGAAAAATACCAAAGTTCTTATTCATTTGTTTACTTGATCTGTTTTCATTCGCCGGCCGGTGTGGTCGAGCGATTCTAGGCGCTTCAGTCTGGAACCGCGCGACCGCTATGGTCGCAGTTTCGAATCCTGCCTCTGGCATGGATGTGTGTTATGTCCTTAGGTTAGTTAGGTTTGACTAGTTCTAAGCTCAGAGCCATTTTTTTAGTTTTCAGTCATTGCAGTCAAACATGACCCCCAATTTTCGAAAACGTTTCTGATTAATTTCAAGAGGAATGAACGCATGAACTTAACTCCGACGAAAGGAAATGCTATACCCATATTTATTCCAAACTGCAGAGGTGTTTAATTAACTTACAAAGTGAACTGCTTACTAAATGATAGTGCGACCAGTTTTTGGGATTCCCACTTGTGTTCCTCAAGGATCTCCGTAATACTTGGGGCACATCTCTGAATTGCTTCGATGCCTTCCTTTAATCCGATCTGGTGCGGATCCCAAACACGTGACCAAATGTCTGATATGCGGCCTCCATTTCAGATGAACCACTCTTAAGACAGATACTAGCTCTGTTCTCTAATACATTGAAAATTGTATGTGCGGTGGCCCTATTTGCACTTCTTCTGTCACCAAGTTATCTTCCAATAGCTTGAAATGTGACATATTACTTTTCCAGTTTCCGCCATGAATGCACTTTTCTGGTTGTTTTCCAGTACTCTATTAACTGTGAAATTTAATGAAGGTGTCATTGCACCGCGAAAACATGAAGATGGAAAACTGTGATAATCATTGTCTCTAATTTCTGTATCTTACCGTACTTGAGGCATCAGAGGATAGTTTTCTCTGAAACACAAAACATCGTTCCACGGTATTAAGCTTAAACTATCCTACTTTCCTAGAAGGTCCTATGATATATGCCTTTAGTCTTCAGACTTTCACCGAGAGTAATGCTCTCTGCAGCTGTGTGTTAGGATAACATGTTAATTTAATTCTCATGCGACACCTTATTCCACGAGGTATTATATTCGATACGTCGAAACTATATTTAATGTACTTTCTATACATTGTGATTTTTTATACCTTCTTCCATCATCCTGTTCTCGTCCTTGTTAGGATTAATTCCCCTAACATGAGCCACGTACTTCACTAGAAATGTTTCGAATAATTTTCTCTCCTCTTCCAATTGCTTGGTCAGTTACAACTAATCGTTGGCTACTCACTTAGCATTTCTCATCACTGCTGAGCCTCTAGTCATCCACAGTTCCCGTCAGCATAATATAATACTAGTTTCCTTGACAGTATTCAGTCTGTGCTTATTTCTCATCTTCTTCTGTTACACAGGTTCGCTGCTCGGAACGTTGTTGCACCAAGCATTGCGGGGTATTCCACTTCCTCAATAGAATTGTCTGTCTTATTTTCCGCACAAGCCGTACACTTCATTCACATGACTCATGAAAGCGTTAGAATACTTCCTCTAAGACGTATATGCTTTTCACCTCTCAGAGAAGCTTTCTGAAGAAAGTGTATATCATATCTTTGTCGTTTATAGTTTGGCCAAGATTCTCTACTTACGTCCCAGCTCCGTTGTTTGAGTTTACGAAGTCCTTCCCAGAACATAAAGCAACCGAAAATTTACTTAATCGGTATGTTTTTTGTTTTGTTTTACCATTAGAATGAAATCCTTTTTATGAACACAAAAAGTGTACCATATCCATTCAACTATTTCGCTGACCATTCGTGCACACATTATACGATACATCACAACATACATTATACCATACCGTTGCATTATACCATTCTACGATACCATACTCAGAACACTCTTTGGGGACCTACGTCTGCTTCTACGTGACTACTCTGCAATTCATAGTTGTCTTGCACAGGGTCCGTCCAACAACCTTAAAACATTTACTTCGCTGTTCCACTCTTGTAATTTACTGCAATGGCAATTTCTCCTTACACAATTCGGTGTCAAAAAAGTATTTACGCATTTGGAGGTGGAAGCTAGTGACTGAACTTTCGTGAAAAGATCAAGCCACAAGGAAAAACGGCTTTGTTTCAATGATTGCCAGCATACTCGTGTATCATATCTGTAACACTCTCCCCTATTTCCCGATAGTATAAAACGAGCTTTCTTTGAACTTTTTCAATATCCCTCCGCCAATCCTATCATATGCGAACTCCACACGCTGCAGCGTATATCCAAGAAGAGGACGGATAAGCGTTTCGTAGGCAGTCTGTGTAGTAGACTGTTGCATTTTCTAAGTATTCCGCCAATAAATGGAATTATTTGCTTATTTCCACTTTGAATTATTCATAATTGTGCTCCCTAAGTATTTAGTTAAGACGCAATTTATCGTGTAACCAAAATATAAAGGATTCCTTTTAGTACACATGTGGATAACCTCACACTTTTCACTACACAAGTTATTACGGGTATAGCTACAGATATTTTTATGTATAGTACCTCAGTATATAAACAAATCAGTGTGTGGGTTGTCTTACCTCTGCGTCGAACGATCTTCACACAAACGCGCTACCAACTTTACAGTCTGACGATTTCTGCATGCCCGTAACCACCGCTAATGGGCCAGTGTATATGAACCGTTTTGCGTCCACGTGTCAATGGATGTTTCTTGCTACATATACCTGGAGGTACTACCCAACCTAAAAAAATACTACTCGTATTATCCACAAATATTGGTCTAGAAATGACGTGAATACTGGTGTAATATTGCTCAATACACCAATAGAGTTACCTGCACTTATATACGTTGCACAGACCACAGAGTCAACTGACACTTTCTGCACCATACGGATATCTTGTCTAACTCAATTTACATGTGGTTTTGATCTTCGGATAACTTTACGAGACGGGATTTAAAACGATCGTTCTGGAAGAAATCGAAATCTATGTAAACTCAAGGACAGATCTGAAACATAAATTTTATAGACGTCTTCACTGAAATCGATTCCGGATAATAGGAACAAAATAAAAACAAAGATATACACAATACTAAAACCATGGACATAAAAGACGATGCGAGTTGTCATTACGTCACAGTCTTGAAGCCGACGTTCGCCATCTTTAGTGCCGCAAAACATGAGGTTCACGTCATTTATACCTCAGTGTTCCACCGCGAACATACTTCCCCGCAATGTAACTCTGACGTGCCAGTGCTCACATTCGACTGCTAAGGATGCCTACTGACTATTGTGTTCGAATCCTCAATAGCTTCAGGTGCTTTGATTGTGTGGAGACGTGGATATTTCATCAAAAACGCCAGCTTGTGTCGTTTACGGGTGCACTAATCGATCCGATCGTAATCTAGAGAACCACATTCCATTCGCAGGAGGAGCATTTCAAGTAATATTTTCTTTTGCATACTTGAAATGGTTGCGGTGTTTACTATTATTCTGTACTGTGGTTTTCATTTCTTTCCAAACTGCAAATGCTCTGACGTCCAAACTGCTCTGCAACAACGGTGTCGACCCCGTACTACAGACTGCTATGTGGCCGCGCCCTTTGTTGGTGCAGCGTCTCAATCACTAAATTGCATCCATCGATAATTATTCATTATTCAAAAATTCTTACCTCTTTAAAAAAGATTCTGGCTAGAACAGCTGGAGACAGCGGTAAAGTGCGTCTGAGTTTTGTGTCTACCTTTAAACGAATATGTGTGTGTGTGTGTGTGTGTGTGTGTGTGTGTGTGTGTGTGTGAGTGTGCGCGCGTTTTCCTTCCTTTCTGAAGAAAACTTATGTCAACACTCTTTTCGTCGTGCCTGCCGGCTGTTCGGCGTGGGAGTAGCTATCTGTCCACTTCACAGTGTAGTTATTCCCTTATGACGTTTATTGTAAATAATGCACTACACTTCAGCAGGAACAATGATGTACATAATTACAATACCAGAAAAAAATTACGTTCATTGCACCAGATTAAAGTTGGCTGTAGCACCAATAGGGCTTCACAATACTAAAACCACAAGCTTTGATAAATTACCAAATGATATAAAATGCTTGACACACAGCACAGTAAAATTTAAACTACAGATATTTCTATTTGACAATTCCGCAGAAGACTATCTGTTATTGTAATGTATAAATGGTACTGGGTAGGAATTACTGACTAATATTTGTTTGAATATAATTAAAAAAAAACAAAGACCTAATAAATAATCCTGAGTTAATAGCGAGCATCAAAACCGGTTCAGGGATTAGTGAAGCGAGATTGAATATTGTAATCCCCATATCCTCGAAAAATTAGCGAAAAATATACCTATTCAAAAAAGCAGATAAAAATTCACTTGACGCTTTCCTAAAAGACAATCTCCACTCATTCCAAATTAATAATGTAAGTGTAGACCAGATGTGGCTTAAATTCAAAGAAATAGTATCTGCAGCAATTGAGAGATTTATACCTAATAAATTAACAAACGACGGAGCTAATCCTCCTTGGTACACAAAACGGGTTAGAACACTGTTGCAGAAACAACGAAATAAATATGCCAAATTTAAACAGACGCAAAACCCCAGGATTGGCGATCCTGTACAGAAGCACGAAATTCAACGCGGACTTCAATGTGAGACGCCTATAACAGTTTCCAAATCGAAACTTTGTCTCGAAACCTGGCAGAAAAACCAAAGAGATTCTGGTCGTACGTGAAGTATGTTAGCGGCAAGAAGCAAACAATGCCTTCTCTGCACGACAGCGATGGAGATACTATCGACGACACTGTTCACAAAGCAGAGTTAATAAACACAGCCTTCCGAAATGCCTTCACAAAAGAAGACGAAGTAAATATTCCGAAATTCGAATCGAGAACAGCTGCCAACATGAGTAACGTAGACGTAAATATCCTCGGAGTAGTGAAGCAACTCAAATGACTTATTAAAAGCAAGTCTTCTGGTCCAGACAGTATACCAATTAGATTCCTTTCAGAGTAAGCTGATGCATTGGCTCCATACTTAACAATTATATACAGCCTTTCGCTCGACGAAAGATCCGTACCCAAGGACTGGAAACTTGCACAGGTCACACCAATATTCAAGAAAGGTTGTAGGAGTAATCCACTCATTTACAAGCCCATATCATTAACGTCGATATGAAGCAGGATTTTGGGACATAATTACCTCGAAGAAAACGGTCTATTGACACACAGTCAACATGGTTTTAGAAAACATCGCTGTTGTGAAACACAACTAGCTCTTTATTCACATGGAGTGTCGAGTGCTATTGACAAGGTATTTCAGATCGACTCCGTATTTTTGGATTTCCGGAAGGCTTTTGACACTGTACCACACAAGCGGCTTATATTGAAATTGCGCGCTTGTGGAATATCGTCCCAGTTATGTGACTGGATTTGCAATTTCCTGTCAGAGAGGTCACAGTTCGCAGTTATTGACGGAAAGTCATCGAGTAAAACAGAAGTGATTTCTGGCGTTCCTCAACGTAGTGTTATAGGCCCTTTGCTGTTGCGTATGTGTATAAACGATTTGGGAGACAATCTGAGCAGCTGTCGTCGGTTGTTTGCAGATGATGCTGTCGTTTATCGACTAATAAAGTCATCAGAAGATCAAAACAAACTGCAAAACGATTTAGAAAAAAATATCTGAACAGTGCGAAAATTGGCAGTTGACCCTAAATAAGGAAAAGTGTGCGGTCATCCACATGAGTGCTAAAAGGAACTCGTTAAACTTCGATTACACGATAAATCAGTCAAATCTACAGGCCGTAAATTCACTAAATACCTAGGAATTACAATTACGAACAACTTAAATTGGAAGAAACACTAGAAAACTTTGTGGGGAAGGCTAACTAAAAACTGCGTTTTATTGGTAGGACACTTAGAAAATGTAGCAGGTCTACTAAGGAGACTGCCTACACTACGCTTGTCCATTCTGTTTTAGAATACTGCTACGCGTTGTGGGATCCTTACCAGATAGGACTGACGCAGTACATCGAAAAGTTCAAAGAAGGGCAGCACGTTTTGTATTCATTAATACAAAAGCGTTTTTCGTTGCGACGGAATCTTCTCACGAACGTCCGACCACCAACTTTCTCCTCCGAATGAGAAAATATTTTGTTGACACCGACTTACATAGGGAGAAACGATCACCATTAGAAAATAAGGGAAATCAGAGCTCGTACGGAAAGATGTAGGTGTTTGTTCTTTCCTCGCGCTATACGAGATTGGAGACTTGTGAAGGTGGTTCGATTAACTCTCTGCCAAACACTTAAATGTGATTTGCAGAGTATCCATGCAGATGTAGATTACGTTCAGCGATCTGTACTGTGGAGTCAGTAGGCCTGCACATTTCGTTTGAGTTTCTGCCCAGAAACTCTAAAAGATGTATGACCGTTGACGTTTACACCGTATTTCTATTTCATTTGATTACATTCGACCGATCTCTACTCTGGGAAGGGCGTTCATCGAGGTTTGGCTCATATTTCTATCTCGTAAACTCACTCAGGCAACCAATCAGCAGTATGGGGTTCAAGAAGAAAAAGCAATCCGTAGTTGCCACACACAGGTAGCTCTCCATGTGCTCACGACTTGTTATTGGAAGTACTGGTGCAGGTGCAACGGACCTGAAAGATCACAGAGTATGGCCGTGACCTCTGCGGTCATTTCCTGAGGATCAGTGGCCGCGGAGTGGCGGAACGCGGAGTTTCCGGAAGCGGTGGGTTCGCGCGTGGCCGTTAATCGGCTTCTGCTCGGGTATCGTCACAGATCTCGACCAATGGGGGCGCGGCTGGCGTTAAGCGGGCGCGTTTGTCTTCTGTGGCCGCCTGGCAATTAGCCGGCGACGCCGCCGCCGCCGCCGCCTGAGATTTACCGCGCGCAGCCACACCCGAGAGCGAGGCGTCGCCTTCGGCCCTAAACTTCTGTTTCTCCGCGGTGGTCGTCCTAAATCTCCATCTGTCGCTGCAGCGCCTGCTGGTGTGCTTGCCTTTCCGGCCCTACGGCTGACTGGTTAGCGGGTATCTCAAGGACGCTCTATACTACAATCTACACTACTGGCCTTTAAAATTGTCGCACCAAGAAGAAATACAGATGATAAGCGCGTATTCATTGGATAAATATATGATACTAGAACTGACATGTGATTACATTTTCACGCAATTTGGGTGCATAGATCCTGAGAAATCAGTACCCAGAACAACCACCTCTGGCCGTAATAACGGCCTTGATACGACTGGGCATTGAGTCAAACTGACCCTGGATGGCGTGTACAGGTACAGCTGCCCATGCAGCTTCAACTAAATACCACAGTTCATCAAGAGTAGTGACTGGCGCATTGTGGCGAGCCAGTTGCTCGGCCGCAATTGAGCAGACGTTTTCAATTCGTGAGGGATCTGGAGAATGTGCTGGCCAGGGCAGCAGTCGAACATTTTCTGTATCCAGAACGCCCCGTACAGGTCCTGCAACATGCGGTCGTGCATTATCCTGCTGAAATGTAGGGCTTCGCAGGGCTCGAATGAAGGGTAGATCCACGGGTCGCAACACATCTGAAATGCGAACACGATGTGACCGAGACGTGTAACCAATGGCACCACATACCAATTCGCCGGGTGATACACCAATATGGCGATGACGCATATGTGCTTCCAATGTGCGTTCACCGCGATGTTGCCAAACACGGATGCGACCATCATGATGCTGTAAACAGAACCGGGATTCATCCGAAAAAATGACGTTTTGCCTTCGTGCACCCAGGTTCGTCGTTGAGTACACCATCGCAGGCGCTCCTGTCTGAGACGCAGCGTCATGGGTACCCGCAGCCATGATCTCCGAGCTGATAGTCCATGCTGCTGCAAACGTCGTCGAACTGTTCGTGCAGATGGTTGTTGTCTTTCAAACGTCCCCATCTGTTGACTCAGGGATCGAGACGTGGCTGCACGATCCGTTACAGCCATGAGGATAAGATGCCTGTCATCTCGACTGCTAGTGATACGAGGCCGTTGGGATCCAGCACGGCGTTCCGTATTACTCTCCTGAACCCACCGATTGAATATTCTGCTAACAGTCATTGGATCTCGACCAAAGCGAGCAGCAATGTTAGCGATACGATAAACCACAATCGCGATAGGCTACAATCCGACCTTTATCAAAGTCGGAAACGTGATGGGACGCATTTCTCCTCTTTACACGAGGCATCACAACAACGTTTCACCAGGCAACGCTGATCAACTGCTGTTTGTGTATGAGAAATCGGTTGGAAACTTTCTTCATGTCAGCACGGTGTAGGTGTCGCCACTGACGCCAACCTTGTGTGAATCCTCTGAAAAGCTAATCATTTGCATATCACAGCATCTCCTTCCTATCGGTTAAATTTCGCTTCTGTAGCACGTCATCTTCGTGGTGTAACAATTTTAATGGCCAGTAGTGTACATCTACATCTACATCATAGTCCGCAAGCCACCCAATGGTGTGTGACGGAGGGTATTTTCGGTACCACAATCTGGTCCCTCCAACCCTGTTCCACTCGCGAATAGTGTAAGCCCCTGTATTGGCTCAAATTTTTCGAATTTTCCCCTCTGGGTCAATACGCAAGATATATATGGGAGGAAGAAATATGTTGTTTGACTCCTCCTGAAAAGTGCTGTCACAAAATTTCTATAGTAAATCTCTCCGTGATGCAGAACGTCTCTCTTGTAACGTCTGCCAGTGGAGTTTGTTTAGCATCTCCGTAACGCTCTCTCGCCAGCTAAACGATCCCGTGACGAAACGCCCCGCTCTTCGTTGGATCTTCTTTATCTCCTCTATCAGCCCTACCTGATAGGGATCCCAGATAGATGAACAATACCCAAGGGTCGGGTGGACAAGCGTCACATAAGCCATTTTCTTCGTGGATGAGTTACTTTTCCTAAAGATACTTCTGGTGAATCTGTCTTGTGTCTGCTTTTCCCCTATCTGTATTATATGGTTATTCCACTTACGGTCTCTCTGGATAGTTACGCCTAAATATTTTACGGCAGACGCTATCTCCAGGTGTTTGTCAACAGTAGTGTAGCTGCACGGTGGAGGATTTCTTTTCCTATGAATGCGCGATATGTTACATTTATCTACGTTCAGGGTCGACTGCCAGAGTCTGCACCATTCATCAGTTCTCTGCAGGCCGTTCTGCAAATTCTTATTATCTTCTGGCGTTGCTACTTTGGCATAAACAACTGCATCATCTGCGAAAAGCCCCAAAGAGCATCCGACGCTTTCTGCTAGATCATATATACACTCCTGGAAATGGAAAAAAGAACACATTGACACCGGTGTGTCAGACCCACCATACTTGCTCCGGACACTGCGAGAGGGCTGTACAAGCAATGATCACACGCACGGCACAGCGGACACACCAGGAACCGCGGTGTTGGCCGTCGAATGGCGCTAGCTGCGCAGCATTTGTGCACCGCCGCCGTCAGTGTCAGCCAGTTTGCCGTCGCATACGGAGCTCCATCGCAGTCTTTAACACTGGTAGCATGCCGCGACAGCGTGGACGTGAACCGTATGTGCAGTTGACGGACTTTGAGCGAGGGCGTATAGTGGGCATGCGGGAGGCCGGGTGGACGTACCGCCGAATTGCTCAACACGTGGGGCGTGAGGTCTCCACAGTACATCGATGTTGTCGCCAGTGGTCGGCGGAAGGTGCACGTGCCCGTCGACCTGGGACCGGACCGCAGCGACGCACGGATGCACGCCAAGACCGTAGGATCCTACGCAGTGCCGTAGGGGACCGCACCGCCACTTCCCAGCAAATTAGGGACACTGTTGCTCCTGGGGTATCGGCGAGGACCATTCGCAACCGTCTCCATGACGGGCTACGGTCCCGCACACCGTTAGGCCGTCTTCCGCTCACGCCCCAACATCGTGCAGCCCGCCTCCAGTGGTGTCGCGACAGGCGTGAATGGAGGGACGAATGGAGACGTGTCGTCTTCAGCGATGAGAGTCGCTTCTGCCTTGGTGCCAATGATGGTCGTATGCGTGTTTGGCGCCGTGCAGGTGAGCGCCACAATCAGGACTGCATACGACCGAGGCACACAGGGCCAACACCCGGCATCATGGTGTGGGGAGCGATCTCCTACATTGGCCGTACACCACTGGTGATCGTCGAGGGGACACTGAATAGTGCACGGTACATCCAAACCGTCATCGAACCCATCGTTCTACCATTCCTAGACCGGCAAGGGAACTTGCTGTTCCAACAGGACAATGCACGTCCGCATGTATCCCGTGCCACCCAACGTGCTCTAGAAGGTGTAAGTCAACTACCCTGGCCAGCAAGATCTCCGGATCTGTCCCCCATTGAGCATGTTTGGGACTGGATGAAGCGTCGTCTCACGCGGTCTGCACGTCCAGCACGAACGCTGGTCCAACTGAGGCGGCAGGTGGAAATGGCATGGCAAGCCGTTCCACAGGACTACATCCCAGCTTCATGGAGACAGTTGCGAATGGTCCTCGCCGATACCCCAGGAGCACAGTGTCCCTAATTTGCTGGGAAGTGGCGGTGCGGTCCCCTACGGCACTGCGTAGGATCCTACGGTCTTGGCGTGCATCCGTGCGTCGCTGCGGTCCGGTCCCAGGTCGACGGGCACGTGCACCTTCCGCCGACCACTGGCGACAACATCGATGTACTGTGGAGACCTTACGCCCCACGTCTTGAGCAATTCGGCGGTACGTCCACCCGGCCTTCCGCATGCCCACTATACGCCCTCGCTCAAAGTCCATCAACTGCACATACGGTTCACGTCCACGCTGTCGCGGCATGCTAGCAGTGTTAAAGACTGCGATGGAGCTCCGTATGCGACGGCAAACTGGCTGACACTGACGGCGGCGGTGCACAAATGCTGCGCAGCTAGCGCCATTCGACGGCCAACACCGCGGTTCCTGGTGTGTCCGCTGTTCCGTGCGTGTGATCATTGCTTGTACAGCCCTCTCGCAGTGTCCGGAGCAAGTATGGTGGGTCTGACACTCCGGTGTCAATGTGTTCTTTTTTCCATTTCCAGGAGTGTATTTTAAATGTAGCATAGATTGCGTCGTACTTATCGCTGCATGTTACGGGTCTCCACAGGCCCTTGTACATGTAAATATGTGTCACTAAGTGAACGTTTCTTGTAAAATATAGTGTTAAATTTGTGCTTGTGTTTTGGTTATATGCAGGATGACGTATAGTGAGTTGGGGTATCGCTTACGCTCCCTTTTTCCTACATCATCTATAAATATTTAAGTTATATAATTTTATACATGAATACTCTTGATCCAATATTCAGTTTTAGCAATCTATGACATCAGTAATGGGAAAGCGATACGCACATATACAGGCGGAATTATAACGCACACAAGGTATGAAAAGGCAGTGCATGGCGATGCTGTCATTTTTACTGAGCTGATTCATGTGGAAACGTGTCCGGTGTGACTATGGTCGCACGTCGGGATTCAGCAGACTTTGAACACGGTGTGGTAGTTGGAGCTAGACGTGAGAGATATTCCAATTTCGGAAATCGTTGGGAAATTCAATGTTGAGAGATCAATAGTGTAAAGAATGTGCCGAGAGTTCCAAATTTCATGCATTACCTCTCACTTAACAACAGGAACTGCGACGTTTGCGTTGAGTTGTCAGTCTAATAGACAAGCAACACTGCGTGAAATAATGGCACAAGTCACTGTGGGAAGTATGACCAACGTATGCGCCAGGACAGTGTGGCGAAATCTGGCTTGAATGAGCTATGGTCGCAGTCGACCAAGGTGAGTGTCTTTGCTAACAATACGACATCGCCTGCAGCGCCTCACCATATCGGTTGGACATGGTCAAATAAGTCCCGATTTCAGTTGGTAACAGCTGATGGTAAGTTTCAAGTGTGGCGCAAACCCAACGAAGTCATGCACCTAAGTTGTCGACAAGGCACTGTGCAATCTGATGCTGGCACCGTAATGGTGTGGCTTGTGTTTACGTGGAACAGACTAAGTCTTCTGCATGTATTGCTACTTGGAGAAAATCTTCAGCAGTTCATGGACGTAATGTTCCGAAACCACGATGGAACTTTTATGGATGACGATACGCCCCGTTAGGGGGCCACAGCTGTTCTGAAGAATATTCTGAACGATTCGAAAGAATGATTTGCTCACCCAAGTGGCCCGACGTGAATCCCATCCAACATTTACGTGACGTAATGGAGAGGTCAGTTCGTGCAAAAAATCCTGCACCGGCAACACTTCCGCAGTTATTGACGGCTGTAGCGGCGGCATGGCTCAATATTTCTGCAGGGAACTTCCAGCGACCGGCTGAGTCCATGTCACGTCGAGCTGCTCCATTAGGCCGTGAAAAAGGAGGTCCGAAACGATATTAGGTGGTATCCCGTGACTTTTGCCGCCTCAGTGTATGATCCTAATCTCTGAAAACGTTGTGTCATCACACTCTACAATCATATCAGTATCTTGAAAAAAGAGGCTACATAATGCTGAACGTACTGTTGGTTGTTTTTACCGGCCACCTGATTCTGCTATAGTTGTTAAGTCATTCAAAGGAAGTCTACGGTCAATAACACGAAAATACCCAGATCATACAATACTAGTTGGAGGCGACTTTAACCTACCGAGAATAGACATGGACGTTTATGGATTCGTTGAGAGAGTAGAGATTGTGATGCGAAATAATTCTGAACACCTTTTCTGAAAATTGTCTTGCGGTGCTAGCTGCGGAGCCCACACGCACCTAGTAGCTACAAATAGGCCGGACCTTATCAACAATGATAGTATGGACACGAGGATTAGTAATCATGATGTCATTATAGCTACTATGATTACGGAAGTTAATAAATCAGTCAAGAAGGCTGAGAGAGTGTTTCTGCTAGATAGAGCACATAAGCAGTTATTATCATCACACGTATACGGTGAATTCACAGCACTTACAAGGGGAGGCCGCCAATTGTGTAATTCAGATTCGTTTCATGCTGCGCATAATAAAAGCTCATGGCCAGAGGTGTAATGTGGCAAAGCACCAAGATGCACTTCTCAGCCGTTGTCGAGAAAATCGACAGTTAAAAGAAACCGTTGCGGTGAAATACTCTCTACGCTTAGTTATCTTCTACAGCGTCGTGGCGCAGCGGTAAGCGCTCGGGGTCGTAGTCCGAAGGTCGCCGGATCGAATTTCGCGCCATGCAGTTTTTTTATCATTAGTTTTTTGTAATATATATATATATATATATATATATATATATATATATATATATATATATATATATATATATATATATATAACTATTAATCAATTGCTTATGCATGTTGGTGAAGGCGGATCGCTCTCCAATTGTACCGCCTCCATTTTTCCGTTTGTTTAACAGGGTGTACCAAAGCTCTCACGTCCGGGAATTATATATATATATATATATATATATATATATATATATATATATATATATATATATATGTGTGTGTGTGTGTGTGTGTGTATACACATTTGAATTACAAAAAACAAAAAGAAAAAGGTTGCATGGCATGAGATTCGATCCGGCGACCTTCGGATTATGAGGCCGAGCGCTTACCGCTGCGCCACGACGCTGTAGAAAGCTATTAATCGCAGAGAGTATTTCACCGAACGGTTTCTTTTAACTGTCGATTTTCTCGACGCCGGCCAGAGTGGCCGAGCGGTTAAAGGCGCTACAGTCTGGAACCGCACGACCGCTACGGTCGCAGGTTCGAATCCTGCCTCGGGCATGGATGTGTGTGATGTCCTTAGGTTAGTTAGGTTTAAGTAGTTCTAAGTTCTAGGGGACTTATGACCACAGCAGTTGGGTCCCATAGTGCTCAGAGCCATTTGAACCAATTTTCTCGACAACGGCTGAGAAGTGCATCTTGGTGCTTTGCCACATTACACCTCTGGCCATGAGCTTTTATTATGCGCAGTATGAATCGAATCCGAATTTCACAATTGGCGGCCTCCCCTTGTTAGCTCCATTAAGATGGATTTAGAAGAATAATGGGCAAGGTTTAAGCTGACTGTAAATCGTGGTTTGGAGAGTTCTGTGCCTAGTAAGTGGATAAATAATGGAAAAGACCCACCATGGTATAACAACGAAATTCGGCGGATGCTGAGCAGTCACAGCCTGTTGCACTCTCTTTTCAGAAGGGAGCATACAAATGACGAAGGTTAGTAGAGATTCTTGCATCTTTCAGAAGATTTATCCGCGAGGCACAGAAGTGCAACTGTCGCACCTAAGCAAGAGATCTGGCAGAGAATCCGAGAAAATTCTGCTCTTACCTAAAATCGCTTAGCGGCTCTAAGGCTTCCATTCTGCCCCTTATTCACCAGTCTGGTGTGGCATTTGAAGATAGTAAAACGAAAGCCGAAGTTCTAAATTTCCCGTTCAAGAAGTAGTTCACACGGGAGAACCGTACAAACATACCGTCGTTTGACCACCGGACAGACTCCCGTGTGTACATCATAGCAATAACAACACCCGGTGCAGAGAAAGAAGGGAAAGATTTGAATGGAAATAAATCACCAGGGCCGGATGGTATCCCAGTTCGACTTTACATTCTACGGCATTGGCTCCTTACCCTAGCTTGCATTTATTGTGAATATCTCGCCCAGCGCGAAGTCCCAAGCGACTGTAAGAAAGCGCAGGTGACTCCAGTATATAAGAAGGGTAAGACCACATACCCGCAAAATTACACACGAATATCCCTAAAGTCTGTTTTCTGCAGAATACTTGAATATATTCTTAGTTGGAATATAATAAACTTTCTTGTGACTGACAAGCTTATATCCACGAATCATCATGGTTTTAGGAAGCATCGCCCGTGCGAAACTCAGCTTGCCCTTTTCTCACATGATATACGAGAACACTGGACAGAGGGGAACAGACAGATTCAATATTTATGGGTTTCCGGACAGCAGTTGACACTGCTCCCCATTTCAGGCTGCTAACGAAGGTAAGAGCATATGTGACAAGTTCACAGTTATGTGAGTGGCTCCAAGACTTCTTAAATAACAGAACCTAGTTTGTAGTCTTTGACGGTGAGTGTTCATCAGACATAAGGATATCATCGAAGTGCCCCAGGGAAGTGTGATAGAACCGCGGTTGTTCTATAAATACATAAATGATATAGCCGAAATTGTGGGCAGCAATCTGCAGTTGTTTGCTGATTATGCCGTGGGGTACTTTCAGGTGGTGACTTCAGAAAGATACAAGAGACTTAGACAAAATTTCCAGTTGGTGTGATGAATGGCAGCTACCATTAAATGAGGAAAAATGTAATCTAATGCAGATAAGTAGAAAGATCAAACCTGTAATGTTCGGTGCAGTATCAGCAGCGTTCTGCTTGACACGTTCAAGTTGTTGACATATCTAGCCGCAAAACTGCAAAGCGATATGAGGTGGAACGACTATGTGAGAACTTTGGTAGGAAAGGTGAATGGTCGACTTCGGTTTGCCGGGAGAATTTTAGGAAAGAGTGTCTCACCAGTAAAGGAGACCGCTTATAGGGCGCTAGTGCAATCTATTCTGAACTACTGCTTGAGTGTTTGGGAAGGTCGTATTGAAGGAAGACATCTAAGCAATCCAGAGTCGAGCTACTAGATTTGTTAACGGTATGTTCGAACAATACGTAAGTATTACGGAAACGCTTTGGGAACTCAAATCAAAATCCTTGAAGGAAAGGTGACGTTCTTTTCGAGGAACACTGTTGAGAAAACTTAGAGAACCGGCATTTGAAGCTGTCTGTCAAACGATTCTACTGCCGCCAACGTATACTGCGCGGAAGGACCACGAAGACAAAATACGAAAAATTGGATCTGATACGGAGACATAATAGTCGCTTTTCCCTCGCTTTATTTGTTAGTGCAACAGGAAAGAAAATGACAAGTAGTGGTACATTATACCCTCCGCCGCGCACCGTATTACGGCTTGCGGATTATCTATGTAGATGTAGGTGTAGATGTAGATATATTACTTAGATCCACCTCTTCCGCAGTGTCAGTCCAGTCTCGATACTTGGTGGGCTAATATACACAAATCAAATAAAGTTTTGCATCAACCTGATTCCCAGAACTCTTGAAGACAGACATTGACTGTGGATATTGTATCACAGACACAGTCCCTTTGATTGTTCAGAGGTGTCATTATACCTGTCCAAAGACGTTAACAACCATGCATGAGCAGCGCATGTTAGACGGGACTCGACAGCCAATCAGTTCCAGTCATTCCACCAGGAAGGAGGTACACAGCTCGTGTTGTCTGTAGTTCAACCATGCCTAGAGGGTCAATACCACGTTTTGATCGCGTCTGCACCAAGGGAAGTGTCCAGGCGTCTCGGAGTGAACCAAAGCAATGTTGTTCAGATAGGGATGAGATACAGAGAGACAGGAACTGTCGATGACATGCCTCGCTCAGGCCGCTGAAGGGCTACTACTGCAGTGGATGACCGCTACCTATGGATTAGGCTTGGACGCCACTACGCTGAGTAATGCTTTTAGTGCAGCCACAGGATGTCGTGTTACGACTCAAACTGTGCGCAACAAGCTGCATGATGCGCAACTTCACTCCCGACGTCCATGGTGAGTTACATCTTTGCAACCACGACACCATGCAGCGCGGTACAGATGAGCCCAACATCATGCCGAATGGACCGCTCATGATTGGCATCATTTTCTCTTCACCCATGGGTATCGCAAACGCCTTCAACCAAACAATCGACGGAGACGTGTTTGGAGGTAACCCGATCATGCTGAATGCCTTGGACACACTGTCCAGCAAGTGCAGCAAGGTGGAGGTTCCCTCCTGTTTTGGGGTGGCATTATGTGGGCCGACTTACGCCATTGCTAGTCATAGAAGGCGCCGTAACGGCTGTACGATACGTGAATGCCTTGCTCCGACAGATAATGCAAGCATTTTGGCAGCCTATTGGCGAGGCATTCGTCTTCATGGATGACAATTCGCGCCCCCATCGAGCACATGTTGTGAATGAGTTCATTCAGGATAAAGGCATCGCTCGACTAGAGCGGCCAGCGTGTTCTCCAGAAATGAACCCTACCGAACATGCCTGGGAAAGGTTGCAAAGGGCTGTTTATGGACGACGTGACCCACCAACCACTCTGACGAATCTACGCCGAATCGCCGTTGAGGAGTACGAAAATCAGGACCAACAGTACCTTGATGAACATGTTGATAGTATGCCACGACGTATACAGGCACGCATGAATGCAAGAGGACGTGCTACTGGGTATTAGAGGGACCGGTGTGTACTGCAATCTGGATCACCACCACTGAAGGTCTCGCTATATGGTGGTACTATATGCAATGTTTGGTTTTACATGAGCAATAAAAAGGCCGGAAATGATGTTTATGTTGATCCCCATTCTAATTTTTTGTACGGGTTTCGGAACTCTCGGAACCGAGGTGACGCAAAACTTTTGTGGATGTGTGTAATTTTTCTTCCTTTACGTCTACGTTACGGCTGTTCTTGCGTTTAAACTGAGTTCTTTTGACTTTCCGCGCTGAGCATGCTTCTTCCCACGTGGTTTCAGCAATAAATTATTCATTGCCTAACCAATATGACACTGGTGAATCATCAAGCCGGGAACGATTCTCCTTTCTAATACAACGTTATTGAGTTTATGTTTAGTGCACAAGGCATTCCACACTATGTAATTCGCTACTCTGGTAACTGTATCCTAGTCCGGCATATGGGTTTGGAGGAGGAGGAGATTACTGTTTAACGTCCCGTCGTCAACGACGTCATTACAGACGGAGCACAAGCTCGGATTAGGGAAGGATGGGGAAGGAAATCGGCCGTGCCCTTTGTTCTATTAGAAACAACAATCAGTTCGGCACTCTATTAAAAAAATAACTGTTCCCATTCAAATAGTTCAAAATTTTTTTTTCTTTCTTTCATGCCGAACGATCTGTCATAAACTGTATCCCTTTTGCTTCCAATGTCTTCTCAGATGTCTCACATAATATCTTTATTTGGGCGTGAGTCATTAACACATTCGTAGGAAAATTTTACAGTCAGTTCAAAATAAGCTAAAATATTTGTTCAAATGTTTGTGAATTCCTAAGGGACCAAACTGCTGAGGTCGTCGGTCTCTAGACTTACACACTACTTAAACAACTTATGCTGAGAACGACACACACGCACCCATGCCCGAGGGAGGACTCGAACCTCCGGCGGGATGGGCTGCGCAATCCGTGACATGCCACCTCAAACCGCCCGGCCACTCCGCGCGGCCAAAAATATATAACGAACGAAATTGCTCATAAACAGGGAAGTTACATGAATTCCGTAATATTGGTGACCATTTACAGTAAACCCGACTTAACCGAAAAACTTTTTGACTTAGTTTTCACATACGCCGACGAGGTAATTGATCATAGTGAAGCAAGTTTTTGGGCTGTTGCTACTGCTCGAGTTTCAGCGAAAGCATGATATCAGTGAAAACGAAAAATCATGGAGGTACTCGAGATTGCTAAATGCCCGACAAAGTTGCCCACGGCACGTTTGCCTGTCCTCAGCGCTACGTAAACCAAACAAGCTGCAAGCCTCCCCCTACACGAACCCGTTCCGCTTGTAGACTATAGGTGAACGCGTCCACCAATGACGGCCACTTCGCTGAATAGCCAGTCTTCAACAATGCAGGTGATCAGTCTGGAGGTACTGTCCCTAAATGAGCAAATATTTGACACTGCCTCACCGCGTGCCGTCAGTTCTCGGAAGAAAGCCTCAACAAGAATGCAGAAGTGCCGGACTAGAATATTCCGTAAGAGTGACGCAGTACCAATAACCAGGAACCTTAGATAGCTGCTATAGTCTCTCCACGGCCAACCTTGCTGTGCAGTCAAGTACATACGTTTCTTCGCAGTAGCCCCTGACGTGACGAAATGTGAATTAGTGATGCACGGCATTGCTGCTGAATTCTGTCACTGTCGGGTGCTCAACACTGCACAGGACTGAACGAGTTAATTATGACCACTCAGTTATCTATGGTGTGGACAGATGAGCAATACTTCGTCGGTCAAGCACCATCTTGCAACTTGAAACGAAAGAAGGCTTTCTACAATCGAACATTTCATATCTGAAAATAAACTGAGTCTTTTAATGCCTTAACAATTTTACTTGTGATCGAAATGGAAATCAGTTTTCGTTTCCCATAGCTTCTGCCGTGTGGCGCACGAAATATCTCACCATTTGTTTCAAACATAATTTACGAGTAGCACTACTTATCCTGTAGGGCTTCTCAATATCAGTAGCAGTAGAGCTTGGAGAAAGAAATGGGTTTCGAATTGACGCGTAGTTCGCGATATCGTTGCTAGGAAACTAGTATTTACAGCACGCCCGACAATGGAAAACTAACAGTGTGGCAGCCATTTGACGTTGTGTTACTTTTTCACAAAACGAAAACTCCTGCTGCGATTCAGAGGCGGTTTCGACATCAGTGCAACTCTCGGTTGGCTTGGCTTGGAGGAAAACTATTCGCACGCTATATGATCAATTTCTGCGGGAAGTATCAATATTGGAAGCGAAACGACCTCAGACGAAGCCTTTTAGTTCGCCGGAGAATACTGAAGCTGTATGGGTTGCTCTACGAGAAGCCGGTGGAAGTCGTGCATAAAGGCAGTAGCGCAACTGGGCGTATCCAAACACTCCGTTGGACGAATCCTTAAAACTGATCCCTGGATGTGCACGTACAAGATGATCTCTGTTCAGACGCTCGCTGCAGAGCATAAACAGCAGAGGCTACCGTTTGCCCGCTGAGCGCAGGATAGGGAACATACTCTCAACAACATTAGATTTTCAGGCAAGGCGCTCCTTAATTTGGATGGTGCCGTTGAGAACCAAACTGTACTCTTTAGTGACTTCTGAAAATCCGCAGGTGCTTCATGAACGACAGCATCATGCTCCGAGGCTTACAGTGTGGTTATCAGTTTCCAGTCACGGAATTGCTGGACCGTTTTTCTTTGAAGAAACTGTGACCAGTGCGTTTCATTTGAGCATATTTCGGAATGACTTCCTTCCACTGTCTCTTGCTACTGTATTCCTCTTCAACACACAGTGGTTCTTGGAAGGTGGAGCAAGGCCACATACTGCAAACACTGTATTAGATTCCTTAACCGAGCGTTTCGACAAGCAGGCCATGTCACTCAGCGGGTCGTTCCAGTGATGGTCAATTTTGGCCCCCCAAGAGTCCACACCTCAACCCATGTAACTTACTTTTTTGTGGATACTTGAAGAAACAATTTTCCCGAAACGTCACATGATTTAATGGAGCTTCGATTGCTTATTCTTCAAGCTTGCAGTGAAGTCACGGAAGACTTGTGCCATAGGGCTAAAGCTAACATAAGTGTTCGCGTGAAGGAAGTTAGGAATCAAAGCGGTGGATAGACGGTGCATTTGCTGAGTTAGAACAATTTTCCACAGAGTGTTTTCCATAGTGATACATATTTCTTTGAGTTTATCTTGACAGTAAAGTCTTTATCCAGAAACAAAATGGTAAAATATTTCGTGTGTTACACTGTATTAAAAACATATTTAACTGGGTTTCAATAACGCTTCGACTTAATTTGGTTTCACTTCCTGATTTTTGAGTAATAATGTAGCACATGGAATATTAGATACATAACTAAGAAGAGTTTATCAATTGTAACACTTTTAAATTTCAGTAGTACATATATTCCTAGGTACATGACCATTTATTGGCATTTTCAAAAACCTTTCTTTTATGAAGAAATTTCTGTAATTGAGGAAAAATACTGCATTGCTAAAAAGTGAACACTTACTTTTAAAAATAGGTAAGATATATTAAAAAAACTGTTACAGAATTTTCCAAAGGCAAAATTTGAAAAGCGTTTCTAGGTACTTCGCCCATCTCTATACCTTAACACACTGGTGCCGTCATTACGGAGAAAAACGTAAAATGCTCTACTAAGCAGGTATCCCCAACTTCCCATATGTAGTAATAATGATACTAGTAATATAACCTATTCATCCTTTGGCGGTTTCTGTAATGATATGGACAGATCACTTACAAAGAGATATACTGCACACAAAATTTAGATAGTAAACTGGTTTTAACTGCGTAGAACCACAATAAAGTCTTACGTTTTAATTCGTATCTTGTCACGCAACTCGTACACACACACACACACACACACACACACACACACACACATACACATACACACATACACACACAAAATTTCGACATCACTCCACCGGCTCACGTAATTCACTCACAAAATTTTCTTTGGGCTTCATCTAGCTCTCTTTAACAGCGTTTTTGATTCCCAAGAGCCTGAATCGGTTCAGAGAAACAGGAATACAATCAAACTTTTTTATGAAGGATATATTTAGATACATCACAAGTGTTCTTGAACAAAGTGGTAGATGAGGGTGAAGGCGAATAATTTATGCATTCCTCAGTGCTATACAAACGTAGGACATTAATAGCTTTCAATATTATCTAACGTGGCATAGATTTTTGGTACGGGATCTTACCAATATTTCCTTACAAAAACCATTCCACGGTCTAGCTTTATAATTTTGAAATGTTAAATCTGAAAATTTCCTGTACGGTTTACTCTAAGTCTTAATTACACAGGCTGCCTCTCCTACGAGTCATCATAGGCAGTTTCTATGGTATTTCGGCAGGTATTAGGAAAAGGCAGGTTTTTTTCTCATTACAAACAACGTTGATTTAAAGCGGAATTTTACGCAATCATCGGATAGAGCGGTCCCAGATTACTCTAGTGTGATATTCAGTTTAGAGATATATATTATCAGGGACAGTAAAACACGAAAGATAAGCGAATCGTCATCACACATTTTGCCCAGATTTCTAGTGTGTGCAGTTGTTGATGAGAAATGAAAGTGACAGAAGTGGGAGCTGAAGATGGTCGAGCGTTAAAAAAAAAAAAATGCATTTGTGGCGCGGGTCGGGCACGCCATGAGCCACTGATGTTAGCGTGCATTCCAGGCGGCGGTTGGTGCAGAGTTAAGAGTTCAGAACAGTATTGTCTGTCGCGGGTTCGGATCCTTGAGAGGAAATAGTTTTCCTTAATTTCAGTTTTTACGTTACTTAAATTACAAAGACACCGATATAAAGTTTGATATATTGTGTTAATCAATATTTTCATTAAACGCACATAATGGAAACCAAGCTAAATTTGGGATTGTTAATAAATTTTAAGGAAACGATTATAAGGCGTACACGAGAGCTTCACATACAAAATTACATAATTTTATTATTTTGCAAATGTTGATTGATCCCTGTTGGGGTGATATTCATAGAAAAAACAACGGAAGAAGTAATTTTCTAGGTCTCTTGCTCGCGCAATAAACGCCGTATTTTTACAATAATCTGGTTATTTCTAAACTTCTGTAGAAAAACCGACTTGTTTTTCAGTCATAAAATACTCTCTCCTACTGCAAAGATTGGCAGCAAAAAATGAGTAACACATCATTTCGTAAAAATTTTCGAGAATAGTTGGTGATGTACAGCGGAATGTATTCTCTCGGATTCTGCTCGGGATGTGATTCTCTTGTCTCCCTCGATTAGATAAGGGCAGTTTTGAAGCTTTTTGATCAAATTCTTTACCTGAAGATAAGAATATACGCCTCAGGGTTCATTAGCGTAGCGTATTTGGAAGCAATCACCATAAAACTGCACGATGGTAATACCGTGTTTCCTTTACGTTTCCTTTGCATCCCTTTTATGATAACGTTAACGAATATAATACCATGAACTTTATTTCGGTTTATTTGTAGTGTATGTAAAGTAAAAATTGTAATTTAAGGAATGTGTTTCCGCAAGGGGATTGGAGACCACGAAACTCGCGTTACCGTTCTGTACTTTTTCCACTGCGCCAACCGCTGTCTGGTAACCACGCTAGCAAAAATGATCCATGCTGTACCTGACCAGCAACCAAAATTGTGTTTTCTCCTAAACGCTTGGCCATCTGGAGCTCCCACGACCGTCACTTTCGTTTATGGGGCTAGCACTGGATAGGCTATAGATCTGCACGAAATCGGTGATGACGAGTAGCCGCACGAGGGATGTGACACTGTGGTCAGCACTCTGGATTCTCATTCGGAGGGAAGAGAGTTCAAACCCACGTCCCGCCATCCTGATTTCGATTTCCGTGATTTCCTTAAATCACTTCAGGAAAATGGCAGCATGGTTCATTTCAAAGGGCACGTCCGATTTCCTTTCCCATCCTTCCCTAATCCGAGCTTCTGCTCCATCTCTAATAATCTCGTTGTCGACGAGATGTTACACTATCTCCGCTTCCTCCAGGAGTAGCCGGGGTCCTTTTGTGAGTAAGTCCGCTGCACAGCGGTAGCAGTCACTGCGATGCAGGGCAGTACTCTAGAGTTCAGGCTGGGCGAGGACTGTTGCAGGAGTATCGGTCAGAGTATCGGTCATTCTTCATGTTTTAGTGTCCCTGTCAATCAGCATCTCACTAAACTAATTCTAGGCCGCTTTATCAAACCAGTACGTAAGATCGTAAAATCCGGCCAAAAAAAAAAAATTGTTTGCATCGTTACTAGGCATCGCATGAAAATCGTGATGACTATTTGTTTGGTATGACGTCAGCTACGAAACGCCGGAGAAAATGGGGTAAAGCACAAATTTTATAGAATTTTGGATCACGTATTATGTTCGAGTATAATGATCTTTCTGGAGACTAGAAATCTACTCTGTAGGAATCAGCATGGGTTTCGAAAAGGACGGTCGTATGAAACGCAGCTCGCGCTATTCGTCCACGAGACTCAGAGGGCCATAGACACGGGTTCACAGGTAGATGCCGTGTTTATTGACTTTCGCAAGGCGTTCGATACAGTTCCCCACAGTCGTTTAATGAACAAAGTAAGAGCATATGGACTATCAGACCAATTGTGTGATTGGATTGAGGAGTTCGTAGATAACAGAACGCAGCATGTCATTCTCAATGGAGAGACGTCTTCCGAAGTAAGAGTGATTTCAGGTGTGCCGCAGGGGAGTGTCATAGGACCGTTGCTATTCACAATTTACATAAATGACCTGGTGGATGACATCGGAAGTTCACTGAGGCTTTTTGCAGATGATGCTGTGGTGTATCGAGAGGTTGTAACAATGGAAAATTGTACTGAAATGCAGGAGGATCTGCAGCGAATTGACGCATGGTGCAGGGAATGGCAATTGAATCTCAATGTAGACAAGTGTAATGTGCTGCGAATACATAGAAAGATAGATCCCTTATCATTTAGCTACAAAATAGCAGGTCAGCAAATGGAAGCAGTTAATTCCATAAATTATCTGGGAGTACGCATTAGGAGTGATTTAAAATGGAGTGATCATATAAAGTTGATCGTCGGTAAAGCAGATACCAGACTGAGATTCATTGGAAGAATCCTAAGGAAATGCAATCCGAAAACAAAGGAAGTAGGTTACAGTACGCTTGTACGCCCACTGCTTGAATACTGCTCAGCAGTGTGGGATCCATACCAGATAGGGTTGATAGAAGAGATACAGAAGATCCAACGGAGAGCAGCGCGCTTCGTTACAGGATCATTTAGTAATCGCGAAAGCGTTACGGAGATGATAGATAAACTCCAGTGGAAGACTCTGCAGGAGAGACACTCAGTAGTTCGGTACGGGCTTTTGTTAAAGTTTCGAGAACATACCTTCTCCGAAGAGTCAAGCAGTATATTGCTCCCTCCTAAGTACATCTCGCGAAGACACCATGAGGATAAAATCAGAGAGATTAGAGCCTACACAGAAGCATACCGACAATCCTTCTTTCCGCGAAAAATACGAGACTGGAATAGAGGGGAGAACCGATAGAGGTACTCAGGGTACCCTCCGCCACACACCGTCAAGTGGCTTGCGGAGTATGGATGTAGATGTAGATGTACGCGAGTGTGTATACTGCATACAGGGAGTACGAATATGTTTACCTCCGCAATTTCGTTCATCGTAAATACCGTGTAGGCAAAAGGGTGAAACAACGATGCATCACTACTGCTCAAAATATATCCACAACAGCATTGATTGCTACGAAACAATCTGAAGATCGGGAATCTAATCGATGCAAGACTGAAAATACGGCACTGCTGCTGGCTGAAAATGGTTACCAATGGGAATCTGGACTAACGGTTTAAATCATCCGCTATTTCGAATCACATTTTTCAGAAGACCCAGCTCCTGTTTCATTAAGCTGTTATCTTTTTGGACTACACACAACATCTTTGCACGACGATGGCGTGAAGCATTTCAGAACCATCAGGTGTTCTCGGATGTAACAGTGTCGTGTGATTCATACACAACTGTTCCAAGTCCAGTGATCGAAGTAAGTACCCATTGATGTACCCACTCAGAACTTAGACGTGTGTTTGTAAATTGCTGAAGAAAGAGCATCGACAATTTTCAAAACTTTACTCGTCTAACCATATTTTATACTAATTTTCCTTTTGTCTTCGAGAAATTTTTATTGGTTTGGAAGAAGAAATCAAATATACTACATTTCTTTCCGAAACACCACCGAAGCTGTTTTCCTGTTTAGTGAATAATTTTACGCAAAATTTCCAAACCGGATTCCCCTACGTCAAAAGTACGGGATCAGAAATATTCTTATTGTGAAAACAAAGACACTGAGTGAAAGTGAAGAAGAATTACATGAGCTGCTGAATGGAATGTTCTAATGAGAACAGAACATGGATTGAGAGTAAATCGAAGAAAGGCGAAAGTAATGGGAAAGAGTAGAAATGCGAACAGAGAGAAACTTAACATCAGGATTGATGGTCACGAACTAGATGAAGTTAAGGAATTCTATTAGCTAGACTGCAAAACAACCAATGACGGATTGAGCAAAGAGGACGTAAAAAGTAGACTAACAATGGCAGAAAAGGGCATTCCTGACCAAGAAGAATCTACTAGAATAAAATATAGGCCTCTATTTGAGGACGAAATTTCTGAGGATGTATGTTTGGAGCACAGCGTTGTATGGTAGAGGAATGCAGACTGTCGGAAAACCGGAACAGAAGAGAATCGAAGCATCTGAGATGTGTTGCTGCAGACGAATGCTGAAAATTGAGTTGATTGATAGGGTGAGGAATGAGGAGGTTGTGCGCAGAATAGAAGAGGAAAGGAATATGTGGAAAAAACACTGACGATGAGAACGGACAGGTTGACAGGACATCTGTTAAGGCATCGTGGAATGACTTCCATGGTACTGGAGGGAGCTGTAGAGGGCAAAAACTGTGGAGGAAGACTGATATTTTAATACGTCCAGGAAATAATTTAGGACGTATTTTTCAAGTTCTACTCTGAGATAAAGAGGTTGGCAAGGAGAGGAATTTACCAATTAGTAGACGTAAGCCCAATACAAGACTGTAATGTGCAAATACGTCGTAGTTGGATAGACGATAGATGATATGTTCAACTCGGAGATTGAAAATAAACCAGCCTTTTTGTCTTTTGTACCGTTCCAAAAGTTTGTCTCTTGTTTCAAGACGTATATTGGAAGCAAGGTATCAGAGAAAGTATCTCTATTTTAAATGAGTCCCAACTACATAATTACCTATTTTATTTGCAATCGTTCTTGTAACCCTGAAACTAATTGTGGAGAAATTTCAACGAGATTCGTTAAGCGAAAAATATTATTTAAATCCGTTGGACAGTTATACAAAATACCATTTGGCATAGGAATGGAAGTTTCATTAAAATTCTATTCCTCGCACACAGACCTCGAATAAATAGTATAAGTAATTGCTGCCTGTTGATGTCAGGAAATGCTATTGCTCTCTGCGGCTCTGTTCCCTTGTTCCAGTTGTAGACAAAAGTAAGTTATGCTGCCTCGTCTGACTGTCGTGGAGCACAAAGCGATCTGTCTGAGGGGCAATAAAGCATTCTGCGATGGAGCCTGCCGCAGCGATGCTGTGGCAGCACCGTTCCGGAATTTTCGGTAGATTACGATTTATCGAATGCAGCCAGGCGTATTCATAAAAAAGCCCATTCTTTCATGAATTTAGAATACAGAGTTCCGCAAACAAAAGAGCGACAGCGGCGAGTTTGAAAGGATCGCCATTGTTGTTACAAACGTTCCGGAGTGGAGTCCGTCCACAGAGCGTAGTGCGACCTCTGCCGTTCTCTCTCTCTCTCCACCCCCCCCCCCCCCCCCCCGTTTTGGACCTAACTGTGACCAAAATGGTGTTGGCAGCCTGGAACAAGGGGGATGCTTTGATGCCCACCCTTAAGCATCCACCAGTACAGTTACCCAACATACAAGGCTTCCAATTTCCTCTTCCTATGCAACACTGTGATTTTATAGTTCGGAAAGTTTATTCCACTGACATGAGTGATTTCTGGACCACGGATATAGTAATTTCTCTCGCATCAATATCCTTTATGATATGTTCACGTTCGTTGATACTCTTGCATGGGAAAGGATTTTCAGTGAAATATGTATCGCTGACCTAAGCTAAAGTTAATTGTAGACGTCTGGTTATATTTCTTTCGCATCTACACCTTTTAGTCTCTTTTTACATCGCTAACTGTTACCTCCTTGTGTTCATGTTCAACGAAGTTTATTACAATAATATCAACACATTATAGTTCTGAATTAACTTTTTTAAGATGACAAAATACAGTAACTATAACTTCAATGCTCGTACCTGCCGTAAATACTTGTTAGTATTAGCCACATTACCAGACGATGTCAGATTTTCCCTTAACGTTTGAACTGGTCATCCGCGGTAATTGAAAATGTAAATAATGTAAAATTTGTGATTCTGTATACATTGAGAATCGCTGCTGGTTGAATCCCATGGAAATAAAGCACCTGTAGTAAAACACGTAAAGCAAGGAGAGTTACAGTATAAGATCAGCAGTTAAATTAATACTTTATACAAGATCAAACAGTGTAGGTAAAATTTCTGTAATATTTTATTTCTGTGTAATATGAGATTGGAAATTTATTAGACGTCGAAGAAGCACATTAACTATTGTGGTTAAATTCTTACATTTGACTGATGATACAGATCCTGTTTTTAGCCATCCATCACTCATCTTTCTTCTGTCTGTCCTACTGTTAGCGTCTTTATTTTATCGACCCTATTTTTAAATTCTACATCCTTCTTCATAATAAGAGCACACTGCGTAAAAAATCTCTTACGATGAATTTTATGTATTTCAGTACTTCATTGCTTATTTTCCTCTATAGTGTTAACTATACCGTACAATTAGCAAGGTATGATTCAACTTTAGTTCGTGATGCAGACTCAGTTTTTGAATTTCTGTCACAGGTGCTCGTTTCGTATCAAATCTGTAGAGTTTATCCTTAGCATCTAAGTCCGTGTCCTACGTGAGCGACAGAAGCGACCGACAGCGAGCCACTTCTGGATACGCGACACTCCAGCGACAAGCAGCGACATCGGGCGAAAAGCTTGGGTGTCCTGTGTGCGAGAGACCATGTCGCGTTACAAGATGGCTGCTTAGAGCCAACCAGCTGTTTCTACAAAACGGCGTCCTTAACCTGTAGAATAGTGTAGCTGGAGAGTAAGACCACAGAATTAGGTTTACTTAAGAAAATAAAACGAAAAGGAATGCTGTGTATGAATTTTACAAAAGGAGGAATCTCCATGGAGAATTTCGTAAGTGTCGTCAACTACAAAGATCACCAGACAAGTTCTTCGAATACACGTGAATGAGCAGAGGAGCATTCGACTCTCTCATAAATAAATTAAATATGAATTTGTTTTTAAATGATCAAGAACTTTTAACAGCAAATAAATGTGGAGGAATGACTATTACACGACTAACTACGCCAAATACAAATGTAAGTACACAATTTGACTGGAACGAGCAATAGCTAGCTGTGGTGTAGGGGTAGCGTTTTTGGATTATAAATTAGCGTGAAGACAGGTTCCTGTTTTCACTCCCGGCCCTTCACATATTTTTACTGACTCAGTTACGATTCTGTATATTAAGTTTTACAATGCATCGCTAAGTATATTTTTAAGGCCTTTCCAAAGAACTTGAACTTCACATCTATCCCAGTATATCATACACATTTAATTTCTAATAAATTACAATGAACCATGAAATTTTACAGATATTTGATATTGCGGACGTAATTCATCGGCAGTCACTGCTAAGTCCAAGCGTTTCAATTACTCTAAATAGTCTGTAAAAGCAAAGCTTACAAAATTTTTGAAAAGAAAGTCAAACGTTTTGTGTAATGATTTGACTAAAAGTATGAAATAAAAATTATTAGGGAAACGTTTGGTGCACCTCATTTTCTGATCATGATTTCGAGCATCATTCAAAGGCATGTAGAACATTTCTCTGATCTACTTATATCTTTTACTCAAATCATTTCATAAAATATTTGACTTATTTCTTCCATTTTTGAATTTCAAGTTATATTAAGCAAACTTGATCTTACTGACTCCTCGTCTGCTTTCCTTAACGTACTTGATTCGAAGGAAGCCTTTTTGACATTTAAATACAGCACCAATTTATCTTTTTATGTGCAACATAGGTAGGTCTTGAACAGATGACTTTTTTGACACTTCGTTGACAGCAGCTTTTCGTGAAATATTTCAATTTTTCCTCAGCTTATTAATGAAGTTTTTGTTCATTACTCTGATTATTTTCAAGCAGTTAAATATTTTCACGCCAAACTAGACCTCATGCTCGTCAATTTGATACACTGTTTACCTGTTTCTCTCCCTTTGTTTGGCTATGAAAATTTGGACACGAGCTCATGGTGTAAGTTATAGGAAGTCTTGTTTTCGCTCTGCTCACGCGTTTACAAAAACGTGTCGACTGTTAATCATATGATAAAATAGTCCTTTCTGCGTGCTGTCACTTTCAAAATTCGTCGTTTCGATATCTTGAACCTTTTATGAGAAACGACGATTTTTACGACCACTTGAGAAAGAAAGGTTCGGACGCGCCGCCAGCGACCCCCCTCCGCGGATATAGCAACCAATATCTCAAGAATGAAAAGACATATCATTCCGCTCTCAACTTTAAATACAATTTAGATATATTGGTTGCATTTCATATACAATAATGTATGGCCTTAAATGAACTATACGGAAAGTCTACACAATGTGTTTTTACCTCTGCAAATTCTTGAAAGTTTCGTGCAGCCATGTACTCAATTTCGTGCAACACAGTAACTATGACGAATAACTAAAATAAATTCTGACCTTTAAGGGTATAAAGCTATAGGTTGCGGAAGAATCAAATTTTTTCACCGAATAGTTTTCTTAAAATCGAATGTTAAGTAATTCATAGCTGCCGGTGCGTCCGCTCCACTGCTTTGCCTAGAAGACAAGAAGACACATGGCTGTCGCTCTGTGTCGCGCGTGCTGCAGCGACAAGATTCAAACAGGTTTGAATTCAAACGTCGCCAGTTGCAGCGGGAGACAGGCAGCGACACAGATGTCGCTCACGTAAGACACTTCCGTAACTACACCAGCGGTTGTGTTTTGTCGCCTGAAGATGTCGCGCGCTGTCGCTCGCTTCTGTCGCTCACGTAGGACACGGCCTTATTGTACGACAGATGTCAGATGCTACTAGTTACCCTATTTCGTTTTATAAACTTACATTTAAATATGATCATCATTATTCTTAGGTCACTGCAACAAACGAATTTCATTCGTTGAAATGTGTTTTTCTCTTGTTGGACTTGTGTTCTGTGCATCACCTAAATCGTCTACTCTTCGTAGATATTTAAGGAAATTATTCATTAATTTCTTCGATTTGTACGACTTTTGATCTGTATATTGTCACTTATTCTTGTAATTGTACGAGGCTCTAAGAAAGTACCTAAATTCAAAATTACGATTGGGTCGTAACAAACATGGTACACTCCGTGCCGTCTACACAACGAATGTTCCATCTAGAAAAGCTCACGTTCAGATACATTTACTTAATAATACACTTATTATTGTGGACATATATTATTTTATGTCGTGGCAATCGGACAACGAAGTGTCATTCTCAGTACTGTACTTACCAGAATAGCAAAGTAACACCTAGACCAACGACAAGAAAGTTTACCATTTCCAACATTATTTTCCTAGTAAACGTAGAATTATGGCTCAACTACATGATGGTTAGAATTAATAGATTTTAGCTACACCTGCCTTCATTACTTGCAAACCAATAACCGGACAACGATAAGGTGAACAAAAATAATAGAATGCTCTCCTTCCATTAATTGCTTCCAAACACCTCTAATGAATAAATAATAGACATAATATTTATACTCATATTTAAGAAAGGAATGCAGTAGACAGAATTAGTAAAATTCGTCTCAACACAAATTCTTTTGGACTCCTTCTTTAGCACATTATTCTAATTTCCTTCGGTTTTCAGTGCCACCGTATTTAACATTAATCATTAGTCGCTTTGTAGCGCCAGACTCCTGCCATGCGACTCTTCACACAAACTATTACACACAGCAGTCATGTCTGACTTCCTGCACTGCTGCTCGTGTTGATACAATTACTACGGCCATATTTAAGATAAAATAAATTTCTGTGCCCTTCATACAAATTAAGTTAGTATTCTCATTGTGTCATTTAATTTCATTCAAATTAATAGTTGTCAGGTGTAAAAAAATATATTAACTTCATTGAGGAAAAAATATTACCCATTAATACGAAGTTAATATTTTCCCTACAGGTAGCAGCACCGAGTAAACGAAGTTTCTTTTAGTTCTATAAATATTTAACTCATTTCACTGCTATTACATATCAACAGAAACCACTTTCAATACGATATTGCACGAAACAAGATATTCAACATACATGTGTGTAGAAATATTTTTCGCTACAATCGTAATCAGCTACTCCTCATTAACCTTCGATTTACCCAAGTAATTCTGGTTTAAGTACATGTCTACCTGTTGTTCTACCAGTTCTTAGCCAGCGATAAAATGACGACGAAGAAAGGAAAGAGGATTCGGATTTAACGTCCCGTTGACGATAAGATTATTAAAAACGGAAAACGCTTAGTTTTGAGAACGTAACGGAAGGAAATCGGCGATGGTCTTTTGAAGGAACCATCCCACTGTATGTATCAAAAAAATTTAGAGGAATTACCGGAAAGCTAAATGTTGATGGGCACGGATGTACATTAACGCTAAGTGTGCGCTTGCAAAACACCAAAACCCGAAACATATCCATTTTAGAATTTTTTTTCACTTTCAGGTTGCACGTGAAGAAGGAACGTTAAGATATGCCATCGTACGGAAAGGTGTGCTATTAGGGGCGCTACTGTGAACCAATCAGACACTCGCTTGAAGTGAGTGGGGACGGGGAACCTGAAAGAGGATTGCAGACGATGGATTTGAAACATGTAAATAAAATGTAAAGAAATTCACATGATTCGGCTATTCGGTTCCAGCAGCCTCCTTCTCATTTGCAACATTCTACTGAACTGAATTCATGCATTGCTTCAGTAGAGTAAACGGAAAACTTTTTCACAATTTCTTCTACAATGTATGAGCTGTGCATGTTAGTAAAAAATTCTTCACGAAGGACTTTCGTATGCCTTCGAGAACAGTCTGTAGTTACTAGATAAGACAGTAGTATTTTTTAACAAAGGAAATGATGCACAGTATCCTGCTGCTGAACTTTATCAGCTTGATTGTTGACAGAAAATTTTCAGTGGCGCCCTCACCTCTTTAGCCAGGCGTAAAAAGTAACTTTAGGACCATACTACATAACCTACATATGGCATATAGCATATCAACAACACTACATATAGCATAGTTACAGATGATACGTTATCTGCTAAGTGTACAACTGTCTCGTGGAAGTAAACAAATATATGTTCAAATGGCTCTGAGCACTATGGGAATTAACTTCTGAGGTCATCATTCCCCTAGAACTTAGAACTAATTAAACCTAACTAACCTAAGGACAAGATACACATCCATGCCAGAGGCAGGATCCGAACCTGCGACCGTAGCGGTCGCGCGGTTCCAGACTGTAGCTCGTAGAACCGCTCGGCCACCCCGGCCGGCAACAAATATATGTCCCTGGTTTGTTAGCAAGTGTGGGGATACAGCGTTTAAGTAATCTGGCGATAATCTTCAGGCTACGTTCTTAATATTATACTACTCGCCGTTCCATACGACGGACAGTTAAAAAATAAAAACATTTCGGAACAGTGTCATCTGTAATATATACACTCCTGGAAATGGAAAAAAGAACACATTGACACCGGTGTGTCAGACCCACCATACTTGCTCCGGACACTGCGAGAGGGCTGTACAAGCAATGATCACACGCACGGCACAGCGGACACACCAGGAACCGCGGTGTTGGCCGTCGAATGGCGCTAGCTGCGCAGCATTTGTGCACCGCCGCCGTCAGTGTCAGCCAGTTTGCCGTGGCATACGGAGCTCCATCGCAGTCTTTAACACTGGTAGCATGCCGCGACAGCGTGGACGTGAACCGTATGTGCAGTTGACGGACTTTGAGCGAGGGCGTATAGTGGGCATGCGGGAGGCCGGGTGGACGTACCGCCGAATTGCTCAACACGTGGGGCGCGAGGTCTCCACAGTACATCGATGTTGTCGCCAGTGGTCGGCGGAAGGTGCACGTGCCCGTCGACCTGGGACTGGACCGCAGCGACGCACAGATGCACGCCAAGACGGTAGGATCCTACGCACTGCCGTAGGGGACCGCACCGCCACTTCCCAGCAAATTAGGGACACTGTTGCTCCTGGGGTATCGGCGAGGACCATTCGCAACCGTCTCCATGAAGCTGGGCTACGGTCCCGCACACCGTTAGGCCGTCTTCCGCTCACGCCCCAACATCGTGCAGCCCGCCTCCAGTGGTGTCGCGACAGGCGTGAATGGAGGGACGAATGGAGACGTGTCGTCTTCAGCGATGAGAGTCGCTACTGCCTTGGTGCCAATGATGGTCGTATGCGTGTTTGGCGCCGTGCAGGTGAGCGCCACAATCAGGACTGCATACGACCGAGGCACACAGGGCCAACACCCGGCATCATGGTGTGGGGAGCGATCTCCTACACTGGCCGTACACCACTGGTGATCGTCGAGGGGACACTGAATAGTGCACGGTACACCCAAACCGTCATCGAACCCATCGTTCTACCATTCCTACACCGGCAAGGGAACTTGCTGTTCCAACAGGACAATGCACGTCCGCATGTATCCCGTGCCACCCAACGTGCTCTAGAAGGTGTAAGTCAACTATCCTGGACAGCAAGATCTCCAGATCTGTCCGCCGTTGAGCATGTTTGGGACTGGATGAAGCGTCTTCTCCCGCGGTCTGCACGTCCAGCACGAACGCTGGTCCAACTGAGGCGCCAGGTGGAAATGGCATGGCAAGCCGTTCCACAGGACTACATGCAGCATCTCTACGATCGTCTCCATGGGAGAATAGCAGCCTGCATTGTGCGAAAGGTGGATATACACTGTACTAGTGCCGACATTGTGCATGCTCTGTTGCCTGTGTCTATGTGCCTGTGGTTCTGTCAGTGTGATCATGTGATGTATCTGACCCCAGGAATGTGTCAATAAAGTTTCCCCTTCCTGGGACAATGAATTCACGGTGTTCTTATTTCAATTTCCAGGAGTGTAGATCTAAATGGATTTTGGTTGATGAATTCACAAAAAGTAGTTTATTTGCTAATTGTCTATATTCAATCATGAAATACTCCTCTTTACGAGTTTTACCTACATTCGGAAACTGTTCGCGGTACATCGCCATATTCAGTGCTTACTTGTTTCAATGATTTTCTGTGTTGTCACAGTTACACAACGACCCCCGCAGTACTATGAACGACCTCAAAGAAATTTTCCGTGTAATGAGAAGTCTCTAGGTAAACTGAAACCGGCAGTAGAAAAACAAAAATTCAATACCTCTCAAGGCGATTGGTTACAGTCATTTCTGAAAACATCGGTTCGCCAGAGTTGCACTGTTTCATATCCATAACACAGTAAAGTTTTATTGATATAGCTTTTTATGTATGAAGAAATATGTGTATTCAATACGTGGTAACTTATGATTGCTCCTTCTCGTCGTACGCTTGTCATGTGCTTAAAGGTGCATTGTCTTCAATGCCACTTTGGGATTATTCATAGTAGTTAACTGTACGAGCATTTCGCCTGATTATGTTGTCTGATTTCCAAAGATTAAGCAGCAGTTTTGTTTTAGCTACTGAGTTTAGCTACAGAGTATAGACACATTATACTTCATTTTCTAATATTCAAAAACCTGTAACTAGACTGAAGATGTAACTCAGCAAATATTTCATGCTGTCTCTGATCATCGAAGCAACTGTTACGACTTTTCTCCACTGATACTGGTACTGTAACCTGATGTCTGTAATAAATATAAAGAAGTGTAAATGAACGTGCCTTACCAAACAGTGGAACCGTTGCAACAAGAATGTTCTAGGGACCTCACGGTATTCGTGCAGCCGAGACCAAAGAGTCACGTAATTACGGGAAGTTGGTTTTACTGGCTCTCTGGGAGTGCAGAATTCCTGGGAAGACTGAGTGGTTGACGGCGGGAGGCGGGAGCGCCCTGGGGGCCGGCAGACCGTCTCTCCGACTCCAACAGCTGGCGTGCCCGGCAGACAGCGCCTGTCAGCCGGCAACCCAGCGCTACGTGGTGGCGGCAGCTGCTGGTGTTTACACTGGCTGCCTTGTGCTACTGTGCATCTATTACTCGGCAAGGCCACCGTAGCGGGAAGTAACTTGGTCACGCGGCTGGGTACAGTCGCGCTCCAATTCAAAGTAGCGCACGTTGATGTCTCGCAGTGTGACACGGGAAGTAATCGCGGTAAATAACTGCGAGGCCAGCAGCAACATTTTGCTGTCAAGTTATTCATTTTACTGAACATGAGTCTTCTCTTATTCAGAAACACATATGATACAAAAGACTCATAGCCCATCATACTCTGTGCAGTACACCGTAACAAAACTTCTAAATGCGAGAGAGTGGAACAAAATCATGAACAAAAAAGTGAATGGTGTTTTACGGTCATTTGTCAGAGCTTTACTGTGTACTCATAACTAATGTCTTTGGCGACGCTTATAGTCGGACTTTGATTATATCGTTATCGCTGTTTCATTTTTTAATAAATTTTAGCTTTACCATATGCGGGGGGGATTTCCCCATGTACCTATATAACAGGAGCGACGCCTTCTAAAGCCATGTGATTCGTGTGGACATAAGCTTCTCAGTCTCGATATGTTCAAGGATTCTGCAGCAGACAAAACTTACGGATATTGCTCTGTAATCTTTCGGGCTTGTTCTTTTATCATTCTTGTATACTGGAGTCACCTGCGCCATTTTACAGTCGCTTGAGACTTTTGTGCTGGACGAGAGATTCGCGATAAATGCAGGCTAGGTAAGGAGCCAATGCAGTAGAGTACTCTTTGTAAAATCGAAGTGATATTCCATCCGGAGCTGGCGATTTATTTGATTTCAAATGTTTCAGTTGTTTCTCTATGCCAGGAATGATTATTACTATGTCGTCCATACAGGAGTCTCTCTGATGGTCAAATGACGGTATGGTTGTACGATTCTCCCCAGTGAACGAGTTCTTGAACGTCAAAACTTCAGCTTTCATTTTGCTACCGTCAAGTGCCACACCAGACTGGTCAACAAGGGACTGAATGGCAGCCTTAGACCCGCTTAGCGATATTACGTACGACCAGGATTTCCTCAGGTTCTCTGCCAGACGTTCCGCTAAGGTGTGACAGTGGTAGTTGTGTGTTTCACGCATAGATATTTTCACAAATACACGAATCTCTGCTAATCTTCGCTTGTCGTCGTTTGTACATTCCATTTTGAACCGAGAATTCAACAGTCCTTGCTTCATCAGTATCCTCCGAATTTCGTTATTAAACCGTGGTGGGTGTTTTCCATCCTTTCTCCACTTACTAGGCACATAACTCTCCAGACCATGATATACAATCTGCTTAAACTTGCCCATAATTCCTCGTCATCATTCTTACTGAAACTAAGTGACGACAAATCACTATCTAAGTGAGATGCTAATAATTGCTTATCTGCTTCATCTTGTGGAAAATGTTAAAGACGACCTGGGTTTACGGAAACCAACCATTTACAATATACCTTGTCAATGTGGCATGTCCTACATTGGCCAGACGACAAGAACAGTGTTAGTAAACAGCAATTCCTGTGCAATTATGATGAGCTGTGCATGGACATACCACATTTTACAACATTAACAGCTTTTGCCCAGACTAGGTTTTACCGCCTTAGGGAAACAGTCTGAGGCTAAAATGTAAAGCTTAAAAAAATTTCGCATCTTTTGTAGCACAGAACTAGACTTTAAGACTAGCAAAGAAACTGAGTAAAACTGTTCCATCTAAGGGATCTGGCTTTAAAATGTACCAGTCGTTACGTGTGAATGTGAGAACATATTTTAAATTCATCAGGTATTTTTGCGAAAAGTGAAAATTAAAAAATTAAGGGAACAGCGGTTTATTTGGGCTAAAAGTGGATTCATACACGTTAAATGGTGAATAGATGTTGTCAAAGTGACTGTTTGCGAAGAGTATTATCAGGTACTAGTGTCACTCAGTTTCACTGTTGTGATTTTAGACAGAGGTGTGAGTTTCGTTTCACATTCACTTCTTTTGTATTTGTACATAACAGCAAAACTATGTACATTAGAACAAAATCATACAGACAAAAATTAAAAGTATATAGAGGTGAGGAAAGCCGATCTTTTGGCATTAAGTTGCATCAACTCCTCCCTTTTCAATCTACTAACAAAATTTTGCAAGCTAAAGGAACTTGCAGCGATGACATCCGAGTTTACGTAGTGCATGTGAGTGAAGGAAGCGCCTACAATATACAAGGTACTTCAAGCGATAAATAATGACAACGACTTGACTACTTCAAAAAGAGCGACATTTTATAAATTGATGAAAGTTGCTGGTTTTCAATTTGAAAGTAGAAAACGAAATAGCGTAATTACAGACAGTGATGATATTGCTATGTCGAGGAGGCGTTATCTCCTTCAGATTCAACAGTTCAGATGCGAGAAACAGGTTTATTACGTTGACGAAACATAGGCCATCGCAGGACACGTGACACAAAATGTGTGGATTGACAAAACAATGACTGAAACGAGACAAGTCTTTGTCCCAGATTCATCTCAGGGGTTACAACTTCAGACAGGAAACGGAGAAAGACTAATGATAACGCATATAGGAATCAACTCTGGTTTTGTGGAAATTGCTGAGTTGGCCAATAAAAATAAAAATGTAAGTATTCGTTTATTCAAAATCGTATCTCACTGAAAGTTCTGGACCGACCGCTTTGAAATTTTGACACAACGTTCCATTCTAATACAATCGTGCTTATATATATATATATATAAGTTTGGGCAAGTAATAACTATCGTGAAGCCTAAACCTCGAGGACTTCATTCTTCCAGTTTGATGTCTATATTGCAAGTTTTACATTTCACATACTAAGAAATAACAGAGAAAAGGCAAGGAGATTTATGGTCCTACAGTTCAATCCGTAATTCACATATAAGTGCTGGTCACTGTTTTTCAATTTCTCGGCAGAGCACTGGCTACTTCCGAACTGCTCTCAGCCTCATATTTAGCCTTTGGACGCTTTGACACATTGCATCGACGGCGCATTGGATACGACGTTACCGTACCTTTACTCCAAGAGTACATTTTCTTTACACTCATTCATACACTAAAGACAAAACTTTGTACCATAAGATCGCAAATAAACTATCAAAAAATACTGCACAAAAAAATCAAGATTCGAAGCGAAAGAATTGTCTTTTACGTACATGTACTGATGCTTGATGACGCCAAGCTAACGTAGTATTATTTTCAAATGCTTGTAACTGTATTCAGACACAACAGGGGGTATAGAGTTGGTGGAGGTAAGCCGTTTAAGGTCATCCGCGACGCTACAGGTGCGGCTCCAGGACAATTTTGTTTTTCAGGTATTAGACTTCTTGACTCATATTTTAGAGGGCTCAACGCATCCCTTAAGCCAATAAAAAAAGATTATTTTGATAATTCCTCAGTGGTGTTACCCTTTAAGAATTGTATAAACAGAGATGGAACGTTCTGCTAGCATTCCAAAACGTAGTTCATTGGCGAGCATCCGTTCACCCTCTAATCCCTCCTGGAAATTCGACTACTCAAGTAGGTGTAACAAAGTTAACGCTGAGAAGCATGGTTTCAAACACCCACAGCACAGCACTCTACGCCAGACTCCAGGGCAAAGGAAAGCAAGCGGATTTTGCATGTATCGTCACAAAGAGACTCACTGCACCGGGTCTCTTTCCACGCAGCACAGATGCTTTCCGGTAAGCACTCCCTAGCCGCCTCCAGTAATCACTTTGCTACGCCTCTCGTGAACCTTCCCGTTCGGAGGCTCGTGCTAGACTTTAATTCCTGCCGCTCTGGCCTCTTTTCATGGCATCCGCGGGCAGGGGACGCCAATGCTTGGAGCCCAGGGTCAAAGTCTGCCCGTCCTAATCAAAAATTTGTCGCGAAGTGGCACACCAGTTACGCACGTGAAAAAGCTTTTGATCAACTGAAAAATTGTGTATCTCGATCGCTGCATTTTCTGTATGAATCCTCTACCATAAACTCTTCAACAGTCTAGTAATAACGTGACTTATTAGTAACCGTGTACCACTTATAGCTCGTCCAACAGCTCTGATGCAGATGTTGCTCATCCACGTTAGTAACACGAGGTAAAAATTATTGTTATGCATTAATAACTTTTCAGTAGTTAATATGCAAATAATGTTTAAATTGTTTGGAATGCTATATATGCTTTTAGAAATTTACTGTAATACATCTTAGAAGCACCTATTATGTTTCATTCCCAACGTACGTTTCATGGTTTCTTAATGAATATCGAAGAAAAGTTATAAAATTTATAAGACTGTACAGGGTGTATCTTTGACTGTACTGCCTAACATTTAGTGAACAAATTTTTTTTTATGTTCATTAGCTCCACAGATACCTTGATATTTATAAACCTCATTCTCAATATCTCTGTTATCATTTAAACAAATATCACGTCCTGAATAAATGAAGTGGAATATTAGTTCTAAAATTTTCTTACTTATTAATGTTTTCGATCTGACTGGATTCTTTCCTTTGAAAGCCAACATCTTTCTCTTACTTGCATGTGTAGTTAAGTTGTAATACAAGAAATGAAACATAAATTAATTTTTGTAGGATTACCGCTGTACCTGCTATTTTATAAGGTTCCAAATCATGGACAATAAAAAAAATCACGTACACGGATAGCAGCGATGTAGTACATGAGATATATAAGAGGCTGTGAAAAATACTAAAGTAAGGAATAAACACTAAGATAACATTTAAAAATCTTTACAGTTAATAACAAGATAGGAGAGAATAGAATGAAGTGAATAATGTTGATGGAAAGATATAAAATAGATTGACAAAAATACAATCAATTATCGGCCGACAAGGAAAAGATAACTAGGTAGGTCCTGTAAGAGGTGGATGGATGGATGACGGAAACTGGAACTGGTGATTACAGCACTAATCCTTGGATCTAGATGATGATAATTATGATATATTCGATAGTGTAATAATACAATTTAAGTTTTTAAAATATATCTTGACATGGAAGTTTTTGACATAGTAACAAACGTTGTAAAACTAACGAAAGATTCTTATCATGTCTCACATATTATAGTCTGTTCATTTATCACATATTAACCAATGGAGATACCTTGCAAATTGATTTTTTGGTTTCAAATAATGGGTAGTGTTATAGTTTTTATTTCACCAAATCCTTATTATTAGGAGAAAAATAATGCAAATGAGAAAGAAACGTGTTGCAATACATTGGTGGCACAACAAGGTCAACATTACAGATAGATAAATAAACGATTATTTACGGGTTACTATTTCAGTCTAATTCATTCACAATTTATCTCCTCAGAAGCATTATTAAGTGGTATACAAAATTCGCTCATGAAGCTGTCATCGTCCTCATCATAACCATTGCACAGTTCATGAGTGCAGCCTTTACAGCTCCCACATCTTACTATCGACGCATCCTTGTCTGCCATTTCAAATTCTTCGTTCAAACGATTCTGTATTTTGTTGTGCTCTGCCAAGTGGAAAGCTAATCGCCGCAGGTCATGCACTGTAATTCCATAAAATTGCTTTTCTGTTTGACAAACGTTATTAAGGAGTTCTTTCTCTTGGTCTTCACTGAACACTGCCCTTAAGCTGCCTGTAACCTTTTTCCAGCCAACTGCGCATCTGTTTTTCCCTAGAACTCTTCGTTTTAGCGTGTTACCTTGAGTACTGAATTGTTTTGCTGCTGCTGAAAAGCAGATGATATCGTTCTTTACTGGTTCAATTACCTTTTGCGTCGCAACAGGGTCCCAAGTTTGTTGCTCTGTTTTCTGTATGTACTTTCTTACCATCTTCAAGCTCTTGCAAACCCTTGCAGAAGAGCAATATAACAGATATTAGTTTTTCGTATAAAACAATTTCTAATGTTTTAGTTTCAATTATTGTAGTATGCATAAAATATGGAATTAACGAAGTCTCTTTTGGACAAACAGACTGAAAATGTATTGTCGGGAATAGTGGATATCTATCGGCAAAAGTTGCCACCTTGGGCACTTTTCCCGACATATAGCGTGGCCAGTTTTTCCGATCGAACGCAGTTCGTATCAGTGGCTCACACTCGAAACAATACGTCCGAAGGAAACGACAGTGATTTATATTTATAAGCCAAAAGGAAGTGCATGAATATTGATATCGTAGAAACCTATTGCTCTACACAAAAGTGGAGCAACTAAAGTAAAAAAGTGACGTACCTTACATCAAAAGATTGAAAAACCTAAATGTTTTCATACAAATATAACGGAGAAAACTATCCTTGTCAACGTCACTGACAATACTAATGATGTTGATTATAGCTACTGTGGCCACTTCTCTGTAGGAAACAAGACTGTAGAATACATTACATATTCAGTGGCCATTTTTCCCAACCTATCCTCTTTACCATTCTTTCCCCTATTGGCTACATAAAAAAAAAGAATGTGTCAAGCCCACGCATACATATATCCATACTAATAGTTCATATAGAGAGAAGAATGGAATCTATAAAGATATTTCCACACAACGTAATTATACGCATCGGACCTGAGAATAACTAGTTGTACCAATCAACAGCGTTAACAGTAACTTACATGGAATTCCCAGCTTCGGAATTAGTTGGAACAAAAGTCATTTATCAGATGTTATAGAATTTACATTAAACAATAAATTTGCGTAAACTAACAACCATTAAACTGTTATATTGGGTTGAGAGCTCAACCAGGGTCGACAACGCACGTGACCTCACTCAAACAAGAAACCCAAACAAAACACAGAACTCCCGAATGTTATTGATATTAGAAAAAAATCGCACTCACGCGGATGGCATTGAAATGGATACAGAAAAAGAAGATGGATGACCTGAGCTGAAAGCTCAGTACACCACGTGAGAAGCACTTGGGTGCGATCAGAGAATTCTGCATGCTACAAGGAACACGAAACACCAAAGGCGAAATGAAGTCGAACAAGAAAAAAAGAACTGTTGAGCACACAACGTATTAATTCGTTAGAGACACTAATGAACTGAGATTAGACATAGATTGTTCCCTCGCTAAGCTGCCATAGGATAAAGGATCAAACTAATGAAACAAGATATTAATTAAGATGACAACACTCTTTAACTGAAATGAAATATATTGTATAAATTTGCAGTGGCTACACCCGAAAGAAACTCATTAGGACGACAAAGTAAACTGTCTTACACATTCCAAGTTCCTATCTTACAGTACTAGAGATGACGTGAAAGAGCCTCACTTACCGTAACCACAGGGTACAGTGGGATACCAGCGCTGCCAAACAGGAATCCATAGGTAACACCGGAAACGATCAGGGAAGATACGCCTAGCTACCTGTACCAACCTACTTCATAGCTGTTGACCAGTGACCACTAATGTCTCTTTGGCACACCATAACTCTATTTAAACTCTAGACAAAAGTTTGCTAAACTACCACTAACATACAAAAAACATGCATAGGTGCGTGAAACATTCTACAAAGTGAAGGATATTGAAATATTGCTGTAACTGTCGAATGAAGCACTTTGCTGTTCAATTTCATCCCCATTTCAAAGTACAGATGCACCGATGTCAGCGCAACAGAACGAGTAACGGCTCACATGAAGACGTTTCACAGTGTGTGGAATCTCGTATCCATAGGTTTGTGGTGGCATCATTTACTCATGGACCTGGAACATAGATTGCAATCACCTGTCCGGAAGCTCCTGTACTTGAAACATTCAAAGTGGGATATATAATGGTTAAAATCCGTGTGAGCGACTTACTGTTGAGTTTACGATGTTAGAAACATACCTGATGTTCAGGAATTACACAGTAATAGCAAGTGTTATTTCGGTAAAGCATCAAATGATGTAACAAGTACGCCCTCATTTCGTAATCTGTTTCTGCATTGCTCGAGATAACATCTACTGAAATGAAGAATGCTCTAAAAGCCAAGGGGCTCGTTCTTAGTCCCTTTCAAGTAAGCTGTACGTCTGTATTGAATCGTATTTATGGTGCCCCAGTAGCTATATGGGAATTGCATTTTTTTCCCTTTGGTTGCAAGCCCACTTGATATCGTCCAAGGATTACCTCATAGATCTCTGTCACATAGAAATTATTTGGTTAGGTCCGCGCATGCGATCTCCAGGTGAGAGAAGGAGAGGTGCCGCTAAACCAGTTACGGGTTGTTGTTTGGAGGCTGAAGAGTTGGGGTGGCAGTTGTGCGCGCAGGTCGATAGGGGGCGAGGCGGCGTGAATGTTGGCTAGGTCGCCAGGTCGATACCTGGCACCGCCCTGCACTGCACCAACGTCTTCCGCCAGCACGGACGCTCACCAGCCTCCCCGGCACGCTCGCCGTGCCTTACCTGTTGGCGATTCACACTGCACGTGTCACTCGGCGTCACTGACCTCCTCTAACTACAGTCCTAGACGCGAGTGTAAGCGGACTCCCGCACAGTGTTGGTCACGAGAAATATCTTCCTCTCCCATGTCATTTTTGTTACTCATTCTGCCCGCTTGCGTATTTCATTGGCGCAGTTCTAAAGCTGCAGATCATACAGTAGAAAGCTACACGTTCGATCCTCTGTTACCACTGTGATTTTTGCATGTCACTTACCACACCCTTCATCTCTGGCAATATTTGTTGACGTGAATAATGCATAACTGCACCATGACTCGGCGTCCACGTTAAACTTTCGGTTCCCCTCCAAAACGCGGAGAAAAGAAAACCTCCAAAAGGAACAAGCCTAGCTAGCCACTATGGTGTTCAAACCAATCTTTGGACTGATAACTGCTTTACTTTTTTTCAGTACATATACTACGACTGAGAAGCAAGTGAAGCACTCCCCCGGGAAAGAGGAGACAAAACGAAACTTCACAGGCTCAGTGGGTCTGGTTCAAATGGCTCTGAGCACTATGGGACTTTGGTACTTAACATCTGAGGTCATCAGTCCCTACTTAAACCTAACTAACCTAAGGACATCACACACATCCATACCCGAGGCAGAATTCGAACCTGCGACCGTAGCGATGGCGCGGTTCCAGACTGAAGCTCAAAATGGCTCTGAGCACTATGGGACTTAACAGCTGTGGTCATTAGTCCCCTAGAACTTAGAACTACTTAAACCTAACTAACCTAAGGACATCACACACATCCATGCCCGAGGCAGGATTCGAACCTGCGACCGTAGCAGTCGCGCGGTTCCGGACTGCGCGCCTAGAACCGCGAGACCACCGTGGCCGGCCAGACTGAAGCGCCTAGAACCGCTCGGCCACTCCAGCCGGCTGAGTGGGTATGTATTCCAGTTATTACAAAATCGAGTAAAATTTACAAGGAAGTTGGCAGTATGAGCCCACTTATCAGTACAACGTTGGACCTCTACTCTCCAGGATACATGCACTGGTTTGGTTGGGAAGGGTGTCAGAAAGTCATTGCATCTCCTCCTGAGGCAATCTGGCGCCCATCTGTTGTAACTGGCCCTCGATATTCTGGGTACTGACACTGGGACGGAGTTGAATTCTGAGCTGGCCCCACACTTGTCCCAGCGGGGAAGATATAAGGAACATGCTGACCATGGGTACCTCAACGTGACGTACGCAGTTCATGGAGACATGCGCCACATTGAACGATCATTGACCTACTGAATTTCAGCATCATGATTCTGACGTACGAGAAGTAACGCACGAGGACGAACGCTGTCCGTGACGTATCGTCGAGCCGTCTGAGTTCCTTAATCGCCACGAACAGTAACGTGAGTTCTTAAGCGGTTGCTTCCCACACCGCGACGCTAAAAGTAACACAGTTGTGCACCCCCAAAACGTGGAAGAATGCGATCTCTTCCAAGTTCTCCACCATCCTTTCCGACTATGGTCATCCATGCCAGTGCAGAACGCCACTCGCCGCTGAACACCACGCAACACTATTTATGAACAGTTCATGTTTCCTGGTCATGGTACGACTTCAAACGAAGCCTGTTGTGTTTTGGGGTAAATGACAGCCTGCCTACACCTGTGACGGTAATTCTCTAATTCGACTGCTGTTACTGGAGCAGGATCACACAGTATGTTGCAGAGATTCCATTGCTCGTTGTCGGATGGCAGGCGCAGATGTGAAGAGATTAAGTTATACTTAGAACACAATACGACGATCCTCCCTTGAGATGGCAAGACGTGGTCGATCGGAACCTCAGAGACACGTATGCTTACTCTCACATTCCCAAACAGTCTGACATAGGTCCGCTGCCACATTCTAATGCCCCACAAACCAGCATATAACACGATTCGACCATCACCTATATGGATACACAAAGGAGTCCTCCTTCAGTCTCTGTCAGGTGCTGATAACGCTGTCTCATACGTCTACGCAGCATCCCTGTCCCTTCCACAGTGATCGCTCAACATCTGACGCTGTTAACATTCTTCGTATACCCTACCATGCCTGGTAACAACCATAAACACGAACGACACAATTGCGCACAGGTGGCAGTAGCACCTGCAGGGGTAATCCTTTACATACCCGCCAATGGTGTGAACGTAACCGTGGTTGCATTTTCATGTCTTCTCGGTGTTCCACTTCTTTTTAGGTAATACGTATATTTCTTATTCATTCACGTGTATGTTATCTCTGAGTTTAATCCTAAACTACAATGCTTGTTCAGGTTTGCTGTGCTTGAAGACGTTACTGCACATCGAGCAGCTAGCAAATATTTTTATGTCAATATGGTTGTCGTTACGTGTTCTCTATTATGCACCGGAAATTTCTGTTTATGTGTCGGGGTAATTTGTTCAAGGTGGTTAAAGCCGAAAATTAAAGCCATCTCCTTAACCTTACACTTATATCTTCGTCAAGTCCGCCCCCGGTAGCTGAGTGGTCAGCCAGCACGGTACCTCAGCGTGTTCTGTCAGTGGCTTTGCTGCCCTCTGTAAGAAAAAACAGAGTTAATGGATCAATGACGAACTGAAACGGGTTCTTCCGACATCCACTCCGAGCAGATGCAACAAACTAAAACGAACAAAATGAGATTTTTAAAAAAAGCGGTCAGCGTGACAGAATGTCAATCCTAAGGGCCCGGGTTCGATTCCCCGCTGGGTCGGAGATTTTCTCCGCACAGGTACTGGGTGTTGTATTGTCCTAATCATCATCATTTCATCCCCGTCGACTCGCAAGTCATCGAAGTGGCGTCAAATCGAAAGACTTGCACGCGGCGAATGGTCTACCTGACGGGAGGCCCTAGTCACACGACATTTACATTTTCATCTTCGTCAATGCTGTATAAACTCTTTGTTGTCTCGGTACTGCCGATACATTAAATTATAAAACAATAACGCTTTAATTGCATTATTTCAAATGTATTTCGTTAGTGTCTCTAATAACATTTGTTTCACTCTTATGTGCTTCACTGCTTCCTTCATTCATCGCCGGCCGAAGTGGCCGAGCGGTTCTAGGCGCCACAGTCTGGAACCACGCGACCGCTACGGTCGCAGGTTCGAATCCTGACTCGGGCATGGATGTGTGTGATGTCCTTAGGTTAGTTAGGTTTAAGTAGTTCTAAGTTCTAGGGGACTGATGACCACAGCAGTTAAGTCCCACAGTGCTCAGAGCCTTTATTCATCGTCCGTTCCTGGTAACGTTGTGTATTGTACTTCCACACTTGTAAAAATTATTACTCGCCAGAGACAGCAAGACAGTAAAACTAGAGAGTAATTACGTATGATACAAGAAGCAAGTAAATACCTGCTCCGAGCACCATTCATTACAACAGCAACGTCCGTTTCGTGGGTTTACAGCGACAACGAGTCACGTTACGTGCATCGCTTCAGTAATTTAATTAAAGTTGATATTTAATCTCCTTCGCTATAATGAGGTCTCAAATCCTTTAGGGGGCTGGGAATTCGAGCTGAATTAGTAAAAGCTCTAACTACGTCTCACCTAACGCAACTATTCCGCCCGAGTACTTCCAAGTAGGCTGTCGATGGGTCTCGTCAGTATGCCTTTTTTATTCCAAGAACACAAAGTGACTCTGTTCCATGCACTTAAGTAACATGCAGTCCACTGATAAGTCCCCAGTTACATAGATTTCTCTTTAAGTTAACCGTTTTTCGACTGAATTGATGATTCCGTCCTTTCCTGTATGCCTAAGTGGTGTTCCTAACTATCCCTATACTCTGCTTGTATATTTCAGTCGTTATCTGATCTTCTATTTTCCTCTCTCTACAGATCTTTCCAGCGCTGAGATAATTACAACCTGAATGTTGTACCGAATGACCCTCTAACCCGTTAATTCTTTTGTCAACGATCATCCACGGGCTGCATTCGTTACTTATCCTTTTTAGTGTCTCTCATTTCGTAATTACGTAATCACTCCATTTTTAACACAATAGCACCACACTTTCAATGTTGTAGACTTTTCTTTGATTCTTGAGAAAACCTTTAACTTCCGTACAATGATGTTTTACACCAACTAGTTCTTTATTTCCTGGTCCATCTAGTATATAAAAGTGGGTATTTACTGGTTGGTCTGCTGGGCGTTCGCATATCAGTCATCCGCTTACTGTGAAATTTTGATGATTTCTCGTGCACTCCCCCTCGAAGGTTTCTAAAGGGGTAAGGTACACCTACCACCCAGATAGGTAGGGGTTAAATGGAGGTGACATAGAAGCTTAACTCAGGAACGTCAGGAGAAATTTCAGTCAAATTCTGTGAACACATGACTCATTAATAGTATAGTTATTTGTAAAAAATGTATTATGGGGATAACATTACCTATAAGGGTAGGGTTGGTCGTTAGAAGATGTTACGCGTAAAATATTCGATATCATCTGTTATTAGTATGAAATCCATTGCTTTCTGGATCGAAGTCTTATTAGTTATGATGATGTTTCAGTCCCTAGAATTCGGAAGAAGGGGTTGTGTGTGTGCAAAGCATATCTATAATGCCTGAAGGAATTTTGAAGAAATTTCTACGAAATTTGGCGGATAAATCTCTGCCTGTCTGGAACAGTAAGACAGCCCCAGTACCACTATAACTGACGATTTGGAGTGAAAACGGACGGCATAAAAGCAGAACTCAGGAACGACAGATGCCATTTTTTTTAAAATTAGGTACATAGATGACACGTTATTTCTATAAAAATACTGTGGGAGTAAGATACCCCCAGTAACACTGGAGTGACTGGAGTGATTTGGGGGGGGGGGGGGGGGGGGGGGTTATGTACAAACGTCCTAAGACGACCTGTTGGTACTTCTTTCCCACAATAACTTGATTTGCAATAGTTTAAAAGTCTCTTATTTGCCTTGTTCAACAACATCGTGACCATGAGCACTGCAGTGAGACAATAATTTCGCCAGTATGAGATTTTCACTCTGCAGCGGAGTGTGCGCTGATATGAAACTTCCTGGCAGATTGAAACTGTGTGCCGGATCGAGACGCGAACTTGGGACCTTTCGCGGGCAAGTGCTCTACCAACTGAGCTACCCAAGCACATCTCACGCCACGTCCTCACAGATTTACCTCTTCTTCTACCTTCCAAACTTTACAGAAGCTCTCCTGCGAGTTCGAGCTCGAGTCTCGGTGGGCACACAGTTTTAATCTGCCAGGAAGTTTCAATAATTTTGCGAGCTTCTTTCGGAGCCGAAGCTCATGCCACAAGGCCCAGTACTTCACACACATTTAACTTCCTCCCTACAGTAACTTTACTGGATCCCCAAGTGAATGGTCAGCACAGATCACGTCCATGAAGGACAGCCTGGTTTGATTCCCGGTATTACTGGCGAAATTTATTCGGTGGAATGCTTGAAACAGGATGTGGGTTGGTTGGTTGATTTGGGGAAACGGACCATACGGCGAGGTCATCGGTCCCATCGGATTAGGGATGAAAGGGGAAGTCGGCTGTGCCATTTCGGAGGAACCATTCCGGCATTTTTCTGAAGCGATTTAGGGAAATCACGGAAAACGTAAGTCAGGATCGCCGGACGCGGTTTGAACCGTCGTCCTCCCGTACGCGTGTCAAGAGTGCTAACCGCTGAGCTACCTCGCTCTGTAAACGGGGTGCACTCAGCCTCGTGAGGTCATCTGGTGAGCTACTTGACCGAGTGGTAGTGATTCCAAAGTCAAGAAACCCGAAAACGACCGGGGTAGTGTTGTGTGCTGACCACGTGCCCCTCCAGACCGCACCCAGTGACGCCAACGGAAGGGGATGACACGGTGTTCGGTCGGATCCGAACGGAAATCTCAGGCGTCGTCTGCGCTTTCATCTACACTATAACAACAACTAAAACTAATTGCATCTGGCGGGCTGCTTGAATTTGCGCGAGCAACTGTCAGATTGGCTAACTCAAATGTTAATTAAGTCGGAATCGGCGCAACAAATCGAATTTGTTTAACAACTATTTTTCAGCATAGTCTACCCTGCATCACCGTACAAGTTTTTCAGACTGTTTCTGACCACCCTGTATATCTGTGTGTGTGTGTGTGTGTGTGTGTGTGTGTGTGTGTGTGTGTGTGTATGTATGTGTGACATAAGTGCGATATATATATATATATATATATATATATATATATATATATGCGGGCGAAGCAGCTGGAAAAAGCTATTATTTGATACAAGCAGAGCTCTTTTATGTATCGAAACGTTCTAAGCTTGCGTCAATCTACTCCTGATATCATCTTTGTTTGGCCATCCTACGGAATTCACCTTCCTGAGTACGAGAATTCGTATTTTTCTTCCGCTATTACGCCGTTCACATTGCAAATGTTAAGCAAGAGCATCGTCACCCTTTACTACTCTGTCTCTCATTCGCCTTGTGCTTTGCCGGCCCGTGTGGCCGAGCGGTTTTAGGCGCTTCAGTCTGGATCCGCGCGACCGCTACGGTCGCAGGTTCGAATCCTGCCTCGGGCATGGATGTGTGTGATGTCTTTAGGTTACTTATGTTTAAGTAGTGCTAAGTTCTAAGGGATTCATGACCTCAGATGTTAAGGCCCATAGTGCTCAGACCCATTTGAGCCTGTGCTTTGTTTACCATCAACCATAATCCCTTCTAAATACACTGTCAATTCCTTTCAGCACGCTTAAAGCTTTACGAAGGCTATCTAGCCGGCGAACATCAGCAGTAGGCTCGGTTCTTCTTGAGATTTTACTGCTCATTCGGAACATTCTCTTACTTCCTCCTTTGCTCCTATGATGTACGACCTGAATCACAGTTGTGATCAGTTGCAACCCTAGTTTAAACCCATCTCAACACAAACATATCTTTAGTTTTCACTTTCTTTACTTGCCCTTGAATTTTTCTTCACTTTATGTTTCTAACTGTTGTGTATTACAGGTTTGATTCTGTACAGGGTGGCTATTATTTAAGTTTCACTCCTCAAACCATTGGATATGGGAAACAGATTACAGTAGGAGTGCACAACTCTACAGGAATGGTGTTCAGATTGTGCGTTGCAGAATTTGCGTTATTAATATAGTTCCATAAGTTGCCGGTAGCAGCCTTCGCTAATCGGAGAAACAGGGTTGAAGAACAAGCCGCATTCTTCATTAGAGTTGCAGACAGTTAACAAAGTCTGAAAAAGTTGAGCAGGACTTTACTCCCGACTCTTGTAAGCGTACTGTCATATCGCTGGCTTATTGGTGTAGTATCTTTGCGGGCAGCTGCATCTGCAGAGTCGAGCGCGGGACACGGAAGTGTTATGTTGTGTTGTGGGTAGCTCTGCATGTGACAGGCATTGTTATTATGAAAGTTCAAAAAATGGCTCTGAGCAATATGGGACTTAACATCTGTGGTCATCAGTCCCCTAGAACTTAGAACTACTTGAACCTAACCTAAGAACATCACACACATCCATGCCCGAGGCAGCATTCGAACCTGCGACCGTAGCGGTCACGCGGTTCCAGACTGAAGCGCCTAGAACCGCACGGCCAAACAGGCCGGCATGAAAGTTCAAGTGTTGCTACAAGTGTTATTACAGTAAAGTCATGCAATATGGAAGTGATTCAGAGGAAAATGGGTAATGATGTAATTAAAAATGAGCAGTGCCACCGATAACGCGTGTGTGTATCCTGTCGTTGCGTGTCGCACCGTACATCCATCATCCGCAATGTAGTCGGCCTCTCAGAATGAACTAACGTCGATCAGCAATGTAGTCTGCTACGATAGATAGCATTCAAGTGCCAGTGTCTTGTAGCGAGGGTGAGAACGTGCGTTCGGTCATCGCGTTTGCGCATCGTCAACAATCAACCGCTCCGCGACGGTTAAGCGCACGCTCGTAGAATTGAGAACTGTGAACTGTAACTTTAACTTAGTGAACAGTGTTAAATTTATTACTATTATCAAGGAGGACTGGTACTAAAAGATATCTGTGTATGCGTGGTGAGCGTAAGAACTTTCGTTCGATGATTCGGCTTCCGCATCATCAACAATCACCCGCGTCGTGTCGGTTACGCGTACTCTCGTCAGAGTAATATTGTGGACTGGTAATCATCCATTAATTGGGATAAATACTTATGACTTAGAATATAAATAGTGCAACCTACGATTTTCTTTTATCGTCTCAGAATGTAGTTGTTCATATCAGACGGAGGACAGCGTTGTGTTTTAACGTTGAGTGGCTCCCCTAAACCCGCTTGCATATTTCGATAGATAATTTCAGGCAAGCAAGCACCAGTGTGGAGCAGAACAATACGACCGCCGCGGTAGTATCAGGTAAGTGGTGTGGTCAGGGGGCACGGTCACGGTCCAGAAGTGAAAAAACAGTTTGGGTTCCCCACCCATTTGTACCCCCGGGCGTGTTACACGCTGTTTTATCAAAACAACAGCGATAGCGCTGCAGCTCTTCGTGAATATAATTGCATTAAAAGGAATACGGAGCGGTCCCATTTGGGCACCGACGCTGAAGTACATGACTCGAAAGTTCGAATTATCTCGCGATTGAGAACTGCACCTGGGAGAGACCGACGCTGCAAATTGTTAAGAAATTACTGTTTCCATGTTTGAGAATTCTGTACGCAATGTGCGAACGTCAAGCAGTGTATCAGCCGTGTCACTGCAGCTGAACATTCCATGGTCCACTGTTCGAAAAGTACTGTGAAGAACTGTGAAATGGTGTCTGTAATGAAGTTCCAGGTTGTGGTAGATACAAATGGTCGTCACGCAGAGCAACGTCTGTAAACTCGAGCGTAAACCTGGTACGCAGTTATCAAATATTACACTCTCATGTATAATTTAATATGGGTTTTTCTCAAAGGTTTGTTCGTTGTTTCTCTTCCGCATGTCCTCACTAATGTTTCCACAAGTTTTCGTTGTCGTAAGACCACCCGTTTTTCTTGTGGGCCCTCTCAACTAGCGAAGTGTAGTTGTAGCTACCCTCTACTTCAAAATCATTCGTCTAGGGATTGTGATCTCATTCCGCTTGCATTCGAAGGCATTATCTAGAACGAAATTATGCGAATTCTTGGAAGTTGTTACAATTTTTCTTCAATAAGGTGTCCACTGTTAAGGCCAAACTCAGATTTTCCTGTAGTACAATTATCTTTCTTGAAACCAAAAGTAATCATCGTCTTTTTTTCTTGTGTATTTGATTTTGGTCAGAAGTTTGAAAGTATTTCTTTCTATGGAAACCTGAACCATATTCACCCTTTTCATACATTTTGGATAACATCCCGAAAAATCCTTGCAGTCGGTACAGCTCACATAGATTTTGGTGACTCCGAGAGTATATTATCAACTTGTTTGAAATGAGGTCATTCATTGCTCTGTCAAACCATGGCCGCATTACTGGATCACCTAGTTCCTATACAACAGCTTCCTCCTACACTTCTGGTTTGCTTAGGAAGAGTTGCTCTTCATTCTACAACGCTTCGGAGTACTACTGCCTTAAGTCTACCATTTCCTCTGCATTCCATGGAGGTTCCTCATTTGCTCCGCGTAGATTAACAACTTTATACACTATTGGCCATTAAAATTGCTACACCAAGAAGAAATGATAATGATAAATGGGTATTCATTGAACAAATATGTTATACGAGAACTGACAAGTGATTACATTTTCACACAATTTGGGTGCATAGATACTGAGAAATCAGTACCCAGAACAACCACATCTGGTCGTAATAACGGCCTTGATACACCTGGGCATTGAATCAAACAGAGCGTGGATGGCGTGTACAGGTACAGCTGTCCATGCATCTTCAACACGATACCACAGTTCATCAAGAGTAGTGACTGGCGTATTGTGACGAGCCAGTTGCTCAGCCACCATTGACCAGACGTTTTCAATTGGTGATAGATTTGGAGAATGTGCTGGCCAGGGTAGCAGTCGAACATTTTCTGTATCGAGAAAGGCCCGTACAGGACCTGCAACATGCGGTCGTGCATTATCCTGCTGAAATGTAGGGTTCGCAGGGATCGAATGAATGGAAGAGCCACGGGTCGTAACACATCTGAAATGCAACGTCCACTGTTCAAAGTGCCGTCAATGCCAACAAGAGGTGAACGAGATGTGTAACCATTGGCACCCCATACCATCACGCCGGGTGATACGCCAGTATGGCGATGACGAATACACGCTTCCAATGTGCGCTCACCGCGATGTCGCCAAACTCGGATGCGACCATTATGATGCTGTAAATAGAGCCTGGATTCATCCGAAAAAATGACGTTTTGCCATTCGTGTACCCAGGTTCGTCCTTAAGTACACCATCGCCGGCGCTCCTGTCTGTGATGCAGCGTCAGGGGTAACCACAGCCATGGTCTCTGAGCTGATAGTCCATGCTGCTGCAAACGTCGTCGAACTGTTCGTGCAGATGGTTGTGTCTTGCAAACGTCCCCATCTGTTGACTCAGGGATCGAGATGTGGCTGCACGATCCGTTACAGCCATGAGGATAAGATGCCTGTCATCTTGACTGCTAGTGATACGAGGCCGTTGGGATCCAGCACGGCGTTCCGTATTACCCTCCTGAACCCACCGATTCCATATTCTGCTAACAGTCATTGGATCTGGACCAACGCGAGCAGCATTGTCGCGATACGATAAACCGCAATCGCGATAGGCTACAATCCGACATTTATCAAAGTGGGAAACGTGATGGTACGCATTTCACCTCCTTACACGAGGCATCGCAACAACGTTTCACCAGGCAACGCCGGTCAACTGCTGTTGGTGTATGAGAAATCGTTGGAAACTTTCCAAATGTGAGCACATTGTATGTGTCGCCACTGGCTCTGAAAAGCTAATCATTTGCACATCACAGCATCTTCTTCCTCTCAGTTAAATTTCGTGTCTGTAGCACGTCATCGTGGTGTAGCAATGTTAATGGCCAGTAGTGTATTTCACATCTAGGAACTTATTTGCAACGTCGTATGTACATGATGTTTGATTGTTAACGGGTAAAAGCGAAACTGGTGAATAAAAGTTAATTAAGCAGGTAAATCATACTATTAAACCTGGGATCAGAACGAATTGGTTCCTCAAAACGACATATTGCGATTGAGTACATGAACAGTCCGTAACGGAGTCCCCTAGGAACTAAACTCTAAGATATACACTTGAGGATTAACAGAGGTGTCCCACATTGTAACTGATCATGAGAAATCAGGTTTAGAGCGTCTCCTCAGTGTAACAAAACCAGAGGCGTGTTTCCAATGCTTTGAGTCCCATACACAATGCGTTCCTGGAGGCCGTCGACACTATTAACTAGGCTGTCGTACAACAGACACTTTAAATAACTTGAAACAAAAAAATACAGTTGGTTAAAGTTGAGGAACCTGGGGGACCATGGTACTGCCAAGTCAAAACCGATATTCAACCACACAGTCGTTGAAAGACCCGTACATAAAGATCTAAAAGTTGCACAAGTCACACCGTACCCAAGAAATGAAGCAGGAGTAAACCGCTAAAAGCGACTTCCAGTCGAATACTGGAACTGCCACTGTATTCGAAACTTATGAGTTATTTCGAAGAAATCGGTTTACTGACAAACCGCCAACGGATTCAGAAAATATCGATCCTGTGATACGCAAATAGCTCTTTCTTCTCACGAAATTGTGAATGCTGTTGACGGGGGATGTCAAATTGATTTCATATTTTCAGATTTCCAGAAAGATTTTGACACCGTTACTCACAATCAGCTTAACTGTATTTTATGCCTGTGGAGTATCGCCGCAGTTGTGCGACTGAATTGGGGATTTCCTATTAGAAAGGTCACAGTTCGTAGTTAGTGACGGAAAGTCATAAAATAAAACAGAAGTCATTTCTGGCGTTCCCCAAGGTATGTTGTTCCTTAACTATATAAATGATTGCGGAGACAATCCAGGCAGCTGTCTTAGGTGTCTGCAAATGGTGCAGTCTTTTATCGTCTAGTGAAGCCACCAGAAAATCAAAACCAACTGCAAAACGATTTAGACAATGTACCTGTATGGCGGGAAAAGTGACAAATAATGAAAAGTGTGAAGTCATCCATATAAGTACTATAAGGTATACGCTAAATTTCGGTTACACGATACGTCACACAAATCTAAAGGCTATAAATTCAGCTAAATACATAGGAATAACAATTACGAAAAATTTCCATTTTAACGATCACATAATGTTTGCCGTAAAGTACACGAAAAACCACGATTTATTGTCAGAACGCTCAAAAACGCTACAGGACTACTAAAGAGACTGCTTACACTACACTTGTCCATTTTCGTCTGTGTTGTGGGGTGTGGGCTCCACTCAGATAGAAATGACGCAAAATATAGAAAAACGCCAAAGAAGGGCAGCTCCTTTTGCAATATTGCGAAATAGGGGAGATAGTGCCACGGTTATGATAGGTGAATTGGGGTTCGATGAACCCTCTCCCAGGAACTTAATTGTGAATTGCAGAGTTATCACGTAGATGTAGATGGGGCACACTTGCTGAAGATTCAAGCTACATATTCCCTTGCAGCTACATGAAGCTCTGGTAATCCATCAAGGAATGTGTGACTGCAACCGAACACGAAGTACCTGAACAACGATAACAAAACCAACGGCTTTACCTGAATCTACGTCGTTTATTCTTTCTAACACATGCTACCAGTTTCGACACCAAATCTTCATTCGCCAAGCGTAGCCTGCCCTCGACGACAGTTTTCAGGTGCAATGTACAGAATCGTATGCAATGGGCCAAAAAGAACAGGACTAGTCATTTGTCGTCTGATCATGCTGGGCTTGTTATTGCTACGAAAGTTACCAAATCCAACAATGAAGTAGGCAAATAAACCTGTTACACATTTTCCTGGACGCCTACAAGTGCCTTCAAGCCATTGTCATAATACTGGAATGTCATCTCGATGACATTCCTTATGTTGAAAGGATGCGTATTTATTTGATATATGCATCTCATTACTGCGGTGTAGTTTCAGTGGGTTTTTACACACGATCATAAAAATTATTTTAAGACAAATAAAAGAAAATTTGGGACCCTGTCGTATCGGGGCGTTTCATTAACTAAAGATGTACACCAGATATGGCCTCAACGGTTTCGAAAATATTACTTTCCTTGAATGAAGATGTAATAAAATGTTGTAGGAACTGTGTGCACCAAATAAGTGTGAACTTTTTGTTGCAGGTCGTAGGAACACACACACACACGTGAACCGATCACAGTTTTTCTGGTTGGAGTTTGGTGCACTTTATATCTGGCATTTATTGAAGCCATTACTTCTTTCCCGGAGACTTTTACGACGCCACGCGGCGAAGCCCCTTTCCCGAAGGAACTAATACGCGAACAATAGAGTAGCTGGGTTACGACATCTGCGGGAAATGCTTCTTTGAAAGAGGGAGGACAGAGGAAACAAGTGCCGCGAGAGAACGCTTTGTTGCCACAGTGGCGAAACTTCATCGTAGCGGAGCCTAACAGTGTGTGAATGTTTGGGGTGCCGCCGGCGACACTGAGTGCGTGGGAGGAGAAGACGGAACGTGTGTCTGACCGGGAGCAGAAGATCCCTGTTGCGAGGGAGAGACCTCGGCGCCTTCAGCACCCGGTGGAGTATGCACCTTTGACAGCAAAAAACATGCTCTGAGGATTTACTGCTGCACCGAATGGGATCAAAGACAAAAAATTCGACACAGCCTGACACATCGACCAGTGCAAAAAGTGTAGTTCATCTACATCTACATCCATACTCCGCAAGCCAACTGACGGTGTGTGGCGGAGGGTACCTTGGGTACCTCTAGCGGTTCTCCCTTCTATTCCAGTCTCGTATTGTTCGTGGAATGAAGGATTGTCGGGACGCCTCTGTGTGGGCTCTAATCTCTCTGATTTTATCCTCATGGTCTCTTCGCGAGATATACGTAGGAGGGAGCAATATACTGCTTGACTCCTCGATGAAGGTGAAATTTCAACAAAAGCCCGTACCGAGCTACTGAGCGTCTATACTGCAGAGTCTTCCATTGGAGTTATATATCTATCATCTCCGTAACGCTTTCGCGATTACTAAATGATCCTGTAACGAAGCGCGCTGCTCTCCGTTGGATCTTCTCTATCTCTTCTATCAACCCAATCTGGTACGGATCCCACACTGCTGAGCAGTATTCAAGCAGTGGGCGAACAAGCGTACTGTAACCAACTTCCTTTGTTTTCGGATTGCATTTCCTTAGGATTCTTCCAATGAATCTCAGTCTGGCATCTGGTTTACCGACGATCAACTTCATATGATCATTCCATTTTAAATCACTCCTAATGCGTACTCCCAGATAATTTATGGAATTAACTGCTTCCATTTGCTGACCTGCTATTTTGTAGCTAAATGATAAGGGATCTATCTTTCTATGTATCGCAGCACATTACACTTGTCTACATTGAGATTCAATTGCCAATCCCTGCACCATGCGTCAATTCGCTGCAGATCCTCCTGCATTTCAGTACAATTTTCCATTGGTACAATCATTCGATATACCACAGCATCATCCGCAAAAAGCCTCAGTGAACTTCCAATGTCATCCACAAGGTCATTTATGTATATTATGAATAGCAACGGTCCTACGACACTCCCCTGCGGCACACCTGAAATCACTCTTACTTCGGAATACTTCTCTCCATTGAGAATGTGCTGCGTTCTGTTATCTAGGAACTCTTCAATCCAATCACACAATCGGTCTGATAGTCAATATGTTCTTACTTTGTTCAATTAACGTCTGTGGGGAACTGTATCGAACGCATTGCGGAAGTCAAGAAACACGGCATCTACCTGGGAACCCGTGTCTACGGCCCTCTGAGTCTCATGGACGAATAGCGCGAGCTGAGTTTCACGCGGTCGTCTTTTTCGAAACCCATGCTGATTCCTACAGAGTAGTAGTTCACGCAAAGGGGAGACGTAGCCAAAATTGGTCAAAAACAAAAAAAAAACAAAAAATTGCCACCAGACAGTTCTGTAGCACGTTAGAAATACTGCCTCCAATTTTCACAGATTAATTCGAACTGTCTTGTTTCAGTAACTGCGCAGAGCCACGTCGACTTTTCTAGACGACACTCTTCTTGTTTGCGAATGTTTATTACTTCCTGCTGTCATAAATGCAACGGAAGAGTATAGAACGCTGTGGACCCGTTTACGTCGTATTATCTTTGCCTTCCGCTATCTGTCTATGGCAGCTACTATTGACTGAGGTGCAGAAAAATAAACATTGCAGTTCTGCTGCTAGTGTGAGAATTACGACTGTGTTTAAGCTTTTTTTGTGTAATTTACCGACTAAAATGCCACGATATAGTGGAAAAGTGTTTAAGAAAATGGCTAAAGCTCACAACATACTTGTGAATAAACAGTTTCTACAAGTCAGTCAACGTAATTCAGTGGAAGATAATTGTCAGGCTAAGATGACGAGCAGTTCACAGAAGAAACTTGGGACAGATGTAGAGTTTCAGTCAACTAAAGACGAAGTGAACAGTGGTTTTAGGATAACTGATTTAAAAATTATGAGTTCTATTACTAGAAAATCGTGTGCATGTGCTAACCGTGCCAATAAATCTTTAAGATTATATGACAGCAAAGACAGAGATGGTATTGTGTGTAATATGCACTTGTTTTGTGACATCTGTCAAACTGATATTCAATTCAAAATATTAGCTGCTAATAATAGGGTGTATGAAGCCAACATAAGATTCTGCTATGGGAAGAGATGTGTTGGTGTTGGAAGGGAAGGCAGCAGTTCGTTTCGTGCTGTAATGAATATGCCATCTCCGTCTGCCTCGTACTCAACAATAAACAATCATCTTCTGAACGACTTGGAAACAGAGTGCAATATCAGTTTGTCAGCAGTAGTCAAAGAGGCAGTTTTATTTAACAAAGACATTTAGACGGAAGTAAATGACCCTTTGCCTTCTACAGATCGATGTGTTTCATGTGATAGCACACGGATGAACAGGGTCCACACCTACCTACACGGTGTTTCAACAGTTATAAGTGTTGACACAGGAAAAGTTTTGGATTTGCTGTTTATGTCCAAATATTGCTCTATTTGTGCACAGAAGAAGACGTTAGACAACATGGAAGAAGAGAAACAACGGCTAATAAAACACAAAATAATTTGCAGCAAGAATTACGATGGTTCTAGTGGTGGCAGGGAGCAAGCAGGAATGAAATTAGTATTTCATCGGAGCGAAATGAGACATGGAGTTAGATACGTGAAATATCTTGGTGATTGAGATTCTAGTGCCTTCAGATCTGTTGTAGATAGCAAGCCTAATGGAAATGGATGTAACACTCAAAACCTAGAGTCTGTGGGGCTCATTCAGAAGAGGATGGGCGGGAGACTTCTGAAACTGAAACGAGACCAAAAAGGTGCAAAAATCAAAGATGGAAAGCTACTGGGTGGGTCACAACGCCTGCCTGACAGAGATCCACAATTTGCAAATATATTACGGCAAAGCAATAAGACAAAACACTGGAGAATTGAAGGCAATGCAGGAGGCACTGTGAGCAATGTTTTTTCACAAGTTGTCAACTGATGAGAAGGCAGTAAATAAATTGTGTGATATAACCTTTTGCAAATATAAACAGGAAAAAACAGAAAACAAAACCTATTCACATAAACACAGTCTTCCTGAAGCAGTCTTACACTCCATGAAGCCTACATTCCAGTTTCTAGCTCATCCAGATTTTTTAAAGGAATGTACCCATGGTGGAACACAAAACCCGAATAAGAGCTTCAACAGTCTCATTTGGAAGAGATACCAAAAAACAAAATTTAGCTCATCTACTGTTGTTAAAATTGGCACATATGATACATGTCGGTGTTTAATGATGGTAACATTGGAAGAATAAGGACCCTTATTGGACTAGGATTTGTGGCAGGTTGTTTCACCGAGAAGCTATTGAAAAAGATACATACTGCGTGTGTTGCACGTTCTGAACTGTCTGTGAAGGATGTCGCCGAAAGGGCACGCCAGGAACATCAGATAAAATGGAAACAAGTACATGAAGAGCAAGAAGACAAAGTGTATGGTTATGGTCAATACTAAGATACTAGTGTATCGTGTAAATCCTTATGATATTTTTCATGTGCTTTCCCCTGAACTTTCATTTTTCAGTGTATAAAGAACATTTTCCTCTGAACCATTGGAGGTACGAAAGTGAAATTTTCTGTAGACTTTTTTCATAGTATAACACAACTTCCTGTGGTACAATTTTTTTCTAAGTGTATTTCTGTCAAAATTATTCACTTTTCTGTGAAATTGAAATTGCTTTGTTTCATACGCATAATTTTTTAAAATAAATTGTAAGAGCTCTAAAACTGATCTTAAAAAACTATTCGACACGCTTGCTTATCTGATTACTAAGACTTACCTACCACAGTATGAAAGTTGTAAGGAAAGTAATTTTTGTGAATATGTTCCTTGTGTAATAGCATTTGTTGCGAAAATTTGCAACAATGCCATGATCAATTTTTTTAAAAAAAGTTTTAAAACTTCCAGAATGTATTTCATAAAGTAATTGCCTCATGTGCAAAATTTGGTTCCATTACCATTCAAACACCAAAAACTACGTTACGTTGTGTAAACACGTCCATTTTCTCTTACATCTCACTTCAAGTGTAACTAATGCTAAGTGGCATACATGTCTGTAAATGAAGTATGTATACTTGTATAGTACGCACTTCACTTGATACTGTTCTAGGCTCGTGAGCTTTAGCGCTCAAAATATCTTAGTTGTCCTAATAATAAATATGAGGGTCGTTCAGTAGGTAATGCAAAGCATTTTTCCGTAGGCAGGTTGTTGAATTCAGGATTTCAATACACCATATTACTCCCCACTCTTTTGGCTACAAAACCCTATTTTCAACATAATCTCCGTTCAATGCGACAGCCTTATGCCACTTTACTGGGGTGACCTTTTTGCCCGCATAGTACTACTCCACAGGTCGACGTCGAAGCCACCGTCTTGTTCCATCAGTCCACATACTGCTTCCTCCGGAGTGCATACTGCATTGGACCAAACAGATGAAAGTCGGAAGTTGCGAGATCCAGGCTGTAGGGTGGTTAGAGAAGAGGAGCCCACTGGTTTCGTGAGCTGCTCTCGGGTGGGCAGACTTGTCTGAGGCCTTACGTTGTCATGCAGTTGTTTGCTTGCGATCCATCGATAACCTCGAATGAGAGTGTCCGCACAAGCCAACACTGCAGCAGACACAGCTCTGTGCGGTCGGCCGGCACGAGGGAGATCGAACAGGTTAGCAGAGCCTTGTTGCGACGATGACAGACCGCTCGCACAACGACTCATCGTGCTTTTGTTCACTAACAAGTCTCCTTAGACCTTCTGCAAGTGCGTATGAATATCAGCGATGCCCTGGTTTTCCGCCAAAAGAGACCCAATGACACCTCTCTGCTTGTAACGCACCTCTACATCCACACAGCACTGGCGAAAAAGGCGTTCCTGGTCAAGAGAAGTCTACTAGTATCAAACTTTGGCTTTAATGTCAGGAAGAAGTTTCTGGGAATGTAGGTTTGGAGTACGGCATTCTGTGGCTGTGAGACATGAACTGTGGTAAAAACCTTAACGGGAGAGTGTAAATAGAAGCATTTGTGACGTGGTGCAAAATAAAAATGTTGAAAATTAAGTGAACTGAGAAGGTAAGGAATGGGAAGGTTCTCGGCAAATCAGCGAGGAAAGAAATATATGGAAAACACTAACAAGAACAAGGGACAAATTGACAGGACATCTGTTATGACATCAAGGTACTAGAGGGAGCTGTAGAGAGTAAAATCTGTAGAGAAAGACAGAGATTGGAAAGCATCCAATCAATAATTGAGGACGTAGGCTGCAAGTGCTGCTCTGAGATAAAAAGGTTGACACAGGAGTGGAATTCGTGGCGCGCCGCTTCAAACCATTCACATGAATGGATAGCTCTACATTACATTGTTACACAAACAAAACAAAATATGAGGCAAAATAATCTACAAATTAAACGAAACCGGGTCTAACTGACACCTTTCAATTTGAAATCACGGTTCCAGTCGCCCAACTGAGACGATACTCCATAGGCACGCAATTTGAATAGGCGCCACTTGTGGCGAACGATATCAAAAGCCTTCTGGAAATCTAAAAATATGGAGTCAGTATGACACCCCTGTCGATAGCGCTAATAATCTCATGAGAATAAAGAGGTAATTGTTTTTCACGACATTAATATTTTCTGAATTTACGCTGACTACGTGTCAATAGATCGTTTTCTTCGAGGTAATTCGTAATGTTCGGAAACAAAATATTTTTTTTTAAATCTCACGTCAGTGATATGGGTTCTTTAATTCAGTGTATTACTCCAACTTCGTTTCTTGGCTATTGGTGCAACTTTCCAGTCGTTAAGTACGGATCCTTCGTCGAGCGAGCGATTGTATATGGTTGCTAAGTTGGAGTTAACACGTCAGCTTACTGGGAAAGGAGGAGGGATATCTGTCTTCCTCTACAGTTTTTTCCCTTTTCAGATTCCTCGACTACGTTGAGTGATAGTCCCTTATGTCTTAATACATGTCTTACCATCGTGTCTCTCGTTGTCTCATCAAGTGTGTAGGAACCTCTTTCTTTATCAGCCCACAATTACAAGTAACTTTTCGTAACAGTCTTCTGTGGCACAATATCTCGCTTCGATTTTCTTCTTTTCCATGTTCCCCACATTCCATGATTCACATCTATACCATGCGGTGTTTCATTCGTAGTTTCACAGAAATATCTTGACCAAATTAAAGCGTTATGTTTTGATACTTGTGCATTTTCTTTAACGAAGGAAAACCCTCTTTCCAGTCCTAATGTCCTTGTGTGTGTTCCTTGACTCATCCACTGTGCATTATTAATAATACAAGGTAGAAGAATTTCTACACTCGATTTACTGCTTGCTCTTGTTCTTTGATGTTAAATGTGTTGCTATTATCATTTCTGCTACACATTAGTACTTTCATCTTCATTCGATTACCTCTAAAACCGTTTCCTGTGCTCAGTATTCCATTCAGTTCGATAGATCCTGCTATTCTTGCTGTCTTTCATCGAGAATAGCAAATTCATCAGTCAATGTACCAGTGATATCTTTTCACCCACTGCCATTTGTTTACGAATAAGTTTTGTAAATTGTAACTGGAATAAATTTAACTATTTTCCAGAAGAAGGTAAATTTTATGCAAATAAAAGCAATTATGGTATACTTTTATTATGTTTGTCCAGCTGCTGTTGCTAATCCTTTTCTTTGATGTTAATAGCAAATGGACCATACAAATACAATTTTATTTGTTAATAGATGTAATTAATATTAAAATCCATCTGTTTGTTTGTGTGTGTGTGTGTGTGTGTGTGTGTGTGTGTGTGTGTGTGTGCGTGTGTGAGTGTGTGTTTTGCCATGTTCCACATCTCCTCCTAAGTCGCTCGACAAATTTCAATAAAATTTGATAGTCATATCCCTTTCTGTCAGACAACAATCGCTGTGGAGATACTAACCACATATCTATCATAGTTCAGTAGATATAACGTCATAAACACTGAGATGCGTAAAAAAACACACACACACATTGTGCATGATGTTTAAATGTATTACTTGTTTGCTACTAAATCTATTAGAAACACATTTTGTAGACAGTATTCACATATGAAGCTTATGGTAACGACACAATTATATTATTGTTAGACACACAGATCGGAAGACAAGACGTCATACATATTGAGATGCGTGAAAAAATGCCACATGATACATGGAGTTATAACGCATTTACTCTTTAGTACTTAGATACTCTTACAGTCAAGTCGCCGGCCGCGGTGGCCGTGCGGTTCTAGGCGCTCCAGTCCGGAGCCGCGCTGCTGCTACGGTCGCAGGTTCGAATCCTGCCTCGGGCATGGGTGTGTGTGATGTCCTTAGGTTAGTTAGGTTTAAGTAGTTCTAAGTTCTAGGGGACTGATGACCACAGCAGTTGAGTCCCATAGTGCTCAGAGCCATTTGAACCATTTGAACCACAGTCAAGTCAACTTAAGGTAATCCCTGACACCTGACAGAACTTTTGACAGCTTTCAGTTGCGAAACGGGAATGTGTGTAGTCGGAAACAGCCGTCTGTAGGGTTGTGAAGAGGCCTTGCCACGGAGATATTTACCAAATCGCTTTGCAGATACGCGATGCAGCCGCTTGCAGCGTACTGAAACCGTATGTGTCTAATAGAAAATTGTGGCAAAACAAATATGCAGGAAATGCCGCGTGGGTCAGCTAGTTGTCTTATAAAATTACAAAATATGTAATAAATCCACCATTAAAATAGTTGCCCAGTGTGAAGCTAACTACATGCTCAGTAGAGGAATCTAACTGTGACAGTCACCATCCTCAATAGAATGGCAGCCTGTTACGTTTGTTCTTTAATCAGTGGATTATATAGGAAGAAAAGATGTTCATGACAGCAGATGTAATACACTATACCTGAAATTAAAACTTCCTGGCGGATTAAAACTGAGTGCCGGACCGAGACTCGAACTCGGGAACTTTGTTTCTCGCGGGCAAGTGCTCTGCCAACTGAGCTACCCAAGCACGACTCACACCCCGTCCTCACAGCTTTACTTCTGCCAGTACCTCGTCTCCTACCTTCCAAACTTTACAGAAGCTCTCCTGCAAACCTTGCGGAACTACCACTCCTGAAAGAAAGGATATTGCGGAGACATGGCTTAGCCACAGCCTGGGGGATGTTTCAGGAATGAGATTTTCACTCTGCAGCGGAGTGTGCGCTGATATGAAACTTCCTGGCAGATTAAAACTGTGTGCCGGACCGAGACTCGAACTCGGGACCTTTGCCTTTCGCGGGCAAGTGCTCTGCTAATTGAGCTACCCAAGCATGATTCACGCCCCGCCCTGAACCTGCTGGGTTCGCAGGAGAGCTTCTGTAAAGTTTGGAACGTAGGATACGAGGAATTGGCAGAAGAAAAGCTGTGAGGTCAGGACATAAGTCGTGCTTGGGTAGCTCAGTTAGCAGAGCACTGCCCGCAAAAAGCAAAGGTACCGAGTTCGAGTCTCGGTCCGGCACACAGTTTTAATCTGCCAGGAAGTTTCATATCAGCGCACACTCCGCTACAGAGTGAAAAATATCATTCTCTATATTTGAAATTAGTTACGTGTCAGGGCACTTACTGGAGGAAATTTGTAAAACCAGTCCCCTTACATCGGTCATCTCTGATAAATAACTCTGACTGAAAACGAATTTTCCTAATGGTGAGAAATAATTATTTTCTCCGCCGATTTATATATAAATTATACATTCTACAGAAAAAGGAAGCTCTTTTCTACTTAGTTTCAAGCCAGTTGCAGTAAACACCGAGCAAGGAAAAGAGAAGGGCCATTCTGTCCTTCTGGTATCCAAGCAATTAAAAAGCGAGCGGCTTATTTTTTTACTCGTAGGCAATGACCCTGTGTCACTCCCCCTCCCCCAGCTCCGCTTGTCAACGCTGCAGTGCGGGGCAGCGGCGCGCCGTTCTGAGGCGGTGGCCGGCATTTTCATTAAAATGCCCCACCGGGACGTCCCCGGGGGACCGGCCGGCGCGCTGTTAATTCTGAAAGCGACGCCGCACTGGTGCAGCAGTGGTCGCCGCCTGCCGCTCTGGCTCCACTCCCGCAGGACGGCTCATAAAGAAAGAAAGGAAAACGGTTTGACTGAGAGAAACGCCAAACAAACGTGCCTCCTATCGAGGAACTTCCTGCAGGCGCAGCTTTACCGACTAGCGTCCTCGTTGTTTTGCGAGTTAGCTTACCTAGTTAGTTGGTTAGCTGTTCTATGGATCAGAGGACCGAGGTTTTATCGAAACGATGTGAAAGAAGTGAGATACAAGCTGACCAATAACAGCTTCCTAAATGGCAGAAATACCACAATTTCACTTTTCTAAATTTACTAACTTTCCTTCATACTCGTGCAAATGCACTTGAAAGAAATTTATTTTTCTATTATTCCTATAGGCTACAAGATTTTCTTTAAAAATTTGTCTATTGAATAGAAAGATTCGTCCATATAAACCAATTTTGGGCTAGATTTAAAACTTGTGTGGCTGACCACCCTCTCAGTCATTGGGTAACTGAGCATAAACTTTCCTTCATGCATAGTGAACACCTTTATGAGGTAATACAAGCTTTAAAAATGAGTAGTATTGCACACTAATGGCCATTAAAACTGCTACACCAAAAAGAAATGCAGATGATAAACGGGTATTCATTGGACAAATATAGTTTAGTAGAACTGACATGTGATTACATTTTCGCGCAATCTGGGTGCATAGATCCTGAGAAATCAGTACCCTGAACAACCACCTCTGCCGTAATAACCGCCTTGATACGCCTGGGCATTAAGACAAACAGAGCTTCGATGGTGTTTACAGGTACAGCTGCCCATGCAGCTTCAACACGATACCACAGTTCATCAAGAGTAGTGACTGGCGTATTGTGACCAGCCAGTTCCTCGGCCACCATTGACCAGTCGTTTTCAGTTGGTGAAAGATCTGGAGAATGTGCTGGCCAGGGCAGCAGTCGAGCATTCTCTGTATCCAGAAAAGCCCGTATGGGACCTGCAACATGCGGTCGTGCATTATCCTGCTGAAATGTAGGGCTCGCAGGGATCGAATGTAGGGTAGAGCCGGGTCGTAACACATCTGAAATGTAACATCCACTGTTGAAAGTGCCGTCAATGTGAAGAAGAGGCGACCGAGACGTGTAACCAGTGGCACCCCATAACATCACGCCGGGTGATACGCCAGTATGGCGATGACGAATACACGCTCCCAATGTGCGTTTACCGCGATGTCGCCAAACACGGATGCGCCCATCATGGTGCTGTAAACAGAACGTGGACTCATCCGAAAAAATTACGTTTTGCCATTCGTGCACCCACGCTCGTTCTTGAGTACAAGCCGGCCGAAGTGGCCGTGCAGTTAAAGGCGCTGCAGTCTGGAACCGCAAGACCGCTACGGTCGCAGGTTCGAATCCTGCCTCGGGCATGGATGTTTGTGATGTCCTTAGGTTAGTTAGGTTTAACTAGTCTAAGTTCTAGGGGACTAATGACCTCAGCAGTTGAGTCCCATAGTGCTCAGACCCATTTGAACCATTTTGTTGAGTACACCATCGCAGGCGTTCCTGTCTGTGGTGCAGCGTCAAGGGTAACCGCAGCCATGGTCTCCGAGCTAATAGTCCATGCTGCTGCAAACGTCGTCGAACTGTTCGTGCAGATGGTTGTTGTCTTGAAAACGTCCCCATCTGTTGACTCAGGGATCGAGACGTGGCTGCTCGATCCGTTACAGCCATGCGGATAAGATGAATGTCATCTCGACTGCTAGTGATACGAGGCCGTTGGGATCCAGCACGGCGTTTCGTATTATCCTCCTGAACCCACCGATTCCATATTCTCCTAACAGTCATTGGATCTCGACCAACGCGAGCAGCAATGTCGCGATATGATAAACCGCAATCGCGGTAGGCTACAATCCGACCTTTATGAAAGTCGGATACATAATGGTACGCATCTCTCCTCCTTACACGAGGCATCACATTAAAGTTTCACCACGCAACGTCGGTCAACTGCTGTTTGTGTATGAGAAATCGGTTGGAAACTTCCCTCATCTCTGCACGTTGCAGGTGTCGCCACCGGCGCCAACCTTGTGTGAATGCTCTGAAAAGATAATCATTTGCATATCACAGCATCGTTTTCCTGCCGGTTAAATTTCGCGTCTGTAGCACGTCATCATCGTGGTGTAGCAATTTTAATGGCCAGTAGTGTAGCTATGGACAATTTTACACTTCTGAAATTGTGGTGGTTTACTGATGAGCAGATCCATAGGTGATTATATACTCAGGAATATTGAAAATAGTACCTCAGGAGGGGAGCATCGGATCGATATTAAATTTATTGGATGTAATGATACATATGAGAGATTCACTTGATCCTAAAATCAAGACACGTACACAAATACAGTGGGAACAAATAGACAAATACAGTGCGTCGTAATTAACTTGGTACAGATGGTTCAAATGGCTCTAAGAACTATGGGACTTAACTTCTGAGGTCATCAGTCCCCTAGAACGTAGAACTACTTAAACCTTACTAACCTAAGGACATCACACACATTCATGCCCGAGGCAGGATTCGAACCTGCGACCGTAGCGGTCTCGCGGTTACAGACTGCAGCGCCTAGAACCACACGGCCACTTCGGCCGGCGGGACGTAACATCTAGACTTAGAAGTACTTAAACCTATCCAACCTAAGGAAATCACACACATCCATGCCCGAGGCGGGATTCGAACCTAAGGCCGCAGCAGTAGCGCGGTTCCTGACTGAATCGCCCAGAACCACCCGGCTACAGCGGCCGGCGTAAGTAACTCGTTGTACCACCTTTTTCTGCAATAAATGCCGCACCACGGTCCGGCGACTGATAATGTCGCGAGGCAGACAGGCCTGCAGATCCTGGAGAGCCACCTCCAAGTCTTGCGCAGGGTGACACACCATGAGAGGAACGTCAGGCTAAGGATGGCAGCGGCTCTTGCTCGCCACGGCACCTTGTGTGTTTAAGAGCTGATTGGGAATGTTTCATGATGATAAAGCCTCAGTTTTTTGTTCATAATAAATAGAATTGATAATAAATAGAGGGAAATATAAAGGTGTGCGTGAGAATGACATTTATATTGATACGTCTTGTGATGTTTGTCACTTTCTCGAGTATTACTTGTACGTGGATATGAGACAGAAAAATTGCTTAGTGCGGAATTTTACCAAAGCAACATATACGGTTACTGTAAAGCGATGTGGGACAGAGAATAGATGACATTCGGTACCGTTAAGGAATTTCAATTAAGAAGCCAAAAGTGACAAAATGCTCTAAGCCTGACGTTTCAGCTGGGCCCATACGTGCTCTACAGGAGACAAGTCTGGAAAGCAGACTGGCCATGGAAGGATCGGAACACGACTTAGGAGGTCTTGAGCAACTCGAGCTGGAAGTGGACGAGCATTATCTTGCTGCAAAAGTGGCTCTGGTAAACCACGTACCAAAGGTCATCAACATAACGCAAGTCCGTCAAGGTTCCACGCACCAGAATTAGAGGGGGAAAATAATAATATTGTTGATGCTATCACTCGAATAACTAAATATTCAATAGATGATTCGCTTAAGCGAATATCGTAGGCTTTGGCCACGCAGACCATTACGCCAGCTGTGTGGGTGGCGCTGCACACGACAACGTTGGTGGAGCTGTACCGTTTACTGGGGTGCCTCGACACCCATACGCGATAATCATCCTGTGACTTAGGAAGTCGGGGTGAGGGGTACACTCTGCATGGAGGGTCAAGGCCCCCAACTACGTCATTCCTTAACACGACAACTAGCAAATCAATAATTAACAATTTATCAAAACAAGCCTTTATAAAAACAGATAAGAGGCAATCAACACGTGGCCGTGTTTATGATAATATCAAATATACAATCACAACAAGTGACTTAAAGATGAGCCGAGTAGATTTCAATACTTAAGAAACATAAATTACAATGTGAGGGTGATTTTAAAAGGGGACACTGATAGGTTTTTTTTCAGTAATCAGAAATATGAAAGTGATTCACAAGGCACACCTGTTCGCTACGAACCCAAATAACACAAGGAGCAAAACAAGTGAATTAATACAATTGATTGGACTGATGACCTCAGAAGTTGCGTCCCATAGTGCTCAGAGCCAATACAATTGATTGACAAGCAAATTAAAACCCCACTTTTTTTTTAATGTCTACCGAACGGGCAGTGACGCCAGGCTGCTCTGGGCACAAGGTGACTTAACTTAAAATGCCGGAATCTGCAGACCAGCCGTCCAAAACTACACCTAAGCGCCGCTCCCCCACACCCCAACTCGCAGAAAACTGGAACACAAATAGACAGCAGAAAACACGGCAAACGCCAAGAAAACATCAATTAATATAAGTTAAGAGATCAATAAACAACAATATAAATGAAGAACCAATAAATGCTTTCAGTAGAAGTGACTCAAGTTTTACGGCAATATCAATGCTGTAAAACATTTAAACTAGGATCCGCACGGGATTAGTCGAGCGGTCTAGGGCGCTGGACTGTGTGGCTGATCACGGCAGGGGGTTTGAGTCCTCCCTCGGGAATGGGTGTGTGTGTTTGTCGCCGGCCGCGGTGGTCTAGCGGTTCTAGGCGCGAAGTCCGGAACCGCGCGACTGCTACGGTCGCAGGTTCGAATCCTGCCTCGGGCATGGATGTGTGTGATGTCCTTAGGTTATTTAGGTTTCAGTAGTTATAAGTTCTAGGGGACTTATGACCTACGATGTTGAGTCTCATAGTGCTCAGAGCCATTTGAACCATTTTATTTGTGTGTTTGTCCTTAGGATAATTTAGGTTAAGTAGTGTATAAGCCTAGGGACTGATGACCTTAGCAATTAAGTCCCATACGATTTCATACACATTTGAACATTTGAACTAGAGACTGTACACAAATAAAATGCTGAGAATATAGTATCAGACTTTTACACTCTTACAGTTTGCCAAACAATATTCCCACATATGATTACGGCCGACAGTGTGTACAAAAATGAAAATGGAAAAATTTTCAAGATAATATCACGTCATTCAAATGCACAACTTCATAACGATACTAGGTTTTGTGCACTTCAGTTTCGTTGCACAGGTCTGCAGTGTACCTGTCAATTGTGTAAGCTTGGTATGCAGAAAATTACAACTAGACTATGACCTAATATCTTCAATACCTTACAGTTACTACACCATTTGAAAACACTGATTTTTTAAAGGATGCAGTGACTGCTGGTCTCCATGCGGTCACACACCTTGCCGGCTGCTCTTACTTCAGCACACGTGCATTAGGGCAACCAACCAACAAGTACACTTGCTGCATCGCAAATCGTTCAACGAAGTGAAGGCACCAAAATCACTTACACTTCGATTAAGAGCGTTGTTCGAGACTGTCTCGAGGGATAGGTCTCTCCGAGAAAACAGGCACCAAATCAATGCGGCGAACAGCGGCCGGAGTCGACATAAGGCAGGTCCACCACAAACTCTCGCCGGCCGATGTGGCCGAGCGGTTCTAGGCGCTACGGTCTGGATCCGCACGACTGTTACGGTCGCAGGTTCGAATACACCTCGGGCATGGATGTGTGTGATGTCCTTAGAAGTAGTTCTAAGTTCTAGGGGAATGATGACCTCTGAAGGTAAGTCTCATAGTGCTCAGAGGCATTTGAACCACAAACTCGCGACCGCGTTGCAAGGTAGACCGGCCGCGCCGCTGCTGGGTGAGCCCGCGTGTTTTCCTCCTTTGTCCCCTCGAGCACGTCTTTCCGCCTCGTAGTGAGTCCGACCCCTACAGCCGCGACCGAAAAACAGCCCCCACATCACAACAGGGGCAAAGATCGTCGTACAGCCGAGTAATCGATAGTACCGCTCCAAAGAGGTGGTGTGCCAGAAAAAGCGCACCACGGCTCACATCCGTCTCGAAAAAAAATTTGGATTCATCGCAAAACACTACGCTTTGCCAGTCTGTAGCAGTCTTTGTAATCCTGGCTTGGCACAGCTGTAGATTGGGTCGCCGATGTAGAACTGATCGCCGATGTAGAATTGGTCGACGGCGTCTCGGTGTTAACGGCAATACATGACAAGTGAGCCTGGATTGTAAATTCGCATCCACAAGCCGTCTGCACATGACATGTGGAACAACTGGCACCTGTACATATGCTCCAATCATGGAGCGAGTGGCTGTAGGATCCCTAACCGCTTGCTGCACGGTACTTCGATCCTCTCGCCTTATTGTATTTCTGGTCGCTCCAGTCCCGGTACGTCTCACTTGAGTCTCATTTCATATCCACTGCGGACACCCTGAACGACCTGCGGAGCCACTCGGCGTGTCGGCCAGTCTGCGGTTAGGCCCCTCTGAAACTGGCTTAACTGTGAGAAACGTCGTTCAACATGTCCATCTGACCTTTTGCCCCCACTGGCAAACTCCTCGAGTCGGGATGCGATCGTCACGTGTATGACTCGTCCACTACGAGCAGGGTCTGTGGGCATGCGCAGTGGCACCACATTTTCATCATTTGCGTAACGGATCTCACTGTACTTATCTGGAAATTTTCGTGTCTGTACCTTTCTTTCCACTTTCTGAGATATTTTCAAAGTTCGTAACAATGGTGGTTCGTGAGTATACATTATGGTTGTTGACAAATTTTTAGATTAAGATAAGGTAGGGAGTGTGAAATTAATATCAGCTGCAGTATGACAGTGATGTTTATCAACAATTTTATACAACTACAGCCATTCCCAACAACAACAATAACAGTAATAATAATAATATGCATAACTTCTGTAATAAAACAAAGAAAAGCTGTTCTCGAATTTTGTTGTTTTCTACATAATTATGTACAGTTTAGGGCAGGAACGAACTAATGTGTAGGCTTACGCTATTCACTGTGTCGAATTTTTGTGGAAGTGCGACGTTTCGTGTTTTTTTTTTTTTCGGACAAATGAACAAGATCCCTAACACATTTATTAGTCCACGAATCGGTTCCGGGCTGAAAACCATTATTACGTTGCACCAACACAACAACTTACGCTGTTGCACACTTCTTTGTTCAAATAGTTCAAATGGCTCTAAGCACTATGGGACTTAACATCTGAGGTCATCAGTCCCCTAGAACTTAGAACTACTTAAACCTAACCTAAGGACATCACACACATCCATGCCCGAGGCAGGATTCGCACCAGCCACCGTAGCGGTGGGGCGGTTCCAGACTATAGCGCCAGGAACCGCTCGACCACCCCGGCAGGCCATTTTGTTCGGAGAATTGCAAATTTTTAATGAGATAAAAATCCTAAAACGTGAAAAAAATTCCGTTCTAACTCCCCTTAAGGAGATATGGATGTAAACCTTCTAGCGTTTTGTCTATCATTGCGTTTTCCAGCTTATTCACAACTAACATGCGTAGAAGTTTAGACGTAGAGTGCTGTTTATTTACATTCTTTATTTCCAGCAAGGAAATAAGGAAGACGAGCCTGATTACCTGGAAGTCATGATGCAAGTTTCATTTTTGCCTTACTTGCCCATAAGGTGGCTCTGTTCTATCGTATTTACATTGTCCAATGACAGAACGAGCTATGAATCAGCGACTGAACCATACATTAATCAGTGCCATTCAGAGACGTACGGTACAATACGATGGAGCAGTACCTGTGTGGTATATCCTGGTCGCTGCGTTGGAAGGAGAGGTTCAATGCAGCGGCCGACGAGGTAACCTGACCTGAATCCTCTTGATTATTTCCTGCGGGGATATCTAAAGTCACCTGTATATGACACCCTGCGGAGATGGGATTAGTTGCCAGAATTGTAGCTGCCTGTGATGGTATTTGTTAGGGTGTGTCAGAATCTTGTTCGCCGATGTCATGCTTGCACTGAGGTTGAAGGCAGTCAGTTTCAGCACATTTTTTAAGGAAGAGTACAAATGGTACGTTCATTTTGTCAATGATAGTATTTGCAGTTAATTGTAACTAACGTAAATAAAAAAGTACACAGAGATATGACTTTATTCCTATTAACCCCTTAAGCTGTCTTCTCCGACCCCAGGTTTCCTAAACCAAATTGTTCAGAGGAGCATCCAGTATGTCCTGTCACACTTTAGCAAGCTCTTACGGAAACAACGTGTACAGACTCATTTAAGTGAGGGCAGCATAGCCAACGTCTCTTTGAAACTTGACACGGCTTGGGATAGCGGCTGCGAAATTTCTCAAGTTCGTACTTCCATCGCTTACAGCTTTCCCATTTGCAAGCTTATTGATATATTTTAATTCTGATGTGGGTAATTTTCAATGAAAGTGGGAAGTTACGAACCCTGTGAAGACTCACTCTTCCCTTACTGATTCTATAGCCTAAGATCATAGTTGCAATGATCAAACTGGTACAGCTTTATTGTGTATGTGTGTGTGTGTGTGTGTGTGTGTGTGTGTGTGTGCGTGTGTGTGAGTGAGTGAGTGAGAGAGAGAGAGAGAGAGAGAGAGAGAGAGAGAGAGTTTGTGGGTTACGGCGGCTCAACGACGTGGTTATCAACGCCCTTACCGAAAGAAATAGAAACTAAATCGCTTAACCCTGGTATCTTCCTTACAAAAGCTACACAAATATGCTCTTTCGGCTCATAATTACCTGGTATGATATTTAAAGGGCATATTGATTATAAGTTGTAAAAGTTATTATTATTTTAATTGCTCGTTTATTTGTTACAATATAAACATATTTTACATGCCAACAATCTCAAAATTGACAAAGTTCTGGCCCTGTTGCGCAATAGAAAAAAAATGGTTCAAATGGCTTTGAGCACTATGGGACTCAACTGCTGTGGTCATAAGTCCAAAATGGTTCAAATGGCTCTGAGCACTATGGGACTTAACATCTGTGGTCATCAGTCCCCTAGAACTTAGAACTACTTAAACCTAACTAACCTAAGGACATCACACACATCCATGCCCGAGGCAGGATTCGAACCTGCGACCGTAGCAGTCGCGCGGTTCCGGACTGAGCGCCTTAACCGCGAGACCACCGCGGCCGGCAGGTCATAAGTCCCCTAGAACTTAGAACTACTTAAACCTAACTAACCTAAGGACATCACACACATCCATGCCCGAGGCAGGATTCGAACCTGCGACCGTAGCGGTCGTGCGATTCCAGACTGTAGCGCCTTTAACCGCTCGGCCACTCCGGCCGGCTGTTGCGCAATAGAGTCTTACTTAGCGTATAAGCTGTTAATTACGGGAAAAATCAGAATAGAGTTTCACTTAGAATTCCAAATTGTAGGCAATATAATCTATCGTGAGCTTTACAAAATTGTTTGTTACCATTTGGACACTTCATTGGTATCTTATTGTCACAATTTGATGGACAGAATTTACAACTGGAACGTTTGCAATTTTGGTTGCACCGCCTGACCCTGGTGTTGATGGACTTCCTGTTTGTATTCTTTTAACAATGGCCCTGACTGAGCATTTTTCAGCGACAGTATAAAGAGTAATTAGGAGTCTTCCCAATTCATCGAAAAATATCATTTTTTTTTTGTGTAGAAAGTTTTCTTTCCACCCTGGATTTATTTCTCTACACAGCACAAAAGCCCTTATGCAGATATATCTATAATATTGTAGAAGATGATCACTGGCCAGTGCCTGGTTTTTCTGTTGCATGTGTAGTTGGAAATAAGCTGATCCAACGTGTCAATTGCTTCCATAAAAAATTTGCATTGCAGTCCAACATAACTTTTGGTTTGCCTTCTCTGTTGCTTATTTCCCCACTGTTGCGCGCTGTACTTATCAGGACAACTTGTTTGTTCTTCCTTCGAACGTTATCCTTAGCAAAAAGTACTCTGAAGTGTGAACATTTTGTTTGCTTGGTACAGTATTAGGGAGTTCAGGCTTATTTTTTCTCACCGTCCGCAGCTCTGTAAAATATCTTTTGAGAAGGGGCCTCGGGCTAATGCAAATTGTGTAATGATATTATCACTTGTGACATTTTGTCCTTTCAGCTTATGTTTCAGATATATGACAACCCTCATACATTGATTTTTCTCAGGTGCTTGTCCAGGTAGCTTTCCTGAATAGATTTGTGTCTTCAACACACAAGAAGTAGCACTATCACACAGTGTTCATATTTGTACTCCGTCGTTTTAGGGTTTGCTCGGTATACTTTGTTTGAATAGACAACGTCCACAAAAAGCCACCAGTTGTTCGTCCACGGTTAAATTAGTGCTATGACTGTATTCTTTTGAAAGAATTTCCACCCACGTATCCCTCAGAACTCTTACAGGTGCCGACTTGTCGTTTACTCCTTGTGCTCTTCGATCAGACTTGCAAACGAAATGTAACATACGTGAGATGCAACAGAATCGTTACAGCGACATTACGGCAGGAAGATGGCTCTACCTGTTTCTGGAGCCCACTGACCCCTTGTTGACCACATGATTTATATGCACGAGCCAATAATAATATGCCAATACAGGCTTCAAGTGTAATTTAATGCTTACCAGCTAACCCCATAAATTCTTCTAATCTCAGTATCAGCCATTTCCACCAAAATACTCTGAATATTACCGTTCATCGCGATAGCATAATATCTCATCGGACCAGGAATCAGTTTCCTAATGCTCTTCTAGTTTGCGTAAAAGGTTCTAAGCTCCACATGATTTTATTTTTCTTTAGATTGAATCAGTTGGACAGCTTGCACACAGTCACTTCAGATATCAGTACCTGAAATTCCTTCTGAATCAGATGAAGGAGGAATGTTGTCATCACTGGTGTGACTTCCTTCTTGAGAAAGATTCTTCTCGCCGTCAGATGAATTTACTAATGCTTCCACTTGCTCACCGGATATATCTTGTTTTGTCATGATAGCCACACAGAAATTACTACGGTAGACATATGAAATGCGACTGCAACCAACAGTCTACAAAATGTAACTGCTAGCGATAATGTGCTATAATAATTGAACACAATCGGTGACTTGCATTGTTACGTAATATTCGCACATGTCAATAACAAGAAATGAGATATTTTCTTTGTCATAAAAAGCCGTTATGCATATACCTCAGTCGTGTTGAAATAAAACTTGACTGTGGTATTTGCACATTCTGATCCGAGGAACAGAATTGTAACAAATTAAGGCTTAGTAAGTGGAAACAAGTATTTTTTTTAAATTTGAGCTTTAAGGCATTTAGAATATTTAGAAGGACAAGTTTGGAACAATACCATTTAAATATTAAGAAGTTATGCGAGAACTAATTCCTTTTCGGGGCGTACTGACGCATACTTTAAAATACTGCAAATTTTGTCATATGTTCTAACACTTTTTATTAAAACACAGATAATACGAGAAGAAGTAAAACAGCTACAAAAGCATATGTGGCTGGCTTGTCACTTACAAAATACACGAATGAGCCAATCACCACGACAACAACATACTAAAACTGCTGCCTATTATTTCTGTGGTGGTGTTGGAAAATTCACAGAATCTTAATTTCTTGGTTGTAAATTATTGTGAAGTTTTTAAACCAATTACTAATTGCTAGGGTTAGTTAATCTCTTACGTTTCTTTGATTAAACTGTAGTATACCATATTTCTGTTAATAAATAGGAGAGTAGTTAAAATAATTAAAAATGACATTTAGGGCAAAATTCTTGTCTTAAAATGCACATTCTTTGACTTTTTTTTATCTCTCGTTCGTAGCTTTTTTAAATTTACAAAATGAAGTGGAGTAACTCGACTACTACTTTATAAAACTATATCCAACTACAAATTACTTGAAGTCACATAGCTTTGCGGCAAATGCGCTAAATTTTAACACGGGTAATATATCTATTGTATATGCTGATGCTTTATTGTTCAGTCGTAATCAGCAAGGACAATGGCATGCTAAAGCTCACGCTGCTGCCTGCATTACTGGGAAGTCCCGCATCCACTGCGCTAGGGTCTAATTAGCACCAGGGTTCCGCGTAGGCAGCCGTGCTAGGTATCTCACAGTCTGAAGGCTTAGTGCGTTCAAGATATATTCAACGAATAGGTGTATCGCCTTCTGCGATTTGGCTTACATGCAGCCTACTTAAATCACCCTTATCTGTGCGTGTTTAGTTCACTTTCCTTTTGTTTCCCTTTTCATCTGGCGATGGGGTCGCGGTATGGTTTAGTTCATGTCGTGAGTTGGCGATTTTTGATTTGTTTATAAACTAGGTTTTCAGAGTCTGGTTATCCGTTATTTAAAAATTCCTCGCTTCCCGAGTCTTTGATTTGGAAGTATACCTTGTGAAGTTCCTGACCTCGCCACATTATGTATATTGCTGTGAATTGGCAGGAGCCAATTCACGGGGTTTGGAGGAAGCCGAAAGGCACGCGTTAAGCTCACGCAGACTGGCGTGAGGTCTGCAACAGTTAAGGGAATTTTTAGTAGCAAATAAAGTACGTAGTTGATGTAATACTTAACTTTACTCCATAATTGTAGAACATCTGTCTGACGGTACAAGCATCCCAAGATAAATAACAATCTCAATAAACTGTTAATGGCGCCTTGCTAGGTCGTAGCAAATGACGTAGCTGAAGGCTATGGTAACTATCGTCTCGGCAAATGAGAGCTCAGTGAACCATGGCTAGCAACTGGGGCGAGTGCTAGAAAGTGTCTCAAGACCTGCCGTGTGTCGGCGCTCGGTCTGCTATCACTGACAGTGGCGACACGCGGGTCCGACGTATACTAATGGACCGCGGCCGATTTAAAGGCTACCACCTAGCAAGTGTGGTGTCTGGCGGCGACACCACATATGTAACTACTTTCTCCGTTTCCCTACAAGACACTGTGTAATTCCGTTTGGTTTATTCGCTATGCCTTTCGCTCATTTGTTCACTGTGTACGAAACTGATATACGGCGTATAATTAAAACTATATGTCCCTGAATGTTTAAATAAGGTGTATCGTGCGCAATCCCCATTGTATTACCATAACCTCTTTCATTTCTGCAGAAGTCATTATCATATCAACTGTATCAATGAACCTCGTGTTCCACTGTCTGAAGGTCGGACGTGATGGTTGTGAGCATCTGTAACGTATTCGGAACTTCCGATGAATCTATGTGTGAGACTCGTTCTCTGTTATCCGTTCGATACACTGTCTGTCTATTTTCGTCAAAACTAACGTGAAAAAGAAGTGCGTGAACACTATGTCACAACCCTACCCTTCCAGCTATCCCTATTCCTGAAACATAAGTGATCGAAGTTGTCAAGCTCATTTTCTCATACGCCGTATGTATACGGGTAGTTTCTGAGTTCTTGCAACAATATTTCGGCTGGCAACCGTCCGACCATCTTCAAGTGATGCTTTAAATTCTCGCCATTCTTCCAGTTTGCACAGTAGCGGCATAATTAGAATGTTCGACTTTAAAACGTTTGAAAAATAAAATCGTATTTACGACACACTATACGTGTGGCGAGAACAGGCTCTCAGGGGTGTACGTGGTGCTGGGTTGAGGAAGGAAACACGCAGGTTCACAAAAACTTGTATTATTTTGCTGAAAATGAACATCGTTCCGTCCGAAGAAGATACCAGCCCACATTGCTAAGTTAACGTTAAGGAAGTTAGTTAAATAACCGTAACGATTTCTTTCCCACACGAGATACTTTATGAATACATTTCACATCAGGTTTTCAAGACACTTTAATTCTCTGGTACAATACAGCTAGAGAGGGACAATATGCGATCAAAATATCAATAACAGGGCTTTAAACGGCCGATATAAAATCAAAGTATCAATCAACAGTTGTTAAACGGCCAAATCAGGTCTCAGGTATTTACCACGTAACAGAAATTGCACTTCAAATTTTACTGAGTTCATAATACGTAAGTCCATTGGATACCTACAATATTCCTTCGCCACAGACGATTACTCTCGAATACATCTATCGTCCAGACTGCAAGATAAGCTCGTCGTCTGATTAAAATACGGCCGCAGATCGGCCAAGAAACCATACACAATCAGGAAATTAATCAACAGGTTCTAGTTAGCTCTAAGACATTTACAACGTATTTATCAGGAAACAGAAATGACCCTCCAAATCAATCAATCTCAGCCATGTAACTAGATTCAGTGCATAAAGAACCACGGTCTAATAATATGAAAATATGCAAAGACCCATTTGAATGTGAAACGTCCCCTAAGAAAAATTTGTGAATTACTGTGCTGATAAACCACTTACGTTATTTGATTTTCAAACAGCTGAGCAGAACTGAACGTACTCTGACATTTCGTTCTTTACCTATTCTGATGAACACTAAACTGACACACAATATTTTTAGCGCAACGCAATCTGACTTTCAATAATCCCTGCAAATAATGGCCCTAACTAACATTAACCTATACCTTTCACAAATCACTTACCTCACAAAAATCTTCGTTATTCGAACTACTGCAATACAGCGAGCGCCACTACTGCCAGCTAAATAAAAGATTCAAACTACTGAAGGCACTAACTACTGATAGGCATAGTTAGCAAATGAAAGATTTTGATAGAGAACAAACACTGTATTTACCTTAATAGTGTTCAAAAGTCATTATATATATATATATATATATATATATATATGGATACACGTCCAGATCAACCGCTCTCAAAACTCCGCCATCTCTCTCCCCACATCCACGACTGCTGGCGGCTCACCTCCAACTGCGCAACGCTAGGCGCTGTTAACAGCCAACTGCCCAACACTACAATGGGGAATATTACTTCAACAATGCAAACCAACCACAGCCTACACACAGCACAGTGAGTGATTTTCATATAGAGCGCTACATGTCGTTACCAACATAAAAACCTAAACAGGCTACTTACAAATGCAGCGCACGCAAAGAGTGGTCCGAGTTTCGAGTAATTGTCGACAGCACATAGGGCGCTCAAAATGGATTAACAAAACTCAACTATAACTAATAATATAACCAGACTGTGAGGGTTATCGCCAGACCGCTCAAATATGCTATCTCTACGCTCTGCTAATTTCGCTTGCTGTCCCTGTCAAAACTATGGTTCACAATATCACCATCCAGTGCCAGATCGCCGCGTTATAATAGAGGCAGATTCGGCCACAAGATACGCATAGTTAAAATCTTCTGGGTTGTTGGGCTGCGTCAAATTTTTCCCCTAAAATAATTGACGTTTTGACCCCTCTGCAAGTCACCTCGACGGACAATAATATTTTTGGTTCCGCGTGGTTTGAGGCACCATGTCACGGATTGCGCGGCCCCTCCCGTCGGAAGTAGTTCGAGTGCTTCCTCGGGCATGTGTGTGTGTGTGTGTGTGTGTGTGTGTGTGTGTGTGTGTGTATGTGTGTGTGTGTGTGTGTGTGTTGTCCTTAGCATAAGTTAGTTTAAGTAGTGTGTAAGTCTAGGGACCGATGACCTCAGGAATTTGGTCCCTCAGGAATTTACACACATTTGAACATTTGAATATTTTTGGTAAACATTCCCCCTCTCTTGCTCCGTCCGTTTCGCATCTAGCCAATGATGATGGCCGATCAATAGCAGTAGGAGGAATTTCAACCAATAACCCTTCTCCAGAGTAAGTGTAGAATAGTGCCTTTCTATCCAATGACGATGGGCTACCAATACTACCCACAAGAGCTTAGCCAATAACGCCCCGTCTTCTGCATGAGCGCGGGAATATTAGCCTACGACGATGGCCCACCAATGGGAGCCACAGGAATTTTTACCAATTCTCCTACTTCTCCAACACAAACGTGGGAAAACTCCACTTTATAATAGAACGCGACACTGGTCTCTGACAGTTGTCTAGCAATAGTGGACACCAAAACATCCTGAAGAAGATACTAGCAGATGGTTCGAAACGTCGATTATTTAAGAGGTAATATGACACATCCTAACAATCCAGAAGTGACAAGGGCCACGAAAGGCTGCAGGCTTACTTAAGGAACGTGTAGTTTCTTCCGCCCACTGTGCGGACTCGGCTTTCACCACCGCCTCCACGCCAGTCCAGGGCACGTGTCCTAACACCATTGCGACGAAGTGCCAGAGGCAGCTGGCCACGTTGCCCGCGGACGAGCTGACGACGCCATCCACCGCAGCGCCCTGCTCTCCGTGCGGACAGTGTCGACCCGCGCTGCAAAGGGGCTCTGGTCTGAGCTGCCGGTAGCAGCTGCCGGCCTCGTGGTGACGTTCGTAACGTCACAGTGAATATTGCCTACTGGTCTTGGTCTCTTCCCTTTGTTCACCAGTGAGTCCCATTTGATCCAGAAAGGAGAATTTTCTGAAATATTCTTTAAAGTTGCAAATAAATATAGATTCCTGATACTGAGGAGCTAGCTTCCTGCGTAACAGTGCCGTTGGTGCAGCACTCCATGTTACTCTATACTGTGCAAGCTTCTTCATCCCCCGGTACCTACTGCAACCTATATCCTTCTGTATCTGTTTAGTGTATTCATCTCTTGGTCTCCCTCTACGCTTTTTACCCTCCACGCTGCCCTCCAATGCTAAATTTGTGATCCCTTGATGCCTCAGAACATGTCCTACCAACCGCGCCCTTGTTCTTGTCGAGTTCTGCCACAAACTCCCCTTCTCCCCAATTCTATTCAATACTTCCTCATTAGTTACGTGATCTACCCATCTAATCTTCAGCATTCTTCTGTAGCACCACATTTCGAAAGCTTCTATTCTCGTCCAAACTATTTATCGTCCGTGTTTCACTTCCATACATGGATACACTCCGTACAAATACTTTCAGAAACGACTTCCTGACACTTAAATCTATACTCGACGTTAGTAAATTCCTCTTCTTCAGAAACGCTTTCCCTGCTATTACCAGTCTACATTTTATATCTCTCTACTTTGACCATCATCACTTATTTTGCTCCCTAAATAGCAAAACTCCTTTACTACTTTAAGTGTCTCATTTCGTAATTTAATTCCCACAGCATCACCCGACTTAATTCGAATACATTCCACGATCCTCGTTTTGCTTCTGTTGATGTTCATCTTATATCCTCGTTTCAAGAAACAGTCTAATCCGTTCAACTGCTCCTCCAAGTCCTTTGCTGTCTCTGACAGAATTACAATGTCATCGACGAACCTCAAAGTTTTTATTTCTTCTCCATGGATTTTAATACCTACTCCGAATTTTTCTTTTGTTTCCTTTATTGCTTGCTCAAAATTCAGATTGAATAACATCAGGGATATGCTACAACCCTATCTCACTCCCTTCCCAACCACTGCTTCCATTTCATGACCTTCGACTCTTATAACTGCCATCTGGTATCTGTACAAATTGTAAATAGTCTTTCGCTTCCTGTATTTTATCCCTGCCACCTTTAGAATTTGAAAGAGAGTATTCCAGTCAACATTGTCAAAAGCTTTCTCTAAGTCTACAAATGCTGGAAACGTAGGTTTGCCTTTCCTTAATCTTTATTCTAAGATAAGTAGTAAGGTCATCATTACCTCACGCGTTCCAATATTTCTACGGAATCCAAACTGATATTCCCCGAGGTCGGTTTCTACCAGTTTTTCCATTCATCTGTAAATAATTTGTGTTAGTATTTTCTGCTGTGCCTTATTAAACTGATAGTTCGGTAATTTTCATATATGTCAACACCTTCTTTCTTTGGGATTGGAATTATTATATTCTTCTTGAAGTCGGAGGGTATTTCGCCTGTCTCTTACATCTTGCTCACCACATGGTAGAGTTTTGTCAGGACTGGCTCTCCCTAGGTCGTCAGTAGTTCTAATGGGACGTTGTCTACTCTCGGGGCCTTGTTTCGACTTAGGTCTTTCAGTGCTCTGTCAAACTCTTGACGCAGTATCGTATCTCTCATTTCATCTTCATCTACATCCTCTTCCATTTCCATAGTATTGTCCTCAAGAACATCGACCCTGTGTAGACCCTCTATATACTCCTTCCACCTTCCTGCTTTCCCTTCTTTGCTTAGAACTGGGTTTCCATCTGTGCTCTTGATATTCATGCTTCTTTTCTCTGGAAAGGTCTCTTTAATTTTCCTGTAGGCAATATCTATCTTGCCCCTAGTGAGATAACCCTCTACATCCTTACATTTGTCCTCTAGCCATCCCTGCTTAGCCATTTTGCACTTCCTGTCGATATCATTTTTGAGATGTTTGTATTCCTTTTTGCCTGCTTCATTTACTGCATTTTTGTATTTTCTCCTTTCATCAATTAAATTCAATATTTCTTCTGTTACCCAAGGATTTCTACTAGCCCTCGTCTTTTTACCTACTTGATCCTCTGCTTCCTTTACTACTTCATCCCTCAAAGCTACCAATTCTTCTTCTACTGTACTTCTCTCCCCCATTTCTGTCAATTGCACTTATGCTCTCCCTGAAACTCTGTACAACCTGTGGTTTAGTCAGTTTATCCAGGTCCCATTTCCTTAAATTCCCACTTGTTTGCAGTTTCTTCAGTTTTAATCTACAGTTCATAACCGATAGATTGTGGTCAGTGTCCACATTTGCCCCTGGAAATGTCTTACAATTTAAAACTTGGTTCCTAAATCTCCGTCTTACCATTATATAAAATATCTGATACCTTCTAGTATCTCCAGGATTCTTCCATGTATACAACTTCCACTCCATAATTCTTTCTAAAGGAAATGTAATAAGTAAATAATCACGACAGCTGATTTTCGTGTTTAAAAGCACGTGTCCCACTTACGCTCCCCCGTTCCAGCAATAGTCAGCACAGTTATATTAATCAGATCTGTGATTATATCAAAGTAAAGATCTCTGTGGATAAATTTACTGAGTTGGAAACAAGTTTGTCCATGTAACCACAAATCCCTTCAGATAGATTCGTTGCATTAAGTAACCTCGGTGCTTAAGGACGGGGGTCAAATATTTTAATTTTGCAAACTGGGAAGGAGGCTGAAGTGGTTGTTCTGATCGCGAGAAAGATTCTACTTTGTCGGACGACAGTACACACTGACTTCTGTGACGTGGTCCAAAACAAACAGTGGGAAGACAAGAGAGTTACTGAAGAAATCAGACCTTTCTGTCGACTTATGGAAATAGCGATTACTTGCTCAGAGCCCATTTTATAGTCTTCCTAAACGTCAATAAGGAATTATACCACTAAGAACCATCGTTAGCCCAATTGACTCCCAAACACACAATCTGGCCCAATATTTTATGGAGTAATGGTTCGTATTGCTAGACATTTTGAACACCACGTTACTAGCTGTACATGGATACAGTTAGGCTCAATTTAAGTGTGGTGTATCTATTTATAAGTAGCCTACCTACTGAAGGTACGTAAATTGTCCACTGCGCCGTTGATGAAGCTTGGAATAGCCACCGAAACAACTGTATCACTACTTGAACGCACATGAAAAATGTGCACGTCATGAAGCTCAGTTCGATTACTTGTAAAGAAAACACCTATTACGCACGTATGAGTGAAATGTAATATTACAAACGCAAATACGAAGGTGCATTTGGTTTAAAGGATGAGACATCATATGAGCCTTGAGAAAAACCAACCTCTGCTCCTTCGAACTGGACGGTCAGATACGGCGTGGCATTAATTTATGGCACTTCCTAGAGTAACGACTCTATCGGTAAATGGAACACAGGTTTTTGTTGGTCTTGAAATACAAAGGGTTGCTGGGGAAGAGCACACAGAAGTTACAGGGGCAACTCTCCCTCACCGGGCAGTAATTGGCGTCTAATTTCGTCCACGCTATAAACGTCCCTGTGAAACACCGGCAGCCGTAAACGTCACGTAAGTCACAGCACTGTTAGATCTGATAGCAGCGAAATGTACCACCAGTCGGCATACGGAGAATTACCTCCTAGCGGGGTACCTTTAAAGAGGGAACTAAGGTAGGCTGCTACGGAGTAAACGTAATCTGTCTTTAGTATGAGAAACGTTTTATTCTCATCCCTTTTTTCATTACCTCTCAAATGCCGCAACGACGGAGAACCTGCACAGGCTGTGCTCCGGGTGCGAGGAACGCTATCGCTGTCGTTACGTGTGACAGGTGACCAAACCAAACGGTGGAATGTTCAAGTTGTTGGATTCGAGTCTCTGAAACCGAGTACATACTCTTAAGATACTGAACGAGTTACACAGCTTATTGAGAGGACATTGAATCAGTAATGTTGCCTAATACTCGTTGCACCAGTGAGTAGGGAGAGTGGAAACGCTGGCTGAGTATAGAAGTTATTCTTAACAACTTTTATTAAAACCAAATACCACCCATCAATCCTCAGGAGCGAGCCTTAAACACAAAAAATTAATTTGTGTTCATTTACAAATTGAATTTAACTGCCCAGTCACAATGGCCAATACCACAAGAACAACAAGAAACGAAACATAAGAAGTTATTCAGTGATTACTAAAATTTTTAACAATTTTGAATTAAATGATTACATTTACCAACACAGTGGTTGGCTGCAATATCTGGTTGACAAGTAAAATCTTCTCCATATACCTTCTGAGTTTCTGACAGTTACCTGAGAACCCCTGCTGACATGCTGCGTAGAAGGATCCCACCACATCCGGTAAGAACAAAAACTCAAACGACGTGAAACCGCCGCCCTCTGTCAGGAGTGGTCACGACCTGACCGTATCAACTTGGTGTCAAAAGCCCCACAGTCCGCGACTGTCTCGCTGCTCCACAGCGCGCGAAGATGGAAGTGCAAATTAACGACAGACAAAGGTGTTGTGCCACAAATAGAAATAAAGCAGCGAGTACACCTACAACAAATTGTTTGAAATGCTATGTAATATTGTACACGGTAGTGTAACACAGTTAATGGTTCTGGCACCATGAATTTTACACACATAACTTTTTCAACTGTTGTGAAGTCCAAGCCACGCGAGGCTAAAGACACTGAGGAATTACTGACGGTGAAGTAATCAGGTCGAATGGAAGTCTTCAGTTGCTGCACGACGCTCCAGCAGCACCTCAAACATGGAATAATAAACAAACAAGACCACAATTGTTCTAATACTTTTAATTAAGAGTTCAAGCCTGGCGTGCATCAGCAGCACAGAAGGTATCGTTGGTCATCATCGCCTTAATTATACAGGGTGATCATTAATAAAAGCCGGCCGCAGTGGCCGACCGGTTCTGGCGCTTCAGTCTGGAACCGCGCGTCGCAGGTTCCAATCCTGCCTCGGGCATGGATGTGTGTGATGTCCTTGGGTTAGCTAGGTTTAAGTAGTTCCAAGTTCTAGAGGACTGATGACCTCAGATGTTAAGTCCCATAGTGCTCAGAGCTATTTGAACCATTAATAAAACCGACAGACAGCAGGATCCTGACTGGAAATGGAGGAAAAAACTCCTATGAACAAGTGTCTGGAAATGCACTGTTGCCATGTTAGATGGTGATGACAGTTCCTCTGACAACGTGCGGTGTGTTACTTGTGGGTTGCGGGCTGTGTGATTTTAAGCCGCGTACTGCAAGCAGCAGAAGTGTGCAGTATTTACTTCAGGAACAAGCCGATTAGGCGCTTGTGTATGGCCAAGGAAATGGAAAAAGTCGAGAGGCAGCACATCAATATAGTACCCTCACAGACACCAACCACATCACACAACATTTTAAACCATTTTTGCGCAATCGTGTGATTATGGACTCTTACAGAGAGACGAATGTGCAGGAAGGCGGCAGAGTGTGCCTTCACCAGAACTGGAGAACCGGGTTATGCAGGGTACTGGGCGAATCTTAGTACAAGCTCCTGGCAACCGGCCCTCCAACATGGTGTAAGCTGATGTACGATTTTGAGTAACCTGCATGACAACCGGTATTATCCCTATCACCTGCAGTCCCATGGAAGCCACTTTGAACATCAGGTGTGACGTGGATGCGATGAGGCTCTATACTGTTTTCTGGGACGATTTGTTGTCGCTGAACGCACACCGTCCGTTTCCGGGCACATGTCCATAGGAACCTGTTTCTTCCTTTTCCAGCTAGGAATATGTTCCTGTAATTTGTCGGTATTATTAATGTTCGCCTGCATTTACGAGTATGTGGTATCTGTTCTTTACGACAAATGTTCATCTTGCCCCATTGATATAAACCATTGTCCACTGGCAACTCATGTCTTTGATTCCTTTGTGCCTTGATTCGTATTGGCTGCAGGATGAAAAGATATCTGTTCTTTAGGACTTGTACCAATGATAACTACATCTGCAATTACGCCCCTAACTATGCGGTGTATAAGAGTAATAGAACTCGAGATTTTATAAGCATTTACCCACATATGCTGTTTCTAAAGCATCATGAGCTATCACAGGGAATGAAGTCGAACGGAAAGCACTTTGCGCAGTACAGCACTTTTAGACGGTTGCTGGTATTTAATTCAGCTCATAACATATCTCCCATGCATTGCGAATAGCTACTCTTCACAAGGGGTGTCGATCGGCCGCCGTGTCATTCTCTGCCACTCTGTGTCATTCGGATGCAGTGGTCACAATACCGCTCTCCTGGCCATTTTGTTGACTTTCCAGACCTTGAAGCCTCTACGTTTCAGTCCAGTGACTTCTCACTTGGCATCACGAGTGTTAGTGCACGCCACGTCATTCATCCCAGAGAGGAAAAATTCCTTGACAACATCGGGAATCGAGCTAAGGTCCTCGGCGTGGCAGCTATCTACACGGACCACGCAGCTATGGAAGTGAATGTTGAGTTTGCAAAAGCTATGTCAGTTATCGATCACTCTGCTCCCTCAGAGATTTTCAAGGAGTGTTGGGGTGTAGTAGTTGTTGTTGTCATCAATCCAAAGTGTGGCCTGTGTGATGTATCCTAATAACTATGGTCAAGTTTCGATCTCTCTATAAAATGTTAACCTTCGCGCACCTTCCATTACCAAACGAACGATTTATGGATGCATTAGGGAGCGTCGTGTTAAACGAATCCTCCTTTTAGCGAAGTTGAGGTACAAATCTCATTTCATCTCAGATTCAGTGCATCCTCGTTACAAATCAAATTTACGCATTTAATATTCAGTATTCCTCTATAGTGTCACATTTCAAAACATTCAATTCTTTTATTGTCTGAACTTCTGTCGACCACATCAAATCGCTGCATAAAGCTGCGATGCTGGTAAATACCTTCACGAACATTTCCTCTCATTTAAATTTACATACCATGTTAACCAATTTTCCTTCATCAGGAAAATTTTGATTTCATAAGCAGCAATTTTTATTTCATACGCAGCATTTTAGGGGATTGCAAGAAACTTCGTCTTCAAGTCAGCTACAAACTTCACTACAGTATTACTTGTTAATGACATCTCCTCTACATGTGTACTTGGGGTAAACCGCATTTCGCGACTTCCTTTTCTGTATAATTTTCTGAATCAGTTTAAACAGGTCAAAGAAGCCCGTAAATCAGTAATGTTCATCTCTCTTGCCATTCAGAGTTGCTAGATCTCATGCACTGACTGTAACGAGCAGTTCTGAATCTTTAGAAAAGTTCTCCTTTCACAGTTATCTGAGTTTCATTTTGGAGCATATTTTGTAATTCGTTTACATCTTTCTTCTACTCGTACAATTCATACTCAGATTTTACGAAAGGAAATCACCTTTGCACAATGATTATGAGTAACTTCTCCCTGCTTCATTTAACGAAAGCAGCTATAGCTTTCTTTCCTCATCTAGTCTGTTGCTGTACAGTGTTCTTTTGGACTTGGAAGGCATTTTATTTTTGCTCTGAACATTAATTAGCACAACAAACATTGTTCAAACAATAATTCATGGAATCGTCCAAGTTTTCAACTCTCACCATTTTTTCCTGCAATATTTGCACAATTCCTAAAGACATGTCGACATTATTCGAACAAATGTTCAAGAAATTATCTAACAAATAATACACTTGTAGGTCTTCAGGAGAATTAGGTGTTTTCGATTGAATAACATGTTCTTTCATATTGCATCTATGGAAGTATGAAACATTAACTGGATTCCAGTTTACTGTGAAACTGCGGAATCTGTATAAAGACAGATGCTACCAAGCATATATTCAAGGCGATTCCGCAGAGGCAATGCTGATTATTATGGGTATTAAATCAGCTGTGTATTAGAACGAAAAGTAATTGTGGACAACAGTGTCACAGGAACTATCAACGGAAACTGAAATACGCTTTAAAAATCACGATCCAGTTTGCCATGTTATCTGTTTACCGATGTGCCACCAACCTTATGTGCCCACCGTGCTGTGTGTGCACTGTCCACTACAGCTACAACATGGGTGTCCACTCCTCCAGCTGCCTGTCGAGCTACGAACTTGGCAAATTTCAACATTTTCTGAAAAATACTTGAAGTGTGTCTTAGCAGCTCAAAATTTTGGCACTGTGTTTATTTCGGTGTACTCTTCCTGGATAAAAAATCCACGGCAGGTTTCGACTTGTCGGAATGGACAGTTCCTTTGTGAGTACATTAAGGACTGACACATGGGATTCTATCTGCGACCGCGAGTGTGCTGTGTCGTGACACTAGGGAAACACTGGAACATGGAAGAAGGAACATTTGAAATTGAGGTATGTCGTTATTTGCCATGATTCCAGTGAACGAAGCTATCTCACGTATAGCGGATATTCTGCCAGCAGGTATTGTGGAGATACTCAGATACTGTCCGCCCACAACGTATTTTCAGTAAAAAAAAATGAGTTTTATGAACAGATTAGCGGCATGGTTATGGGCATTCCTCTTAGTCCGGCTGTGTTGATGGATACCTTTGAACAATGGGCGGCGCACACCGAGAGTGAAAGATCAATCAGGTGTACAGCTATGCTGATGATACTTTCATAGTGTGGACACATGGTGCTGGGGAACTGGATGCCGTCCTGATACATCACAGCAGTATCAATCCGAAAATACAATTTACTACGAAGGGGGAGAATAATGGCCAACAGAATTTTTTGCAATGATCTGCTATCAAGGGCTGGGACGGGGCTAGAAAAAGCCACGCGTACTGACCGTTACCTTCCTAAAGATTCTAACCACCATCCCAGACAAAACCTTGGTAGACAGAGCGTACAGAACCTGTGAACCGACTTGTTTAAAAGCTAAGACTGAACCTCTACGGTCGACATTTAAGGAGCGTGGTTATTCTAACGTGGAGATAGATCGAGTACTTCGCCCTAGGGTGAGAAGCAGGATCGACGAGGAACAACGGCAGGGCAAGGGGTAAGTTTCCTTTCCGTTCATCACTAAGATTACAGATCGCATGGTGTGGAAACTACCTTCACACCCACCAGGAAGATGGAGCATCGGCGAAAGATATACGACATCCTTTGGCTAGACCGGGTGTACATAAAAGTCTGAGTAGCTGTGACTGGTTTATATTGCAACCATGAATAGAAGTATTAAAACTTATCTAGCTGAACAGCAGAGGAATTGCCACCGCGGTGTACAGAAAAATAGGCCGTAGCGGATATGTTTATCAAGAGGATTATCGTGAAATAAAATTCAGTAAGACGAGCGTCACATCGAAAACATCGCATTATCAGGGACGCATGTATAGAGATGCTATTGAGCCTTATAAACACAGTGATGGTTTTACCAGACAAGCGGATGTTGTTAAATTAGATAAAAATGAGATCAATCACTTTCAATCGAGAATATTCGCATTACCAAAGATAATCTCACAGGCGAGGTCAAGTGATGTAGTGTGGTACCCTCTACACTGCTATATATTTGGCTCTCCCTGAATTCTGTTTGCAGTTCGCCGATTTAACGCTAAAGATACGTGGCGTAGCCGGAGAGAAAACGTTAGGAGGAATTTTTATACATCAACCACGGCCTGCCGGCCTTGAAGTATTAAGTGAAGTCAGTACCGGCCGTGAAAGCTGGATGTTTCTCCTAATAGCTGCACACTATGAGCCTGTCGGCTCGCATCGGTTAAGGTCTGTAGATCTAAACTCTGCTTCGTTTTCCCTCTGGCCGCCGGGCGGCGCTCTTGCCCCATGTCTTCCTGAATGAAATGTTTGCGAGGCAAGGAGTGTGGAATTGACAGTTACCGGGGACAAGCAGGAAAAAAGTGTCGTGGAGGAAACTTGTGTTGCAACGCGCCGGTGGTCGGTGTCTTGACCGATTCGCTTTGAGGAAATTGTTGCAACAAGAACAACTTTGATTAGGTTAGCTAATTCTGGTGCACTGAAAGGGTATCTCTTTCCTGTTGTCGGACCGTGATGTGTGATCTATTCTGGCGGCGTAAGCAGGTTCTGTTGTTACTATCTTCTGCTGTATGATTCTTCCTGAGCTGTGAATTTGTGCTTTCCGGAAAATTTTAATCAGCTGTTAATGTGGTCCGTATCGCCCCCCTCGCTGAGCGCTCTATGGTGCTGCCTGAATTAGTTGTCATCCCCCGGTGGGACGTTTGTGGTGATAGTTTCTTATTGTCTGACGATTGTGGTGATTGTTTTTTACTGTTTGGTTTTAAGATACTTCCGTGTGCAAGCGGTGGGAATGTAACGGCCGTCGCAGGTGCTACTGGTGTTGTCATGATCATTTATGATTAATCTAGTCTTTTAATTGTTTTACCTTCTGATCTGGCCTGATCTATTACTATACCGGGTGCGCTGCCGGAGGGCTGTGAAATTTTTCTGTGTTGCCACACTTGAATGTTGTAAGGCGAGATTCCTTACTTGGTTCTTGGCGCCTGATAGGGTCTGCGGGCAATCTTGTACTGGTATCTGACCGTTATATTATTAATAGAACCAGGATTTCTACCTGGAAACACTCCGTCTTCGGGCCACGAGTGGCCTACCGGAACCATCCGAACGCAGTGTCATCCTGAAAGGAGGATGCGGATAGGAGGGGCGTGGGGTCAGCACACCACACTCCTGGTCGTTATGATGGTATTCTTGACCGAAGCCGCTACTATTCGGTCGAGTAGCTCCTCAATTGGCATCACGAGGCTGAGAGCACCCCGAATAATGGCAACAGCGCATGACGGCTGGATGGTCACCCATCCAATTGCCGGCCACGCCCAACAGCGCTTAACGTCGGTGATTTCACGGGAACTGGTGTATCCACTGCGGCAAGGCCATTGGCCTTCTACCTGAAAAGAAAATTATTATTTAAAATATATTTAAACTGTGTTTGTTTCTTGGTTATGTTAATATATTCATTCTTGATTCTCGACAGTGTTTAAATCGTACTATTCCTGAAATTCTTAATTTAATCTTTTAATAGCAGTTTGATGGCTGTTGTACCTTATTATGGTATTTGCTGGCAGCTATTTGCTGAAAGCGTGTGTTGATCTGTTGGTGTTTTTGGGCGTCTTCTTCTTGTTTTATTTACGAGCACCGTACTGTTACCTGGTGGGTTAGCTACCGTTTCTGCAGTCTGTGTGTACAGACGGCCCAAGCTGACAAGGGTGAGCTCTCCGGCGGCACGATATTAAAGGCCACGATTTGGTATTCGCCGCTGCGGTTACCCTGTGTGAAGCAGCTCTACAGCACGGAGAATGCTGCGTAAGTCTTTCTTTCACTGGTTCGCGTTGGCTTCTTTTCAGAGTTCATATACTTTTTGCCTTTTGGCTTGGATCCTCTTTTGGTGCCATGTCCTTTCTCTATAAAGCTTTCCCTAAACAGCTGCACCATTTGCTGGGCCTAGTAGTTGTTTCAGTTTGTCAGCTCTCCCAAAGGACAGTGTTAATTATTGGTCTGTAATTTAAAACCATTCTGTTAACTCGGCACATTTGATTTTTTAAAAACATTTTTAGTAAGTTAGTACTAGTTGTTGCTACGTTTGACTTTTCAAAACCATACTTTAATTTTGTCAGGTCTCTTAAGGGACCGCGTTTCATTTTGGCCTGTAATTTTAAACCATTCTCTTAGCTCGGACATTTCAATTTGTTTAAACATTTTTAGCCGGCCGGCGTGGCCGTGAGGATCTGGGCGCTGCAGTCTGGAGCAGAGTGACCGCTACGGACGCCTGTTCGAATCCTGCCTAGGGCATGGATGTGTGTGCTGTCCTTAGGTTAGTTAAGTTTCATTAGTTCTAAATTCTAGGCGACTGATGACCTCAGAAGTTAAGCCGCATAGTGCTCAGAGCCATTTGAACCATTTGAACCATTTAAACATTTTTACCTGTTGCTAAATTTGTGCTAGTCATTCTTGCATTTGATCTTCGGAAACTGAGCTTTAAATTTGTCAAGTATCTTAAAGGACCGTGTTAAATCTTGGATCTGTAACTTAAAACCATTGTGTTAGCCTGGGACATTTAAGGTATCATATTTGCTTAAATATTTTGCTATCGTAGTTAAATTGGTTAAGTCACTGTACTCTCTGAATTTAAATCACTCCACTCACCGTTTTAAGAACAGATTGTTTAATTGTGTATTGCTGCTTTAAAAAAAAATTTTTAATACATGTGAATAACTTCGCAAAAAATTAATGATTTCATAACCTGGGACCTAGTATTGCTGCTTTAAAAAAAATTATTACATGCGAGTAACTTCGCAAAAAATGAATGATGTCAAAACCTGGGACCAAGCCTTTCCGCGAATTTCTGTTAACCTGTCTTACTGGAGCTCACAGTACCCTTATGTTTCTGTTCGGTGTCTTTTTTCTGCATTATGAAGTGTATCCCACGCGTGAAATCACTGAGAAATGAGGCGACCTAGGAAACGTAATTGCACCGCAGGGTGTTGGTTTCATCTCACGGCGGCCCTGGCTAACTACAGCCAGAATGCGGCGGCCTCTCGTCTCGTTCCGGAAACCGAATTACTGTGCGTACCCCGCTCTGGCCGCCCTTCCAATTCGGCCGCCCGGCCAGGCACTGCCCGCGCCGTGCTCTGAGGCCATTCGCCACTGCCGCCGAGGCGTGTCCCCAGGGAAGCCTAAATGCCCGGCTCCTCTCACAGCCCACCGCCGGGTCCCGCCCAACCGGAATTCTGCTTTGCCGGGTCCGCATGCATTCATGCGTATACAAATCCACCTAGGCGGTAATTACGCTGTGCAACGTCGAGCGCGAGTATTACCTTTCGCCGAATCTGGTTCCGCGAAGTGGATTACCTTCGACTGGCGGCAGAGAGTCGGACTAACTGGTCCGGCGGTTTCTGTGCGGTGTTCTGCGACAACAGTGCCTTTAGCTGTGGCAGTCAAACCAACACACATCAAAACTGCAGTCATGGATCCAGTATTCGTTTCTTGGAGCGGCGGGTGTAGTTTGTTACTGCCCTCACTCCCTCTGTTCCTAGTCTAAACATACTATGGTTCAATTCTTTTATCTTGGCGGTTCGCGCATGCCCGCCCTGACGCGGGAGATTGCTGCGTTGCTAGTTGTACGCGCCAGGAGAGGCAGCGCCATAGTATAGTTCGCAAACTTACGTTTAGGGCGAAGCGCGCAGTTTATGAAGTAAAGCCTCCACGGCCGCATTAACCCTTTCGCTCCTACACAGACGTGCCCCCCCGCATTCTGCGCTGTGCACGATTTTGTCGTCATTGCTCTGCTCGCCTGTGCAGACACATGGTGTTTCGACTGCTTTGACACACAAATCATTCGATTTCACAAAACCTATTTGGCCCAAAAATTTGATTTTTACACATCTTCTTGACTGATACCTTCCCCCCATAAATGACTTAATTTTGTTTCGATGTTCAACGCAGTTATTGTGCAGCATTAAATGTAGTAAACCATTGCACGAAATTTTGAAGAGTTTGCAGAGAAAAAGTCCATAGCGTATACTTTCCGTATGGTCGATTTTAGTTGCCACTAGAAATTTCAAAAAATTGCATTGAAAAAAATAAAATTCATGAAGTAAGACACTTCGATATTGTTTTTAACTAAAGAAAATATTATCCTCTGAACAAGGTTTGAACTCGGAACCTTTTACATAGCAGCCATACACTTTAACCATTACGCTAACGCAGCTCGTCATTTATTGTATTTCCCGGAGGACTACAAAATATCACGAAAAACACCGACAACAACAGTTGGTCTGATGATGAACTACTCACGTTTCGTCAAAGTACAATAGGAAATAAACAATTACCGCTGCTCTTTATTGCGAAAAAGCGGTTAGTGAGAATGATACAAACACCTTTCCTTGCTATCGCCTGAATTAGGAGGCTTATTGCTTGTTTGGTTTGATTAATTGATAGAATATGAACCAACTGGTATAAAGAACGCTTTTTCCAAACTTTCTATAAAAGAAAGTCTGCTATCAAGACATTGCTTTTGTTCAGTTACTTTATTTATGACTGAACGTTTCTAAAACTGAAGACACTGGTCCATGCTCTGTACTACAGTCGAGCTCTGGCAACGTCGTTCTCTGTTCATTGGCTGACTGTGTGTTTTGTGACGTCAGATCCGCAGAACGAACCTAAACTCGGCCGCCGTCATAAATGACACGCACTTTAGGGTGAGTCAAATGAAAACCTTAAATTTGTAATAACAAATCGAAATTTCGCATCGTTATCTGTAAGTTGGCAAGCGTGCTGCAAACAGAGTGCAGAATGGCCTGTAGGTGGTAGCACAGTGCAGATGCACACATACCGTGGCAGTATCAGTATAAAGATGGCCACCCCACTTGCGACTTGCACCAGGGAAGAACAGCCTTCTGTTATTCGGTTTTTGCGTAGTGAGGGTGTGAAACCAATAGAAATTCATCGACGAATGAAGGTTCAGTACTCTGATGCATGTTTGTCACAGCGGCAAGTCTACGAATGCAGTAGGAAGTTCGCAAATGGTGTGATTTCAGTGTAATTTTCTCCTCGTCCAGGTCAGGCACTACGAGTTGTGACTCATGGAATACTTCTAGATAAGCTCACGTACTGTGGTATGAATGGGACAGTGCTCAAATGGTTTAAATCATACCTAACTGGAAGAGTGCAGAAAGTTGAAATAAACAGTTCACATAACTGGGGCACAATCAACAATGGGGTGCCGCAAGGTTCGATCTTGGGTCCTCTGCTGTTCTTAATATATGTTAATGACTTGCCATTCTATATTCACAAAGATGCAAATCTGGTACTTTTTGCCGATGATACAAGTATAGCTATCACACCTGACAGACAAGAAATAAGTTGTAAACGATGTTTCTCAGAAAATCATTAAGTGGTTATCTGCAAATGGGCCCTCATTAAACTTTGACAAAACACAGTATATACAGTTCCACTCAGTAAATGGAATGACCCCATTAATAAAAATAGACCTCAATCAGAAATCGGTAGCTAAGGTAGAATATTCAAAATTTCTAGGTGTATGCATTGATGAGGGATTGAACTGGAAAAAACACACTGAGGATCTGCTGAAACGTTTGAGTTCAGCTACTTATGCTGTTAGGGTCATTGCAAATTTTGGCGATATACATCTGAGTAAATTAGCTTACCACGCCTATTTTCATTCCCTACTCTCGTATGGCATCATATTATGGGGTAACTCATCATTGAGTAAAAGAGTGTTCATTGCAAAAAAGAGTGTAATCAGAATAATTGCTGGAGTTCATCCAAGATCAGCCTGCAGACACTTATTTAAAGAGCTAGAAATCTTCACTGTAGCCTCACTATATATATATATATATATATATATATATATATATATATATATATTCACTTATGAAATTTGTTGTTAACAATCCGAACGAATTCAAAAGTAATAGTGTACATGGCTACAACACTAGGAGAAAGGATGATCTTCACCACTCAAGGTTAAATCTAACTTTGGCTCAGAAGGGGGTAAATTATGCTGCCACAAAAGTCTTTGGTCACTTACCTAATAGCATCAAAAGTCTGACAGATAGCCATATAGCACTTAAAAGTAAATTAAAAGAATTTCTTAATGGCAACTCCTTCTACTCATTAGATGAATTTTTGGATACAGTAAGTGGGTAATTTCCCAACTCCACAAAAAAAAAAAAAAAATAAATAAATAAATAAATAAATAAAATAAAAAATAAACAAAAAAAATTAAAGATATTGAGTGTCATATAATATTTTGTCTAATGTAATATCTTGTATAGACACCTTTTAGTAAACTGACACGTTCCACATCATTACGAAGTGTCGTATTCACGATCTATGGAACAAGTACTAATCTAATTCTACTCCACAGAAAATTGCAGCAGTTGAAGCCATAGTGAAGGAAAACCGCCGAGTGACACTGAATGACATTGCAGCATGTTTACAGATTAGTAATGGGTCAGCACACCACATTGTGCAGGATGTGCTCCAGTTTCACAAAGTGTCTGCAAGATGGGTGCCACGCCAGCTGACGCTTGAAATGAGGGAACGACGTGTTGATGCTTGTGAAGAATTTCTTCGGCGCTCTGAACGAGAAGGCGATGGATTCCTTGCAATAAACGTTACTGGGGACGAAACGTGGGTTCACTTCCACCAACCGGAAACGAAGAGAGCGAGCAAGGAATGGCGCCATTCCTCATTACCAAAACCAAAGAAGATTTTTACAGAACCATCAGCAGGGAAGGTTATGCTGACTCTCTTTTGGGACTAAAACGGCGTCATTTGGAGCATTACATGCCTAGATGGACCACTATCATCAGTGCATCATACACAGATCTCGCAAAAAATAATCTGTGGCCTGAAATCAAATCACGACGTGGATTGCTGTCAGCAGGTATCCTTTTGCAACATGACAGTGCAAGGACCCAGGTTGCCAGTACAACAGTTGCAACAATCACAGACCTGCATTTTGAGTGTCTTGCCCATCCACGATGGAGCACTCAAAGGTGCAATGCGAGGAAAGAATTCCGTTTTGATAAAGAGGTCCGCCCCGCGGTGCACGAGTGGTTGCGCGGACTACCAAAAGAATTTTTGTAAAGGAATTTACGCACTTTGTAAGCGCTGGAGGACTTGCATTGAGCATGGGGGAGATTATCTTGAAAAGTGATACAGCTTTGTACCACTTCTGCACAATAAATAACATTTAATAAAATATTTAAGGTTTTCATTTGAATCACCCTCGTAATTTGCCGGCGCCTATACTTTTAACGTAACTGAGATTCGTACCACTTTAATGAAAACTGACGAACTGCAGGAACTAATTCCTGACTGGAAATGAAGGAAAAAAGGTCCTATGAACATCTGTTCGGAAATGCATCGTTGGTAAGAGGGACGGCGCTGAACAATGAGAGTTCCTTTCACGACGAACCGTGTGTTCCCTGCGTGTTGCAGGCTGTATGGTTGACGCAGCGTACGGTAAGCAGCAAAACTGTTCGGTATTCACGTCGAGAACAAGCTGAGATGATGTTTGTGGACGGCCAATATGATGGGAACGGCCAAGAGGTAGAACCTGTTCCTTGCAACTCTGGTGTACGCACAATCTGCCGCCTCCTTGTTCGTTCGTCTGAAAGGGTCCACGATTACTTAAACGCCCAGAAAAAGGCTTGAAATGTTGAGTGACGTGTCTGTGACAGTACTTGTTTAGATATATCCCTGCTGCCTCTTGACCGCTTCCATCTGCTTAACAGTACACAAACACCATCTTGGCTTGTCCCCGACATGAATCCCGGCCATTCTGCTGCTTACAGTACATAGGAGTCTGCAAAACACGAAGAGTTCATGGCACGTAGTCAAAGGAACTTTGGTTCGTCAGCACCGTCTACCGTGATAACGATGCATTTCCAGATGAATGTTCCTAGGATCTCAATTTCCAGTCGGGAATCAGTCCCTGCCGTTTGTCGGCTTTGAGGATAACTGACGTAAAGCCATCAAACAAGTGGTATTCAGGAAATATTGAGGATATTCAGCCCAATTGTCAATCGTGCGTGGGAGTACTTGTTTTGATATATCCCTGCTGCCTCTTACCGCTTCCATCTGCTTAACAGTACACAAACACCATCTTGGCTTGTCCCCGACATGAATCCCGGCCATTCTGCTGTTTACAGTATATAGGAGTCTGCCAAACACGAAGAGTTCATGGCACGTGGTCAAAGGAACTTTGGTTCGTCAGCACCGTCTACTGTGATAACGATGCATTTCCAGATGAATGTTCCTAGGATCTCAATTTCCAGTCGGGAATCAGTCCCTGCCGTTTGTCGGCTTTGAGGATAACTGATGTAAAGCCATCAAACAAGTGCTATTCAGGAAATATTGAGGATATTCAGCCCAATTGTCAATAGTGCGCGTTGACCTGCCTGGGATGCTCTCGTCTGTTGACAAACTGAAGAGGGAGCAGGCGAGCCCACTTCCTCTATATGACTACATCACGTGCAGACACTATAGGCTGTTTTGATAATTTAAACTGACCCTTGGTCAACGCACCGCATTTAAATCTGTGGCAATACAGTGGGTAGACACGCCAGGGAAGTGTTTATTTCTCACTAAATGCGTTAATACGCAGTATAGAAATTAGTATCTAATATTAGCGACACGAGGACGTACACGAACACATATGCAGTATCTGAACAAAAAGATCCCGACAACTATTGGTGGACGTCACAAAAGGTGCCTGAGGAAGAATAGTTAGTGTTCAGGGATTTGACAGGAACGATCATTGGAAGCCAAAAGATCTAATCAACACGGACTCTAAAATGCATACCAAAGGCCATCCAACAGCGAAGGAACTCCCATAAGGAGCCGATGTTAGTATGAGCACACTTCTGGTATACTTTCTGAAGAAACTGATAAAGACCTGAAACTTTTATAGAATACAAAAATTATACTATAAATTTTACGAACAAGGCTTTCTCTTTTCTAACTAAAATTATAACTTCTAAGAATCACGGAGCTTCTAAATTTATTATTGGTGTCACTACAGGTCCCTTTCTTATCTGATTAATAATCGTTTTATTAAGAAAAGGTACTGGAAGTTTGATGTCCTTACAAGTCTGAGTTTCTGAAGAAACTGTACCAGAATACCTAAAACTTTAGTTTTGAGAAAAACTGTGTTCAACGTTTACATTTAAGAAAGTAATGCAGATTACTTCACAGACAAGCGTTTAATATATTCCAGGACTGTACTTCATCCTTTTCTATGATCCTCTGGCTAACATTGCCTGTAGAATATTCATCGTATTGGATATAGTCTATCTCGATGCCTTTCAGTCTGCAGTACCGATACCAACCTTTGTTCTTAAGAACATTAACACCTCAGCATCAGCCTTCTTCGACGCAGCAGCACTCAAACACCTCCCTGCTTCATGAAATTGTAGCGTTCCTTTTCTAACAGGTACAGTTTTTGGTAGCCTAATCCAAACACAGAATTCAAACTCTAATTCCGTGTTCAAGTTTTACAATAGAGACACGTTTTCAGAGGCTCATGCTGATTAAGGACTCCGAAAATGGGATTGACAGCAAGTAGGATAGTTTCTGGAATTTAATGTGTATGCTTTCAATTGGAAGCTGAAGTTGGGTTGTAGTATTTGCACCACATGTTTGATCCCCGAGGGCAAAAGTGATGTTGTATGAAAGAATATAACCCAGATAAGTTTTCTCATTGCTTCTACATTGTTGGAGTTATTCCTAATTACCATACCATAATAATTTTAGATCCTGTCTGTTTCAAATCCGTCTGGCCCCTTGTACCGTCTTATTCGTAACTGCCCGTCTCTTCCAGCCCCGATTAGTTCCTATTTACCACTTAACATATTTTCAGTAGTCGTGATCCCATTCTTTTCTGTACATGCAGTAATAACACCAGTTTATTAATTTTAAAAGTAAGCCGTAATGGTTTTCTTCTACTTTTTACTAATAAGCCTTACTGGCCCCATTCCATAAGATAGTTCGTATACAGGATATCCCTTGACTGCTTAGACCTTCTTAGGAAACAGGAAACAACTAGAAGCTTTTTACCTGAAGCACAAACTCTCGGAAAGATTTCACCTTCAATATTATTTTCTTTCCACTGTTCATAAGTAACTATTAGGAGTTAATATATTTCTTCCCATGAACCCTGGGCCGATACCCAAACTTCCATTTTACCCATAGCGCTATTAACTTTTCACAAAAGGATGCACTAGAATATTAAATTTATAATACCAGAGGCAAACACCAAAGATGAACGACGAAAAACAGTCAATAATGGAGACAGGCTGGCAATCATCTCTTACAACCGAAATAAGAATATCTGTGAAACACAAATAGCTGCTGTACTGTAATCAGTTCTCAGCAAGACAGAGCAAAAGTGTGCTTGGATCTAAGTTACCAAAGAAATAAAAACATAGAAAATAATTGTCAAATCTGAATGAAACAAATGGAACATTTTAGCCAAATCATAGGAGCATTAAACAGTAGTAAATTTTTTTTTTTTATTTATTTATTTTTAGATCGTGTTCGCGACCGTTTTCCCTTAAAATCTGAGGATAGATCTTTATCTTCGATCCCGTGAAATGTTTTTACTGAGCAAGAGCTGATAGCTGTTAAGGTCTGTATTTCAGAGCCCATGTCTATTAGACAATTTTTTCTTGTATCGATCCTTAGTACTTCCTCCCAAAATATGGGAAGCAAAAGGGTGCAGTATGAGAGATTTGCTTCACTTTATCGAAGGCGAATAAGTGCTCATACCTCTTAATGTATGCATTTTAGAGCCCATGTTTACCGAATATCTTTGTTTCGAATTATCCTTCCCGTAATATCCCTGATTATTGACCATTCGTCCTGGCATTCCCAGTACGTCGGGTGCATCCATCTTTGGCCTGTATGGTAGCTTCAACTCTGGTGGGGGCGCTTTCAATAAGGTATCTGAATGTCTGTGGAGGACTGGCAGCCCATTCTGCCTCAAGAGTCGAAAGTCCAGAAGCTAGTGATGTTGCAGGTTTAGGACTGGAGCGAAGTTGACTTACTAATTCACCCCACTGACGCTCCACTCGGTTAAGATCGTGGCTCTGGGCAGGCTATTCCATTTTAGAAATATTACTGCCCACAGACCATAGCTTCACAGGTGCCGTTTTCGTGCTATTTTTTACAATCAACCTCCGCAATGCTCCATGTTCCCTGTCCGTCACTGCATGAGGTCAGGCTGGTCTTGGTTGAGCTGTTGTTGTTCCTTCACGATTCCATTTCACAATCGCAGCATCAGCAGCCATCTTGGGCAGCTTTAGAAGGTTTTAAACGTCCCTGACAGAACTATTATCCATGTTATATCCAGTGACTAGTCAACATTCGACGTCAGTGAACTCTCGCGACCGAGCCACTGTGCTGTTATTGCTTCCCTACTGACAACAACATACGGCCTCTCCTTTTGTACTATCTGATCCGTTCCTCAGCACAATTGTTGCACAATTCCGCATGCCTCATCACAATTAGCGCACGTTCCCGCTATACATAGGGCTACTCTAGATCAGATAGTGTATCTAAATCACCAAATGTGTTGCACTGTGAAGTTAAGATTGGAAAATGATTCTTAGTCACCCGGTACGGTATTTGTAACCTTCTTCTGGGGATTGTCACTTCCCCCTACACAAGCGCTGCCCACGCTTCAGTTTACCGACGGACCAAACCACCCACGGGTGATTGTTAAGTGTCTTGTCGTAAATGAAGAGTTCCTTACCATTTGCGAGACCCAGTTTTCATGTCACTTAATTCTCTGAAAGTTATTTGTGAAGTTTAATAATTGATATATCTAAAAATATAAATGCTTTTACAACAAACAATTTGTGGAGGCCTCGTGTCACTTTACACCCCGAACTCCTCCCAACTGGATCTACACCTCCAACATTGTTGAGCAAAAATCAGGTTGGTAAACACTGAAATTCATTTTTCTGAAGGTATCATGTGACATAATGCTACTGAACTTGCCACTGTTTTTGTCATTCAGAGACTGTTGGGCAAAACTGGAACTATAGCTAGGGAATGCTTCGGAGCCAAGAGCGATTGCTCATCAAACAGTAAATTTTCTGGTAGTAAAAGTTTGTCCTGATGTAACGTAACGGGCAGTTTCAGCTGCAATATGAAATAACTTGACATTACCCTCGACTTTTCATATCAATCTCATTACTCATAAATATGTTATTAGGTTCCTTCTTGTGATTCACGTTTTCGTTTTTGGCTCTCATTTTACAAATTATACTCACGTTATTAACAATTACATAATTCAGAAATACCTTTTATTCGTTGTTTCGGAGGGACAGCTTACATGAACTACTCGCCCACGGACTGATGTGAGAGGACTGATCAACTGCTTTCGACATTTTATTTGAAAAGTATTCTGCAGCTTCTAAGGTATCACGGATGATGTACGGTACTGAAATTCATGTAGCTAGTTTCAACCAAAAGATGATGTTTCAATTAATATTAATTACTTAGTACACTGATACCAATACATCGATGTAAGAAAAAGATTTTAGCTGTCTTTAGATTTGTAATCGCGAATCAATTACGAACCTACATATATGTTATATACATGTCAATCCGATTGGAAAACTGTATCACAAATATGGTTTCATTGTGAACATAACCAGCCGTCTACATGGTCCCCGATTTCTACTTTCGTCGTGTGGATCACACTGAACATTGTCCTCAGTGTCATCCGAAATTTTACAAATGATAAATAGATTTATAAGACACTTCGTAAGCAACTTAACTGTTAAGAAAGCTACATCACCTGACACTAAACAGTTCTGGCAGCTTTTTAGTTAGTTACGGTATATGGGAGCGACAGCTTCAGATGGCATATGGCCCTGGGGTCTTCGATTCTGATAAGTATTATGCTGTCAATACTGAAAAGCACCTTATTCACCTGGAGAAATTTGATTTCCTTTAACGCTGAATAATAATAAACGAACATTAAACAAAACATTTGTTTTTCAATTCTCAGTACCATCTCTAACATCAAAGGAAGCTGCGGACTTGCAACTCTTGACAGATTAACGCACATAAGATAAATACATGGTGATGTAGGTGCCAACACCGATCCGTTTTATGCAACCCGCACTCCGTTTGTATTAATAACAGTATCTAGACAGGCGACCACCACGTAGTCCATACGAGTTCACTCTCAGATATTAGGACGACTTTTAGCGAACGGAGTTCTAGTGCAAGAAATAAAAGTTAGACCTAGTCATGAGTTACGTGATATTTCAGAACCATGCTTATCCAAGTGTGTCCAAACTTTCTTTGTGTAATTAGCGGTGTAGACATACAGATTCTGGATATCTCTGTGCGTTTATTCCGTGTAATAGCACTTAATGTAGCGTAAACTGTTCAGTAACTTTGCCTTATAAAGAGCCTTTCATTACTGGAAACAACGAAATTAACAGAAGATAACAAACGGAAGGCATCAAAGTAATAACTTTTCGGTATATAACCCAATGAGATTAATATACAACTCGCTGCGTTAATGTGCTAAGGTAGTTTCATAAAGAAACTTAGTACAGTAGGGTTAATATGTCCTCGTATATTTTACCAGTTATTTTGCTGCATTTTGGCAATGTGCTTTACATTTCCAGAGCGAAATGGCCAATAACATTGCTCTGTCTTGTGGGTTGCATAAATCGACATCCTCAGGGGAGCTGAATCTTTTCGCTGTGTTATATACCAGAAACTTGTTTCGTCTACCTTTCCCAGTTTTAAGTCTCCTGCTGTTGATTTAATTGTTAGCGATGCTGAAACACGCTTTATAAGGCAACGTCTTTGAACCATTTACGAAAGATTAAGTACTATTAACAGAGTAACCTTATAGAGCTATCCAAAATCTGTATGTCTACACCTCTAATTACAAAAAGATTTTGGAGGAACGTGGGTAAGTAGGGCGGAAGTAAGGTATATCTCGGTCCAAAAAAAGATCATGTAACTCACGATGAATCAACGATTGTATGTTTTACAATATGATTCCGTTTTCTAACTGTCACCCAAGGCTCTGGGAGGAAACTTATATCGATTACGTGGCTGCCTGGACACCGTTCCCGATACACACATAGTGCGGGTTGGAAAAAACGGATCTGTTGGGGCAACTGAATCAACCTGTTATCTATTGGAGCTGTTAACTTAGGAGACTGGTAGAGGCACACTCGGTTTCTGTGGCTAGGTATTAAATTACTGTTGGATCTCAGCAGAAAAACAATAACTATACGTTTTCATGGTCCTTCAATCCTCACGCACTCAGTAAAACAATTTCGACTAAAACCAATTTAAGAAACGTTTTATCCTTCAAGCAAAGTAAAAGTTCCAGTTTCGTGAAAAGTTCTGTCTTCTATGGCAGGTATTCTTCCTTTTGTTACACCAGTGAGGTATCGTGCCCTTATGAAGTGTGGAAATTCTTTCTTACGCGTAGGCGACTGAGATGAGTGCGTGAATAATGTAGCTTCGTGTTCGTGCTGTTGATAACCTATGTGGGGAGAAAAGAGAAGAGGTGGTGTAACCGAGGGGCGGTACAATAACCACCTCAGAGGAATGTCTGCAGGGGTGGTGAAGGGAGAGGAGAAACAGCGTTCACCTGCACTTGCTTCCAGCCCGCAGCCGCCTGTAGTCTGCGTTATTCATCGCCAGAAAAGTATTGGCTTGTCAGCCTTATTGTGTTCCATTTTTTACCGTTTATGCTCTCCAGGTTTCTTTTGTTTTCCACGGAAAGTGCCAGTGTGATGGGAGAAAATACTAGTGAGACGGGTTTGCAGACATCATCGTATTATAAGCGAGTAACGAACGGGAAAACTTTACCACTGACGATATTAAAACTGAATAAAACGAAATTTGCATCGTGAAGAGAAAATGTAGTAGCAGTATTATAAATTGTTGATATGCAGGGGAGAGTACTGTAACTGGAGGGTACTGTTCCAAGGTAAACACGATGCTCTTTGATCGGCATATCAGCCTAATGAATGATTTCAGAATTACATGAAACAATGCGCACAAGAGACAGTCACAAGAAGTTTTCTCCATTTTCTACTGTTTTTTGTTGTTGTTTGTCATGAGGTCGTGATTTGCACAACATTCGTACATATTTCGCGTTCAAGAGGTTTAAGTGATGTATGTCTGCGAAATTATCTAACATCAATGACGCGTTTCACCCCTTTCTGGCATCATCGGATTGCGTAAAAGTAGCTAGATATGAAACACATCTGCCATAAGGCTTTATAAAATGGAAAATGTACGCAACAGTAACCGGATATGTAATCCATCCAGTTACTGTTGCTTCATTTTCTATTTTATATGGGTTTCATATCCAGCTAATTTTACACAGGTCCCAAACGGGTTAAACGCATCACTGATACTAAATAATTTGGCAACCAACACTGTTTGTGTTCAGAAACAGTTCGAATCTGGTTGATGCAGCACCCTGCGACAATAAAATGGAATAATTGTAATATAGTGTTGTTATTATTGCTACTGGGAAAATACTGTTAATTCAATGGGAACATAATTTTATGGTCAGTAAAATGCTACATACTCGTATTTTTGGGCCTCGAGATGACTAGGTGTTTGTGTTGTCCTCATCATTTCATCAATGTTCATGGAAGTGGCGAGTTGGACTGAGCAAAGGTTGGGAATTTCTTCAAATGGTTCAAATGGGACGTAACATCTGAGGTCATCAGTCCCCGAGACTTAGAACTACTTAAAACTAACTAACCTAAGGACATCACACACATCCATGCCCGAGGCAGGATTCGAACCTGCGACCGTAGCAGAAGTGCGATTCCGTACTGAAGCGCCTAGAATCGCTCTGCCAATGGGAATTTGTGCGGGCGCACAAACCAAACATCATCATCATCATTATCGTATTTTTAGAACTTTTCATTTAGAATAGTCGTCAGAGGAGTTCAGTCACGGAACATGTGGTACTTGCAAATGAACCTCCTTTAATGTTTCAACAGTATCTCCTGTCTTGAAAATCTAAATTCGAGCCAGTTTCCTATAGATTCTGTTTCAAGATTTATTTAACTCATAGCTGGCTTTTTAAAATACGTCGGCTTGATTTGGGTTCACTCATTGATTATTGATTTATCGTAGACAAATATTGTAACAGATTGATTATTACAGAATTGATAATATTTTCACGAGTACAACGCTTTTAAATTTCAGTGGAACATTTGTCCCTAGGTACTTGACTGTGTTGTGCCATGGAAAATGTTTTCAGATTTGGAAAAAAGATCTTTCCAGAGTACGTTTTGTAGTTTCAGAAAAAGATGGCAGCACATGAAAAGTGAATGACATCTTTTAAAAATGGATTAAGAAAATACATTACAGGACAAGTTAGAGGCTAAACTTTGAACAGTGCGTGATGATACAACCTTCTTTGCTACACACAAGTGGAAAATTTTATCGATAATATTGCAATGCAGTGTAGGGGTAGCGTCTTCGATTAGTAATCAGAACGTCCTCGGTTCCAAGTTCGAACTTCGCCACTGCTTAAACATTGAACAGAAATCCTCAAAAATGGCAGCCGATGACTTCTGGCATAGAAAGTCACCCTCTTTCAGCCAAAGCCCTTGTAATAGGGGGCGGGGGAGCAGACATAGGTTCAGATCACTCTCTTTCACTTGGGATGCAAAACTGCCCCTAAGGGCGGAAGAATGAGCAACGATCGACAGCATGAGAATGCAGAAGGCAATATAAACAGCTGCATTAACTACATACCGTGTAGATATACTTAAACTTTCCCTATTTACGACATTATAGTACTGAAACTAATTATTATATGAGCGCCAGACTTCGTACCATTAATATCAAGGAAATAGAAAAGAAAAATAAAGGAGAATCAGTTGAGTTGAAAACGTTTTAATGAGCTGCTATGGTACATCATACCATTACATGCTGATACCATAACTGCTACAACAAAGAGCTCAATATGGTGTCAGTCAGTGTCCAGAAGAGTCTGAAAGCGCAGAATAGCATTCTGCACAGCAGAACGAAGCATGTCCAAAGGTATGCTGGTACCTCTCTTGATATGTGCTGTGCTTCAGATCAGCACATGTGTGAATGTTCCCCTAGCAAACCTTGTCCTTCAGGTAGCCCCACAACCAGACATCACAGGGGGTGAGATCAGGTGATCGTGTCGGCCAAGCATTTGGAAACGATCGGCTGATATTCGGCTGATAATTTCAAAAATGGCTCTGAGCACTACGGGACTTAACATCTATGGTCATCTGTCCCGTAGAGCTTTGAACTACTTAAACCTAACTAACCTAAGGACATCACACAACACCCAGTCATCACGAGGCAGAGAAAATCCCTGACCTCGCCGGAAATCGAACCCGGGAACCCGGGCGTGGGAAGCGAGAACGCTACCGCACTACCACGAGCTGCGGACGAGATAATTTCCAAATGTGTTTCGGAGAAACAGGTAAACTTCACGAGCGATGTGCGGTGGGAACCAATCTTGCATGAAAACTTTTTGAGTTCAATGCGTCTCTCTGCCGTAGGGCGGGGATATGACACGCTGGCGACGCATGTCGCAGTAACGCTGGGCACAGTGAACGCCTCTGGTCCTTGTGCGCCAATCTGTTGAAAAAAGAATGGGCAATGATAAACGTAGTTGTGAAGCCACACCATACGGTGACACGTTTGTCATACAAAGGAACTTCATGCACAGTGACTGGAGGTGAAGGTCCCCAAACTCGGCAGTTCTGTGTGTTCACCCGTTAGAGGAAAATGAGCTCCGTCTGTCCATAGACTGGTGCAGGGCCAACCATCGTCAACTTTAGTCCTTGCGAGAAAGTGGAGAGCGAAGTCAACAGGTAGCTGTGCGTATGTTGTGCAAGTTGCTTTTCGATATGGATCTTGCACGGATACCATTTGAGAATGGTTCGAAGCACCATCCGTACAGTGGACCACGGGATGTTCAACTGTCGTGACACAGCACGCGCACTGCCTTACGGTCGGGAATCGCGCGCAGCGTTGTCTGTTATAGCAATAGAGATTTCGCCAACCACCTCTGGTGCAACCGGTCGTCGGCCTCTTCTCGGAGCGACGCCCAGTTCTGCAGTTGATCCGTTTTCATTATGCTCTGCACAGCAGGTGGAGAAAGAGGACACTTCCGTGATCCCCTCAGCCGGCGATATTCTCGAAGTGCAGCTGCAGCATTACTGTTGTTTTGGTAATAGAGCTTCGCCAATAATATCCTACTCCTTTTGTCCAAGCTGATGTTGACACATCAACAAGTGCACTGCGACTCGTCAGGTGTGTGAGACTATGAATCACTATGACTGATCACGGGACTTGTTGGCCATAGCTGGAACTAGCCGGTGGCCCTGTAACGCATGGAAATCATGCACCCCATGTTCTGGACTTGAATAATGCCACCAAGTTTGGTACTTGTACGGTAATTATTATTATTATTTTTTTTTTTTTTTTTTTTTTTACTGCTCTGATACTGCCCGCCACGAATATCTCTCCTGTGCCAACCTCTTCATCACAGAGTAGCACTTGCAACCTACGTTCTCATTTATTCGCTGGACTTATTCCAGTCCCTGTCTTCCTCTACATCTGTCATCTACAGCTCCCTTTAGTACCCTGGAAGTTATTTCCTGATGTGTTTCGGAGTAATAACGTGTTAAATAGGGAAAGTTTAATTATAACCACCCAGTATAATGTGTCTCCACAGGACATACGGCCCGTAATTGGAAAGGTGTCACAATAATTTCACCGTGCCAAAAATTCCGGGCTAGTCCCCCATTCGGATCTCCCGCAGGGGACTGCGATTTGGGAGTCGAGCATGAGAAAAAGAGTGATTAACCAATGAAAGAGAAACGTTCTACGAGTCGGGTCGTGGCATATCAGAAGCAGTGGCAGGGAACCGAGAAAATCTGAAAAGGAAACTGCAGAAACTCAGTCTGGGTAGAGTGGGTGTCAGTGAAGGGAAACGGAAAGAAGACAAGGTTGGTTCAAATGGCTCTGAGCACTATGGGACTTAACATCTGTGGTCATCAGTCCCCTAGAACTTAGAACTACTTAAACCTAACTAACGTAAGGACATCACACACATCCATGCCCGAGGCAGGATTCGAACCTGTGACCGTAGCGGTCACACGGTTCCAAACTGAAGCGCCTAGAACCGCACGGCCAGACCTGCCGGCAGAAGACAAGGATTTCTGGTCTGACTAGTATAGAGTAGTACCAACAGCAACAGAAAATTTGTAATGAGAGTAGGATTCGTTATAAACTAGTGCAGAGAACGAGTTCCTGTTACCGTTCAGTAATACAGTTGTTCTCAACAGAATCGAGAGAAACCCAACACAGATAAAAGTTCAGGTGTTTATGCCGACGTTGTAAGCATAGGAGATAGAGAAAGTCTATTAGGTTACTGAACGCTTAATTCAGTAGATAAACGAAGATGAAAATCTGATAGTCATGGGGGACTGGACTGCGGTTGTAAGGGATGTGCGTGTGTGTGTGTGGGGGGGGGGGGGGGGGGAGTAGGATAAAGGGTTATTAGAGAATAGGAGCTTGGAGAGGAGAAAGGCTGAGTTTTGCACTAAATATCAGTAGGTAATAGCGAATACTCCGCTTAACAATCAAAAGAGGAGGGGGTACGCTAGGAAAAGGCTGGGAGATGTTGGAAGATATCAGCTGGAATACATCTCGGTCAGGAGGAAATTCCGAAATCAGCTATTGCATTTTAACGTGTACCCAGGAACAGATATAGACTCAGATCATAATTTAGTAATGCTAACGAATATAAGGAAGCTTAAGAGACCACGAATTGATAGTTAATCGAAGAAAGAGGAAAGTAATGCGAAGTAGCTGAAATGAGATCAGCGAGAAACTTAACATCAGAACTGGTGATCACGAGGTAGACGAAGTTAAGAAGCTATGCTACTATCTCGGCAGCAAAATAACACATGATAAGTGGAGTAAGGATGACATGAAAAGTAGAATAGCATTGGCAAGAACGCAATCCTGGCCAAGAGAAGTATAGTAGTATGAAACATAGGCCTTAAGTTGAGGAAGCATTTTCTGAGAATGCATTATGTGGTAGCGAAAACCGGGCTGTGGGAAAACCGGACCAGAAGCGAATCGAAATATTTGAGATATGGTACCACAGAAGGGTACTGAGAATTAGATGAACTGATAAGGTAAGGAGTGTAGATGTCCTCTGCAGAATCGGCGAGGAAACGAATGTAGGGAAAACGCTGTTAAGAAGAAGGGACCGCATGAAACGACATCTGTTAAGACATCAGGGAATAACTTCCTCGGTCCAGGAGAGAGCTGTAGAAGGAGAGAGGCTCTAGAGATTGGCATAAATCCAGCATATAACTGAAGACTCAGATTGAGATTGCTATTCTGAGACGAAAAGTTTGGTATAGGTGAGGAATTCGTGTGAGAACGTTTTATGTATATACGTCGCACCAGCGTCCTCAAGTCGATCACAGTGACAATGTTGACGAAATTCTACTCATATTAAAGGTTTTCAGAAGTGTGGACACTATTCCGCTCTAGTGTACGACATAGTGCACACCTCAGTCGCTGCCACATTCCGATCGCACGCGTTCACCACAGCAGGTGACAGTCCATAGTACGATCATCCTGCTTCTATGAGGCAATTGGTACACTGACATTTCTCGAAATGAGTCTAGCGGCATGGCTCTTTCCCTGCACATAAATCTAAAGAAAGGTCTTGATAGGACACTCAGAAATTGGAGCTTATTTGCAGACTGACTTTCGGTTGTTCTTTCTACGCAACAATTGCTTGTGGCACAGGAAATAGTGACGTGATAGAAGTGCCAAGTCGAGTCTCCACCGTAAACCGTAAGGTGACTCGTGTAGATTAGCTTTTAGTGTTATGGTGACCTAGTCTAGTAATCAACAGCTAGTTGCTGTCGCCTTCCTCGATGAATTCTGATGACGTCTTCCACCATCAGAATCCAACCATTTCCAACAGAATGTGCGTTAATTTTTTCGGCAATGGAGGTTTCTTATTCAAGCTAAGCATTTTATTCATTCCCGTCCCCTCGAGTGAACATTTTACATTATGGTTTTCAAGCCTTTATATATAATGGATGAGTGATCGACATTACAACGATTTCCGCCAGTTAAAATGGATCAAATGGCTCTGAGCACTATGGGACTTAACATATATGGTCATCAGTCCCCTAGAACTTAGAACTACTTAAACCTAACTAACCTAAGGACACCACACAACACCCAGTCAACACGAGGCAGAGAAAATCCCTGACCCCGCCGGGAATCGAACCCGGGAACCCGGGCGTGGGATCCGCCAGTTACTCTAGTCATTAAGTAACTAGCATTAAATGATTACCGACTAAAGTATTTACACAACATTCATTATTTGGTGTGGAGGTCAGATGAATCATTTGAAAACGCAGTGTTGTTTTCCTCAGAATGTTCACTTATAAGGAAATACATATTATGCATTGATTCCAGCGTGAAAAGTGAATAATAAATAAACATGGTTTTTTTTTAAAAAAAAATTGACGAATGATTAAGTAGGATGACAGCATCTGGTACCTCTGTGGTCACACTAGAAGTCCGTGCGATGTGACAGTCCGCTGCTTCATACAACGACTACAGTTTCTTTCGAAGTCGTTTGTGAGTGGCGTACTGCTACCCGTTTCTCAACTTGTAAACAAGCTAGAAAGATGAACCATTAATTCTCTTTAACGCAACTTCCGAGTTGTTCTTAAAGGGCTTCAGTGGAGCTCGTTCTAGTCCACCAGCAAGAGGAAAATTCGCCACGCGGGATTATACCGAGCGGTCTTAGGCGGCGCAGTCACGGGCTGTGCGGCTGGTCCCGGCAGAGAATCGAGTCCTCCCTCAGGCATGGGTGTGTGTGTGTTTGTCCTTAGGATAATTTAGATTAAGTGGTGTGTAAACTTAGGGATGATGACCGTAGCAGTTAAGTCCCATAAGATTTCACACACATTTGAACTTTTTTTTTTTTTTTTAAATTCATGGCAGTGCCGAGGAGTGGACCAGAGACCTGTGTCCACCACTCACTCTGAGTGTTTAGCTATGACGTTGGAGACAATATTCCTAAATGAAACTTCGTTACGTCATAACAATCATGTTAGTGAAATAATATTTATTACTTTACAATTTTTACGTACTTCGCTCGTAATCTGTGACTAATCAGCTCTCGTTCGTGTAACAGAGTATTTTTATAACGCTATTTTTCAGTTAAAGTTCGTCCATATTATATACATTTTACAAACACTTGTTGAATACAGTACCTACTATTGCAGTACATTTGCGATATAGGATCCACCGTTTTTTTCTTATTTTTACTAACTTCACAGTAATGTGCGGGTGCCGGAAATCTAATCGCTCTTAAATTCAGCTATTCTATTACACTGAAACTATAACTGCGTGGTTAGATCGTACTTTTATTTAGTAACTTCAGGTAAGCTTTTCTATCGAAAACTAAAAGAATGAGGGAGAGCTGTACAAAAGATAAATTTGCTGTTTATTGTTGTTACATTGTTGATAAATACCGTAAAGTTACTTCAGACATCTAGGAAATATTTCAGCTCTCAAAAATGGTTCAAATGGCTCTGAGCACTAAGCGACTTAACTTCTGAGGTCAACAGTCCCCTAGAACTTAGAACTACTTAAACCTAACTAACCTAAGGACATCACACACATCCATGCCCGAGGCAGGATTCGAACCTGCGCGGTACCAGACTGTAGCGCCTAGAACCGCTCGGCCACACCGGCCGGCCATTTCAGCTCTCATCACATGCTACTGGTACACAGGGTGATAGAGGTTATTTGAATTGTGCTCACGATAATGAGTTACTTTTCATGTTCAAACGAAACGTTTTCGGTATCACAGCTCACAGGAACAACCATAGTGAGCTAAGGCACTTCAGCAGCTGAATACGTCACTGAAGCACTTCTCGGCGCCTGTACCGCTGTAGCTGCAATGGTAGATCATTAATCATTTCTTCGTAGTCAACGGTCTGCTTCTTCTAAGTTTATTAGAACAGTATGTATTCGAATATCTCATTAGGATGAACGAAGAATACAACAGCACTGCGTAGGAATGTCGTCTCTAGCAATGGCCGCTCACATTCTGTGACAGTAGTTGCAGATCGATTGTTTTTCTCGTTGAGTAAAAATGTTAGACGTGAGTATAATAAAGAGAATATACCGGTGTGGATTCCCTCTTGCAAGAGGCTATGCTATAGAGTAATATGCGTCACTACAGGGCATGACAGGTCCTACGGCTTCGTAGCTATTTCTAGCTTCGCCTGATATCTCTGCCTACAAACATACCGTTAACTTTGCATTTTTGTTAAGAGTGTCAAGAAACAGGTTCTAAATGACATCTAACAGCGTCCCAGGAAAATGAGTAGGTATCGATAGGGGAGAGCCATACGGGAAGCACTTACCAGACTTTCTCCCTCAGCCAGTCCTGTAAGAGAAAGGTGGTATACTATTTTAATTCTATTTGTAACTGATGGTATTCACTTTTATGTGTGTTGCACATATTTTTCTGAAATTAGGAGTAAAATACTCTGAATAAAATGAGATTTTTCCAGAAGTGAAAAAGTGATCAACAAATGTTTCATTGAAGATTAAAAGTATCACAATCGGGAAAATCTGGTCTATAACGCATATGAAAGTCTGTGTCTTAAATTATTGCTGTACTACGTACTAATAATCAGTAACAGAAGACATACTATGGATAAATTATCAGAAACCATTACAAGAAAAATACGTTTCGAAGTAGAAGATATTTGACTTGTAACACAAATTTCCATATTCTGTTCTCTAGTACGTTTTCCATGATGTGCTTCTGAAATCACTAAATTGAAATATCTGCCATGGAACATCATATATTACCACGTACACTAACCTCAAGGTACACCATACTCCCCATAAAAAAAAAAATCAGCGACACGTAGAAACAAAAGAAGTCAAAGTTGTCACTGCACTTAGGCTTCCAGTAGTTCAGCGCGTTCTATTGTTAATTTTATTCATCACGGTTTTCTTCAAGAAATTGTTATTTAGTTCTCATTGTTACTGTTCCTTTTTAAACATCAGTTTTTCACATAATTCATTTTATCTTCCAACACTTGCTGCATTCTTTTAGTGCACTGCATATTCAAGAAATACTTCACCGACTGTTTCAGGAATTAATATTATCGTTTGTTCCTATATCTGGACGTCCTTACGCCGCCTTTCGGTGCAAAATTTCCTGTAACTGAATTTCTTAGGATCTCTCCTACTAAAATATACCTTGAGTGCCTTCCTTACACGTCTATTATCTCCATTTCAGTAGTTCGCTTAGTTGATACTGTCTTTCTGCAGCAGCACATTCGTCGTTTCCGAAAGATCCACGCTGTGCTTCAGAAAGTAATCGATGGAAACCATCTTTCGCAATTCACATTAAGCAATTAACACGAGTAGAACTAATTGATTTACTGAAGTATTTTTGTTGTTTGCCTCATTTTGCATCTGAAGCCTTACTAGCCTTTTTGGGTTATCACGTTTTCTAAATAGCGAAAGTCTTTCATCTCTCCTGTTCGCCCATTTTCATTTTAAGTAATACGCTTCATTTCACTCAAATTTCACTCCAGTATTTTATTCACTATTTTGTAGATTGCCTACATTGTGACCTGATTAGAGTATCACTTATTTCGTAGTCAACACATGTTTCATCATCTTCTTCCACTTCACGAGGCACCTGTTCACACGTCAAACACGTTTGTAAACTCTGTGTTTTCACCGGGCCTTAAAAGTGGTTTCAACCTTCTTATCGGGGACTCGATATACTCTGAAGAGTCCAGGCAATCGCAAAGGGTGGGAGTGTGTGTCCCTGGGAGATCTAATATTACGCTGGTAATAAATCCCTTTACGGAAATAGTGGGCACATCGGAAAGAACGGTCATTGTCCACTATGGCTGCTGACGGATCACATTCGAGACGTGGAGGTGGCTCTGCCGGCAGCGACTGAACGCACTGGGTGCATCCAGCAGCAAATCGTGGCTCGTGTGTAGGCACGAATGATGCCTGCCGCCTCGGTTCAGAGGCCATCCAAGATTCCCACAGCCGGTTGGCTGCTTTGATGAAGGAAATCTTGCCGGCCGCGGTGGCTCAGCGGTTCTAGGCGCTTCAGTCCGGAACCGCGCGACTGCTACGGTCGCAAGTTCGAATCCTGCCTCGGGCATGGATGTATGTGACGTCCTAGGTTTAAGTAGTTCTAAGGTCTAAGGGACTGATGACCTCTGAGCCATATGAAACATTTTTTTTAAGAAAATCAGAGTCGCCCGCGGTGTGGCAACAGACATAGTCTTTTCCCAGCATTGCTCTCAGAACCGGCCGCGATTCTGCGGCTTGCAGCCGAGTGGAAGAATTAAACCAGACGCTGAGACGAGTCTGTAACGTTCTTAGATATGGATTTCTCGACCATCGCTGTCGCGTGAGGAATTGTAGGAAAAATCGCTTCACGGGCCCGAAAAGATACATTATGTATTGGGACAGGGAAGAATACTATTGCCGTTAATTAAAGAGCAAGCATTTATCATCGCAGAGCGTTTATGGAAAGCTCCCAGAAGTAGTTTCGCTTAGAAACGGTAACAAAACCTAAACAATACTAGGGACAGAAAGCTGGCTGAAGCCAGATGTTAATAGCAATAAAATTCTAAATTCCGTTTAGCAAGCATTTCGCAAAGAATTGTTGAACGCGTGAGGTGGAGGGGTGTTAATAGCGCAGCGTCTAGATCCCAAATGCGAAACAATTTGGGTGGAGGCAAGTGTTAAAGGTGGATGATCATCGAATGCTTTTATATATCGTCTGCCTCGGGAACAGCACTGGTATAACATTTGAGGGAAAACTTGCAGAATATTGCACGTATTATCCCTGGTCATTTTATGATACCGGTATTAGGTGGAGACTCAAGTGAGGAAGGCTAGTGATAGGGACAGGTATCCTTGTCAAATTGTTCTACAAGCGTTTTCAGAAAATTCCATTGAACAGCTGGTCAGATAACCTACTCTTGAAAACTACGAGGGCTATTCGGAAAGTAAGGAACGATAAGTCGCGAAATGGAAACCACAGTGAAAATCAAAACTGTTTTACTTGCAATGGTTAGCTACACGTTCCAGCTACTTCTCTACACAGTCGCCGCTCAGACTTAGACATCCGTCGTAGCGTTGTACCAACTTTTCAATGCCCTCGTTATATAAGACAGCCGCCAGTGCTTTTCGACAACTTTCTATTCTTGGCTAAAGCTCGTTGTCTGTGTCAAAATATTGTCTTCATAGCCAGCGGTTCATTTGAGCAGAGACGAACCTCAGGGGTAGCCAATACGGGCAGTTTTGTGGGTGATCAAACACTGCCCATCGAAATCGCTGCAGGAACATCTTCATTGACCCTGCAGAGTGCGGCCGAGAACAGTTATGTTATGTGGATTGCATACCCTCAGGCTAAATCTTTCACCAGGCCTTCGTTCTCACTGTGAGCTCAGAACTGAAAAGAGCGACATGTTGCGATCGATGGGCGTACTAGACACAGTGCCCAACACATCTGTGCAAAGATTAATCAGATTTTCACTGTATTTTCCATTTCGCGGCCGAACGTTCCTTACTTTCCGAATAACCCTCGTAATTTTAGATCTGCTGGTCACCAACAGGCGCTGACTTTTCGGCTCAGACTAGAACAGGGAATCATTGATCATAAAAGCGTCACAGCACCACTGAATTCTGCTGTAAATAGGAATTTTAAGATAGGTAATAACATATTTCCGCTTAGAAATCGACAAGACATCATATTACTTGAGCGGTCAACAGGAAAAATTCAACTCCAGGACGAAAACCGTTGAGCATCAGTGGACAAATTTCTAGAATATTGTGTCGTACCAGTAGATCGACGTTTCTTTAAAGAATAAAATTGTCGCGTGTTTACAGCTCCATACGAATGATTTCTTTACAAATGAGGTAAAGTGTTAAAAGTTTGACGTTACGCATGTAAACGAGGAGAAGTTTATAAACGGTTTGAAATTACTTTCAACGTTTGTTAGAAATCACTCAGTACTCTCATTATCAAACAATGAGTAAGTGCAGTCTGGGTGAAGAGTGAACTGTATACAGGGTGTTACAAAAAGGTACGGCCAACTTTTAGGAAACATTCCTCACACACAAATAAAGGAAAGATGTTATGTGGACATGTGTCCGGAAACGCTTACTTTCCATGTTAGAGCTCATTTTGTTACTTCTCTTCAAATCACATTAATCATGGAATGGAAACACACAGCAACAGAACGTACCAGCGTGACTTCAAACACTTTGTTACAGGAAATGTTCAAAATTTCCTCCGATACCGAGGATACACGCATCCACGCTCCGTCGCATGGAATCCCTGATGCACTGATGCAGCCCTGGAGAATGGCGTATTGTACCACAGCCGTCCACAATACGAGCACGAAGAGTCTCTACATTTGGTACAGGGGTTGCGTAGACAAGAGCTTTCAAATGCCCCCATAAATGAAAGTCAAGAGGGTTGAGGTCAGGAGAGCGTGGAGGCCATGGAATTGGTCCGCCTCTACCAATCCATCGGTCACCGAATCTGTTGTTGAGAAGCATACGAACACTTCTACTGAAATGTGCAGGAGCTCCATCGTGCATGAACCACATGTTGTGTCGTACTTGTAAAGGCACATGCTCTAGCAGCACAGGTAGAGTATCCCGTATGAAAATATGATAACGTGCTCCATTGAGCGTAGGGGGGAGAACATGGGGCCCAATCAAGACACCACCAACAATGCCTGCGCAAACGTTCACAGAAAATCTGTGTTGATGACGTCATTGCACAATTGCGTGCGGATTCTCGTCAGCCCACACATGTTGATTGTGAAAATTTACAATTTGATCCCGTTGGAATGAAGCCTCATCCGTAAAGAGAACATTTGCACTGAAATGAGGATTGACACACTGACGGATGAACCATTCGCAGAAGTGTACCCGTGCAGGCCAATCAGCTGCTGGTAGTGCCTGCACACGCTGTACATGGTACGGAAATAGCTGGTTCTCCCGTAGCACTCTCCATACAAGGACGTGGTCAATGTTACCTTGTACAGCAGCAACTTCTCTGACGTTGACATTGGAGTTATCGTCAACTGCACGAAGAATTGCCTCGTCCATTGCAGGTGTCCTCGTCGTTCTAGGTCTTCCCCAGTCGCGAGTCATAGGCTGGAATGTTCCGTGCTCCCTAAGACGCCGATCAATTCCTTCGAACGTCTTCCTGCCGGGACACCTTCGTTCTGGAAATCTGTCTCGATACAAACGCACCGCGCCACGGCTATTGCCCCGTGTTAATCCATACATCAAATGGGCATCTGCTAACTCCGCATTTGTAAACATTGCACTGACTGCAAAACCACGGTCGTGATGAACACTAACCTGTTGATGCTACGTAATGATGTGCTTGATGCTAGTACTGTAGAGCAATGAGTCGCATGTCAACACAAGCACCGAAGTCAACATTACCTTCCTTCAATTGGGCCAACTGGCGGTGAATCGAGGAAGTACAGTACATACTGACGAAACTAAAATGAGCTCTAACATGGAAAGTAAGCGTTTCCGGACACATGTCCACATAACATCTTTCCTTTATTTGTGTGTGAGGAATGTTTCCTGAAAGTTTGGCCGTACCTTTTTGTAACACCCTGTATAGTGCTAACTCCAACCAAGTCTCAAACGAGAGCACATCGTCTCCTTAGGAACCACAAAAGCAGCCAGCTGCTCCTTATTGGATCGATCCCCTGAATTCGGTATCTAGTAATTACGTGAATCAGCGAACTACCTCTCACTTGCAACTTTTAATGAGATGGTAATGAAACTGCAGTATAAGCTTTCCTGCCTTCTCTTTTAATATCTCTCTCTATAATTGGGAAGTTAAACGTATGTTTAGAGACTGGTATATTCAGCAGAGTATTGTAGATTAAATTCTATACAAGACAATACTGGTTAATACTGACAATAAATCTGTATACTTATCACCTTCAAATGAAAGTGCTTATATGACGTTTCTGGAGACTGGAAATCTACTCTGTAGGATCAGCATGGGTTTCGAAAAAGACGATCATGTGAAACACAGATCGCGCTATTCGTCCAAGAGCCTCAGAGGGCCATAGATACGGGTTCCCAGGTAGATGTCGTGTTTCTCGACTTCCGCAAGGCGTTTGATACAGTTACCCACAGTCATTTAATGAACAAAGCAAGAGAATATGGACTATCAGACCAATTGTGTGATTGGACTGAAGAGTTCCTCGATAACAGAACGCAGCATGTCATTCTCAATGGGGAGAAGTCTTCCGAAGTAAGAGTGATTTCAGATGTGCCTCAGGGGAGTGTCGTAGGATCGTTGGTATTCACAATATATGTAAATGACCTTGTGGATATACGGTCGCAGGTTCGAATCCTGCCACGGGCATGGATGTGTGTGATGTTCTTAGGTTAGTTAGGTTTAATTAGTTCTAAGTTCTAGGCGACTGATGACCTCAGAAGTTGAGTCGCATAGTGCTCAGAGCCATTTGAACCATTTGAACCTTGTGGATAACATCAGAAGTTCACTGAGGCTTTTTGCGGATATTGCTGTAGTATATCAAGATGTTGTAACAATGGAAAGTTGTATTGAAATGTAGGAGTATCTGCAACGAACTGACGCATGGTCAGGGAATGGCAATTAAACCTCAATGTACACAAGTGTAATGTGCTGCGAATACATAGAAAGAAAGATCCTTTATCATTTAGCTACAAAATAGCAGGTCAGCAAATGGAAGCAGATAATTTCGTAAATTATCTTGGAGTAGGCATTAGGAGTGATTTAAAATGGAATGACCATACAAAATTAATCGTTGATAACGTAGATGCCACACTGAGATTCATTGGAAGAAGCCTAAGGAAATGCAGTCCGAAAATAACGGAAGTAGGTTACAGTACACTTGTTCGCCCATTGCTTGAATACCGCTCACCAGTGTGGGATCTGTAGCACATAGGGCTGATAGAAGAGATAGAGGAGATCTAACGGAGAGCAGCGCGCTTCGTTACAGGATCGCGTAAGTGTTACGGAGATGGTAGATAAACTCCAGTGGAAGACTCTGCAGGAGAGACGCTCAGTAGCTCGGTAGGGGCTTTTGTTGAAGTTTCGAGAACATACCTTCACCGATGAGTCAAGCAGTATCTCGCTCCCTCTGACGTATATCTCGCGAAGAGACCATGAGGATAAAATAAGAGAGATTAGAGCCCACACAGAGGCATACGGACAATCTTTCTTTCCGCGAACAATATGAGACTGGAAAAGTAGAGAGAACCGATAGAGGTACTCTAGATACCCTCCGCCACACAGAGTCAGGTGGCTTGCGGAGTATGGATGTAGATAGAGATATTAAGAAAATGTACATATATCTATAAAAATCACCGGAAAATCTGCAATGACATGTCTTCCATTGATAGTTCTATTCCTCTTAAGCCACATATCAAGAGAAATTTGGTGACATATTCTTAGAAAGCTTTCTTCTAGCAGGCAAGTCTTGTGCCAATACTCAAAATTTAATTTTCATGTTTTATACTGGCCACATAAAAATTACATTTATACTAAACCGACGGAAAATAATCGCAACATTGAAAAAACAATTAATGCAAAATAGTGAAATTTCGGGGACACATTTGTCTAGGTAACATATTTATGTATTAACACTGCAACATCACAGGATAATGTAAGCGTGAGATAAGCCATTGCCAAAGATGTGTTTGAATTCTTAAGGGACCAAACTGCTTAGGTCATCGGTCCCTAGACTTACACACTACTAAAACTAACTTACACTAACTTATGCTAATAACAACATACACACTCCTGCTCGAGAGAGGACTCGAACCTCCGACGGTAGGGGCCGCGCAGTCCGTGCATGATACCTCCAACCACGCGGCCACTGCGGGCTCAGCCATTGCAGATATGAAACGCTGGTACAGTAATAACGGGCGTAGCCACCAGGATACTGAATGCAGTCATGCAAACTAGCATCCATTGTGTCATACAGATGCCAGATGTCAGCTTGTCGGTTGGAGTTCCATGCCTGCTGCACCTGGTCTGGCAAAACAGGGGTGGCCAATGTTGTTTGTGGATGACCCTGGAGTTGTCTGCTGATGATATCCTATATTTGCTCGACTAAGGACAGACTTGATGGCTGAGCCAGCCAACGCAAAATACCGACGCTCTGTAGAGCATCTTGGGTTACAACAGCGATATGTGAGCGAGCGTTAACCTGTTCGTGAACGTCTGCACAACATGTCGAATCGCCAGACAGACATAACAACTAGCGTGCTCCTGCTGTCATACGAGATCGCACCCCGACCATAACTCCAGGTGTGGGTCCAGTGTGGTTTTTTGCAGCCCCTTAACTGGTATCCTTTTCACCAACACACAGCCATTACTGTTACCGAGGCAGAGCCAGCTTTCGTCAGAAATCACAACGCACTTCCAGCCTGCCCTCCATAAGATCTCGCTTGACTCCAATGAAGTCGCAATTGGCGGTGGTTTGGTGTCATTGGAATGCAAGGTACAGAGCATCTGGCTGGAAGCTGTCCTTGAAGTAACCGATTTGTAACACTCTGTTGCGTAACTGTGCTGCTCACGTTGCTGCAGATGCAGTATTATTCACCAACTCCAAACGCCGAGCATAGTGGAATTCCGTTTCAGTAGCGCCATGTGGCCGTCCGGGGTCGGTCTTTTTGCGACCGTACATTCTCGTGACCGCTGCCGCCAGCAGTTATGTGCAATGGCTTCATTCCTGCCATGTAATTTGGCAATACCGCAGAAGGAACGTCCAGCATCTCGTAGCCCTATTACATGAGCCCATTGAAACTCAATGGGGCAATGGGATCTTTGTTGTGTTAAAGGCAGTTTTCATTGACATCAAGTTTAAAAGAGCAAACATTATAGCCATCGAAAAGCCAGGGAATGAGGGAACAGCTGCAGAACACTTCCGTCCAGTATCTCTACTTCGTTGTGCTTACAAGCTATTGGAAAGAATGATTCTAAGCCGAATCCAAGATCAAATTAATGCTATGATACCACCTGAACAAGCTAGCTACAGACCTTATAGAAGCTTCTGTGAACAAGTGCTCTCTTTGACTACTCACATAGGATCTGGATACCAAAAGAAACTTAAAACTGGAGTAGTGTTCATTGACCTGTCAGCAGCTTATGACACAGTGTGGCGCGAGGGCCTATTATTGAAATTTTGAGAGCAATACCTTGCAAAACTCTAGGCAACCTCTTAAGTAACATGTTAAGCAATAGGCGGTTTAAAGTACATCAACGAGAAGAGAAAAGCAGATGGCATGTACTCAATAACGGATTCCTTCAGGGCTCTGTTCTTGCTCCAGTGTTACTCAACCTCTACACAGCTGACCTGCCGAATTTGACCTGCCGAAAATTTCAATATGTAGATGACCTGGAAATTTCATATCAGAGTGAAGATCTTTCTGAATGTGAAGAACACCTAACGAACAGCCTTACTAAACTTTATGAGTATTTTGGCATATGGCGACTGAGACCAAATATTTCTAAAACCGAGGTAAGCCTGTTCCACCTCTGTAATCGCCTTTCATCAGCAACGATCGGTCCACAGTTCGGCCCTCTTGGCACAGCCAGAAACAACGAAAGCCCAAAATACCTGAGAGTCACTCTGGACAGAACTTTAACATACAAAAAACACCTTTCCAACTTGGCCAAGAAGATAAACACGAGTGAACCTTGTGAAAAAGCTGGCAGGCAGTACGTGCGGAGCAACCACATCAGTTCTCTGAGGAGCATCCCTTGCACTGGTATACTCTGCACCAGAATACTGTGCACCAGTTTGGCTCCGAAGCACCCACGTAGCGAAAGTAGACGTCCAACTGAACTCAGTTATGAGAGTAATTAGTGGTACAGCCCGGTCTACACCTACTTGCTGGCTACCAGTGCTTTCAAACATCAGTCCACCACACCTCCGTCGAAAGGCTGCTCTTTACAACCTCTGTCAGCAAGTTTCTGAAAACAACTCGAGCCCTCTTCATGACGATTTGCTATCACTGCCCAGGAAACGCCTCAAATCTAGAAGACCAGCATATGAAATGGGAGTCCAAATGCTGTTCACAGGATTCGACCAGGACGTAGAGTGGAAACATGAGTGGGAAGCTACATGAACCCGAAACCACGAACTTGTAGACAATCCAACAGTTCCAGTTCTAGGCTTCCACCAACCAAGAGAGGTGTGGGTGCAGTTAAAGAGATATCCGACCGAAGAGGGTAGGTGCAAATACAACATGCACAAGGGGGGCTTTTGAAGTGACAGTGTGTGTGACTGTGGAGACACCCAAACAATGAGCCACTGACTGTCCAATGCGACCCTTTCCTGGTGGCATTGTGAAGCTCCATCAAGCATACCACAAGGCACTCCGCTGGATCGAGTCCCATCAACATCCGAGTGTAGTCTGAGCCGTTTTAAAACTAGTGCACTATATATTATTTCACACACACACATTGTATATATATATATATATATATATATATATATATATATATATATATATATATATATACAGGGTGAGTCACCTAACGTTACCGCTGGATATATTTCGTAAACCACATCAAATACTGACGAACCGATTCCACAGACCGAACGTGAGGAGAGGGGCTAGTGTAATTGGTTAATACAAACCATAAAAAAATGTACGGAAGTATGTTTTTTAGCACAAACCTACGTTTTTTTTTAAATGGAACCCCGTTAGTTTTGTTAGCACATCTGAACATATAAACAAATACGTAATCAGTGCCGTTTGTTGCATTGTAAAATGTTTATTACATCCGGAGATATTGTAACCTAAATTTGACGCTTGAGTACCACTCCTCCGCTGTTCGATCGTGTGTATCGGAGAGAACCGAATTACGTAGGGATCCAAACGGAACGGTGATGGACCTTAGGTACGGAAGAGACTAGAACAGCACATTACGTCCACATGCTAACACCTTTTTATTGGTCTTTTTCACTGACGCACATGTACATTACCATGAGGGGTGAGATACATGTACACACGTGGTTTCCGTTTTCAATTACGGAGTGGAATAGTGTGTGCCCCGACATGTCAGGCCAATAGATGTTCAATGTGGTGGCGACCATGTACCGTGTGTACAGTGATGTGCCTACAACCCCAGAGGATATGAAACAACGTATTGTGGCAGCCTGCGGCGACATTACAACAGATGTACTGCGGCGTGTACGACATTCATTACGCCAGAGATAGCAATTGTATGCAGCAAATGATGGCTACCACATTGAACATCTTTTGGCCTGACATGTAGGGACACACTCTATTACACTCCGTAATTGAAAACGGAAACCACGTGTGTACGTGTACCTCACCCCTCATGGTAATGTACATGTGCGTCAGTGAAAAAGATCAGTAAAAAGGTTTTAAACATGGCTGCAGCAGCAACTGTTGAAATTCTTCACGATAATGGATGACAGCCAAAAACAGTGGCAGGATAAAAATTTATTAAAATTCTTGACCAAGGTTTCGGTACATATAAATATACCTTCATCAGAAGTAAAAAATCTAAAATTACATCATGCAATGGAGATTAATAAAACAATTATGCCAAACGCGTCGTCAATAATTAAGACATCTTCTCCATAGTCATGTTGTACAAATGGAGAAGATGTCTTAATTATTGACGACGCCTTTGGCACAATTGTTTTATTAATCTCCATTGCATGATGTAATTTTAGATTTTTTTACTTCTAATGAAGGTACATTTATATGTACCGAAACCTTGGTCAAGAATTTTAATAAATTTTTATCCTGCGACTGTTTTTGGCTGTCATCCATTATCGTGAACAATAAAAAGGTGTTAGCATGTGGACGTCATGTGCTGTTCCACTCTCTTCTGTACCTAAGGTCCATCACCGTTCCCTTTGGATCCCTACGTAATTCGGTGCTCTCCGATACACACGATCGAACAGCGGAGGAGTGGTACTCTAGAGTCAACTTTAGGTTACAATATCTCCGGATGTAATTAACATTTTACAATGCAACAAACGGCACTGATTACGTATTTGTTTATATGTTCAGATGTGCTGGCAAAACTAACAGTGTTCCATTTAAAAAAACGTAGGTTTGTGTTAAAAAACATACGTCCGTGCATTTTTTTATGGTTTGTATTAACCAATTACACTAGCCCGTCTCCTCACGTTCGGTCTGTGGAATCGATTCGTCAGTATTTGATGTGGTTTACGAAATATATCCAGCGGTAATGTTAGGTGACTCACCCTGTATATATTTCTTTGTTTTCCTAAATGTGTATTACTGTAATTGATGCACACGATAATAGTAATTGACATCAACCCACCACGTTCAATCTCAAAGCTAACCAACGCTCACGACCGTTGCAGCGTGTATTTAAAGCAAACCTGATTTGCAACCTCACAGCGAGGCTACTAGCGCCACTCTTGTGCGACTGGCATGAAGTCTGAACAAATACCATCTTTCAAGCATAGAAACACGCCCATCAAATTTAGTTTATGTCTCACAACTACTTCTCCGTGTTGCGATTTCCTTTCTTTTTTTTCATGTGTATATATGTTGCTATATATTAGAGAGATTAGGCTTCTGTCATCGTTCTTCTTTTAACGTTTGAGTTATTGTGGTGAGATGTGATTGTATCTTTCTGGACAGATGTGGGAAACCTTAATTGCATCTGCTGTTGTACATTTTTCTTCATCAGTGAATGAAACAAACTTACTTGGTTGCCTACCAGATTTCAATCTGTATCTGAAAGGGAAGCACACTCCACTCGTCCCCCCCCCCCCCCCCCCCCTCTTCTTGTGCTTCCACTCTTTCTGTCACGCAATGGACAACAGTTAACGTTACAAGAAATTATTTGTGGTCCTGAGTGGATAGTTGAACAATTTACACCTGCATCATACTTTATTTTTACCGCAGTATTTTACTACAGTTGCTGCATTGTGCTAAGCCGCGCGGGATTAGCCGAGCGGTCTAGGGCACTGCAGTCATAGACTGAGCGGTTGGTGCCGGCGGAGGTTCGAGTCCTCCCTCGGGCATGGGTGTGTGTGTTTCTACTTAGAATAATTTAAGTTAAGTGGTGTGTGTAAGCTTAGGGACTGACGTCCTTAGCAGTTAAGTACCATAAGATTTCACACACACTTGCTGAGCCCATCCGCATCCAGATGGCAGCACATGGTAGTGGATGGCACGGTGTCCCGTCGGTCTTGCTCAGTTCTCGGTGCCTTAGCGCGGAGCTACTTATGAACAGCACAGGTACTGCTAACTCTTTGCCCTTCGGACTCTCTCTGTGTATCATTTGAAATGCACTGACGTTTGTAAGAACTAACCATTTCCTGAAGGGTTTCATTCATTTAAAAATAATTTTATTACACTGTCGGTTTTATGAGCACAGTTTTGAAGATATTCTCTGGCACTCACTTATTGATAGGGTCATGTGGTGCTGTTAGAGTAGTACATCCACTATTCCTGAGGTGTAGAAACTGTCATTGAATAGTGATGGTGGTGAGGGCAGAGGAGGGATGGTTTCATCAGCACTGTAAGACATTGGTAGGTAATGATCATCGTGATGAATTCAGGGCTTGAATAAATTCTCAATGAATGGTCTGTAGCGTCATATGTGTTGGTAATATGTAACTTACCTTTGCAACCGTTTGTTGAAATATCTTTATATTTTTAAAATGCACTGTACACTGTGAACTGTGTATGCCATGTATAATATGTGTGACTCCCTACATAAGGGGAGAATTATTTTCTTCTACTTAGGATCCACAGCTTCAATAAATCTGAAGAATGACATGAAATCCGTAAGCAGAAGCTCCTTCAAAATCAGCCATTATCTAGTAAGGTAGATCCATCAGTAATTACAATTGTTCAAAAGGCTCTATGAACTATGGGACTTAACATCTGAGGTCATCAGTCCCCTAGACTTAGAACTACTTAAACCTAAGGACATCACACACGTCCATGCCCGAGGCAGGATTCGAAACCGCGACAGTAGCAGCAACGCGGTTCCGGACTCAAGCACCTAGAACCACAGGGTCACAGCGGCCGGCTCAGTAATTGCAGAACTGAGAGTGGCTACTTTGCAGTAGAGTCACCAGAAAAATGCAGCAACCCACGCAGCGCAAAAATCACACCTGAAACTGTCACAGTATACGAAAACGCACTGGAAAATAGTAAATGAAAACCGTGTATGATTGTAGCAGATACTACTATTTTCTATATTCAGATTCAGCCACAATGTACCACGAATTAAGAATCAGCTCCATGCACCGTTTTTAGCTTATCTTCGTCTGCCAGCTTTTATGTTGTAACAGTGCCTCCTGAGTTCATTACTCAGTACCGTTTACCAGCCCGTCTTTTTAGTTCTTCTCCCTGTTTTAGAACCCAGCATTTTTCACAATTTATCTAAAGGCATTTCTATCCAGTATTTTTTCCTCTAAGAGAACTATATATTTATGATCTTTGTCACGTTCCAGAAACCAGCACAACCTTTTTCCCTCTACGCTTATGAAATTTCAGATTTCCTTTGTTGTAAGATCATTGAACGTTCAGAAGATGTGCCCATAAAAGAACAATTTTTTTTTTATTTGATGATGTTCTTAGATTTATAGTTCTGTGCACTTCCACATTTGATCTCAAACATATGAGCCCTTCTGCTGCCTAAAATATTTCTTAACATCTTGCGTTTTCTTTTGACAGATATATCGATAAATCACCCTCTGTTTCTGCAAGTCTCCGAAGTACATAATTCTTCTGGTCTGATATCATTACCTTAGTGCGGGTCTGCCCCGGTAGCTGAGTGGTATTAGCTGCCCTCTGTAATAAAAAACTGAGTTACTCGATCAACAACGAACTTCTATGGACGTCTTACGACGTCCGCCCCGAGCAAATGCAACGAACAAAAGCGAACAAAATGAGATTAAAAAAAAAAAAAAAAAAAAAAAAAGTGGTCAGCGTGACAGACTGTCAATACTAAGGGCCCGGGTTCGATTCCCGGCTGGGTCGGAGATTTTCTCCGCTCAGGGACTGGGTGTTGTGTTGTCCTAATCATCATCATTTCATCCCCATCGACGCGCAGGTCGCCGAAGTGGCGTCAAATCGAAAGACCTGCACCAGGCGAACGGTCTACCCGACGGGAGGCCCTAGCCACACGACATTTCCATTTTTATACCTTAGTGCTCAGAGACATATCATCAAATAACTTTTTCGTCAGGTGATTACGCTGTGTCCAGTTTGCAGAAGCTAAGACTGATCGCTTCCTGTTCTTGTTGTTATCGATCTGGCCTTCAGCCCGAAGACTGGTTTGATGCAGCTCTCTAGGCTATTCTATCCTTTGCAAGCCTCTTCCCCTCCAATTGCAACCCACATCCTTCTGAACCTGCCTAATGTATTCATATTCTGGTCTCTGTCTACAGTTTTAACCCCCCCCCCCCCCCCCACAGACACACACACTTCCCTCCAGTAGTAAGCTGGTGATTTCTTGATATCTCAGGATGTGTCCTGTCAACCAGTCCCTTCTTGTAGTCAAGTTGTGCCACAAACTTCTTGCCTCCCCATTTCCATTCAGTACGTCCTCGTTAATTACATGATCTATCCATCCACTTTTCAACTTTCTTTTCTAACACCATATTTCAAAAGCTGCTATCCTCTTCTTGTCTGAACTGGTTATCGTTGACGTTTCACTTCCACACCTGGCTAAATTCCATATAAATACTTTCAGAAAAGGCTTTCTGACATCTAAATCTATAACCGATGTTAACAAATTTACTCTTCTTCAAAAAAGCTTTTCTTGCTGTTGCGAGTCTACAAATCAAATCCTCTTTACTTCGGCCGTCACCAGGTATTCTACTGCCCAAACAGCAATACTCATCTACTACTTACGTGTCTCATTTCCTCATCTAATTCCCCAGCATTGCCTGATTTAATTCGACTTCATTCCATTACACTTGTTTTGCTCTTGTTAATTTTAATATTATAACCTCTTCTCAAGACACTGCCCATTCCCTTCGACTGCTCTTCCTTGTCCGTTGCTGACTCGGCGAGAAATGCAATGTCGTCGGTAAAACTCCAAGTTTAGGTACCATCTCCCTCAAGTGTAATTCCTTCTAAATATTTATCTTTGGTTTTTCTTACTGCTTGTTAACCGTATAAATCGAATAACATCGCGAATAAGCTACATTCCTATTTTATTCCCTTCTCGATCAGTGCTTCTCTTTCATGCCCTTCGACAACACCCCGATCTGATCTTCGTGTACTTCATGCAATATTTCCTTCTAACTTACTTTTCCTTGCATAGCCCTCCTGTACAATGAAGTGACAAAAGTCATGGGATACCTCCCAGTACCGTGTCGAACCTCCCCTTTCCCGGCGTACTGCGGTAACTCGACGTTGTGTAGACTCAACAAGTCAATGGCAGTCCGCTACAGAAATATTGATCCATGCTGCCTCTATAGCCCTCAATAATTGCGGAAATATTGCCTGAGCAGGATTTTGTACACAAACTGACTTCTCGATTACGAGTCATATATGTTTGCTGAGATTCACGTCAGTCGACCCGCGTTGCCAGATCTTTCGCCCTAATGGTCCAGAACGTTCCTCAAACCAATCAAGAACAATTGTGGCCCAGTGATATGGCGCATTGTCTTTCATAAAAAAAATATCCGTCGTCGTTTGGGAACAAGAAATCCATTAATGGTTGCCAGTGGACTCCAAGCAGCCGAACATAGCCATTACTGGTCAATGATTAGTTCAGTTGGACCAGGGGATCCAGCCTATTCCATATGTCCATATGAGAGCACAGCCCACACCGTTACGGAGCCAGCAATTGCTTACGTCTTTGATCCATGGCTGCGTTCGGTCTGCGCCACACTCATAACCTACAACTGGGATCCATCTGACACGCCACGGTTTTCCAGTCGTCTAGGGTCCAATCGATAGTGCTACTAGTGCAGAGAGGAACTGCAGGCGATGTCATCCAGTTACAAGGCACTCGTGTCGGTCGTCTGCTGCCGTAGTCCACTGATGCCAAATTCCCCCCACTCCCTTCCTCCCCACATTGTCCTAACTGATACGTTGATTTCTTCGGTATTTCACGCAGTGTTGCTTGTGTGTTAGCACTGACAACTCTACGCAAATGCCGCTGCTGTCGGTCGTTAAAAGAAGGCCATCGGCCTCCGCGTTGTCCATGGTGGGAGGTAATGCCTGAAATGTGATACTATCGGCACACTCTTAACACTCTGGATATCGGAATATTGAATTTCCTTAAGATTTCCGAAACGCAGTTCTCCATTCGTCTAGTTCCAGGTACCATTCCGAGTTCGAAGTCTGTTAGATCCGTCGTGCGACAGTAATCAAGTCGTAAACCTTTTCACATGAATCACATGAGAAAAATCATAGCTCAGCAAATGAGATGCCCTTTCATACCTCACGTACGCGATACTATGGCCATGTGTATATCTCGTGACTACTGTCACCTCAGTCTAAGTCTCTCAGTGTTCTGTCAAATTCTTCTAACAGTATCAAGTCTCCCATGTGATCTTCATGTACTTTCTGTAACACTGCATTCCGTATTTGCCTTCAATCTTTCATCATTCCTTTCTCCGCGTAGCACTGGTTTTCCATGGCAGCAGTTAATTTTCATACTGCCCCTTTCCGTTCCTCCAACAGGCGATATCTATCTTTGCACTGGTTATGTCCACTTCAGTATCGTTACACCTGTTCACTAGCCATTTTTGCTCAGTTTTTTTGCACTTCCACGCAATCTCATTTTTTGACCTTTGCATTTTTGTATTTCCTGCCTTCGTCAATGGAATTCAATATCTCTTGCGATATCTAGTTTGTCCTGTGCCGCATTTGGAGATATATATGGGGGGAGAGGGCAAATAAAAGTGGCCTGGAGATCAGAGTTCTAGGGTACAAAGAAACAAAGCACAGGAAAAGAAATACAGTGCAAATCTGATTAAAGCAAATCGTTGAATGTGACCACCATTCATTTCGTGGCCCTTTTGGGCCCTGGTCCGAAAGTTGCTACCGGCCGGGGTGGCCGAGCGGTTCTAGGCGCTACAGTCTGGAAGCGAGAGACCGCTACGGTCGCAGGTTCGAATCCTGCTTTGGGCATGGATGTGTGTGATGTCCTTAGGTCAGTTAGGTTTAAGTAGTTCTAAGTTCTAAGGGACAGATGACCTCAGAGGTTAAGTCCCATAGTGCCATTTTGAACCAAAAAGTTGCTGAAGGCCAATCGAAGCAAGACTACTGAAATTGCTGCAGTCTAATGCTAAATATTCTGCTGCAGTTCTTGAAGATTATCAGGGTTGTAGCTATATACCTTAGACATGAGGCCTCCCCATGCATAGTAATAGCACACTGACAGATCATGTGTCCTGGGTGGCGAAGTCGGGTCGCAACTAGACTGACCTCAGCTAGCAACTCTATCAGGAACGAAGATTGTGAAAATATGCTCCAAACTTCGGGGGGTACGAGTAGTTGCTTCATCCTGTTGGAAGTAGCTGTGGGTCTTTTCCCCCTACGTTAATGCTGCCACAAATGGTTTCAAAATCGTATCCATTAGTCCGGGCCACTTTTATTTCCTTCACCCAGTACAGATGTTTACTTCAGTCGATGTTTGTAACAGCCAGACTCAAGCCTAATCTACTTAAGCGTTGTCTCTGAGGACTGTAATTGGGTCTGCATGGTAAGCAGTGTGTGGCATCCCCCCGAGCAGAAATTTACGTAAAGCTCGCGTTGACTCACCAAACTCTGTATGACGACGAGTCCCTCGCTCACGCACGACTGTCTTCATCAGGAAGCGCAGCCGCAGGCCGCAGCGAACCGCCAGGCAGCCGGCAGTCGGCAGTGGGCGCCTGGAGCGAACAAGTTACACACTCACTCACTCCAGACGCAGGTAGGGCGGCCCGCAGTTGGCAGAGCCAACCATTCTGGCAGCCGGAACGCGTCTGCGAGAAGTGGCGGCAGAGGCGCCGAGAGAAACACAGGCGCTCGGGACGGCGAGATAAATGGATCAGAGGCGCAGTCAATTTCCAGGGGCAAACAGGCGCGCCGAACGCGCTGTTTGCTCTGCGCGGGGGCAGCCTGGCGTAGCGGGCCGGTCCTCGGCCCCCGCCGGCAGGCCTGGGCACACATTAGGTAATTTCCCGCTCCTCCAGGACACGCGCCAAATCATTTCCGGCGACCACACGTCATGTGGATGCTTCACCACATTTTCATTGGCTTTTCGGCAGATATTTGCAAATTAGAGCAGTACAAGGAAGTACAAAAATGTTCATGGAAATTGAGGGAAACAGGAACTCAAGCCACGTACCGATGAAATGAATAAGAAGTGCAGGGAAGCTAAAACGAAATGGCTGCACGAAGAATCTCAAGAAATTGAAGAAGAAATGACTGTCGGAGGGCCTGACTGAGTGTATATAATAATCAATAAAATGTTAGATGAAATTAAGGGCAACGGCGGTAGAGTTACGAGTGCAGTGGTATTATCACTGTTAAATGTAGAAGAGAGAGCCGTCATGCGGAAAGAGTACACTCATGGACCCTATTAGCCGGCGGACTTACCTGATGACGTGATACAAGAAGAGACAGGAGTCAATAGAGAAGAAATAGGGGATCTAATATATGAATCAGAATACGTGGGGCCCTCCAAAAGAAATGCACACTATTTTTGTAAAAATACAGTTTTCATTCTGAACATGTGAAAGTTTTACAGTGTGTAGATACATCCTTCACGCTTGTTTTCAAACTTAGTTCAACCTGTTCCCGTGAGTGGCGCCGTCACAGCATGTCTTCAAGATGGCTGCTACACATGACGTTCGTCAGAAGCCACGTGCCGTCATAGAATTCCTATGCTGTGAAAACGAGACAGTGGGAAACATCTACAAGAGGTTGAAAAAGGTGTATGGAGATGCTGCTGTCCATAGCAGTACAGTTAGTGGGTGGGCAAGCAGGTTACGTGATGAAAGAGGGCACGGCAATATTGAGGATTGTCCTCGCAGCGGCAGGCCTCGTACTGCACACACTCCAGACAATGTGCAGAGAGTTAACGAATTGGTGACTGCTAACAGACTCATCACAGTGAACGAATTGTCACGCTACGTTGGGATAGGGGAAGGAAGTGTTTACAGAATACTGAAAGTGTTGGCGTTAAAAAAGGTTTGTGCCAGGTGGGTTCCCAGGATGTTGACAGTGGCTCACAAAGAAACAAGAAAAACGATATGCAGCGAACTTTTGGAACATTCCATGAATGGTGGAGACGAATTTCTTGGAAGAATTGTGACAGGTGACGAAACATGGCTCCATCATTTTTCGCCAGAGACGAAGAGACAATCAATGGAGTGGCATCATGCAAATTCACCCAAGAAAAGAAAATTCAAAACCACACCTTCTGCTGGAAAGGTTATGACTACGGTGTTTTTCGATTCCGAAGGACTCTTGCTAGTAGACATCATGCCAAGAGAAACCACCATAAATTCTAATGCATATGTGACGACACTGAAGAAACTTCAAGCTCGACTGAGTCGTGTTCGACCACATCGGCAAAAGCAGGATGTTTTGTTGTTGCATGACAATGCACGGCCACAGGTCAGTCAAAAAACCATGGAAGCGATCACAAAACTCGGATGGACAATGCTGTAACACCCGCCTTACACTCCTGACCTGGCTCAATGTGACTATATCTCTTTGTGAAACTGAAAGACTCTCTTCGTGGAACAAGGTTTGAAGATGATTACTACCTTTTGCACGATGCCAAACAGTGGCTCCAACAGGTTGGTCCAGAATTTTACCGTGCGGATATACAGGCGCTGGTTCCAAGATGGCGTAAGACAGTTGAGAGGGATGGAAATTATGTGGAGAATTGAAAATATTGTTCCTAATGGTGTATCTACACACTGTAAACTTTCAGACATGTAGAATAAAAAAATGATTTTAAAAAAATATGCATCTCTTTTGGAGTGACCCTCGTATATAAGAGCTTTGGAAGACATAAAATCAAATAAGTCGGAAAGAATAGATAACATCCGATCTGAGTTTCTAGAATCACTACAGGAAATAGCAACAAAACGACTATTCACGTTGGTGTGTAGCACGTATGAGTCTGGCGATATATCATCTGACTTTCGAAAAAACATGAGCCACACGATCCCCGAGATCGTAAGAGCTGACAAGTGTGAGAATTATCGCACAATAAGCTTAGCAGCACATGAATTCAAGTTTCTGACAAGAATAATATACGAAAGAATGGAAAAGAAAATTTATGACGTGTTAGATGACGATGAATTTGGCTTTAGGAAAGATGAAGTCACCAGACAGGCAGTTCTGTCTTCGCTTCTGATAATGTAAGCAAGACTGAAGAAAAATAAAGATACGTTCATAAGATTTCTCGACCTGGAGAAAGCGTTGATAATGTAACATGGTGCAAGGTATTCAAAATCCTGAGAAAAATTGGGGCAAGGTACAGGGAAAGAAAGGTAATACACAGTATGTAAAATAACTAAGACAGAGCAATAAGAGTGGAAGACCGAGAGCGAAGTACACGGACCAAAAAGGGTGTAAGAACTTGCCCCCCTTCTAATAGCCGTGTACCGCAAGTCTCTAGAGGAACGGAAGGTTCCAAATCATTGGAAAAGAGCATAGGTAGTCCCAGTCTTCAAGAAGGGTCGTCGAGCAGATGCGCAAAACTATAGACGTATATCTCCGACATCGATATGTTGAAGAATTTTAGAACATATTTTCTGCTCGCATATCATGTCATTTCTGGAAACCCAGAATCTACTCTGTAGGAATCACCATGGATTCCGGAAACAGGGATCGTGTGAGACCCAACTCGCTTTATTTGTTCATGAGACCCAGAAAATATTAGATACAGGCTCCCAGGTAGATGCCATTTTCCTTGACTTCCGGAAGGCGTTCGATACAGTTCCGCACTGTCGCCTGACAAACAACGTAAGAGCCTACGCAATATCAAACCAGCTGTGTGGCTGGATTGAAGAGTTTTTAGCAAACAGAACATAGCATGTTGTTCTCAATGGAGAGACTTCTACAGGCGTTAAAGTAACCTCTGGCGTGCCACAGGGGAGTGTTATGGGACCATTGCTTTTCACAATATATATAAATGACCTTGCTAATGTAAAGTGGTGCAAGGTGTTCGAAATCCTGAGCAAAATATGGCAAGGTACAGGAAAAGAAAGGTAATAGACAGTATGTACAACAACTAAGAGAGAGCAATAAGAGTGGAAGACCGAGAGCGAAGTACATGGAGCAAAAAGGGTGTAAGACAAGGATGGAGTCTTCCACCTCTGCTGTTCCATCTATACGTAGGAGAAGCAACTAAAAAAATTTTTTTTAAATTTGTGGTAAGATCTTAAGGGACCAAACTGCTTAGGTCATCGGTCCCTAAGCTTACACACTACTAAATCTAACTTTAACTTACGCTATGGACAACACACACACCCATGCCTGAGGGAGGACTCGAAGCTCTGACGGGGGACAGCCGCGCGAAGAAGCAATTACGGAATAACGGAAAGCGTCAAGAATGGGATTAAAATTTAAAGTGAAATGATGTCAGTGTTAAGTTTCGTTGATGACATTGCTATCCTCACTGAAAATGAACTAGAATTACCTGATCTTTTGAACAGAATGAACTCCCTAATGAGTGTAGAATGAGGACAGATATTAAATCGAAGAAATAGGAAAGTAATGAGAAGTAGCAGAAATGAGAACAGCGACGAACGTAGCATCTGACTTGGTGGTTACGAAGTACATGAAGTTGAGGAATTTTGCTACCTAGACAATAAAATAACGCGTGATGAACGGGTCAAGGAGAACTTAAAAAGCCAAATATCACTGGCAAAAAGGGCATTCTTGTCCAAGAGAAGTCTACTAGTATCAAAAATAGGCCGTATATTGAGGAAGAAATTTCTGTGAATTTACGTTCGGAGGGCCGCATTGAATGGCAGTGAGACACGAACTGTAGGAAACCGGATCAGAAGAGAATCGAGGCATTCGAAATTTGGGGCTACAGAAGAATACTGAAAATTAGGAGGACGGATAAAGTAAGGAATGAGGACATTCTCTGGAGAATCAGCGAGGAAAGGAATATTTGGTAGGCACTGACAGGAAGAAGGGCTATGATTATAGGACATCTGTAAAGACAGCACTGAATAACATCCATGGTATTACAAGGAGCTATAGAGTATAAAAACTGTAGAGGAAAACAAAGATTGGCATATATTCAGCAAGAAATTGATGGGGTAGCTTACAAGTGCTATTCTGAGACAGCAGTTCTGCCGGAGTACTGCTTATGATTAGTGTTTTAATGTACTTCTTAATTCATGTCGATAAAAAGAACATCACACAAGACTAATCAGGGAGCGCTCTGTCGAATGAGCACTGAAAGAACGTCTGTGAGCAATAATTTCGTTTACAACGGAAAACAAATCGACGCTTTGCATCGACACTTGGCGTCATATTAAAGACACAATGGGCAGTAATTGCATGGAATTACTCTAGCTACGCATTACAAAACGATGACAAAACACCAGGGAGAGTGTGCCTGATGGCTCTTAGGATGGACGCCCTGTACGGCTATTCCATCTCTCGACTGCTCAATTGCATGTTTTAAGAGAGACCAACGGCAGCAGAAGTGAGGTGTATCGCTACGAAAGACACCTCAGGACGACCTAGTCGTAAAGACACGATCTCGAGCACATAAATTTACATAATCAATGTTTTATTTATTTGCGGGTCTATGCCTGCAGTCGTGGTACACATTCAAGAAGCGGAGGTAGGCCGTGTCATTTCGTTTTGGCTTTTATAGCGACGTGACGCGGTGCTGCGACCTATACAGCTTTTCTGGATACAGAAAATGTTCGACTGCTGCCCTGGCCAGCACGTTCTCCAGATCTCTCACCAATTGAAAACGTCTGGTCAACGGTGGCCGAGCAACTGGCTCGTCACAATACGCCAGTCACTACTCTTGATGAACTGCGGTGTCGTTTCGAAGCTACACGGGCAGCTGTACCTGTACACGCCATCCTAACTCTGTTTGACTCAATGCCCAGGCGTATCAAGGCCGTTATTACGGCCTGAGATGGTTGTTATGGGTACTGATTTTGCTTGGAAATGTAATCTCATGTCAGTTCTAGTATAATACATGTTTCCAATGAATACCCGTTTATCATCTGCATTTCTTCTTGATGTAGCAATTTTAATGGCCAGTAGTGTACTTAATGTGCCGTTTTGCTGTTCGCTGCTATTGGCCGAGCGACGTGGCGAGATTGTTAAGGCCGTGGGCTTGCATTCGAGAGGACTGGCACTCAGACACCATCAAACCCATCACTACATTTCCACATTAATCTGTGAGTGCATCGTTATTTATGGCCCTGTCTTATTGCCATGAAAATATCCCACTTTCTATGAAATGTGATCACTAAGCGAATAATTACGCAAATTGAATGCTTTAGTTAAAGTTTATCTGGGCTCAAAAACTGAAAGTTCCAAAACTCTGTCTCAGAAATGTCTTCTTCCCAGTAGGTTTACCCGTGTGAAGATTTCAACACAAAATCTTTAATGATTTCCCGTTATAAAGGAATATATGTGTTGGTGTGTGTGCGACATTTAAAAATCCCACTCCAACTTCATCAATTAATTACTAACTTTCAGTTTGCTGCAGTCAATCTTACATTAACATGTATTTCTCATACTTCTGTCTACAGAACGGCACTGTAATAGCGATCTTATGGAGGATAGGGGAAACAAAAGTGGCCTGGAGAACCGAGTTCCGGGAGAGAAAGAAACACAGCAGAGCAAAGGAAATACAGTAGTAATCTCACTATAGCAGATGTAAGTTACCGCCGTTTATCTCTTGCCACTTCTGGGCTCTGGTCAGCAAGCTGCTAAAGGCAGGTTGAAGCTGGACTGCTCGAATTGGTGCAATCTCATCCCAAATGTTCGGCTCCAATTCTTGAAGAACAGTATGGTTGTTGAGATATACCTTAGACTTGAGGGCTCCTACAACGCTACCGGCAACTATTACATATGTGATATGTCGATAACGTTATTTCTGTAAAAGTATGTTTATTTTGTGATAGTTACTGAGTGTAATGGAAAGGTATCGTACTGGATTTTTCCCTAAAGGTTTCTATCGAAAGAAAGGAGTAGCAAGGTGATCGGAATCGAATCAAATTTCTATAGTTATTAAGAAAACTGTAATTACGTAAAAAGAAACGGCCACCAGCGTAATTAGGGCAAGTTTTACCCAGTACGGGTAGCATGGTTCATAAAGAAAGTTAACTACGTGGGTTGACTTTGCTTCATACCAAACTTCTTTTTTGCTGATAACATACCAGACCATAGCACAATTTAGCAAGCAGTGTACCAGTGATTTGACTTGAACTGCATGGAAGGAGTATTAATGCGCTTAGGTAACAACTGCCTCTCAGTGACTCTTGCTATCTGTACGCTACAGAAGGAAGCTAATAATAATTATAGGTAACGGATTACTAGCCGCGCGGAGTAGCCCGGCGGTTAGAGGCGCCATGTCGCGGATTGCGCAGCCCTTCACACGTGAAGTTCGAGTCCTCCCTCGGGCATTTGTGCTTGTGTTGTTCTTAGTATGAGTTAACTTAAGTAGTGATTAAGGCTAGGGACCGGTGACCTCAGAAGTTTGGTCCCTTACTAATTCACTCATCTGAACATTTTTGATTGCTTGTGGTGAAGCGCCGGCCGTTGTGGCCGACCGGTTCTAGGCGTTTCAGTCCGGAACAGCGCTGCTGCTACGGTCGCAGGTTCGAATCCTGCCTGGGGCACGGATGTGTGTGATGTCCTTAGGTTAGTTAGGTTTAAGTAGTTCTAAGTTCTAGGGGACTCATGACCTCAGATGTTAAGTCCCATAGTGCTCAGAGTCATTTGAACCATTTGTGGTCAATCACTACTGACTGGAACGAAGTCTTTTTTCACTTTAATTATAGGAAATTATTACTATTGAAATAGTTATGAAGTAATTCTATCTTTTGAACTACTTATTATTTGCATTCTCAAGGACCATTCAAGTCCTTATGCTACTTAAAGTGGAACATATGATACCCGAATCTAGTATAGGTTGAATATTTGCAGCCAGTTGCACATTCGCGATTGCTGTTATTGTAATATTAAATTGGCTGAGCTATTAGCACTGGGGCTGAGAAACTAATCTGTCGGTAGATTCAGATGGCGACTGAACACTTTAGTCAGAACACAATGTGGGAAACACTGTTAACTACATAACACATGACGCTGTAAACATATTATGTCAATAAAAAAAATTTTTTGAACTGAAACGCGGCCTAGGTATCCATGTCTCTTCCTGTACAACAGACTCTGAAAACTCTATTGTTAGCGTCGGATCTTCGTAGTGCACATCTTAACAAAGCATGCCATGAATAAAAAACCGATTTACTTCCTCATTACATTTTCTTGCAGTGCTTCTCCTCTCTTTCAGCTCAGTACTTGCGCACCCTTGGCCTACCAGCAACCGACTGCCTCATGCCACACAGGAGCCTTTCAATTCGACCGCCAGATCCACCTTTTCTACTCCAGCCTAGACAGTTCCGTTGTGGACGGTCTTCCCTCTAAGTTTTACATTATCACAAACCTACTATCTCTATGCATGGTATATATTACTTACAGTTATATCAATTATCATAAATAATGAATGAAACGTTTACATCGATGCTACATCAAAGATCATATTCACACAGAAATCACATTAACTAAAAATAAAGACGTTAAATAAGATCATTTTTGGTAATACCGATAATAGTGTTTCACTCCCGATGCCCCCAACCCTCTGATCATGCAATGGTATTTCCTAGAAGTTATGCGGAGTCTCCACTGCCCGGAACCTGCTGTTCTGTGAGTTACCAATAGCACTCAGGTGAAACCAGGCTTCATCAGGCATAAAAACCTGATCCATGTACAAGCCATTCATTGTTATCTCGGTGAACAGCCACTCACAAAACCGGAGTCGCTGAGGAAAATCTGCTGATTTTAGTACATGAACAACAGACACTCGGTAGGGATACACGTGCAGGTCCAGGTAACGCATTCATCCGCATGATCGACGTGATACGCCGGTCTCTTGAGACGGGCGTCGTGGTGATTTTGTAGGACTCGAGGCATTTCCTCTTGAACTGCGGCCACATTTTCTGGTGTGCGGGCACGTTTCGGAATGTTTTTTGCCTCGTTTAAAACAAATGCTGTCTCACGCTATTTTCCGACAAGGCATTGCATGCCAATCTTTGTTGGCACTTTGACCACCATTAAACATCTCAGCAAACAACTGATCATACCGTTTCCACGACTCGTTGTCACGTAACTTTCCGTAATGAACACCTATTGCTATACTGTGGGTACCATCGTCCTCTTTGCACGTGCATGTAGATGTAGATTTCGAAGATTACATGTAACTATAATTAGAGTGATGTATTAAGTTTATGTAGTAGATTTTTGTATTACATTAAAATATTTACAGCAATTTATTATTAAAATTACATTAGTGTGTTATGTTTACCCACTAGATCTTACATATCATATTTACACTAAATGACACATACTTATTTGGTTGCATTATACAATGCTATAACTGAGGCACTGAGAACCACAAGAGTTAAAAGTACAGGCAAAATATGAAGGTAAAAAGATGGTTGTGACAATAAGATCGGAAGGATTCACAAGTCTGACTTGTTTGATAAACAAATCTTAGCACCCTATACTTAATGTGGAAAAATAATGTACCCACTTCGTGTTACGAAATGTTAATCGTTGGGATTATATCTATTATTAAAGTTAATGCAGACAATTTCGGTACGTATGCTAAAGAGTTTGGGTCTTTTGACAGTTGTAAGGTTTGCAGTTAATGTGAAACAAGATTCAGAACATACTAAATGCACCGCGCACATAATTATGACCTACTCCAAAACTTGAGAATTCTCGTTACCATTATTTCCATTAAGAACATTCTATGGCTTAAGGTTTAGACAAAATTACAGATATACCTCCGATTACTAATTACTGCTACTACGTACATGATATAGACACTAAATAATCTTGCCGACCATAGATAACTATTAAATAGCGCAAGTAACAAAATTATGCTTTGAGCCTTGAGCCTCGTGCCCATAAGGAAATGAATATCCGACAAACAGGTGAGACATCTTGCCATGAACGTTAATATATACAGTTTGAGCCTAAAGATACAGATACAGCTGGTTCACCGTAAAATCAACAGTTGTCAGCAGCCCACATACATGCTAAAATCTCAAGTCGATGCCACTGTGCCATAGGCTTCTCAGCGCCTCTGATTATTACTCTAAATAGATTACTGTCGCAAACTAGGTCCTCTGTTGAAATGACTAGAAATTCTTCCGCTGTATAATATCCGCAAGAGGTACTTAATGTCTAGAGACCAGATAGGCTTGTTCATTTACTCCGCCTTTTCATTTCCATTTCTGAAGGGTGCGTCGGCCACTGAAGAGCGTTTATCTTTACTGAGCCTCAACATAACAATTTCTGTTCTACAAATTGTTGCAACCAAAAACGTACATACAGTTTTAATGAACAGCATAAACTTTATCTAGTTGTTGCCTGTTTCAAAAACTTGATTTTGAACTATGTTCAGTATGATATATCCTGATGGAAATAAAAGACGCTATAACCTTTTATTGTAAGTGTCAATGTAATGTCTGGTCGCAGTGAGAACTTACACGCCAGTCACATCTTTGTAACTTCGTTACTTCTTCAATTGTCAGTTGCTTCCCTCACGAATTCAATGGTGGGTTTTGTCTAAGCTCGGTTTTCCATGAAGAGTTAATGCGACACGTGCTCCGAGAGCATTTACTACAACAAATTCTTTGCCAAAGACTTCGCCGTAATAAAGGTAATATTCGTTAATCATAATAATCTGATAGATTACCCCTTTCTTTTTTAATACATTTCTACGTAGAATTGTTCATACATATTATCAATGAAACGTCAGTCATCCACTTTTACGCTGTAAACAGCTCTATACCTTTCCCTCAGAATTATCTACAAAGGCACAGTGGAGTACGTGGAATATATTTATATTATAGCACTCATATTGCTAACAGTTGTTTGAAGAATGTCAACTATGTATTTAAATTGTTACTGTGTTATTTCTGGCTTCGTTAATAGCAGTTATTAAGTATGGAAGTGATTGCTGTGCATTCTAAAATTTTGTAGCAGTGGATTTGTAAAGTAGTATAAATTGTAGTATGCATTTAGATACAGTTCTACTACAATGGAACCGTAGTATAACAATCATTTGCACAGTTTATAGGAACTGCAAAACCCAGGAAGAAAAAAATGCTCCCAGTATACATTTTCATTACCTTAAGATCAGTCGAAGCAAGATACACTCCTGGAAATTGAAATAAGAACACCGTGAATTCATTGTCCCAGGAAGGGGAATCTTTATTGACACATTCCTGGGGTCAGATACATCACATGATCACACTGACAGAACCACAGGCACATAGACACAGGCAACAGAGCATGCACAATGTCGGCACTAGTACAGTGTATATCCACCTTTCGCAGCAATGCAGGCTGCTATTCTCCCATGGAGACGATCGTAGAGATGCTGGATGTAGTCCTGTGGAACGGCTTGCCATGCCATTTCCACCTGGCGCCTCAGTTGGACCAGCGTTCGTGCTGGACGTGCAGACCGCGTGAGACGACGCTTCATCCAGTCCCAAACATGCTCAATGGGGGACAGATCCGGAGATCTTGCTGGCCAGGGTAGTTGACTTACACCTTCTAGAGCACGTTGGGTGGCACGGGATACATGCGGACGTGCATTGTCCTGTTGGAACAGCAAGTTCCCTTGCCGGTCTAGGAATGGTAGAACGATGGGTTCGATGACGGTTTGGATGTACCGTGCACTATTCAGTGTCCCCTCGACGATCACCAGTGGTGTACGGCCAGTGTAGGAGATCGCTCCCCACACCATGATGCCGGGTGTTGGCCCTGTGTGCCTCGGTCGTATGCAGTCCTGATTGTGGCGCTCACCTGCGCGGCGCCAAACACGCATACGACCATCATTGGCACCAAGGCAGAAGCGACTCTCATCGCTGAAGACGACACATCTCCATTCGTCCCTCCATTCACGCCTGTCGCGACACCACTGGAGGCGGGCTGCACGATGTTGGGGCGTGAGCGGAAGACGGCCTAACGGTGTGCGGGACCGTAGCCCAGCTTCATGGAGACGGTTGCGAATGGTCCTCGCCGATACCCCAGGAGCAACAGTGTCCCTAATTTGCTGGGAAGTGGCGGTGCGGTCCCCTACGGCACTGCGTAGGATCCTACGGTCTTGGCGTGCATCCGTGCGTCGCTGCGGTCCGGTCCCAGGTCGACGGGCACGTGCACCTTCCGCCGACCACTGGCGACAACATCGATGTACTGTGGAGACCTCACGCCCCACGTGTTGAGCAATTCGGCGGTACGTCCACCCGGTCTCCCGCATGCCCACTATACGCCCTCGCTAAAAGTCCGTCAACTGCACATACGGTTCACGTTCACGCTGTCGCGGCATGCTACCAGTGTTAAAGACTGCGATGGAGCTCCGTATGCCACGGCAAACTGGCTGACACTGACGGCGGCGGTGCACAAATGCTGCGCAGCTAGCGCCATTCGACGGCCAACACCGCGGTTCCTGGTGTGTCCGCTGTGCCGTGCGTGTGATCATTGCTTGTACAGCCCTCTCGCAGTGTCCGGAGCAAGTATGGTGGGTCTGACACACCGGTGTCAATGTGTTCTTTTTTCCATTTCCAGGAGTGTATGATTTGGCTATAGTTCTCGCAGACTGAATGTTGAGACGTGAAAAGAACGGTGCCAATTTCTAAATATTTGAGGTAATTTGTGAATCCGAAGAGAAGGTAGTACCACGAAAACTTATAAAATATTCGGCGACAGGTAATGAAATCAAGATTTGCTACTTGGTAGTAGAATCTGACATTTTAATTCAATTATACACTTTCTCCCTCATTCAGACAAGCATTTCGAATTTAAATAGCATTTGACAGACGCAAAATTGCCCGGGAGTGTTTTAATTACAAAGGGATCTGCCGGCAGTCGACAGTTGGGAATTTATCTTGAATCCTTCGAAAGTCCTCTTAAATTAAGATTCCTGGCACATCGCTGCTGGTCGGAACGTGAAGAAGAGGCAGCAGGCCTGCGGGAAATCTACATCTACATCTAAATTTATCCCGGCCGGGTTTCATTTAACGTCGTGTAGGAGGGTGCTTGGCACAGCTCCGGGAACCAGATGGGCCCCACCGCCCTCTCCATTACGCTCATCCGAGGAAGATTAAAATTCGTCTCCAGCGCCTTATGTTTAATTGCTTCCTACTCTACGACAAGCCTCCCTCCTCTCGTAAACAGTCGGAATAGATTCCGCATGTAATTTGCTACATTCGATGTACTGTTCGACAAACGTTTCAGTCTAATAACATACAGAATTTGCTACTGCATATTATTGATGAATTGTTTCTGTTTAAAACAGCATGCCGAAATGGGCCCGCTGTTGTACATTAATGACCTCTTAGACGGTATTAACGGTAATCTAAGAATTACGCAGATCATGTACTGGTTAGTACTGTAATATAGTCTGAAATGAGCTGCACAAATAATCGGCCAAAGTGGCAGCAGGCTTCAAACTTTTAGAAATTTAAAAATTTGTGCTTCACCAAACGATAATAGACATAATGGTCTGTGACTATGAAATCAGTGAGTCACATCTGGAATCATTCCGAAAGTTCTCCGGTGTGGCTCAAATGGCTCTGAGCACTATGGGACTTTACATCAGAGGTCACCAGTTCCCTAGAACTTAGAACTACTTAAGCCTAACTAACCCAAGGACATCACACACATCCATGCCCGAGGCAGGATTCGAACCTGCGACCGCAGCGGTCGCGCGGGGTCCACACTGAAGCGCCTAGAACCGCTCGGCCACTCCAGCCGGCGTGGGGTAATCTGGAGATAAATGAAATGGAATGATCGCATAGGCTCAATTGTAGGTAAAATAGGTGATAGACAGCGGTTTATTGGTTGGATGCTGAGAGAATAAAAGCGGTCTAAATAGGTGACTTTGCTGAATATCTTAGGGTATAGGAGGGTATATGAGGAAACCATTCCTAACAGGACTTACATGGAATTCGTAACGTGTACAAAGGACGGCAGCAAGAATGGTTATATATTTGTTTGGTCCTTGGACTAACTGAAGAACGCCGAAAAACCCGTAATGCCAGAAACGTGAGGATGGATTCCAGCTATCCCACGGATAACTACTTACAAAGATAAAAAACTAGCAGCAAGGGAGGAATATAAGGATATCTATTGAGGCGACAAAAGTCATTGGATAGCGATATCCACATATACAGATGGCGGTAGTGTCACATAAAGACGGCATAAAAGCGCAGCGCATTGGCGGAACTGTCATCTGTACTTAGGTTTTTTATATATTTATTTATTGTTTCGTGGGACCAAATTAAGGAGAAGTCTCCATGGTCATGGAACGAGTCAATACATGAAATTATAACACGATATTAGAAACAGATAAAATTAAATATAAAAAAACGAAATCAGGTGACAAGTCGTAAGTTTAAATAAAGAAATTCAACACTGTAACACTTGAATTTGCTTAATTTGTTAGCTCGTCCATGAGCTCCTCGACAGAATAGAAGGAGTGAGCCATGAGGAAACTCTTCAGTTTAGACTTAAAAGCGTTTGGGCTACTGCTAAATTGTTTAGTTCTTGTGGTAGCTTATTGAAAATGGATGCAGCAGAATACTGCACTCCTTTCTGCACAAGAGTCAAGGAAGTGCATTCCACATGCAGATTTGATTTCTGCCTAGTATTAACTGAGTGAAAGCTGCTAACTCTTGGGAATAGGCTAATATTGCTAACAACAAACGACATTAAAGAAAATATATACTGTGAGGGCAATGTCAGAATTCCCAGACTACTGAATAGGGGTCGACAAGAGGTTCTCGAACTTACATCACATATAGCTCGAGCAGCCCGTTTTTGAGCCAAAAATACCCATTTTTAATCAGAAGAATTACCCCAAAAAATAATACCATACGACATAAGCGTATGAAAATATGCGAAGTAGACTACTTTTCGTGTTGAAGTGTCACTTATTTCATATACTGTTCTAAAGGTAAATAAAGCAGCATTTAGTTTCTGAACAAAATCCTGGACATGGGCTTTCCACAACAGCTTACTATCTATCCGAACGCCTAGGAACTTGAACTGTGATTCACATGAAAACGTTTCCGACATGATTATGACCGCACGACGGGTACTAACAGACTTTAATCGCGGAGTGGGAGTTGGAGATAGACGCATGGGACATTCCATTTCGGAAATCGTTAGGGCGTTCAGAATTTCGTGATGCACGTGCTGTGAACACCACATTTCAGGCATTACCTCTCACCGTGGATAACGCAGTGGCCGAAGGCTTTCACTTATCGACGGAGAGCAGAGGCGTTTGCGTTGAGTTGTCAGTGCTAACAAACAAGTATCACTGCTTGGAATAACCGCAGAAATCAATGTGGGACGTACGACGAACTTGTCCATTGGGACAGTGCAGCGAAATATATCGTTAATGGGGTACGGCAGCAGACGCCCTATGCTTGTGCCTTTGCTAACATCTCGACACCCCCTGCAGCGCCCCCCTCCCCCCCTCCCCCCTGAGCTCGTGACCATAGTGATTGGGCACTAGACTAGTAGAAAACCGTGACCTGTCCAGATGAGACCAGATTTCAGTTGGTAAGAGCTGATGGCAGGGAACCAGTGTGGTGCAGATCCCACGAAGCCATGGACCCTGATTGTCGAAAAGGCAATCTGCAAGTTGGGGGTGACTCCACAATGATATGGGTTGTGTTTACGTGGAGTGGACTGGGTCCCCCGATCCAACTGAACCGAGCATTGACTGGAAATTGCTACGTTCTGTTACTTGGAGACTATTTTCTGACATTCGTGGTCTTCATATCCCAGACAATTATCGAATTCTTATGGATGACAGTGCGCTATATCAGAGGGTGACAATAGTTCGCGATTGCTTTGAAGAACATTCTGGACAATTCGATCGAATGATATGGTCATCCAGCTCGCCCTACCTACACCGTGTCTAATATTTATGTGACATAATCCAAAGGTCAGTTTGTGCACAGAATCCTGCACCGGCAACTCTTTCGCTATCATGGATGGATAGATAGGCATCATGCTTCAAAGGACTTCCAAAGACTTGTTGAGTCCATGCCACGTCGAGTTGCTGCACTATTCCATGTAATAGGTCCCTAAAGGTATTAGAAGGTATCCCGTGTCATTTGTTACCTCATTATACACTCCTGGAAATTGAAATAAGAACACCGTGAATTCATTGTCCCAGGAAGGGGAAACTTTATTGACACATTCCTGGGGTCAGATACATCACATGATCACACTGACAGAACCACAGGCACATAGACACAGGCAACAGAGCATGCACAATGTCGGCACTAGTACAGTGTATATCCACCTTTCGCAGCAATGCAGGCTGCTATTCTCCCATGGAGACGATCGTAGAGATGCTGGATGTAGTCCTGTGGAACGGCTTGCCATGCCATTTCCACCTGGCGCCTCAGTTGGACCAGCGTTCGTGCTGGACGTGCAGACCGCGTGAGACGACGCTTCATCCAGTCCCAAACATGTTCAATGGGGGACAGATCCGGAGATCTTGCTGGCCAGGGTAGTTGACTTACACCTTCTAGAGCACGTTGGGTGACACGGGGTACATGCGGACGTGCATTGTCCTGTTGGAACAGCATGTTCCCTTGCCGGTCTAGGAATGGTAGAACGATGGGTTCGATGACGGTTTGGATGTACCGTGCACTATTCAGTGTCCCCTCGACGATCACCAGTGGTGTACGGCCAGTGTAGGAAATCGCTCCCCACACCATGATGCCGGGTGTTGGCCCTGTGTGCCTCGGTCGTATGCAGTCCTGATTGTGGCGCTCACCTGCACGGCGCCAAACACGCATACGACCATCATTAGCACCAAGGCAGAAGCGACTCTCATCGCTGAAGACGACACGTCTCCATTCGTCCCTCCATTCACGCCTGTCGCGACACCACTGGAGGCGGGCTGCACGATGTTGGGGCGTGAGCGGAAGACGGCCTAACGGTGTGCGGGACCGTAGCCCAGCTTCATGGAGACGGTTGCGAATGGTCCTCGCCGATACCCCAGGAGCAACAGTGTCCCTAATTTGTTGGGAAGTGGCGGTGCGGTCCCCTACGGCACTGCGTAGGATCCTACGGTCTTGGCGTGCGGTCCGGTCCCAGGTCGACGGGCACGTGCTCCTTCCGCCGACCACCGGCGACAACATCGATGTACTGTGGAGACCTCACACCCCACGTGTTGAGCAATTCGGGGTACGTCCACCCGCCTCCCGCATGCCCACTATACGCCCTCGCTCAAAGTCCGTCAACTGCACATACGGTTCACGTCCACGCTGTCGCGGCATGCTACCAGTGTTAAAGACTGCGATGGAGCTCCGTATGCCACGGCAAACTGGCTGACACTGACGGCGGCGGTGCACAAATGCTGCGCAGCTAGCGCCATTCGACGGCCAACACCGCGGTTCCTGGTGTGTCCGCTGTGCCGTGCGTGTGATCATTGCTTGTACAGCCTTCTCGCAGTGTCCGGAGCAAGTATGGTGGGTCTGACACACCGGTGTCAATGTGTTCTTTTTTCCATTTCCAGGAGTGTATTACAGCCACCTATCCGTCTCTGGCGTACTCATCGCGTTGACCAAACTACACTCATGTCAGCGAGCACAGCAGCGTTAAAGCAACCATTACGCAAATATAGCGAGGAGAATTCCCCTCCCTTACTCACTCCATTTGTTCGGAAGGGTACAAGTGTACATGTGGATGGCGACGTGTGATTGTTATCATAATTTGGTAAGGCATTTGTCTAATTTCTGTCGTCAACACCAGGTGTAGACGTATGAAACCATGAATTTCTCTGTAGATGGTGCTAGCCGTCAGCCTCTACAGCGCCATTTGCTTCCTGTAACGGCTAACGACGAATGTCAACACACAGTAACCCAAGTTCCATACATCTTGTATCTGTTTCAAACCCGTAAACATGTCGAGTTCTGTGTCCACGAACAACGATTTGCGGACAGCATTGGTTTTCTGTTATCATTTGAAGAAAACTGCTGCACAATCGCATGTAATGCTTGTCGAAGCATTCGGCGAACTTGCTCTTGGGAATGAACAAGTATTTCCAGTTTTTAAAAGATTAAAAAGTGGTGATTTTGACGTGAGGAACGACGAGTGGGGGACACCACCGAAAAATTTCGAAGACAACGAATTGCAGGCCTTATTAAGTGAAGATGACACTCAAACTCAACAGTAATTCGCGGAACGATTGAATGTGACGCAAAAGGCCGTTTCACGTCGGTTGAAAGCTTTGGGAAAGATGTAGAAAGTGGGAAGATGGGTTCCGCATGAACTGAATGAAAGACAAGCAAATCGAAAACCTACTTGTGAAACGCTGCTCGCCAGATTCTAAAGTCGTTTCTCCATCGAACAGTGGCAGAAGATGAAAAATGGATATATTTTGAGAATCACAAGCATCGTAAATCATGGATGTATCAGAAGGGTGTCACTTATTATGAGGTGCCGAAACTTGGTGAAACCGTTAACACTGATCGCTACCAACAGCAAATGATCGATTTAAATCGAGTATTAAGTGAAAAACGACCTTAATATGGAAAAAGGCAACACAAAGTCATATTGCTCCATGATAAAGCCCCATCACACAGAAAAACCTGTCAGGGAAACGACCGAGGCGCTCAGATGGGATATAGCACAGCATGCGGCTTCCTCTCCAGACTTGACTCCGTCCGATTATCATCTGCGGCAACATGGGGGAAGTGTGCAGGAAAGAAGATCTGGCAAACGCTACGGCAGTGGCAGTTAAATGCACTGAATTTTGGCGGGACGTGATATGATATATATACTATGTTTGTCTTTATATTGTAATGTGACTCCCCATTTTGGGTTTGTTTTACTTATACATATGTGTATTGTATTTGTATTTGTGTGTATATGTAATATGTGGGTTGTCTATGGCTTGGACACGATTAAATAAAATAAATCATCTGTTTGCGTCCCTGGGACACGCTCTCGCTCAACAACCCTTCAGTTCGTATGAAAGCTTAGGAAATGTTTCGCTGAGTGGTTGGCTTCAAAAGAAGAACTGCTTGTTTGGCGTGGCGTTCATACCCTGCCGGAGAAGTGGGAGAAATGTATAAATAGTAACAGAGATTATTCTGAATAAAATATTGTTTATCAGTTTCAAACAACAGATGTGTAATTATTGCAACCAAATTTCGGTTTCATGCTTCTACACCTGGTAAGGTGAACTTTGCTGAAGTATGGAAACGTCTAAAATTCTTAATTATTCAGTTAATATGTTTCGTTAACTATACTATGAGGTACAGTCGTTGTTTGTAAAACAATCACAGATTTAGGCCATTTTTAATGGTCTTAATCTGATGAACTATTTTTCAGTTCATGAAATCGTCTTCGGCAAATGGAATAGGTAAGATGATTGCCTCTTACATGTGTTATGAAAGGCTCCGTTGCTTCTGCAATTAACCAGAGTGGGCTGTACACGCTGCTGAAAGTAATTTATTTTCCCTGGCGGAGTTTCTTTCGTGTTCCCATCTCATTACAGAGATGCTGACGTTACATCAAGAAACAATGTGGCGTGACCCAGGCTTCGGAAAGGGCAAACTGTTTCTCGGTGTGCTATACGGTGTAGAAGCAATCACGTTAACGATTGGCTCAAATTTATAGAGCCAGAAGTAGGCAGTGTTAAGGATTTTCATAATTTATACAATTCACGGCAAGATATGTTTTGAATACGTTTTTCTAAGCTTATTCTCTAAAAGCCAATAATGAGGCTCACAATCGACTTTGGCCGAGCGGTTAAAGGCGCTACAGTCTGGAACCGCACGACCGCTACGGTCGCAGGTTCGAATCCTGCCTTGGGCATGGATGTCTGTGATGTCCTTAGGTTAGTTAGGTTTAAGTACTAAGTTCTAGGGGACTTATGACCACAGCAGTTGAGTCCCATAGTGCTCAGAGCCATTTGAACCATATTTGAACAATCGACTGTGCAGCAATAAATCTATGGAATACTCTGTAGGTGACCTGTGGTAGTTCGCATAATGTGAATTCTCTCTGATAGTTGGGAAATTCTAACCACTTGGTGAGCTGTAAAACACACCATAACAGGTGGCTGGAGATACTTGGGAAACCTCGAGAAGCTTTTCACCCGCCTAATCAGAAAACACTTTTTTTCTTTTATCTTCTTCATCGGCTCACCTCTTTCTTAGCGGAATGTGTAAGTTGTGTGCTAAGTGTATGTGTTCAATGTAGGTGAATGTAATGAATGTGCGTATAGCATGGTGTCATTTTTGTCTTGTATTTTGATGAGAGGAAGGAGAAGGCGAAGATATATTTAGAGACGGTCACAAACGAAGGTGATCTACCTGCGAAAAGAAACAAGAACACAACTTACGGTTTGTGACGCTTAAATATTGCGCTGCAGCGTTAAAGAAGGAGATAAAATTTTATTACCAAAATATACTGTCGTTGCTGCTGAAATGGTCGCAGGTTCGAATCCTGCCTCGGGCAGGATGTGTGTGATGTCCTTAGGTTAGTTAGGTTTAATTAGTTCTAAGTTAAAGGCGACTGATGACCTCATAAGTGAAGTCGCATAGTGCTCAGAGCCATTTGAACCATTTTTAGAGAGTCTTGCTAAGTACCGTTTGATTAAACAGGTTGTTTGCGAAATTCCAAACCTTACTACAATGTGTAGCTTGTGTAAAATGTAGAGTCTATATATACAAAGATTATCCAGTGATGCTACCGCAACTGATTGGCCGCCAGCTGTTTTTGTTCCGGCTTGTGTAATATGTGCGATATTATCGCAGATCGTTTTTAAATCTCTGAATAGTAGTTCTTTGGTATATTTTTAAGTACCTGTATTGTACACCCTCTCCCACTATTTCAATATTTTTTGTGTCAGATTTGTCGAATTGTTATCTTTGTTGTGCATGGATCAGTAAGATTATTTCTCATTTGCTTGTAAAACGCTGTACTTGAATAATAACGGACACTGTGTTCCACAATAACATTTTATGAAATTATGAAATGTTCATGTATTTTTCAGGGGCAGTAGGCAAAGTCTGATAAATTTGTGACATATATTGTTGCCGTTTTCTTGGTCACCTTTGACACTGCATCCACACAACACAAAAGTGCGTCAGTCTTTTTATGCTTTATTGATTATAAATGACACCGCAGGCAAAGGTTTTCTGGACTTCCTCACTCCAGCCACGACAAATTACTTTAAATGTATTGTTCGGAGATGAGGAAAATGTTTCAAAACTTATTGGTTAGTAATTTTAATAATGAACGTTCTTACCGGAAGACACACTTTCCTCCATGCTATGCGTCCATTGCAGCGGGATGAGACTCTGCCCACCCTGAAAAGCGCCACAGTCTGTTTCACATACGTGACTGTCCACTGTGTCTTACATGGCGCAAGGCGCTTGCTCTCTGTCATTTTGATTCACGCCTATTACAATACGTGGACAGTGTGACGCCCTCTACATGTTTTGATGACGCACCATATGTCACATGGATCCAGCTACTTGAAATATTGACTACCGACTAGCGTTCCACAGCTGCGTCATCCTTCACATTCACAGCATGTTGTTGAAGAGAATGGACACTTGTCACTTGTGTATTTCGTAGAGAAATATGTTTATTTCTAATCCATGTACGTTGGGTGGTGTAACAGTCCCCTATTGAACATGAAAAGCTGATAAAGATTATTTTTTATTTTATTCCGAAAGAGAGCCAATCCGTAACCACCACAACTGCGTCTAAAAATTTTAAATGGCTCTAAGCACTATGGGTCTTAACATCTGAGGTCATCAGTCCCCTGGACTTAGAACTACTTAAACCTAACTAACCTAAGGACAACACAAACATCCATGCCTGAGGCAGGATTCGAACCTGCGACCGTAGCAGCAGCGCGGATCCGGACTGAAGCGCCTAGAACCGCTTGGCCACAACGGACCAATGGCGTATCATACTTCATATTGGATCGTCATTATGATTCATTGTCTCTTTCAGGTTTATAGATTATAACTTGCGCGTCGTATGCACTTTCACATCGGAGTCTACGGCGTAATCACGAATGTACTAGACTTCAACTTTCAGTGAATAATTCCTAGCTTTTTGTGTACGTGCATGTTTTCCGCATTCGAGGAAGAATAAGGTAAATAAAGGACCACAACACCAGCGATGCTTTTTTACCACATTGTTGTTTTCAGTAGTATGATACTTTTAAGCAAAATTTTTGAACATTGATATTACGTGGTATTAATTGCAGGTTAACTTGTCTGTGTACTTCTCATTAATTTGTAAATTTCGTATTGTTGAAGTACCAAATCATTCATTTGTATATTCACGTCGTCCAAGTACCATAAGACCAAAGATGTGTTTCTGAAGTTTGGAAAATCTGAGAATTCAGTAACTTCACACACATTAACAAGTTGGTTAAAATTTTATAATAGGTATAACTGGAACAACCACGACTTGCTGAAAAGTTTTTCTCCAAATTCTTTACGTGAACACTCTTAAAATTTTCTTAGTAAAACAAACTATGTTAGCTTTGTGTAACTTTATTCTTCATGTCCGCATATTTATCTCTCAACGGACGTACTGTATTTCTCTCAACGAGAGTCCAGGCTTTTCATACTGCGGCGGTGCGGTTCTTTCCGTCCCTTTACGACGGACCTGCACCTACCTGTGAGCAATGTCTCAGTAGATCATCAGTAGGAAAGCAGAGTGAAACCTACTGTACCTCGACGTGAAACAGGCTGCAATTTAAGTCACTAATCTACGGTTCGGGAGAAAGTTTTCACACAAATGAAAGGTTGGAAATTTTGTCCTCAATTAATACATTCTGAAACTTAGGTGAACAAGTATCACTGCCAAGCCCGTGCTAGTCTTAACACAGTCACTCACAATGCCTTTCACTCACGTTAGTAAGTTTATGGTGTTGCATTTTCCGAAAACGTAATAGCTACAAAATTACTGTTTGTTTTTGACTCATAATGCTCGCCAAATATTAAGTCTGTCGGTACCAAATGCAGTCACAGGTTTTAGCCACCGACCTGCTCAATACGCAACGCCGAATATATGTCTTTTCTCGTCACAAAATTCACTTAAAAATTCCGAAATTTCTATGAACTCATCGGAATTACTATGCCGTCACTTTACAACACTTTTGATGTATGAAACACTGCTAGATCCGGCAAATTCTCATTTCAATCGGAACTGCTACTATACACGTCCGAACTGTTTCATGGCTAGGCTCCGGCTCTTCCCTAGAATACTCTAACAAGGGAACCTCCCCATCGCACCCCCCTCAGATTTTTATATGTTGGCACAGTGGATAGGCCTTGAAAAACTGAACACAGATCAATCGAGAAAACAGGAAGAAGTTGTGTGAAACTACGAAAAAAATAAGCAAAATATACAAACTGAGCAGTCTATGCAAGATAGACAACATCAAGGATAATGCAAGCACAGGAGCGCCGTGGTCCCGTGGTTAGCGTGAGCAGATGCGGAACGAGAGGTCCTTGGTTCAAGTCTTCCTTCGAGTGAAAGATTTACGGTCTTTATTTTCGCAAAGTTATGATCTGTCCGTTCGTTCATTGACGTCTCTGTTCACTGTAATAAGTTTAGTGTCTGTGTTTTGCGACCGCACCGCCAAACCGTGCGATTAGTAGACGAAAGGACGTGTCTCTCCAATGGGAACCGAAAACATTTGACGGACGGACGGACAGATAATAACTGTCTGAAAATAAAAAATTAAACTTTTCACTCGAGGGAAAACTTGAACCAAGTACCTCTCGTTCCGCAGGAGCTCACGCTAACCACGGGACCACGGCACTTCCACTCTCCTTGATATTGCCTATCTTGCACATGGACTACTCAGTTTGTATATTTTGCTTATTTTTTTCATAGTTCCACACAACTTCTTCCTGTTTTCTCGATTGATCTGTGTTCAGTTTTTCAAGGCCTATCCACTGTGCCAACTTATAACTAAATCTGAGGGGGTTCCGATGGGGAGGTTCCCTTGTAAGTCTTCTCTACCAGCAGAGAGAGGCGTGCGAAGAATATTACTTTACCATTGGTCTGTTTACTGAACAGCCAATACCAAAAGAACATTCTCCCGCGTCAGTCCGCGCTTTTCATCAATAACCAATCGCAAAATAGTAAACCTAACTACTGCACTTTTTACCGACGTAATTATCTAATAAGCTGTAGTTTTGCTTATGCATAAAGTTATGTACTATTGTTATTTATACCGGAATTAACCTTCCTTTACCAGAAACTTACTTTACAAAGCCATTCTACAAAACTCCCCTTTGTCCATATCCATACTTCTTCGAAATGTTCCCACACTAAATCCTACTACATATCTCGTTAAACAATTATCTTCATATTAACCTTAAACCACACTCCCGCATCATTAATACTGCTAAAACGCATTTATAACATTTTAAATACACAAAAAGACATAATAACACTTTATGGAAATACTAGAACAGTTTATAAAAAACATTCTATTACTTTAGTGCACTGTAGTGGGCACAATCGAAACTAAAATCACAGTCCCCCTATCCAATATTGTCCTCTATCGGCTGATACATAAACTACGTGCGCTTCCAGTCTCGCGTCACCATCTGTCACTATCCTGCTCTGAGACACATCTCCCACTTAACCGCCTCCAAGGCAGTATCGGTATACGGCGCTACGGCTCAATACCGCCTCTGTGGGAAGATCGACTTCGTTGACAGAGGCACATCACCTCTGCTAGCAATGCTTAACCACCATCGAAGTGAAGTCCTTCTAAGTGTTCCTTAAGTTTTTGATGCTCTCTTGTTTTAGGGGTCAAAATAGTGAACTCTGCTTCTATTATCTGTTACACTGTTGTTAAGGAACCCCTCTCCGTTCTACTCAAAATGCAAAAAAAAAAAGAAAAAATTTTTGACGGATGCGCAGTCACTCCTGTTTCTTGTCAGGAATGTGCTTCCGAGGCACCCGCCTTGAACGTGTACCGCAGTTCTGCAAAGAGGGCCTGCACACGCTCTCGTGATGTGCCACCCTTACCTAAGAACTGTGTCTGTATTATCCAACGATTTTCCCTCATGAGTTCATCAACCCGAGTCCGATAATATTGTCGATTGGCGTACTCGGTCGTCCGCCCGGAGTTCCGTCACGCACTTTGAGGTTAGCACCACCGTTTCCTTCATTACAAGCACGATCTACCAAACGTCGCACATTATTCATGTCGATACAATCATCACCGTACACAGCTTTCCTTCTGCTGTGGATTTCAATTGGAAACACGTTTTCTTAAATCAGAAACTCGATTACAGCACGCTGTTTTACACGCACCGACATAGTTGCGTTACACATCGCCATTTATGCGTCACAGTTGAGAGGCCTGTAGAGGCAGAGGATTGGAACTTAGCGAAGCGGGAAAGTCGACCGAGTAATAAGCATGACATGTAACACCTTAACCGATACTGATAAGAGAATAAAAAAATTCGGAGGCATTACTTTTCAGCACGCACTCGTATCGTCGTCTGCGGTAAGTAAGGCAGCTACAAACGACATAGGAAGGTTGGCCATGAAACAAAATGTTTTTAAATCATTCCATAAAAGTGAACTTCATTCGACAGTGGCCTAGTGCTGACTGACTATATTTTTAGTGACATATAAGAGATACACTATTCATGCAATTATTTAGTTATAAGATGATAATCGTCACAGGAGAGGAGGTAGAGATTCATTTTTTTATTTATTTATTTATTTTTGTTACGAAGGACCGCCTCGACTTATTTGGTGCGGTTATCAAACGCTGTAATAAACTTACGCCGACCCAACTATAGCTATCGCTGCTCGCCAGCTCTCGCGGCATAAATGTAACAAGTAAAAATAAACAAAAGAGTTTGTAGTTTACATTAAATAAAAATATTATTATGATATTGTCATTACCATACATCGCATACGTAGCAATCTTCTTTATGATACTGCGCAAGGTATTTATCTTTAGGTTCACAAATTCCATGAACGTTGATCTGCCTTTGTTATCCTCTCTTCTACGAAACGTGATAGGGCCATTCCCACAACAGCTATACGTCTGTGCTTTGGAAAAGACTTTGCGTACCGTGGCTTTTTAGGCTTCCGTACCTAAATCGAAATAAACGGAATTGTTACAGGATGATTTTTCATAGGAAGAAGTTAAATTAAATGAAATCTGTCGGAAGCCGCAGAGCAGTTTCATCAAGTTTTTCACACACAAATGGAAATCAGTATACCCTTACACCCTAGCCAAATGTATTCAGTGTTTGTTTGTACTTGCGAATATCAGAGTACGGCTCTTAGTTTTGACACTGACAAAAAATTCCTTAAATACTTTTGTCGGTGAGATAAAAAACTAACAGTGCCATCAATGCGTTCTTTGATGTACTGTGGCGTCAACAACGTAACAAACGAACTACTACACTGCGCAGACTCCTAAAACATTAAAGTATGATACCGTTCTTTATCCTGATAGAAATTTCATCAAATAAATCCCATACGTTGCCAAAAATAACGCACAAGTTGCTAGTCAAAACCCCATGAAAATTCGTCTAGCAGTTTTGGACATTTGCATATTCAAACATACACTACATTCTCAGATAAAATTTTGAATCAAGGTAATTTTTTTGACCCGATTTTGATGAAATAAAGCCAATACGTTGTCCCAAGCTACGCTCAAACACGTGAAATCCCCATGAGAATTTATCTAGTAGTTTTGGTGGTCAGTTTCGATATTAGTGTCGACATAAATGTTTCGGGAAAGTAAACTAATTTCAGCCAAAGTATATATCTTGACAAAGCTGACCGGAATACACTCTTTCAGACTCTGAAGGTAGTGGGGTGAAGTTGTGGCTGTTATGGTCTGCTTGCTGTATTTATCTCTTGGGCTTCCTCCACGAATTTTAGTACACTCATTCCCGCCAACACTGAAACGGTAGTCCCTTGACAGCTCAGCGTGTGTTCTGTCAACCGATCCCTTCTTTTGCAGCACCACATTTCAAAAGCATCCATTCTCTTCTTCTCTAAACTGCTTATCGTCCATGTTCCACTTCCATACATGGCTACACTCCAGACAAATAATTTCAGAAAAGACTTCCTAACAATTAAATCTACATTCGATGTTAACAAATTCCACTTCTTCAGAAACGCTTTTCTTGCTGTTGGCAGTCTACGTTTTAAATCCTCTCTACTTCAGCCATCATCATTTATGTTGCTGCCCAAATAGCAAAACTCATCTACTACTTGAAGTGTCTCGTTAGCTAATCTCATTCCCTGAGCAACACCTGATTTAATTCTTCTGAATTGCATTGTCTTTGGTTTCTTTTGCTGAGATTCATCTTATATCCACCTTTCAAGATACTTTACCTTCGGTTCAACTGCTCTTCCAAGTCCTTTGCTTTATCTGACAGAATTACAATGTCATTGGTAAACCTAAAAATTTTTGCTTCCTTTCCGTTAATTTTAATCCATACTTTAAATTTTTCTTTGGTTTCCGTTACTAGTTGTTCAATTTATAGTTAGAATAACATCAGGCATAGGCTACAACACTGTATCACTCCCTTTTCAACCATGCCCCTACGCTCTTATTACTGCCGTCTGGTTTCCGAAATTCGTCCCCATACTTTACCCCTGCTACATTCGGAATTTCGAAGAGTATATGCTAGTCAAATAGTCAAAAACTTTCTTTACGTCTACAGATGAGATAAACGTAGGTTAGCTTTCCTTAACCTTTCTTCTAAAATAAGTCACCGAATCAGTATTGACTCATGTTTTCGCACATTTCTGCGGAATAAAAAATTTTCTTTCCTGAGGCCGGCTTCAGTTTCCCATTCTTCTGTAAAGAATTCGTGCTAGCACTCTTTTATTAAACGGATAGTTCGGTAGTTTTCATACCTGTCAGAAACTGCTTTCTCTGGAACTGGAATTACTACACTCTTCTTGAGGTCTGAGGGTAGATCGCGATGGATGGCTCATCCAAGGTTATCAGTAGCTCTAGCGGAGTATCGTATGCTCCCGGGGCCTTGTTGCGACACAGGTCTTTCAGTGATCTCTGTCAATGTCTTCTCGCCGTATCATATCTCCCAGTTAATTTTCATATACGTCCTCTTGCATTTCTATAGTATTTTCTTCATGTTCACCTACCTTGTGTAGACCCTCTATATACTACTCCCACATTTAAGATTTCCTTTCTCTTCTTAGGATTGTTTCCCGGCTGAACTCTTGGTATTCATACCGACATTTCTCTTTTTTTCCTAAGATCCCTTTAATTTCTCTTTATGCGGAATATATCTTTGCCTAGGGAAATATGCTTTTAAAGTACGAAAACCAGGCAGCGGGTATAAATGCTGAAGGGAGGTACTAGTTGTGCATTCAGTCTGCACATTGAGCAAACATTTCGGGAAACCCACAAAAAAATTGGAGAAGGAATTAACCTGGAGGTTTACCGATGACATTGTAGTTCTATTAGGGACAGCAAAGGACTTACGAGTACGAGAGCTGTTGACAGGAGTGGATAATGTATTGAAAAGGGCTTATAAGGCGACTGTACTCAAAAGTAAAACAAGGATAAATGAATGTAGTGGGACTCAATCATGCGATCCGGACGGAATTAGAGGAGGCAGTGGGACAATAAAAGTAAAAGATTAATTTTGATGTTTGTACTGAACAAAAACTGCTGACGGATGAAGTAGAGAGGATATAAAATTCAGACTGGCAATGGCTAGGAAAGCGTATCCGAAGAGATATTTGTTAACATGGAGTATAGATAATAGAGTAAGGAAGTATTTTCTGAAGATATTAGGTTTGTGCTTGACTTCGTAGTGTATTTGATTTTCATGTTGATATTCCGTTTGATGTGGGTTTATTTATCGATAGTCGTTTTTATTTTTATTTCTCCGTTGGTATTTGAGTTCACACTTCGTCATTTTGTCATTTAGAGACTATGAGTGAATCTGTAGACTCTAGAAAAATGAAGCACCATGTGAGGAAATAGGAAAATTTCCGACACATTCTTCTGCTTAAGTTCAGTAGAGGGGTGATAGCAGCGGAGGCAAACAGAAGCATTTTCCCCGTGAGTGGCAATAATGTCACTGCAAAGTGCACGGCAATAATACGGTTTTCTCGTTTTAAGGAGGATCGTTTTGACATTAGTGACTCTCCATGTTCAGGAAGACCTTCGGGGTTTGAAAAGGATCGATCAAACACATCATCCACAAAGAACCACGCCAGTGTAATCGAGAACTGGCAAATGTGATAAACTGTGATCATTCCACCATATAGCGACATTTGCATGCATTGTGGAAGGTTCAAAAATGGGATGTGTTGGTTTCGCTTGCTCTAAGACGATAGCCATGTGTGCCTCTCTGTTTGCTCAATTGACTCTTGAACAACACCGACCATTCCTGTGCTGTCTGGTTACTGGTGGCGATAAATGGTGTCTTTATGTTAATGAAAGGGAAATAAAGGAACGGCTGAGCCCAAACAAAGCCCCAACTCCCCGCTCAACGACCAGCGCGCATCCTTGAAAGATAATGTTATGCGTCTGGTGCAAAAGCGGCGGTGTGGTGTGCTACGAATTGCTCCCACGAGCCGTAACCGTCACTGCTGACATTTATCGTCAACAACTGAGACGTCTTGCAGACGCATTTCAAAACCACTGACCAGGAAGACTAAGTGAAGTGATGCTACTCCACTTTAACACCCGCCCGCAGTATGCTAGACTAACAAAAAACACTACACAAGACTAGGGCTAGGAAGTCATTTCGCACCCTCATTGTTCACCAGTTCTTGTGAGTTTGGTTTTCAATTTTTGCACTCTCTGTCGAATAACCTTCAAGTAACTTCCCTTCCAGATGAGTATTCGCTCCGAACAGGGCTCGAAGAGTTGTTCGCCTCAAAGTCGCGCGATTTCTACAGTCGCGGAATCGAAAAGTTGTCGAATCGTTGGCAGACTGTTGTAAAGAGTGACGCAGAATATGCACTACTGGCCATTCAAATTGCTACATCAAGAAGAAATGCATATGATAAACGGGTATACACCAAGAGGAAATGTAGATGATAAACGGGTATTCATTGGACTAATATATTATACTAGAACTGACTTGTGATTACATTTTCACGCAATTTGGTTGCATAGATCCTGAGAAATCAGTACCCAGAACAACCACATCTGGCCATAATAACGAACTTGATACGCCTGGTTATTGAGTCAAACAGAGCTTGGACGGCACAGCTGCCCATGCAGCTCCAACACGATACCACAGTTCATCAAGAGTAGTGACGGGCATATTGTGACGAGCCAGTTGCTCGGCCACCATTGACCAGACGTATTCAATTGGTGAGAGATCTGCAGAATGTGCTGGCCAGGGCAGCAGTCGAACATTTTATGTATCCAGAAAGGCCCGTATAGGACCTGCAACATGCGGTCGTGCATTATCCTGCTGAAAGGTAGGGTTTTGCAGGGATCGAATGAAGGGTAGAGCCACGGGTCGTAACACATCTGAAATGTAACGTCCACTGTTCAAAGTGCCGTCAATGTAAACAAGAGGTGACCGAGGCGTGTAACCAATGGCACCCCGTACCATCACGCCGGGTGATACGCCAGAATGGCGATGAAGAATACACGCTTCAAATAGTTCGAATGGCTCTGAGTACTATGGGACTTAACTAGTTTTGACTGAGTTTAACGAAGGCGATGTTGGCCTGATACATTTGACGATGCCTTTGGCTACACTGACTGAAGTATTCTTAAGAAATAACAAATTAAGATAACCTGAAGATGCCTAAATAAGGCGAAACGCGTCGTTGAAAAATAAAAAAAAAACTAAAATTGCAACCAAGACTGTTTTTCACCAATACTAAAATGAATGTAGCTTGGAGCTGTTGTTTGGAGATGAAGAGGCTTGCACAGCATAGAGTAGCATGGAAAGCTGTATCACATCAGTCTTCCAACTGAAAAGGACACCATATTTCGACCAAACCGCAATATTTCGTAGTTGTCGTCTGCAGAATAAAGGTACTGCACGACATTAATACTGCCTAATAATTCAAGGTAAGCTAATAAAGGTATTTGGTACCTTTACCTTAATATATTAAAAAAATCAAAGGATATACTTTAAACTGAAAGTATTTCATTGATGCTTAATCCCAAGAATAACGAAATATTTTAATTTCTAATGAGAGGCTAAATAGCTGAAACACAAAGATTAAGGCAGGGATTGCATATAATTACAAATAGTGTCCTCCTTTCATTCTGAGGTGGAGCCCCCCTTTGTCAAGTACTGGTTAATTTGCTGTTGCTTTCAGTCCGAATGACACCAGTTTTTACGTTCACCTGAGCCAAGCATTTTATTTGCGTCAGTGTTTTGTTTATAATAAGGTACATAAAGTCCCCCGTATGTGCTCGGAGAATAAAGAATGAAACATTTATCAGCGCCAACCTCCAGAAAATCTCTCTCAACCCATGAGAGGATACATTTCCTCTTCGAGCGATGAATTCCGTGTTACTGGCTTGGAAAGCTATTAACCAATGCGCATATTGATTAGCTCTCCTAGCCGGTAGAGCTCTCGTTTAGCATAATTAATTTATTTCGCCACTGCGCGGTGCTGGTAACATGCTTGTTTTCAGTTTGAACCCACTCATGGACTATAGTGCTTTTTCCTTTAAGTAACGGCGTTAGGTACTTCAGATCACTATATGGACTGAAACGACACTGACAGGTTACCTCTTAATTCTTATTTTGAAGACTTAAGTGAAGAAGCAGACTGTGACACAATGACAATGTCTGCAGTACAATACGAAACACACTACGTTACTAGTCCACTGCAACTCTAACAACAAACATGATATACACTCCTGGAAATTGAAATAAGAACACCGTGAATTCATTGTCCCAGGAAGGGGAAACTTTATTGACACATTCCTGGGGTCAGATACATCACATGATCACACTGACAGAACCACAGGCACATAGACACAGGCAACAGAGCATGCACAATGTCGGCACTAGTACAGTGTATATTCACCTTTCGCAGCAATGCAGGCTGCTATTCTCCCATGGAGACGATCGTAGAGATGCTGAATGTAGTCCTGTGGAACGGCTTGCCATGCCATTTCCACCTGGCGCCTCAGTTGGACCAGCATTCGTGCTGGACGTGCAGACCGCGTGAGACGACGCTTCATCCAGTCCCAAACATGCTCAATGGGGCACAGATCCGGAGATCTTGCTGGCCAGGGTAGTTGACTTACACCTTCTAGAGCACGTTGGGTGGCACGAGATACATGCGGACGTGCATTGTCCTGTTGGAACAGCAAGGTCCCTTGCCGGTCTAGGAATGGTAGAACGATGGGTTCGATGACGGTTTGGATGTACCGTGCACTATTCAGTGTCCCCTCGACGATCACCAGTGGTGTACGGCCAGTGTAGGAGATCGCTCCCCACACCATGATGCCGGGTGTTGGCCCTGTGTGCCTCGGTCGTATGCAGTCCTGATTGTGGCGCTCACCTGCACGGCGCCAAACACGCATACGACCATCATTGGCACCAAGGCAGAAGCGACTCTCATCGCTGAATACGACACGTCTCCATTCGTCCCTCCATTCACGCCTGTCGCGACACCACTGGAGGCGGGCTGCACGATGTTGGGGCGTGAGCGGAAGACGGCCTAACGGTGTGCGGGACCGTAGCCCAGCTTCATGGAGACGGTTGCGAATGGTCCTCGCCGATACCCCAGGAGCAACAGTGTCCCTAATTTGCTGGGAAGTGGCGGTGCGGTCCCCTACGGCACTGCGTAGGATCCTACGGTCTTGGCGTGCATCCGTGCGTCGCTGCGGTCCGGTCCCAGGTCGACGGGCACGTGCACCTTCCGCCGACCACTGGCGGCAACATCGATGTACTGTGGAGACCTCACGCCCCACGTGTTGAGCAATTCGGCGGTACGTCCACCCGGCCTCCCGCATGCCCACTATACGCCCTCGCTCAAAGTCCGTCAACTGCACATACGGTTCACGTCCACGCTGTCGCGGCATGCTACCAGTGTTAAAGACTCCGATGGAGCTCCGTATGCCACTGCAAACTGGCTGACACTGACGGCGGCGGTGCACAAATGCTGCGCAGCTAGCGCCATTCGACGGCCAACACCGCGGTTCCTGGTGTGTCCGCTGTGCCGTGCGTGCGATCATTGCTTGTACAGCCCTCTCGCAGTGTCCGGAGCAAGTATGGTGGGTCTGACACACCGGTGTCAATGTGTTCTTTTTTCCATTTCCAGGAGTGTATGTTGTTAATTTAAAGAATATACTGTGTGGACTAATTTTTACTGTTAATTGATTCATTAGAAATACCAAAAATTCCTCTAACTCGTTTAAGTACGAATACATCTCTGCTCCAGAATTTATTCTGAAATGGTTTTACGAACCGCATGGTATCAGTCACGAAGTTAATTCAGTGACAATCCGTATCCAGTCAGCAAACTTTCATTGTATTACGATACCCAACACATTTAGAAGTAATGTTCATTTCCAGGGACAACAATTTGGATAAAACATGACCTTAACTGTGGATTAAACAAGAAAAGTGGTGGAAATTGGCTGGGGGCGCTTTCTCGTCCCTAACAGTGACAGTATGGCACGCCCATTGACAGAAACGCCAGTTACTAACTATCGATAAATCTTTCCCTTTTTTGTTCAGCAGATGAATTACCTTTGCCATTACAAAATTCTCTTCTCCTAAATGGAAAGACGGGGTTTCCAAAAAATTATTTATTTATCTGAAGTATTTCTTTGTGAATTTTAATACACTACTGGCCATTAAAATTGCTACACCACGAAGATGACGTGCTACAGACGCTAAATTTAACCGACACGAAGAAGATGCTGTGATATCCAAATGATTAGCTTTTCAGAGCATTCACACAAGGTTGGAGCCGATAGCGACACCTACAACGTGCTGACATGAGGAAATTTTCCAACCGATTTCTCATACACAAACAGCAGTTCACCGGCGTTGCCTGGTGAAACGTTGTTGTGATGCCTCGTGTAAGGAGGAGAAATGCGTACCATCACGTTTCCGACTTTGATAAAGGTCAGATTGTAGCCTGTCGGGATTGCAGTTTATCGTATCGCGACATTGCTGCTCACGTAGGTCGAGATCCAATGACCGTTGCGAGAATATGGAATCGGTGGGTTCAGGAGGGTAATACGGAACGCCGTGCTGGATCCCAACGGCCTCGTATCACTAGCAGTCGAGATGACAGGCATCTTATCCGCATGGCCGAACCGATCGTGCAGTCACGTCTCAATTCCTGAGTCAACAGATGGGGACGTTTGCAAGACAACAACCATCTGCACGAACAGTTCGACGACGTTTGCAGTAGCATGGACTATCAGCTCGGAGACCATGGCTGCGGTTACCCTTGACGCTGCATCACAGACAGGAGCGCCTGTACTCAACGACGAACCTGGGTGCACGAATGGCAAAACGTCACTTTTTCGGATGAATCCAGGTTGTGTTTACAGCATCATGATGGTCGCATCCGTGTTTGGCGACATCGCGGTGAACGCACATTTGAAGCGTGTACTCGTCATCGCCATATTGGCGTATCACCCGGCGTGATGGTATGGGGTGCCATTGGTTACATGTCTCGGTCACCTCTTGTTCGCATTGACGGCACTTTGAACAGTGGACATTACATTTCAGATGTGTTACGACCCGTGGCTCTACCCTTCATTCTGTCCCTGCGAAACCCTACATTTCAGCAGGATAATGCACGACCGCATGTTGCAGGTCCTATACGGGCCTTTCTGGATTCAGAAAATGTTCGACTGCTGCCCTGGCCAGCACATTCTCCAGATCTCTCACCAACTGAAAACGACTGGACAATGGGGTCCGAGCAACTGGCTGGTCACAATACGCCAGTCACTACTCTTGATGAACTGTGGTAGGTGTTGAAGCTACATGGGCAGCTGTACCTGTACACGCCATCCAAGCTGTGTTTGACTCAATGCCCAGGCGTATCAAGGCCGTTATTACGGCCAGATGTGGTTGTTCTGGATACTGATTTCTCAGGATCTATGCACCCAAACTGCGTGAAAATGTAATCACATGTCAGTTCTAGTATAATATACTTGTCCAATGAATACCCATTTATCATCTGCATTTCTTCTTAATGTAGCAGTTTTAATGGCCGGTAGTGTAACAGGACATACAGAATGCTCCACTGAACAATTTAAGGTGGGGAACCTGGGGTCGGAGAAGACAGCTTAAGGAGATATGGTAGTGAACTTGCCTACCGATTTGTCTGGAATTACTATTTTCCAGCTTATTTTCAACTAACATACTTACACTTTTACACATACTGTGCTCTTTATTTTCATGTACATTTCTTATTTCTTGTAAGGAAACAAGGATGACGAGCCTGATTACTAGAAAGCGTTCTTGGCTGTCTGAATGCCCACCTGTACTTAAGGTCCATGCAAAGGGTTGTTGGAGAACGTACCCATGGCTGTTCGTGAAAGGATATGGATACAACATGAGAGTGTACCGCTTCACTTCAGTCTGGATGTTCGCAGCCATCTCAGTGCTGTATATCATGGTCTCTGGATTGGTAGGGGAGGCCCTATTCCATAGTCTGAGAGGTCACCTGACCTGAATCGCCTTGATTATTTCCCATAGGAATAAGTAAGGTCTTTTGTGTGTGAGATCCCACTGGAAACGAAGAGGGAAATAGTGCCAGAGTGTTAACTGCCTGTGATGTGATTCCAAACACACCAGGGATAGTTATCAGGGTACGTCGGAATATTGTTCGCCGGTTTCATACTTGCATTGATGGCGGTCAGTTTCAGCACAGTTCGTAAAATACCTTTTAAATGGTGCGTTTATTGTGTTATTAATGGGATTTGCAGTTAACTGTAACTAATGGAAATAAGGAAGTACACAGTAACGTGACTTCATTCCTATTATCTCCTTACGCTGGCTTCTCTGACCCCTATCTCATCTGGTTCAGTAGAGCATCCTCTGAATCCTATTATATTTTTGCACGCTCTTACTTGCGGAAACACCTTATATAATACGTTTGTATATAGTTTTACTTATTCTTCTCTTTTAATTTTGCAGGTAAGCGACACAACGCTGTAACGGGCCTATGGGGATGTTCGTAGGTGCTTTTCTGTAACGTCCGCCGCCATGGTGAGTCACTCCCAGGTGCAATGATATTGTGATCCTCTGATATGTAACTTAACTGTTACGACGTAGTATTTACCGTTATTTTAAGCTGAATTCAGAAAAAGTACTTCCGCTTTGTGTCACAATATTTCTGTCTTTGAACGTTGCCAATAATTAATCTCTCCACACCGTCCTTTTAGGAATAACTGAAAGTTTACGTCGATTGCACGAATCAGTTAATTATGTATGTTAAAATTACAGCTCAGTCTTCTCATTACCCTGCGTCAGGTTCAAACGGATGGCCTCGAGCTGATATTGTATCAGACTACGCAGTATAGCTTTGTATTGTAGATCATTTTTTATTGTAGATCACGAAGCGGAACACCTTGATTTGGTCATCACTCTTCTGACTGGTCTTATGCGGCCTGGCACGATTTTATGTTCTGTATCGGTCTTTTCATCTCGGAGCGACGTTTGCAACAAACGTTCTCCATTTTTTGTTGGATGTATTTCAATTTCTGTCTTATCCTACAGTTTTTGCCTCTCCACAATTTCTTCTAGTACCAAAGAAATCGTTCCGTGGTGTCATATTGCAAGCTTTGTCTTCCTGTCACTTCTTCTAGTCATTGTTTCCACGTATTCCTCTCCTCAACGATTCAGCAGAACATGTGATTTCTTACCTCACCCGCCGCTTAATTAGCAGAATCTTCCTGTAGCATCACATCTGAAACACTACGAATCGCTTTCTTATTATTCCGAAGTCTAAATTCACATTATAGAAAGTTCTTCTTCAAACTGAGTCCTATTTTAATTCTAATAGATTTTTAACTCTTTTTACAGCTTGTTTGTTTCTTATAACCTAGTTGCTTCGTCCAAAATGAGTCAGAATTCTTGCTACGGTGGTAAACGTCCTACACTTAGCCTACTAAATTGTACCCAGTTTTGATGTTAAGTTTATCGTGTATGTCATTTTGGTACTCCTCTTTACTTTCATCATTCCCTTGTTGACTCTCAGTCCCTATTGTGTGCTCGTTAGACTATTTACTCATTCAACACAGTCACTCATTCACTGAGGATAGCAGATTCATCAGCCAATGCTATCGTTGATATTCTTCCATCCATAATTTTAATGTCATTTTCTCTTTTATTTTCAACATCACATCATCGATGTTTAGGTTGAACGATGTGGGAGATAGACGGCACTTTTGCTTGATGACCTTGTCGATCCCAGTACTTCTCTCTTTTTATCAGTGAGGAAAAACTTCAAGCAGCCATAATTTTTGCATGAATGATATATTTCACTGCTATTAGTTTTGGACTGGGCCCGTCGTCATTCGATAGCGAGAATTTCTTGTACAAATTTCGCATTTTTCCCCTATAATGTAACAGAATATTCATGAATTTATTGTTTGAAAAATGTTTTATGTCATATAAGAGATCATCACATTCTACTTACTTTACCATAGGTTAGTTTTATGCTTTACCGTATAAGGGGTCAACATCATTTATATGTGACGATGGGAACAAAGCTTACGCTACAGAGTAGATAGTGGACACCTGTGTTTACATCTGTCGTCAAGTCAACAGAAGATTTGATTGGCTGCATGGATTTCTGTAGCCGTAAATGTAAATTTCACTCTGTGTCGCAAGACTGTGAATGCAATTCCAAAATGTCATTTTGTCGTTATGTTGCCATACAGTTCCTAGACCCGTGAAATGTAATTGTACTTAGATTTACTATGTATCGATAGATATTCCTGGCCAATATAAATTTGAAGCTATGCAGCGCACAGAAATCTTTCAAAAGAAAATATTTATATTTAAATGCGAGGGATTTTCTGTTTTAAAGCTCCTGGCGGTCGCGAAATGGAACCCACAGACGAAAAAAATGTTTCATTTGCAACATTTAGCTACAGCCTCCAGCTGCTTCTTTAGATAGCCTCTGCTGCAATTTAGACATTTGTCGTAGCCTATCGCCAAGTTTTCAATACCCTCTACTTAGAATGCAGAAGCCTGTAGTTTCCACGTCCTAATTGCCAGCAGATCATATGGAAGAAGAGATGAAAATCAGAGGAAGCCGAGTCCATGTTGTATGGTGGATAATGAAACACTTCACATCGAAAACGCTGCAGGATTATCTTCGTTGCACTTGCAGTAAGCGACCAGCAGTTGTAGTGAAGAAGGAAATGGACGACAGTTGTGTCATGTAGGCTGCATGAAATCAGGCGAAACCCCTCAGCAGGACTTCACACTCGCAGGAGGCATTACTTTACAGTCACCTCTACGTGTTCAATGTGCTCTTCGATCTGAGAAGTATAGTGTGACCAGGTAGAAGGGCATAATAGAGACAGTTCACATCACATCTGCACTAAGTTTCACCAAATTTACATTGTGGTTTTAATTTCGCTACCAGTCACACTTTGAAAGAAGGTAGCTCTCATATGCCCGCATTAAACCAAAACGGCGCTTTCCTATATCCTACAGTATTTTCTGACACTGTATTCGTTTCTAAGAAATTGCCTTGTGTGAACTATGAAAGTGTTTCTTATTAAGTTTAGAATTCAGTAAATAAGGAATGTAATATACTTCTTCCCAAGATACCAGCAGTTCACGTTCTGATTCTCATCTGCACATTCCATGTTGAGAAATCAGACACAAAAGGCAATTACATGTATTGTAGACTAGCAATCTATTATTCTATTACCAGAATCTTAGCTCATATTTTAGTGTCTTGCCAGGATATGAAGCAGAGTAAGACACCAGTAAATATATAATCCGTGAAGAAAAGCATGACATGGTGAACCAAATATTACACCATAGTTTATGTTTGGGCCTTCGTCACTGGAGGTCCCAGGCTTGATCCTGGGAAACAGCGAAGATTTTTCCTCATTCCATTTACTCATGGACGGCCACATGTCCACTCAGTCTGCTATCCGGTCGAGTACCATACTGGGGATTTTTCCCAGTGCTCGAAGGCGGTCTCCACTGTGAGTTCCCCTCCTAGCGCCACTCGGTCTGTAGTGAATCTGGAAGCCCCTTTACGAGTAAAGAGCCACAAATTTTACTTGTATACTTTGTTTTTCTGCAAGGTCTACAGGATTCTTGCTCAGTCCAGTAAAGTTCTTGTGCCAAATGACACAGGCTAAATCGATACATTTACATGTACAGCCTCCTAAACTTGTTCAGGCGCATTTTCTCTGGTGTTTCTGGGCAGACATTGGCAATCAGGTTTTCGCGACGTGTAGCTGGAGTTAGACCAAGTAAATACTTGCCCTCACGTCTTTCATGCGACGCCCAGCGTCGATGGAAACCATCGATTTGTTTCTCGTTACGTGCAGAACGATTTTGAAAGTGAAATTTTACCTGCCCATCCGACATAGCGGTTCCAAATTAGCCTAGTGTGACATTTCTTTTATCGATGTGTATTAACGTGGACTTTAAAACACGAAGAGTAACCAGTATTCCAGCAGTGACACCATCACCCTGGCCTGCGTCAGCTGCTACCGCGATGTACAAGCGCTGCTCAGTTGCTGCTGGAGTACTCATCATTCTTCGTGTTATACTGTTCCTGTTAAGAGATATCGGTGAAACTAATAAGGCTCTAGGCTAATCTGGTACCACTCTATCGAAAGGACATATAAAGCTACGACTTAAAAATAATTTTGTTTGTAATTGGAAACAAACCGGCGCTTTCCGTCGACTGTGGGAGTAGTACGTCAGACGTGATCAGCAGGATTTGTATGGAGAGAGTCCAGTAACCCGATGCAAAATCTAATTTACAAATATTTGCCGAAAGACAAGAGGAAATTTGCCTGACGACCCATTGGAGAGACACCTAGTGTATGGGTGCGGTGTCTGTTCTAACAGACATGTCCGACAGTAGAGTCAGCACACAGTATTATGACTCAGTTGCCATGAGTATCATCATCAGGAAATTTTTCCGACACCGACCATATTAGGGCACTTACATTAATGAGAGATGCTAGGGGAAAATTTGTGCCGAACCAGGACTAGAGCCGTATTGTTTTGCTAACCCTACCCCCTCGGCTTCTCTAGAACAGTTGCCTTAACCTCCCATTCCATCCGGACACACTCACCAACCGACCGAAATTTCCAACTCGTCATACGCCGATGCAATGTCCATGACCATGTACCTTTCGTCCGCAGTGGGACGTGTCTGACAGAACAGACTCCACACACACACATATATATGGAATATTTCTGTAGGTCTGACAGCCTGACATGATTCCTTCAGTACGGATGCACATCAGGTTTCGTTTCCTGTCTCGGGAGTACAAGTCGAACTGCGAGAGAGGGGTACATGGACTGGGACGGTACATCGACATACGACAAGTTGGAAATGCGGGTCGCTAGGGAAGCGGGTCTCGATGGTCGAGGCGGTTAGGGCAACTGCTTCTCTAGAAGAAGAACATCGGGATTCGAGTGGCGGTACGGCACAAATTTTCAACTCGGGTCATTAATTAATGTCAGTGTCCTAAAGCGGCCGCAGTCGAAAACAAAAATTCTTGAAAAAATCGGTACAGGTTGTATCAACCCTTTCGAGGAAAGCATCACTAGATATAATAAGAGCATCAGCAACAGAGATAGAAAATGAAGTGCAAAGTGTCAAACGGCACCAAGTACCTGACGCAGTTCTCATCGTTCAGAACGATATCTGTCATTCCGCATGCAATTTCATATGAAGGATGGACTTAGAACTACTTAGACCCAACTAACCTAAGGACATCACACACATCCATGCCAGAGGCAGGATTCGAACCTGCGACCGTAGCGGTCTCGCGGTTCCAGACTGTAGTGCCTAGAACCGCTTGGCCACTCCGCCGCTTCTCTAGAACAGTTGCCTTAACCTCCCATTCCATCCGGACATACTCGCCAACCGACCGAAATTTCCAACTCGTCATACGCCGATGCAGTGTCCATGACCATGTACCTCACGTCCGAAGTGGGACGTGTCTGACAGAACAGACACAACACATATAACACACATATATATGTAATATTTCTGTAGGTCTGGCAGCCTGACACGATTCCTTCAGTACGGATGTACATCAGGTTTCGTTTCCTGTCTCGGGAGTACAAGTCGAACTGCGAGAGAGGGGTACATGGACTGCGACGCTGCATTGACGTACGACGAGTTGGAAATGTGGGTCGCTAGGGAAGCGTGTCTCACTGGTCGAGGCGGTTAGGGCAACCGCTTCTCTAGAAGCATAACACCGGGATTCGAGTGGCGGTACGGCACAAATTTTCAAATGGCGTCATTTTTAATGTCACTGTCCTAAAGTGGCCGCAGTCGAAAAAAAATTCTTGAAAAAATAGGTACAGCTTGTATCAACTCTTTCGAAGAAAGCATCACCAGATATAATAAGAGCATCAGCAACAGAGATAGAAAATGAACTGCAAAGTGTCAAACGGCATCAAGTACCTGACGCAGTTCTCATCGTTCAGAACGATATCTGTCATTCCTCATGCAGTTTCATACGAAGGATATGCTATTAGTAACGAGTAGATGTACATTTCGTGAGTCTGGCGAAACTAAGAATATGTCTGCGACCTGTCAGCGACTCCCATTTGCTCAAGTGAGACTCTCTATAGATTCAGAGCACGACTATGGCCATGGCGGAATAATATAAAGTAACGTGTTTACACTGCCCGAAATAAGACATGTTTTTTGTACAAAATGTGGAGTAATGCACATCTTCTAATCTGCAACATCATGAAATAAATTATCTGAATGAATCGGATAAAGGAACGTGCTCGGGCAGTTCCCGTTCTGGTAGAGATACATAATACTACAAGATCTATACAACAAAATATTGCAAAATCTATATAAGTATGCCATCCCAGCGCCCGAGGAAAGACACTGCTCTCATTACAGAGAATTAATGTCTGACAGCTTAACGATCTGCAACTACATCCTCACACTGTAAGACGTTCCATCAGAGCTGAGCAGATTAAAACTGTGTGCCCGGACAGAGGCTCTAACTCAGGACCTTTGCCTTTCACGGTCAAGTGCTCTTCGCAGGAGAGCTTCTGTAAAGTTTTGAAGGTAGGAGACGAGGTACTGGCAGAAGTGAGGCTGTGAGGATGGGGCGTGACTCGTGCTTGAGTAGCTCAGTGGTAGAACACTTGCCCGCGAAAGGCTAAGGTCCCGAGTTCGAGTCTCGGTCGGGCACACAGTTCTAATCTGCCAGGAAGCTTCACATGAGCGCACACTCCGCTGCAGAGTGAAAACCTGATTCTAGAGCTGAGCAGCTCAGCGGTCGTATATCAGTACTTAACTAAGGATCAGTTCATGTTCCTACCGAATGGCGACAACGCAGTTCACCTTAGAAGGCGACTACCATGAGTCGACGAACATGTCTGATATTTCCTATTCATTCCTACCACTAATGATTAAATTAGCCACGTAGAAACAATTATCATTATATTGTTGCATTTAGCAGAAGTGGCGGTACTGCTTCAGAAGCCCCATATTAATGACCGCAAGATCTTCCTATACTTGAAGAGACTAACTGCTCTGAGTTATCAAAACTGCTCTGTCGTTAAATATTTATTCAGATCGACTTTTCTGAGTAGCTGGTCATTTCCCTTCCAGGTATTACTCGATAGCTGCTGTTTCAGTGAGTAACGGACTTTCTTTAAAAAAAAATTGGGTCTAATTCACTAGGATGGCTCTTTTTGAAGTTGTCGTGTTCGATGCATTGGAATGTGTACTTGAAGAACAGTTGCCATGAACTCACCGACTGTACGTTTATTTGCATGTCTGAGTGATCGACTTTATTGATCAGTTATGTAAGGCCTTGTTTGGCAACAACATGCTGTGGCGTGCTGCCGGTGCCCAGTTACTGCCCCGTAATTTTCGCGGTTCCTTTACTTGAAGTTTAAAATTTTGTTTCAGACACAACGGTGTAGGACATTTTTACGTCACAAAATCTTCATATATGGCAATATATAAATACTTCAGTGTTTATTCTGGTGTAAGGCAAATCGTTTCTCCTCGTTGTAGTAGTTCTACTCGAATTTGAGTTGGATTTCGTTCTGAGATTACTTCAAGGTTTCGGTGGGGGAGTGGGAGATGAATTAAATTTTCGTGCAAAAGGTATTAGAAAATTCATTAGTTATGTACATTCTAGGTGTCTTAACTCCACAATTATCTAAAGCATTGAGTCAAGTCCTTTCAGAATCTTCCATGGGAACAAAGTCTTGGTACAATTATTTTGACACTTAGTGTTCCACCAATAATCTTATATAGAAGTAATGAGTAGATTTCCACTTCATCTGGTAAATCATAAGGGAATAGAAGTTAGTTAAACAAGTTAAATGTGTAAATGCAACATTACAGCCTTTTCAGCATCGACTCTCGAAATGCGCAAAAAAACAATGTGATACACGCGTCATTTTTAATCCAAATGTTGAAGTAACAACATTTGATGGACCTTCCTTCCGTCATGTAACTTCCCGAAGAATTTAAACTATGAGCCAGAACATTATTTCAGCCTGCACCCTTCACTTTTGCGAAAAATGCTCCTAGTAACAACCGAGATATATAGTCCACTCCAGTAATATAGAGTATGCACCCCCGATCGCTAGGTTACGGTTTCAAAGTCCCATCGAGCCATCTATAGTTAGGAGCCCACAGATTCCCTAAAATGGAGGCACCAAATGACGGAATGACTCCTCTGGACGGTTCTTTCCTATCCTCATTCTGTTTGCCATTGCGAAAAATGATTCAAATGGCTCTGAGCAGTATGGGACTTAATATCTTAGGTTATCAGTTCCCTAGAACTTAGAACTACTTAAACCTAACTAACCTAAGGACATCACCCACATCCATGCCCGAGGCAGGATTCGAACCTGCGACCGTACCGGTAGCGCGGTTCCAGACTGAAGCGCCTAGAACCGCTCGGCCACACAGGTCGGCCTTGACGTTGCGCTCCAATCTAATCCCCTCATCGATGACTAAATGTTAAACTCTGGGTTCCTTTCTTCTTTCTAGCTAACAGACCAAGGCAAAAACGTAGCTGTTCTTCAGTGTACGAGTTTTCACCTTTTCTCTAATCTTCTGAAGAATGCAGTTTGTTTCTTTTTATTATCATTATTTCTTTCTTGTCTCAGACGTTATGTCTGGTTAAAAATGGAAGTTGACGCGGACCTTGATCAAGCGTGACTTCCTTTTAACTGTACGGTATATGTTACATTGCATTTAGGAACTTTCGGGTAATTGAACAATTGTCAATAATTACAGATTTCTGTAGTTGTATATATAAGTTTGGATGTAGCTGTATTGTATTGATGTACTGGTGGATATTGTGCGGTATGACTCCTGTAGTTGATAGTATAATTGGTATACTGTCAACTTTATCCCGATGCCACATGTCCTTGACTTCCTCAGCCAGTTGGATGTATTTTTCAATTTTTTCTCCTGTTTTCTTTTGTATGTTTGTTGTATTGGGTATGGATATTTCGATTAGTTGTGTTAATTTCTTCTTTTTATTGGTGAGTATGATGTCAGGTTTGTTATGTGGTGTTGTTTTATCTGTTATAATGGCTCTGTTCCAGTATAATTTGTATTCATCGTTCTCCAGTACATTTTGTGGTGCATACTTGTATGTGGAAACATGTTGTTTTATAAATTTTTGTTGTAAGGCAAGCTGTTGATGTATTATTTTTGCTACATTGTCATGTCTTCTGGGGTATTCTGTATTTGCTAGTATTGTACATCCGCTTGTGATGTGATCTACTGTTTCTATTTGTTGTTTGCAAAGTCTGCATTTATCTGTTGTGGTATTGGGATCTTTAATAATATGTTTGCTGTAATATCTGGTGTTTATCGTTTGATCCCGTATTGCAATCATGAATCCTTCCGTCTCACTGTATATATTGCCTCTTCTTAGCCATGTGTTGGATGCGTCTTGATCGATGTGTGGCTGTGTTAGATGATACGGGTGCTTGCCATGTAGTGTTTTCTTTTTCCAATTTACTTTCTTCGTATCTGTTGATGTTATGTGATCTAAAGGGTTGTAGAAGTGGTTATGAAATTGCAGTGGTGTAGCCGATGTATTTATATGAGTGATTGCTTTGTGTATTTTGCTAGTTTCTGCTCGTTCTATAAAGAATTTTCTTAAATTGTCTACCTGTCCATAATGTAGGTTTTTTATGTCGATAAATCCCCTTCCTCCTTCCTTTCTGCTTAATGTGAATCTTCCTGTTGCTGAATGTATGTGATGTATTCTATATTTGTGGCATTGTGATCGTGTAAGTGTATTGAGTGCTTCTAGGTCTGTGTTACTCCATTTCACTACTCCAAATGAGTAGGTCAACATTGGTATAGCATAAGTATTTATAGCTTTTGTCTTGTTTCTTGCTGTCAATTCTGTTTTCAGTATTTTTGTTAGTCTTTGTCTATATTTTTCTTTTAGTTCTTCTTTAATATTTGTATTATCTATTCCTATTTTTTGTCTGTATCCTAGATATTTATAGGCATCTGTTTTTTCCATCGCTTCTATGCAGTCGCTGTGGTTATCCAATATGTAATCTTCTTGTTTAGTGTGTTTTCCCTTGACTATGCTATTTTTCTTACATTTGTCTGTTCCAAAAGCCATATTTATATCATTGCTGAATACTTCTGTTATCTTTAGTAATTGGTTGAGTTGTTGATTTGTTGCTGCCAGTAGTTTTAGATCATCCATGTATAGCAGATGTGTGATTTTGTGTGGGTATGTTCCAGTAATATTGTATCCATAATTTGTATTATTTAGCATGTTGGATAGTGGGTTCAGAGCAAGGCAGAACCAGACAGGACTTAATGAGTCTCCTTGGTATATTCCACGCTTAATCTGTATTGGCTGTGATGTGATATTATTGGAATTTGTTTGGATATTAAGTGTGGTTTTCCAATTTTTCATTACTATGTTTAGGAACTGTATCAATTTAGGATCTACTTGGTATATTTCCAATATTTGTAGTAACCATGAGTGGGGTACACTATCAATGTATGCATAGTGTAGCGACCTTTGTTTAGTTTTAGCTTGATATGTCACCTATGCATCTATTATCAGTTGCTCTTTACATCCTCGTGCTCCTTTGCAACAGCCTTTTTGTTCTTCATTTATAATTTTGTTCTGTGTTGTATGTGTCATTAATTTCTGTGTAATGACTGAAGTTAATATTTTGTATATTGTTGGTAGGCATGTTATGGGGCGATATTTAGCTGGGTTTGCTGTGTCTGCTTGATCTTTAGGTTTCAGATAAGTTATTCCATGTGTAAGTGTATCAGGGAATGTGTATGGGTCTGCAATGTAACTGTTAAATAATTTAGTTAGATGTGAATGTGTTGAGGTGAATTTCTTTAGCCAAAAATTTGCTATTTTATCTTTTCCAGGGGCTTTCCAGTTGTGAGTAGAATTAATTGCTTGGGTGACTTCATGTTGCAAAATTATCACTTCAGGCATTTGTGGTATCATCTTGTATGTATCTGCTTCTGCTTGTATCCACCATGCATGCCTGTTATGTTGTACCGGGTCTGACCATATGTTACTCCAGAAGTGTTCCATGTCTGTTATGTTTGGTGGATTGTCTATTTTAATGTGTGTGTTATCTATTGTCTGGTAAAATTTGAATGTTTGGTTTTGTTTCCTTCTATTTCCACTTTTTTTGTATCTTCGAAGTCGTTTGGCCAATGCTTGTAATTTCTGCTTCTTTTTATCTAATTGCTCTATCACTTCTTGTTGTGAGATTTTACCTAACCTTTTTCGTTTTTTTTCTGATATTTCATTTCTTATAAATTGTCCAATGTCTTTTCAAAAAAATGGTTCAAATGGCTGTGAGCACTATGGGACTCAACATCTTAGGTCATAAGTCCCCTAGAACTTAGAACTACTTAAACCTAACTAACCTAAGGACATCACACACATCCATGCCCGAGGCAGGATTCGAACCTGCGACCGTAGCAGTCGCGCGGCTCCGGACTGCGCGCCTAGAACCGCGAGACCATCGCGGCCGGCGATGTCTTTTCTCAGTTTTTCTATTCTGATCTGTAGCCTGTGTTGGTTGGTTCTGATCTCTGCCTAGTGTGTATATTTAGTGTAGTGAGTGCTCCTATATAAACCAGTAGTTGTAACTCGTACATAGTTGTGTTTTCATTTATTTTGTTGTGTATGATTGTGTTGATAGTTTTTATTGTTGTTTCGACTTGTAGGTTATTTGGCGGTCTATGCAAGAATGGTCTAATGTCTGTATTTGTGTCTTTGTATTCTATGTATGTCGGCTGAAATTTTTCTTCCATAGCTAACATGTGTGTCACTTCGTGTTCTATTTGTGCTTGTTCTGGTGGCTGTCTTAAGATTTTGTTTTCCTCTGACTGTTTAATTGATGCGTGTTGTTCTTTGTTTGTTTGCTCTGGAATGTTTGAGTCCATTACTGTATTTTCTTCTTCTTCTGATTGCACATTGTTCCAGTATTTGTTGTACTTGTTGTATGATGTTTTCTAATTCTGACTGGGGTATCCTGTTATTTTTGATTATTACACGGATCTGATCAGCTAGTCGTTGTTCTGTTAAAAATTTTAATTCTGGGTATCTGGTAATAAATGTTGTGTATACTTGTGATCTGTATCCAGTTGTGTTGGTTCCTAGGTTTGTTGCTTGGTAATAACAGAACATGAGGTGTCGATTAACTTCATCTGACCATCTCATCCTCTGTCTTTGTTTTCCTTCTAGGGTGGTTGCAGGAAGCGTATCCTGCAAAACACCTCTATTTGGATTTGAATCATTTTCCAGTTGGCTAGCAGTGCCGTTACCATTGTGGGCGGGCATAGGGTTCAAGCGTCGTCCCCGACCATGACGGCGCTTGTCCGTGGCTTCTTTAGTTATGTCCTGAACCAACTAATCACACTAAAAGGGGGGTTAGCCCTATTAGTGGTTTGTTCTTTTCGTCGCCTTTTACGACTGGCGGAACATACTGGAGGCCTATTCTTTTCCCGGGCCTCCACGGGAATTATTATTATTATTATTATTATTTGCAGTCAACATTACACGATTCCGTACATTCAGGTGTTTGACTCGTTTGAAGCCCTATGTCTTACTTGGGTTGATTTAGAATTAGCAGAATACGCTTTTTCCGAATCAGAGACACGGAGAAATTACTGCCGCATACCGACTACATTCAACTTGAATCAAGTCAGTTTTCTTATTCTGTGTATTCACTCTATGTCAACACTCTATGTCTTTGCGAAACGAGCTTGTCTCTGAGTATCGAACGTTCAGATAACTTACCGGACTGCTGTTGGGTAACCTCCGCGGCATCACCAGTATTTCGACGGCTGAACCGCCTGTCATCAGCTGGAATACAGTATCACAGAGAGCCTATATGGCACTTTGCCGCAGCTCGTGGTCTAGGGGCAGTCTGCTTTCGGCCTGTGAGCGGCGAGGACGTCTTGTTTACGTCCCGTCCACAGAGTCGCGAGCGTTCGTAATTTGTTTACTTCCTCATCACAGCTATTACTCGGGTTCGTTGACACTGAGTCGCTATGGCTCATTCGTACAGAGAAATTACCATCAAGATCAGCTTCCAGCCCGACTACGCCAGACCACGAGCCTTTGAAATCAAACGGTTCATCCGTGACGAAGTTCAAATACCACCACAGCACATCATCGGTATCCACCTATCCATCACAAGTAGCGTCGTTTACGTCAAGATGGTCGATGACGAATTATGTCACGCACCTGTGGACAGATGTGCGAACACTCATGTTCAAACACTCCAATGGTCACATCGAGGAGGTTACCATTGACCATGTAGGACTAGCATTACGCACGCTAAGAGTCTTCGAACTCCAGTTGGAAGTGGCCCTGGCCCTAAGCACTATGGGACTTAACTTCTGAGGTCATCAATCCCCTAGACGTAGAACTACTTAAACCTTACTAACCTAAGGGCATCACACTCAGCCATGCCCGAAGCAGGATCCGAACCTGCGACCGTAGCAGCAGCGCGGTTCCGGACTGAAGCGCCTAGAACCGCTAGGCCACAACGGCCGGCCCCGTTGGAAGTGCCACCAGACGTATTTACATCAGCTTTCCACCCGGATGCAACGGTAGTTAGCCACGTGGCCGATAAATAGAGCACCTTCGTGACATACCAGGTCATCAACGGCGACCGACAAGTCAAAATTGAGTTAAAAAAACACGTGCCATCCTACTCACTCATAAGTTGATGTCGAGCAGTCGCAATCTAGGATGGACAGCCTCGTTGCGGCCAGGAGGGTCGTGTACGCTTGGCGTATATTCAACGTCGGGTTACACAAATTCCATTACACGACCCGGCACACCTCCTACGCTCACGCACCTCCCGCTCCATTACGCAGGGGTGACACGATCGACCGTCATGGCAGACGAAAGACCACTTGGCAGACAGGAAGCGTTAGAATGTACACCTGTCGCCAGTCCTCGATTGATCAACAACATTACGGTGTCCGCAGGGATTGCAGAAAGTCGCCCATCTACTCCACAAGAAGATTCGGAAGAGTGAATGGAACTCGGCGCTAGGATTGTACCGAGCTCGACACTAGGGTTGTACGACTTCTGCTTTTCTCCCTGTGGGGGACTCGATGCGGACACCACAAACTCTTTCGGACACAGAAACCCACGTCTGCAAACAGATTTCACCTGGAAAACATAAAAAGCGACGTCGCATACCCTCAGACGTCTTCTCCAGTTGACGATCGGACGGCCGACGAGACGAGAAAAGTGGATGACAGAGGATCGCTCTCACCTGTCAATTTGTCTGATTTCGACCAACCCGCTTCCGCTCTCTCGGACAAACGGATCACAAACACAGCGCCCGCCATTGGTACACAACCAGAAACAACTGCGAAGACACCCTTAGTCACGTAGCTCGTAAGTGTTGTACCTCAGCCACTGTTAACTTACGGACCTTGGGCGGACGACATTGAAGACGATTCTACGTCTACTGTGGTGGATGGGGAGAGGGGTCTCTCCTCCCACACCTCGGCCCCTCCCGAGTAGCAACAGATGACGGTGCGGACGCGGCCTGCAAATTACAGGCCCCACTTTTTACGGCTACGCTGACGGAGGCCCACACAGCAGGAGACGATCTACAGACGTATCGCTTAGCGACGATCAACATAAACACCATTCAGACACGTACGAAGTTGTCGCTGTTCCAAGACAAGCTCAATGCAGCAGACGTTGACATTGCCTTTCTCCAAGAAGTTTTCGTCGCCGATTTCCCGGGTATGTATGGTTATAAGGCTCATGTCTCCCACGCCTCGTCCACATTGGATTGGCAGTTCTCCTCAGAGACGGCCTCGAAGCGGACGAAGTACGATATCTCCCCGACGCTAGAGGAATGGCCGTAACGGTGCTAGGCGTCCAGTTTATCTATGTGTACGCCCCTTCCGGAACGAATCGCCGTCGCTTCCGATCGCTCTTCGTGGTAGAAGGAATAGCACCGCTTTTTCAGGGCAGGTACGATGATTTTGTATTAGGAGGCGATTTCAACAGCACCTAAGCACCTACAGATCAGCTGCCACGAAATTCAGCGTGCCCAGAACTTGGAACACTCGTCAGCGGTCTCCAGCTGGTAGATACATGGGAACGTGTCAAAGAAAATCGACTAGGATACACCCATTTCATGAGTCACTCCTGTAGTCGCACCGATAGGATTTACGCCTCCCGTTCTATCGCGGCAACAGTGAGCGACGGGGTGTGGCCAGTAGCCTTTTCTGATCACGAGGCCTGTATATATGCCATCACCCTTCGTCTCCAAAGGGTGTAGGGCAGTCGACATCCCTGGAAATTAAACATTGCTCATCTCGCTTCTCCGTATTGTCGACGCACCATCGAAGACACTTGGAGTTCGTGCGTCCGCCGCCTCCCAACGTATCCTACATCGATCAGTTGGTGGTTAAACTGCGCAAAGCCGGCCCTAAGGAGAACCTTTATTACATATAGTCATGATACCTCTGTTTGGAGGCGGTAGACCCTCGATTTTTATTTCACCGTCCTTCGCGAACGAGCCTCCTTGTCACCCACACCGGAACGACAGATAATACACTCCTGGAAATTGAAATAAGAACACCGTGAATTCATTGTCCCAGGAAGGGGAAACTTTATTGACACATTCCTGGGGTCAGATACATCACATGATCACACTGACAGAACCACAGGCACATAGACACAGGCAACAGAGCATGCACAATGTCGGCACTAGTACAGTGTATATCCACCTTTCGCAGCAATGCAGGCTGCTATTCTCCCATGGAGACGATCGTAGAGATGCTGGATGTAGTCCTGTGGAACGGCTTGCCATGCCATTTCCACCTGGCGCCTCAGTTGGACCAGCGTTCGTGCTGGACGTGCAGACCGCGTGAGACGACGCTTCATCCAGTCCCAAACATGCTCAATGGGGGACAGATCCGGAGATCTTGCTGGCCAGGGTAGTTGACTTACACCTTCTAGAGCACGTTGGGTGGCACAGGATACATGCGGACGTGCATTGTCCTGTTGGAACAGCAAGTTCCCTTGCCGGTCTAGGAATGGTAGAACGATGGGTTCGATGACGGTTTGGATCTACCGTGCACTATTCAGTGTCCCCTCGAAGATCACCAGTGGTGTACGGCCAGTGTAGGAGATCGCTCCCCACACCATGATGCCGGGTGTTGGCCCTGTGTGCCTCGGTCGTATGCAATCCTGATTGTGGCGCTCACCTGCACGGCGCCAAACACGCATACGACCATCATTGGCACCAAGGCAGAAGCGACTCTCATCGCTGAAGACGACACGTCTCCATTCGTCCCTCCATTCAGGCCTGTCGCGACACCACTGGAGGCGGGCTGCACGATGTTGGGGCGTGAGCGGAAGACGGCCTAACGGTGTGCGGGACCGTAGCCCAGCTTCATGGAGACGGTTGCGAATGGTCCTCGCCGATACCCCAGGAGCAACAGTGTCCCTAATTTGCTGGGAAGTGGCGGTGCGGTCCCCTACGGCACTGCGTAGGATCCTACGGTCTTGGCGTGCATCCGTGCGTCGCTGCGGTCCGGTCCCAGGTCGACGGGCACGTGCACCTTCCGCCGACCACTGGCGACAACATCGATGTACTGTGGAGACCTGACGCCCCACGTGTTGAGCAATTCGGCGGTACGTCCACCCGGCCTCCCGCATGCTCACTATACGCCCTCGCTCAAAGTCCGTCAACTGCACATACGGTTGACGTCCACGCTGTCGCGGCATGCTACCAGTGTTAAAGACTGCGATGGAGCTCCGTATGCCACGGCAAACTGGCTGACACTGACGGCGGCGGTGCACAAATGCTGCGCAGCTAGCGCCATTCGACGGCCAACACCGCGGTTCCTGGTGTGTCCGCTGTGCCGTGCGTGTGATCATTGCTTGTACAGCCCTCTCGCAGTGTCCGGAGCAAGTATGGTGGGTCTGACACACCGGTGTCAATGTGTTCTTTTTTCCATTTCCAGGAGTGTAGTATAGCGTGCGAAGGCACACATAGTAGCCTATATGCACCGACACATCGAAGGAAGATCGTCCGAGCGCGAACACATGACGGACTCGCATCGGAACGACCCACAATGTACCACGTCAATCGAGAACGTAAACTGCGATGACGGGCGCTGATACAAACCATAACCACCGAGGAAGGCCATCACCACACCACACAACGCGATATCGGTGCAGCCATCTTCTACCATTACGCACGACTTTATTCTGCTCAATGTTCCGACTCGACAACAGTAACAGGAGTCTCACAACTGGTTTATGGCACTGTCCCACAGGATTTACAAACTGAATCATTGCACGACATTACGGGAGACAAAGTTATCGACGCCATAGGTAAAGGAGCGGCGAATAAGTCTCCCAGCCCCGAACGGTTCCGTGTGGAGCATTATAGAACATTCCAGTATTTACTGGCTCCCAAGTTGATAGGCATCTGTCGGGAACTTATATCCCCCACAATGACGCTCCCCGCGACCTTCGTAGAAGGAATAATTATAGCGGTTCACAGGCATAAAGGTGGGGCTCGAATACAAGATTACCGCCCGCTAACCCTCGTCAACTGCGACATGAATATATTCACCAGACTATTAGAAAACCGTATACGACCGACCCTGCCTCAAGTCATCTCACCATATCAGACTTTCTAGGGGGCATCAATAAAATCCACACAGCACTGTGTCGATACCGTGACAAACTAGCCCTAGCGAGGGCTCGCATCATCCCGGGAGCGATGACATCACTCGATTTTAGCCAAGCTTTTGATCGAGTGGATCACGCGTACCTAATGTCCGTTCTCCAACACATGCAGTACTCTGAGCAATTCACAGACGTCGTGATGGCCTTCTCCGAGGGGCGACTTCCAAGGTGCTCGTTGGCGGGCGTCTCAAGCACTCCCTTCCGATTTTCCGATCGCTGCGGAAAGGCTACCCTTTGACGACCTTGCTCTATATTCTGGAACCGCTCCTCTGTGGCCTCCGTCAACGCCTCACCGGACTAACCTTATGTGACATCACATTTCACTGTACAACATATGCAGACGACCTGGTTCTCGTGCTCCGCAATCGCGACGATGTAACCAGCGCACTAGAATGGATTACCACATACGGTGTGGCTACGGCAGCTGTTTCAACGTCACCAAATCGGTCGCCATGGCCATAGGAGACCTGACCCCAGCGTGTGTCGACCCCCTACAGCTTAGTGGCACTGCCAAATGTCTCAGAAAAGAATTTCACGACGTCATGCGGCGCACTGCAGCCCTTAACTACCGAAGCTTATTACAACAAATTCGGGTCCAGATCTCCAACCTTCGTCTGCGGATTCTCGACATTCTTCAAAGGACATAGTTCTTCAATGTTTGGCTCACAGCGCTGCTTCCACACATAGCGCGTGTCCTTCCAATACCGTTACTGCATTAACGGCTTTCGGAGCATACGTCAGTACAGGCATGCTCTTCAAAGTCAATTATGAGTCACTGACCCTTCCTCCAGAAAGAGGTGGTCCTGGCATACTCCATGTCCACAACAGAGCTGTGTTCCTGTTTATCAGGTCGCACATCAAGCTGTGGCGTCACCACTCGGAAAGTTCGAAAGTTTTTCTGCTGGAGTCCTTAGCTTCGCGCTCCCTTGTGCCCCCACTGACGGTGGAAGACATGCGCCCACTCTTCTACTACTTCGGGCACTTTTATATTGAACACGTACCGCAGTACCACCGACGAAACAGGTGTCGGCGCGGTATATGTATGATTTCCTATAGCAGAGGTGCCCACCAACCACTGTAGAGGCCAAAAACCCTCAGGTTAATTGGAAAGTGGTGTGGCGGACGATACACGTCGTTACATTGGATACAGACGTCCGATCCACAGGGTACATCACAGTCAACGGTGAACATATTACTCGATCACGCGTCCACAAGATAAATATGGCGGAATCGGCTATATGTGTAGACTGCGGAATACCGGACACGGACGAGCACCGTCTCACATGTGGCGCGGAAGAAGACGTACGGCGCTTGGTCCGACTGACTCCGGAACACATCATACCTCGCTTTCTACTATTTCCGGATGAACAGCATTTCCCGCGCACCAAAACCAACGCATTACGTGGATCCGTGGGCATGCGGTGCAGTGCTTATTTCACGATGGACGTTACTGACTAGGGACACGGGGTCCCGGGTACGATTCCCGGCCGAGTTGGGGATTTTTCTCTGCCCGTGGACTGTTTGTGTTGTCCTCACCATTTCACGATCATTTGTGAGAGTCACTAGATTTGATTGTGAAAAAAAAACGGACGGTGTAAAAATTGGGACACTGTACGGGGGCAGACGACCGCGCAGCTGAGCGCCCCACAAACCAAAATATCAGCATCCTATATTGCACTTCCAGTGTCTGTGATATTGCTTTCATCAAACGTGATGAAATTAAAATGACATTTTACCTTATACATGAAGAAAGAAGTTCTCTTCCTGGTCAAACAACAAAAAGAATGGCTCTGAGCACTATGGGACTTAACTTCTGATGTCATCAGTCACCTAGAACTTTGAACAACTTAAACCTAACTAACCTAAGGACATCACACACATCCATGCCCGAGGCAGGATTCGAACCTGCGACCGTAGCGGTCGCGCGTTTCCAGACTGTAGCGCCTAGAAAAGCTCGCCACCCCGGCCGGCCGTCAAACAACATAGGGACAGATTTTTTGCTACGTTCTCATCAACATTTCTAAGACATTCATTCCTGTTACGGTGTAAGTGTTATTTTTTTAAATATAAAATGTGAACTGTCACGGAAAAATTGATTAAAGAGTTCGGCTTGCTTTACATCGTCTTCCTCCCTTCTCTCATATTTCTATTAACGTATATTTTCACTTAATTTTAGTTTTAATTTTATTGTTATTTCACAATTTCTCACGTAAGACTTTATAATGTGGGCAACCATAAACGTTGAATTCAGTAAACTGAACTTGAATAAACCACAAGCACCTATTAACTGATGATCTACTAACGACCAATTTCGCTGCGGTAAAACAGCATCGTATGGTAGCCCTACAATGAAGCGCCAAAGAAACTGGTGAAGACAAGCGTATACAAATACAAAAGAATGAAAACAGCAGAATAAGGCTCTGCGGACGGCAACGCCTATGTAAGACAACAGTCTCTGGCGCAGTTGTTAGACCTGTAACTGCTGATATAATGGCAGATTATCAAGACTTAAGTGAGTTTAAACGTGGTGCTATAGTCGGCGCATGAGCGATGGGACACAGCATCTCCGAGGTATCAATGAAGTGGGGATTTTCCCGTACGACAGTATCACGAGTATACCATGAATATCAGGAATTCGGTAAAACATCAAATCTCCGACATCGCTGCGGCTGGAAAAAGATTTTGCTACAACGTCACCAACGACGACTGAAGAGAATCAGTCAACGTGACAGAAGGGCAACCCTTCCGCAGATTGCTGCACATTTCAGTGCTGGGCCATCAGAAAGTGTCAGCGGGGGAACCATTCAACGAATCATCATTGATATGTGGTTACGGAGCCGATGGCCCACTCGTGTACCCCTGACGACTGCACCACGAAAAGCTTGAAGCCTCTCCTGGGCCCGTCATCAACGAAATTGGCCTATTGATGGCTGGAAACATGTTGCCTGGTCGCACGAGTCTCTTTTCGAATTGCATCTAGAGGATAGACGTGTACGGGTATGGAGACAACTTCATAAATCCATGGAACTTGCATGTCAACCTGGGACTGTTTGGTGGAGGCTCTGTAATGGTGTGGGGCGCGTGTAACTGGAATGATATGAGACTCTTGATACGTCTAGATAAGACTCTGACCGGTGACACGTACGTAAGCATCCTGTCTGATCATCTGCATCGATTTGTGTCCTTTGTGCATTCCGACAGATTTGGGCACTTCCAGCATGACAATGCGACACTCTACACGTCCAGACTTCCTACAGAGAGGCTCCATGAACACTCTTCTGGGTATAAACACTTCCGCTGTCCACCAAACTTCCGAGACATGAACTTCATTGAGCATATTTGGGATGCCGTGCAACGCGATGTTCGGAAGAGATCTCCACCCCTTCGTAATCTTACGGATTTATGGACAGCCTGCAAGTTTCATGGTGTCAGTTCCCTTCAGCAATACCTCAGGTATTAGTCGAGCCCATGCCACGTCGTATCGCGCACTTCAGCCTGCTCATGGGGCCCTAAACGACATTTGGAGGGAGTAGCAGTTTCTTTGGCTCTTCAGTGTACATAGGGAAGGAAACATTCTCGTAATATTTATATTACAAACTGTTTAAAAACGGCCAATAAAAGTAAACCTAAATAAAATTAGTTACTTTAGTGTCACACAGATAAAGACATGGAGACGCCCCTACGTTGGTTATCACATAATTCCACCCCATGAAGACGGAAGGTCGTCAACAAATAATAAGCGGCAGAGCATTGGGGCGACAAGTGCAGGGGAAGAAACACTTTGGCAAAAATAACCATAGTTAACGTAATAAATATTGTTAAAATGTACTACGCGAAGGATAAATAAGATAAGTCAGTGGAGCACCTGTTTGAGAAACGTAACCCATTAACCATTTCCCTTACTATAAAGATAAAATAAAAACACCCAGAGAGATAAAATTATACAGGATTAAAAGTAAGGAAGCCGGACTTTAATTAAGCTGTTGGGCAAATGTGCATCATTGTGCAAACTGAATGTAGATGAAGGAATATCAGTATTAAAAGCGTGTAAGGTTATGAGCTTTATTTAAAACATTTACCAAAAAACTTTCAAGAACCGAGAATAAACATCGAATAATAATAGGTCTCCTTAGATGAAAGCGATTACGTTAGTTTCATAGGCTGCTCCTGTTTCTGTATCAGACAATAAGTGTTGAAGCTCATGTTACTCGTAACCTCCCCCTCACACACACACACACACATACACACACACACACACACACACACACACACACACAACCATACACAGACACACACACAGTTTTAGATAGTGCAGTTTTAATGGAGAGCATATGCATATACACTTCTGGAAATTGAAATAAGAACACCGTGAATTCATTGTCCCAGGAAGGGGAAACTTTATTGACACATTGCTGGGGTCAGATACATCACATGATCACACTGACAGAACCACAGGCACATAGACACAGGCAACAGAGCATGCACAATGTCGGCACTAGTACAGTGTATATCCACCTTTCGCAGCAATGCAGGCTGCTATTCTCCCTTGGAGACGATCGTAGAGATGCTGGATGTAGTCCTGTGGAACGGCTTGCCATGCCATTTCCACCTGGCGCCTCAGTTGACCCAGCGTTCGTGCTGGACGTGCAGACCGCGTGAGACGACGCTTCATCCAGTCCCAAACATGCTCAATGGGGGACAGATCCGGAGATCTTGCTGGCCAGGGTAGTTGACTTACACCTTCTAGAGCACGTTGGGTGGCACGGGATACATGCGGACGTGCATTGTCCTATTGGAACCGCAAGTTCCCTTGCCGGTCTAGGAATGGTAGAACGATGGGTTCGATGACGGTTTGGATGTACCGTGCACTATTCAGTGTCCCCTCGACGATCACCAGTGGTGTACGGCCAGTGTAGGAGATCGCTCCCCACACCATGATGCCGGGTGTTGTTTCTGTGTGCCTCGGTCGTATGCAGTCCTGATTGTGGCGCTCACCTGCACGGCGCCAAACACGCATACGACCATCATTGGCACAAAGGCAGAAGCGACTCTCATCGCTGAAGACGATACGTCTCCATTCGTCCCTCCATTCACGCCTGTCGCGAGACCACTGGAGGCGGTCTGCACGATGTTGGGGCGTGAGCGGAAGACGGCCTAACGGTGTGCGGGACCGTAGCCCAGCTTCATGGAGACGGTTGCGAATGGTCCTCGCCGATACCCCAGGAGCAACAGTGTCCCTAATTTGCTGGGAAGTGGCGGTGCGGTCCCCTACGGCACTGCGTAGGATCCTACGGTCTTGGCGTGCATCCGTGCGTCGCTGCGGTCCGGTCCCAGGTCGACGGGCACGTGCGTCTTCCGCCGACCACTGGCGACAACATCGATGTACTGTGGAGACCTCACACCCCACGTGTTGAGCAATTCGGTGGTACGTCCACCCGGCCTCCCGCATGCCCACTATACGCCCTCGCTCAAAGTCCGTCATTTGCACATACGGTTCACGTCCACGCTGTCGCGGCATGCTACCAGTGTTAAAGACTGCGATGGAGCTCCGTATGCCACGGAAAACTGGCTGACACTGACGGCGGCGGTGCACAAATGCTGCGCAGCTAGCGCCATTCGACGGCCAACACCGCGGTTCCTGGTGTGTCCGCTGTGCCGTGCGTGTGATCATTGCTTGTACAGCCCTCTCGCAGTGTCCGGAGCAAGTATGGTGGGTCTGACACACCGGTGTCAATATGTTCTTTTTTCCATTTCCAGGAGTGTATAAGGTGTTTGTTTTAGCTTGAGGCAACTAAATATCTTGAAAACTACGCATCGTACGAAAAAAAAATTAATCAAAAATTAGTGTTAGTGAAGTGGATATCTGTCAATGCTACGACTAGACACTTCCTAACCACCCCTCCTGCGCGGGTGGGGTCAGTTTTGTATTTTCAAATGGGGAACTCCATTTTTATTGTCTATTCGGACTCTACGCCAAAAAATGCGTACGGTTTACTTAAACCATAATTTGGATCCGAAGTACATGGCGCTGTAATTGAAAAATATCAAGTGTATCTCTGTCTGCAATTAATAACCGATGCATTTTATTCTCCTTTCCATTTACAATATTACTGTAAACCTTTGTGATCTAACGGTTACTATAAATGTTCGGAATTTTCTTTAGTTTTCCATATTTGATTGAATCTGTACAATATGATCAGCCGTTTCAGTGTCTGGTTAGAATCTACGTTTAACGTCATCCAAAATCAACGACCAGGATGTGCTTTTTCCTGTGCCCATCGGGACACTTAATTTCGGTGGGTTTCCTTGCCTCCCACCATTGGGGTGCTTGATTTCGGTTAGTATCCATGGCAGGTGGGCCTGGCACTATCACTTGGTGGACGTTTTACTTGTTACACTGATTTTGATTGTATTCCGCAAGTAACAGCGGACAGAACGATGGTTAGGGTGGTTGGATGGGAACACCGAAATCAGTCACCGTGATGGTGCGGTTTGAGGGCGGCCACCTAAATGAACGATTCCGATGTTTTGAGAATTCGCTACAATAAATTTTGTGGGAAACAGGAAACTGCATTACCATACAAGTAGCATATTTGCCAGAAATGTTAATGTATAGCCATCCAATTTTTACTGTACAGCCGCATTTGGAGCGCTCACGTAACGTTTGAACATCAGTATCAACCGTTAGACCACAAAGATTTACAATTACATCGCAAATGAAATACATAATCAAATGCATCGGTTCTTAATTGCAAAAATAGCCATTCTTCATAGTTGCAGATTACAGCACCACCTACCAGGAAAAAAAACTAACGTTTGAGTCAACCGTACGTGTATATTCATATACTCGCAGGACATTTGTGGAGTTGCAGCCATCGCTAGCATCAGTATCGTGCACGACAATAATGACTGGTCACGATCTTGTGTTGAATGCCTACATGGGCTGGTAGGCATTTCTTCTTCTTTCACAAGGCATAACAAACACTTTTCGGAAAACCGCAGCGTATGTTTGTCTTATGTACACAATGAGGACAGAACATGGACTGAGAGTAAGACGAAGAAAGACGAAAGCAATGAGAAGTAGTAGAAATGCGAACAACGAGAAACATAGCACGAACTAGATGAAGTTACGGAATTCTGCTACCTAAGCAGCAAAACAGCCGATAACGGACGGAGAAAAGAGGACATAAAAAGCAGCCTATCACTGCATAAAGGGCATTCCTAGGTAAAAGATGTCCACTAATATCAAACATATGCCTTAATTTGAGGAAGAAATTTGTGTGTATGAGCTTTTGGAGCATAGTATTGTATGGTAGTGTAACATGGGCTGTGGGAAAACCGGAAAAGAAGAGAATCGAAGCATTTGAGACGTCGTGTTGTAGAAAAATGTTGAAAATTAGGTGGACTTACAAGGTAAAGAATAAGGAGGTCCACCGGAGAACCGACGAGGAAAGTAATATACTGGAAAACAATGAGTAGAAGCAATATGCTGGTAGGATATCAGTTGAGAGGCCACGAAATGAGTTCCATGGTACTAGAGGTAGCTGTAGAGGCTAAAAAATGTAGAAGGAAACAGCGATTGGAAAACATCCAGCACATAATTGAGGACATACGTTTCAAGTGCTATTCTGACATCAAGAGGTTGGCACGGGAGAGGAATTTGTGGCACGTGGCACAAACCAGTCAGAAGACTGAAACGCGCGCACACAAAAAGACTACGTTATTTCCACCTACTTTTACTTTGTTGCTCTGAAATGCTAATTATTTGTTTATCCACATCGTGTTAATTTGACTTCTTTGCATGATGCCTTCCTGATGTTGAAATTTTAATTTTCACCCAGGGTGTCGCAGAAGTAATGGTCAGTACTAGGGGTATGACAGGAACGATCTTTCGAAGCAAAGAGGTTCAGTAAACGTCGTTTCTAAAATCCTTGCCCTTAGAGCAGCGGACACGTCTCCAGTAGAAGACATTTGTTTCATTAGCGAAGATGAAGATGTGCACATAGCTCGTACGATATCTACTTTAAGCCCATGTTTACTGGACCATACTACCACGTCTCAGAGTCTGGAAATACGTTCATGAATATCGATTATTGCTAATGGACATACTGTGGGTATATTCCAGAGTAATGATTAGCAGTAGAAAGGCAATAGTAAGGAAGTAAGGCAAGTTGAAATAAGCGGGAAAAACACTGCTGTTTTCTAAATCTAACTATATAACAAACGACTAATGTACTTCTACTTCAACCTGTTAGTAGGCTGCTCACTCAGCGTTCATGTGATTGATTTTAACATGGACAATTGTGCTTGTACGAAGAGGATGGACCACCAATGGCAAGGACGGCCTGCATTGGCGTACGGAGAGCACAAATTGCAGGGTTAGTGAAACTCAGTTTATTTTGTTGGGATGGGCAAGAGCGTGATGAAGCAAGGTGTTGAGAGAATCGATCTGGCACCTACTGCGCGGATTTTATGGAAATGGCTCTGGGGACTGCCCATTTGCTTATCACGCAGGGCTGCAATCGTGTCGCTTCTGAAGCGGTACATTCGCTCCGGTAATGGCCCATAAACGACATAATAGAATCAGTGACCGAATGGGATTCCATTAAAAGAGGGCGAACGGGCCCGTTAAAGGTTTAAAAAACGTTTTAAAGCGCCGCCCGGAGCAGGTCGCACCACATTATGCAGGTCCCCTAATACCGCCCACCGCCGGCTGGAAGAGTCCGAGGGGTTCTGAGGTCGCACGATGCTGATGAAACCACTACTTTCAAAGTGCGCGAGTCCTGCGTGCAAATCAGGAAACAAATAATATTCTGAACTGTTATTCAAGTAGTCGCCACATTTGCCGCCTTAGATGAAAGAGTTCCCCATAGAGTCGAAGAACCACTTAAAACAGGAATACGGAAGCGATAAGGAAGTGACGCATGAATCGAGAGGAGTGGAACGAAGCATCAGCACTATGTCTTAGGAACACTAAGTCACGTGTTACAGAGTTAGAGTTCGAAAATTGGTGAGTATTTTTTGCTCATCTCTATTTTTCCTATCAGCACAGAAAGCTACACAACGTACATCAGTATTTTTCTTCCTTACTAATGTTTTTTCGCTGTTAATCTTTACTTCCGCTGAAAACTGAATTTCAAAGAAACATATAAAATTCATCCAAATACACAACACTGATACAGTCTATTTTGTTCGCTTCTGTTTACTGTCAATGTCTTCGATTGCCAAAGTTGAGGGTGATGGAAGTTTTCGTGCCTGATGACGTATGTACTCGGTGAGGTTGCTCCTATTTGTGACACTTCGTTTCTAATATCAGAAAACTCGCTGTTAAAATTGAATGTGGCTGGAATATGAGCGATGAGATTCTGTAATTGGTCAGACTCTTATTATAAATTCCACATAGTCCACTTGATGGCAGATGTTCAATTCAGCTGAGTAATAAATTCACACTTGCATCCGTTCCATTTGTGTAGATTGCTCATTTTCTTTTTACTATGATAAAGTGGTGTTGGGGGTGGGGGGGTCTGTCGTATGTGTATCACACTCAGTTTGACGTATTATGGCTCACAATTTAACCACTTGCATACTTTCTTCCTCCTGCGAAACTGTATAAATGGCCTTTCAAATAATGTTCATTCTTTTAACTTCTTCTATAGTAACTTTAACTATCTTTTTAACGCAACAATTTTCTAATCAATAAACTCGACTTCACTGTTCTTCAACATTCTGCGCTCACATTATATCTTATTCCACATCGACGATCAATTCTCAGTCTCCATTATTGTAACCTTTACTGCCTGTCGCCCATTGTGTTACTAACCAACCAAACGAACACCATAACATTTCTTTCGACTCCACTGTCCTTCAGCTCCCTCATTTTTACTGCTTCTCTCGTATGTAATTGATATTAATTTTTCTGGCTGTACTACTTATATTGCGAAATGACACATGTACAAAATTTACACACATATAAAACTTAGATATTTCAGATAACATAAATGTTATTAAAGAAAGGAAATAAAAAACCAACAAGGAAAATTCCGGTTTTACGCGTAGTAATCAGTTGTTGTTGACTTCGACTAAATAAATTATTATTTCACCATTCGTTTGGTTAAAGTTTCAGACAGAAAAAGGATAGGATGGAGGATTAGAGTTAAACGCACGTCGACGACGTGGTCATTAGAGGCAGAGCCCGCGAGCAGAGTGGATAAAACTGACGAAAGAAATCAGCCGCCTCATTTTTAAACACAGGCGGAATTCACCGTAAAATGTAAACTTTCATGCCTGTAAACACGTATGTCTTATTTATTCAAATGCTCAGGGTTTTGTGATGTGGTCGAATGAATTTCTGGGGAAACACGTTCCGTTGCTATCTGCGGCAGTAGCTCCGAAGATCGCGAGGCCACGCGTGAATCAGATGACTGTATGTTACAATACACCATAAAGACGTCCCCCACAGACGAGGTCGAAACGTTGGGTTTCTCCACAAAATTTATTCGACTACTGCTGAATAGCACGGAATATTTTAATAAGTTTCAGTGGAGGTATAAGCAATAACACACATAGACGATTTCTCATACAGAACAAATGATATCGCACACAAACTTCGCGTTGACTGCCTACATGCTAGATAATGCCTGGGAAAATAGATGTCGAGATGTATCATCCTACATTCAAAGTTTCAAGTCCATTCTAGTCAGATAATTTTTCACTCTAGTAGCATATTTTTCATTGGCGAAAAATAGTGACAATATAATTAGCTAAAACATTTGGTACCCCTATATACCCGAATTACGTTTACAGGAAACAACTTTGTTTATGATACACCGCATTAAATTGGATAAATTAATTTTCATCTTAGTGATGACGTAGGAATGGGGAACACTATCATATTTTCTGCGGAAGGAACGCAGTTCCCGATAAAACTCTGAAATCTTTCAGGGCCGGTGTATCTGGGATGCGACGGAAGTTACGTGGTGGGGTAAGGCATATAAATTTTTACTTGTAACTAATTAAGGCAATAAATATTCAGTAATCTGTCAGAAGTGTCTTTTCACGCTTTCAGACTACTTAAACATTGTCATCATCATGTTTCCATAATAAAGTTGGTGATATTTGCTGGGTAAAGTGATAGATAATTAGATTAGAAATCGTGTCAGTAGTGACAGACAGACGAAAGTTCAGCAGTAAGAAGACGACACAGAAATGAAAGTAAACTTCGCATGTTGTGAGGTGACTTGACTTTATTTAAGCGGCAATAAATCAAGTGGAAGGCACAACATTCTTGAGCCTGCGGGATGCTGAAATCGCTTGGGTACTGACGCGATTTTCAATTCCGGTGGTAAGAGTGTCATACAGCCCTTGGGTGACCCCTTGGGGTAAGCTAGTGAAGGCAATTAAACCTATTAAATTGTATAAACACCATCGAGGTGTTGACATTACTGTGGTACTTCGCTTGTTCTCTTGCGAACAGACCGCAGGCTCTACCTTAGGAAGAACACATTTCAGTATCACGTAAACAATTGTGAGGAAGTCGGCGCCAAGCGTGTATGAACGTCGCCCTGTCGAAAGGTAATATCAAGATACAATCGCTTGAAAGATAATGTATGAGGACGCAGGATGCACGAGGGTAAATCAATAATTATCTAGACTTTTCATAAAGCACTTTATTTACATAAAAAAGGACTTTGATTTACACGTTATTTTACAATATAGTCTCCCTTCTTTGAAATGCACTTGGTACAGTAGCTCACAACCTTTTGTGCTCCTTCCGAAAAGAAAGTTTTTGGTTTGGTTGCAAAGCCACTGATGCACCGCTTCTTGCACGTCTGTCTGAGGAAAATCGATGACCGTGCAAAGTGTTTTTCAGCATCCCAAACGAATGAAAGTCTGACGGAGCAAGAAATGGTCTATGAGATGGACGTTCCAGCATCTCCAAACCCAGTTTCTGCCTGGTTAGAGCGGTGAGGCGAGCCATGTGGAGGACAGGCGTTATCATTCAACAATAACACTTTTGCTGCGGTTTGTTAGTCAACAATACACAGTAATAGTCCTTGCTGTTGGTTTTCCGGTTTGCATGCAATCTTCCAGTGTAACCCTTTAGCGTCCCAATACACTGTTCGAATAACGTTTCCCGCCGATGCCACAGACTTGAGTTTTTTCTTCACTGGTGATTCGTGGTGCTTTCACTCCATGCCCTTGCGTTTTGATTCTGGCTCATAGTGATGAGCCCACATTTCATCACAGGTCACTATTATTTCCAAAAATGACTCGGCCTTGGCTGCTTTAACGCCTACTGCGTTGTCAGATTTAAAGACATTTGACTTTGTGTTCTTCAAGAAGTTGTCGTGGCACCTATCGCAAATAAACTTTACGGAAACCAAATTCATCATGCATGATGATGCAGGCAGAACCAGCGCCATCGGTAATGACACACCTATTAGTGAAAACTGAGCAGTCTTAAAGCATCGACTGAAAACCGACCAACGCACCGCCACGAAACGGCATCAAGTAGGTTCTGACCCGCCAGTGGGAAGAGCGGGTAGCGTCCATCTCCAGGAAGACAGTTAAGCGCCCACTGTTAACGCTGCGTTAACCAGCCGCCCATCGCTGGTCAGGCCAGTTCGGTTGGTTTGTTGTTGTTTTTCGGGGGAGGAGACCAGACGGCGATGTCATCGGTCTCATCGGATTACGCTAGGACGGGGAAGGACTTCGGCAGTGCCCTTTCAAAGGAACCCTCCTGGTATTTGTCTGGAGCGATTTAGGGAAATCACGGTAAACCTAAATCAGGATGGCCGGACGCGGGACTGAACTGTCGTCCTACCGAATGCGAGTCCAGTGTGCTAGCCACTGCGCCACCTCGCTCGGTGACAGTTCGGTCTCAGACTTCGAGAACATCAGTACTGAATAATAGGAAGACCTTACTTAGCCTGCGTTCTGCGAGTGGCAATACAGTGTCAAAGTACTTGTATGTAGGAGGCACAGAAAGTTAAGTGTTGTTTCTTCTCTTAATAGAAATAAAGTTTTCTACTAATTTGAATGTGTTTTGTCCACATGATTTCGGATTCCGGTCATCGGCCATCGCAGCTTGTGTCCTTTGTCCTTTGTGTCGGTGCTGACATACAAAGCAGCCGTACATAGTAGGCCTTTGTGTAATTTGGCGGGAAGCCTGCTTCCTGTTTGTGCGTCACATTTGTCTGGAACTTTTGAACTTCTAGATCCACTCTAAAATACTTGACCGCGGCAACGCACTCTCCCCGTACAGTGCAACCGACATTTGCTATCAAGTCTCCGAATGAAGTACTAGTATATCGACTGAATTCACGGCATCCAGAGATTTATGGCTCTATACGATATTTTCGTTTATTTGGAGAGATGCCTATGGGGCCTGAAGGTGGCGTAGTGAAATGCTGAAACTGAAAAATAAAATAAAGTAACATCTGAAGTTACACGGCTGTTGGTGAATTCATTGACATTTTGTTCTAGCCCAGTCTTTCCAGTTGCTTTCAACCTCTTTGCTGGGGATATCTTTCTCTCATTGATGCAAAGTCGTCCATGTTGAGTTGTGAGAGAAATGGTGTGAGGGATTGAGAGTGTATCAGGAGGGAAGCATCGGTTAACTGTAGTTGTACACGTGATGACTAAAATGCCACACGAATATGCAGGTATGGTGTATCCAGAATGAAATTTTCACTCTGCAGAGGAGTGTGCGCTGATATGAAACTTCCGGGCAAATTAAAACTGTGTGCCGGACCGAGACTCGAACTCGGAACCTTTGACTTGATTTTTGGTAACAGGAAGGCAGGGTAAACAAACAATCTTTATTCGTACAACTGTGCTGTCCTAAGGGAAAGTATCGAGCCAGCAAAAACAATTTGGAAACCATAAAATATAATATCAACATAGAGGCCGCCCTCTTTTTTTTGTGACATGAATAAAGTAAATGACAATCCTAGTCACGGCCGGGAGTGAAAATGAAGTTATAATCTGCATCACAATCCCTGCAGCACGCGATGTCGCATCATAAATCTGGCAGCAAGCCATATAATCCTGACCATCTCTGCCAATGTGGGCGGCATGTATTTCTCCTGCGTCGACCATTCGAAGGACCATTATCTGAGGAGGTCTCGGTGTTTACCATCGTTGTGTTCTTTTTTTTTTTTTTTTTTTTTTTTTTTTTCACGTGAAGATAATCCAGTCATAACTGGCGCCAACAAGTAGGGGCCAGTTTTCTTCTCAGTGTGCCATGTGCCAATTTAATCGAACCGCACAGTTCTGTCTCTAGTCGTTCTGCTGCAGGAGTCTTCTCAGTTCTGGGACACCCAAGCTGTCTGGCGGATTGTGAAAAACACTTCCTAAAAAATTGGAAAATTAAGTCCTGTATTTCGTATGACTCCGTATGAGCTCGTGTTGTTCTTGTAAATATATCCAATAATCCATCACGGACTTAATATCGTACGAATACAAATATTTCGTCGCATGTCCAGTGATCCAATTGACCGCATACGTCTTTTGTTTGGGAAAAAAGGTCTTGTCCGGTAGAAAGAGTACATCCGATGTGATTTGTGTGTAGGTAGTGCGCCGAAGGAAGGGCAGTATTCGACGCGTCAGCATCCAGACGTCCCTCGCTGCGCCACACACTAAACCATGTTCTTCCGTTGCTAAAAGTCCACACTTTGTGCAAAGAGGAGAATCGACCATATAAATTGTATGTAATCGACTCCTGGTCACAAGTTTACGGTTTATAAGAATATTCCACATCGATCTCGCTACTGTTGACAGTAATGGAGTATGCACTGCACACCAAATGCGGTTCCACGTTCTCGACGGATATTTGAATTCCATTATGTTGCGGCCATGTTGATCCATCAAGCACCTATAGATCTCCCGAGTCGTGGGTACTTTCAGACGAACATAACTGTAATCAACAAGAAATGAGGCAATGTGTGCAAGAGAAGGCGAAATATTGCCCACCGCAATAGGGGGTTCGTACGAAGGCGGAACAAGTACTTCTATCAGAGCTGACGTTATAGTATGCTTACGTTGTTGCCAATTTCGTATCATCGCTCGCATGTAAAGCATGTAAAGCGCCAGAGCTTTGTTTCGCACGTTTGTGAGGTTGAGGCCACCGTTCCGGAACTGTAGCGTTAACGTGTCATATTTGATCTTAAATAACATCCCAGTACTAACATAGTAACCAAAGGCAGCCATGAGGCGGTCTGCAATACCCTTCGGTATTGGTAGGATCTGCGCTAAATGGGGCAGTCGTGACGCTATGTGCACGTTAGTGTATGCCACACGTTGGATCATGTCAAAGGCTCTCAGTGAGTTCTTGTGTATCGTCAGACGAACATTCTGCAGAAGCCGCCGATAACTCGCCGCCGCTGACCGCCGTAGTGAACGGGTAAATGTGATCCCCAGACATCTCAGCGATTCCACCGTCTGAAACGGTCCCGGTATGTCTTCCATACCCCGTCCAATGTGCATAATTTTGGATTTCGTCATGTTAACGACACTGCCTACCGCCGTCCCGTAAGAGTCCAGATGTTCAACAGCGTGACGCACTTCATGTCCTGATCAGGTCGTCCGCATATGCGCGACAAACGAAAGAGTTCTCATTAAGCGCTATCCCAGTAAGTGAGCGCCTCATAACACTCATCAGCGGCTCAAGTGCTATCGCAAACAGCATCATGGAGAGTGGGCACCCTTGTCGGACTGAGCTGTTAATAGGAATCGAGCCCGCTTCCCGACCATTTACAATCACCTTCGATGTAGCCCCTCGTATGAGCCTCATAACGATGGAGATGAAGACAGGTGGAATCGCCATTCGGCTCATGACTAACGACAAGAAGTCATGGTTTATCCTGTCGAACGCACGATCGAAGTCCACAGATATCATCGCTGCTCGCATTTTACACGTTTCCGCAAGGGCGATAACGTCACGGTATTCACTTAACACCGAGGAGATGCTGCTTCGCACCCCTAGGCAAGCCTGATCAGGGGATATTGTCCTGGATGTCGCCAGCTTGAGACGAGACGCTAGTAGTCGTGCAAAGATTTTATAGTCGGTGTTTAGTATAGTGAGAGGCCGATACTGATTAACACTGCGACTCCCCGCCATCTTCGGGATGGGAAGAAGAAATCCCATCACAAAATCCGACGGTAGGCGCATTTCCGCACGCATCGCCTCATTGTACATCGACACCAACTGTGGCATCATCATGTCCACGAATTTTCGATAAAACTCTAGCATAATCCCATCTGGTCCTGGTGATTTACGGGCCGCTCCTTTTGTGAGTGCCACCTTTATACCGTCTTGTGAGTGGCTCCATAAGCGCTGCCTTATCCGTCTCTGTCAGTGTCGTTTGCAGATGTTGCAGTATCTCTTCCCCCACCTGACGGTCTGTCGGTGTACCGGCATAGAGATGGCGGAAATGCTCTAAAATTCTTTTGCAATGTCCTGTTGTGTTGTCAGCTGACGGCCATCTAAACCGTGGAGCACTGTTACCAATGCCCGGCGATAACGTTTGTGTTCCCACGACACATGGTGCATCGAGGTACATTCCCCAGTGATGGTGTCAAGACATCTTGCCCGTATTGGGATGCCACCCAGTCGTCGTCGCGTGATCGATAGGATTTGTGCCTTGACATGATGAACTTCCGCATAATGTTCTGCAGACGGAACCTGGAATGACAGCTCACGAAGTATGGTGTAATAGTAATCAAGAGGGTCTCTTTGCCATCTCGTCTTATCCCGACCATACTGTATTAGAGCTCGTCTTATTGCCGGCTTAGTACACTCTAGCCACCATTGAAGCACGGAGGTATAAGTTGGTAGACGGCGTTGACATGTGGTCCGTACCGCCTCGACTCTCTGACGACATTCGGGGTCCGCCAAAAGTGACGAATTGAGCTTCCATGTCCCGCGGCTTCTCCACACACTTTGCCTAGGGAGTCATATGGTACAAATGTAAGCCAGATGATCAGTAAATGCCGCAGGCCATCGTTCCGCGTCGACCACCTTATCCTGTAGGCCAACCGAAACGTATATTCGATCGAGTCTGCTCGCCGAGTGACTGGTAAAAAAAGTATATCCCTCACGGTTCCTATACATCAAGTCCCAGGGGTCGCTTAACTCCAGATCCCGGCATAGCACATGCAATTCACGACGGGTATTGTAATGTGGAGTCTGGTCTTTTTGGGCTAAAACACAATTGAAGTCACCACCTATAATGAAATGATCGAATCTGCCGGGAAATAAGGGCACAATCTCTTCCGAATAATATCTCGCACGCGCCCGTCTGTTGTCTGTGCCGGAAGGGGCATAAACATTGAGAATGCGAATTCCATTAACAGTTATCGCCAGTCCTCGTGCCGAAGGTAGATAAGCCAGGTCGCGAACCGGAATCCTGTCCCGGACCAATATCGCCGTTCCACTGTCGTTGTTCGAGTGCGGCGAGGTGTAGGAGATGTATCCATGTACTTCCTGGAACGCAGGAATGTAAATTTCCTGCACCATCAGTATATCCACATCCGACGCGTATATCATGTCCCTAAAAAACTGCTGTTTCACAGTCGATCTAATGGTATTTACATTCACTGTCCCTATTCTGTATGCCTGGGGTCGAGTGGCTGTCATCTCCACATGAGGTTAATATGGCATAGTTTCACCGTATCGATAGTCCCTTTGCACATCCGCAGAGGGTCGCCCGACGGACGTGTCCCTGCGGCATTAGGTTTCTTGAGATGCGGACGGATGCAAGTCCCCACCAATAGAATGGCCCGCATCGGTGATTTCGTCGTCCTGCTCATACCAGCTGATATTATTGGGGTGCTACAAATTTTCCAGTGCGGCATTGATGTGTGACATCTGTTGTTCTTTCGCAGCATTAGACTCCGCCGCAGAAGGGGTATCAGGCCCCTGAACGGATGCGTCGTCTGAACGACATGACATCTTTTCACCGTCCGAAGTCATATGGTCTGCGACATCCGAAGCTTGTGGTTCCACGTCAGACAGGTCCATAGAGTTAGACTCATCTGGGCTCCCAAGAAGAGAAGGGAGCGTCTCCGCAGAGTTTAGTCGGCGCTTCTTGAGGCGCTTTGGCGAGCGTTGTTTGCGGGCCCTAACCTCGGCCTCTGGTGTTGGCGAATCTTGCATCTCCTGCTGTCTCGCCACCGCCACAGCGCCCTGGGGCCGCTCCACTTCAGCTTCCATGCCTACTGGGATGCTGTCATCCTCTTTCTGCACCGCCTGTAGTGTCTGAGATTGGAGGTTGGTTGGAGCCATTCCTTCTTCAGAGGGGTCCGAAGGCTCCTCAATCAACTGCGGCGTCGGTTGGATAGGGTGTTCCGACCTCGGCGTCACCTCCCCCGCGAAGCGCCGTCACGTAAGTCATCGGCAGTGACGTCGGTGTAGTCGGATTCTGGAAGTCTCCGCTGGGGAGTTGCACGAGTCTCCTCTGCATACACGCAGATCGCAGATGTCCTTTACCACCACACCCGGAGCATGTCCGGGGCTGTCCATCACAGATGACAATAACTCTACAGCCGCCGATGTTTATGTACGATGGCACATGTTTCGTAAGGGCAATTCGCACCTGTCGGACACCATTGAGCACTGGATACGTGCTAAAACTTGCCCAACGTTCGGCCGTATGACTAATAACTCTGCCATATGGCTGGAGTGATTCAGTGACCAATGATTCGGGTACCTCGAAAGGCAGCTCGAAGACTCGAATCGTACGCACTCCCAGGCCCGAATGAGCGACTAAAACTTCGCCAATATGACCATCGGAGTGTCGGAACTGGAATCCCCATTTGGCGGCTTCAATGATCCTATCGCAAGCTGCGTCGTCAATCATCTTTACGTAAAGAGTGCTGCTCACGATTGATAAATGAATTCCAATAATCTCCGCGTAATTAAGTTGCACTTCGTCCCTCAAGAAACGTTCGATTTCGAAAGCCTTCGGTCTTGCATACTCGTTACAGAACGTGAACTGTATCGTGGTTTTTCGGAAATTGTGTGCCATTGCGTTCGATTCAAACACTAACACACGCGAGTAATAACGGTGTAAACACCGCCTCTTCCGCGAACGTTCGCAGCCGGGACGTAAACAAGTCCAAGCTGCTCCGCGGCTAAAGGCGGACTGTGACCAACTGAGCTACCCAAGCACGACTCACGACCTGTCCTCACAGCTTTAATTCCGCCAGTACCCTGTCTCCTACCTTCCAAACTGTGCAGAAGCTCTCCTGCATACCTTGCAGAATGTGAGTCGTGCTTGGGTAACACTTGCCCGCGAAAGGCAAACGTCCCGAGTTCGAGTCTCGGTCCGGCACACAGTTTTAATCTGCCAGGAAGTGTCAGGTAAGGTGTACGTTTACGGCGTCTGCGATAGTAGTGCTCCTCATTTTGTCCCAGAATATAGTCAGCGCTTTCCGACACGTCGGATTCCTGATTGTAGCGTGTTTACCAGAGTTTTCAGTACATTGCCTGCAAAAGGTGGTCTTCTGGGTTCCCATGTTTCTTCTGAAAGCTTAGTTCAACAACTTGTGGAGGAACAGCGTAGTCGCACTATCAGCACATGGCGACGTTCTGTACGCATTAATGTCCTACGAATATGCGAATGTGTTAAAATACCTACTTTTCAACCTGATACGTTGTGAAATTCATATTGTAATGTTTACTGAGTGTTGTATATGTTTACTTATGTCAACCTAACAATGTATTGAATAATGCAGAAAGAAAATAACAATGTACATTAAATGTGTTCCCTCCCGAAAAAACCATTCGGAAAAGAGATAAGTCCATATGAAGTTTGTTGCTTCAAACGATCGGACCCGTTGTATACCTGAATGGTGACTGTTACTCATGTGACTCCCTGTATGTTAGAGGGTGTAAAAGGTAGCTACTTCCACGTACCACAGTAGCACAAGGAAAGTAGATGCGAACAATATGAAATAGGACGCATGCTGCCTATCAAGCCGAGCAATCACCTCTAATTTACCTGCAATACCATCTAAATTACGCAGTAGGCTCGCCACGCGAGATTTTAAATATCCTCTCTCTCTCTCTTCGGCAACCGGCTAGTTAATCTGCATCTACGTCACTACTCTGCAGTTAAAACTTACGTCTAGCTGTTGGTTTGTTAAACTACTTTCGTTATACTTTTCTACCGTTCCACTATCGTACAGCGAGCCAAAAACATCAATACTTGAATCTATCCGTGCGAGCTACGAACTTTTTTTTTTTTTACGATATCATCGTTTCCTATGTAATTGGGCTTCAACAAAATATTTAGCCAATCGGAGAAGAAAGTTGGGTATTGGAATTTCATAAGATCTCGCCGCAACGACAGACGCTTTTTCATAAAGATTGCCACCCAAAGTCTCATATGACATCCGTGACACTCCCTATTCTAATTCGCAGTATTTCATTGTACTTTTTTGATGTCAACCGTCAGTCGTATATGGTAAGGAACTCCCACCGTGCAGTAATTCGCTAGAAGAGGACGGACAGACATAGTGTATACACTCTGTTTAGTTTACCTGTTCTATCTTCTAAGAGTTCTCCCATTAAGACGGAATTTCTGGTTCGCCATCACTGCTACGCTATATACGCGAACTTTCCAACTTACTTTGTTCGTAAATGTTGTCGGTTGGTATTTAATTAAATTGACGGCCTTTATGTTTGTGTGATTCACCTTTTAACTAAAAATTTTCGAATTTCTTTGAGTACTCTTGTGGACTGCCTCTCACGATCCATTATTTAGAGTTAAATGTCACTTCCTGTATCATACATCTTGTTTAAATAATTTTGTAGTTGATCTTCTGATGCCTTCACTAGCTAGACGATGCCTACATCATCTGCAAAGAATCTAATAAGGCTTTTGAGACCGTCTTCTACATAGATCATATAGATTAAGAACAGCGCAGGGCCCGTAACCATATATCACTTCCGTTAGTGTCTTTGACTTTCCGTCAATCACTAAGAACTGTAACCTTTCTAATAGGAAACTACGAATCCAATCGCAGAACTGAGACGATACTCTACAGGCGCTCAGGGTTATTAGAAACAGCTTATGAGGTGCGACGTCAGATGCCTTCTGGATACTCAGAAATATTTAATGAGTTTGAGACTTTCTGTCTGTAGCACTCATTATTTCCTGAGAGCAACGACCTTGTTGTATTTCACTGATATTTTTGATTTAAACTTACCCGTGAGCGTAATCATAGAAAACAGACTTTATCAACACTATGCAAAAACTATTTAAGTTTAAGTTTAGGGCAGAAATTAATCATTGCCAGCAGTAATACGGCCAGAAAAAAAAGATTTTATAGTTAATTTTATGCTGTTGAAATTCGTAATATTTTGAAGTAAATTATAGTCAATTTTATATTTTAACTGCCAGAACGATTTTTAACATGATAGGACGAGAATGAGATTTTCACTCTGCAGCGGAGTGTGCGCTGGTATGAAACTTCCTGGCAGATTAAAACTGTGTGCCCGACCGAGACTCGAACTCGGGACGTTTGCCTTTCGCGGGCAAGTGCTCTACCAACTGAGCTACCGAAGCACGACTCACGCCCGCTACTCACAGCTTTACTTCGGCCAGTACCGCGTCTCCTACCTTCCAAACTTTACAGAAGCTCTCCTGCAAACCTTGCAGAACAAGCACTCCTGAAAGAAAGGATATGCGGAGACATGGCTTAGCCACAGCCTGGGGGATGTTTCCAGGAGTGCTAGTTCTGCAAGGTTCGCAGGAGAGCTTCTGTAAAGTTTGGAAGGTAGGAGACGAGGTACTTGCAGAAGTAAAGCTGTGAGTACCGGGCCTGAGTCGTGCTTCGGTAGCTCAGTTGGGCAGTCTGTCTTCGGCAGTGACACAGTGCGGACCGTGTTGCCTGCCGGCCGCACTGTGGTGCGCGCGCCTGTATGTTTACGCTGGAGCAGCTTACCGTGTGCGGTGTTGTGAGTCTAGAACGAGATGGCACACTCGTACAGAAAAACGACTTTGAAGTTCAGTTTTGCGAACGACTATACACGACCAAAGGCACACGAGATTGAACGTTTCTTCAGAGAAGAGATAAAAATCGATCCACAGGAAATCGTGGGAATCAATTTATCGCTCGTTTCAAGCGTCGTCTATGTCAAGCTTGTTGACGAGGCTGCTTGCGAAAGACTTCTACAACGATCACCGAACGGGTATCGTTTCTGTCATGCCGACGGGAATGTTGGTGCGGTTACAATCGATCACGCGGGAATGGGAATCCGCACTATACGAGTCTTCGAACTTCCGTTTGAGGTACCGTCTGAACTTGCTACCGACGTCTTTCGACCATACGGTACATTTCTATCCCATGTGGCCAAAAAATGGACGAGTTTTACCACGTACCCCGTTTTAAATGGGGTGAGACAAATACGGATAGAACTGCGCAAGCACGTCCCCTCTTATTTGTACATAGAAGGTTGTCGAGCGATTATAATCTATGATGGGCAACTTCGCACTTGCTCGGGGTGCGGGAAAGAAGGTCACGTCCGCTCGAAATGCCTCCAGCGACGTTTAGTGCAAACTCCACGGGATGACGTTCAGGCGCCACTACAGACGACTGTCTTACCGTTGACCTTTGTGGAAGCCCTGAGAGGCGACGTGAGGGAGATTTCCGATGGGCACCAACAGCTGCCCCCTATAGAGAACATGGACACTAACGGACTGGAACTCCGACCACCGGTTCCACCACAGCAGACACAGGACACCACACAAGAGATGCAGCTGACGGCCGCTCCAGGCTCATCCGTGGTGGCTGCCAGTGCTTCCACCGAGAGCGTGATAGGCCAGGCCCAAGACGGAGGATACGCAACCCAAACAGCCGATGCGGAAGCAAGGCAACGGAAACAACGTTCGCCGAAGAGAAGAAAGAAGCGTCGACCGACTTCTGCTGACGATAGCCATAGTCCCGAGGGGACAGTGGACGGCAACGACGGTATCTACCTGAGACCAGTGGATTCCAACAGATACCGAGATGACGATACATAAACTACACAGCGACGATAACTTGAACTCTCCTTCTGGTGACCGGAAGGCGGAAGTGGAGATGACAACTGTCCCACATCAGAGCGATGACAACGTTACCTCCCGTCCTTCGACCAGTTCCGGAAATATGCTGGGGGACTGGGCGCAAGAAATGGACCAACAGGAACAGGATGAAAATACGAACGCGACGATTGAGGATAGTCCTGTCCAGAGGCCGGGAGGGGTCGGGAAATGTTGACCAACTTAGTGTGTTGAGGAGCGCCGGGGGTGCAGATAGACGCTTAATGACACCGCCCTACAACTGATGACCACAAGCCAGGCGTACCGCATTGCCACGATAAACATTAATGGCATACGGACACCGCTTAAAATTCAAATGCTGAAAGATATGTTACGCGCTGCGGACGTGGATATTGTACTCCTACAAGAAGTGCGTTTCACATCGCCGACAGAGTTCTACAGTTACGAGGCACATTATTCAGTGCACGATAAAGTGGATGCGGTGTGGCGATTCTCACCAGGGAAGGAATAGGAGTGGAGGACGTCAGGTCTCTCCCTTCGGCACATGGCATAGCGATCACTGTCGACGGCGTTCGTTTCATCAATTTATACGCACCATCTGGCTCCACAAAACGAAGAGAAAGGGCGACTTTTTACACCGAAGAGATAGCACCGTTGTTCGCTGGACGCTTTGATAACTAAATAGCGGGCGGCGACTTTGTGTCGTCGACAAAAAGGACCAAGTACCTCATTATGTGCCATGTATGGAACTGCGTGCGTTGATTACCGAAATGGCGCTTCTGGATACCTGGGAACTGCAGCATGGTGACAGACCGGGTTATACGTTTGTCACGGGACACTCGGCGAGTAGACTTGATAGAGTGTATGTGACACGAGCTCTACGGACGACGATACTGGATGCCGAAATCTGGCCAGCGGCTTTTACGAATCATATGGCGTACGTCTGTACGATTTCACTAACGCGTCAGAAGGTATGGCGGAGTAAGGGTCACTGGAAAATGAATTGTGCACTTTTACGCGACACTGAATGTCACCGGTCGATAGAGGCGGCCTGGGAGACCTGCGTTCGCCGCCAACGAGCATACATCTCGGTTCACCAGTGGTGGGTTAAATGCGCAAAACCAACGTTACGGAGAACGTTGATACCATACGGGCAGGACAAATCGCAGTGGAACCGCACGACGGCTGATTTTTATTTTACAGCCCTGAGGGAGCTGATGACCCAACAACCATCGCCGGAAAGGCACACGGCCATGCGCATGATAAAAGCCAAGTTATTACAGCTGACGAGACTAAGAATGGAAGGTATAATGATCCGGGCGAGATTGGCGGACACAGTTGCTGCCGAAACCCCCTCCATGCACCACGTGGTACGTGAACGCCAACGACGACGCAGGACATTGATCAGGGAACTAATCTCTGAAACTGGCCAGCAAGTTGTGCACCAGCGTGATATTGCGCATGTGTTTACCGACTATTTCCGCCAGTTATATGGACCTGTACATGTGAACCACGAGACACTACATGATGTCATCTCTGAAATGCCAGATAGAGGACCACCACTGGATGCAGAGACTTTCATCACAGCGATAACAGAGGACGAGCTGACAGACGCAATTGCCAGGGGGGCTCCGAACACGTCCCCAGGACAGAACAGCTTCCCAATTGAATTTTACCGCGCCTTTGCATACCTCATGGGACGGACCTGGATTCAGATGTACAACGAACTCCTGTTACCGCAGACTGAGATACCTGCCGAATTCACGGAGGGTATCATCATCCCAATACCCAAACCACGCGGTGGCAGAAATCCAGGAGATTATAGACCACTCACTCTCTTGAACTGCGACTATAAGATTTTCACGCGCATCCTTGGGGCTCGCCCGCGGTCTTCACTTTCTGATAGACTTCTCATAGATCAAACTTGCCTCGGCGGTAAGAGTAACGTACACACAGCGCTCGCATTAGCAGCGGCATGCCGAGTGCGTGGGGCACTCGTTGCTATTGACTTCGAGCATGCGTTCGACAGAGTGGATCATACCTTTTTGCATGCGGTGATGGGCAGATTGGGAATCCCACAGGCCTTCATCCTAGTGATCATGCGACTGTTACACGGCGTACGATCAAAGGTCTCGGTGAATGGACGGGGCACTGACTACATTGTTATTTCAAGGTCAGTTCGTCAAGGTTGCCCCCTTTCTATATTTTTGTATGCAATGGCTTTGGAACCCTGTCTATATGGTCTCCGAAGACGGTTGGAGGGAGTGCCGTTGCCACAACTGACCTTTCATTGCCGCGCTTATGCTGACGATGTGATGCTGGTGACACGGACAGGCGAAGAAGTACATACGGCGTTGGGATGGATACAGCGATACGGGATAGCGGCAGGAATCGTGCGTAATCTACAAAAATCACGCTGCATGAATGTCGGTCGAGGATTACAACCGGGGGAGGAAGGCCCACTCCTCTTAGTTAAGACCATAAAACGTCTAGGTGTTACGTTCCACACGGATGTGCAGCGGACAGCAGCGGATAACTACCGACGCATATTGAAGCTGATGCGGACAATGGTGCTGCTACAGAAATTAAGAGCGTTGGATATGATTCAGAGGGTGACCTATGTTAACGTATACCTAGCACCGAGACTCACTCACGTAGCGCATGTCCTGCCTTTAACGCGCACAGTGGCATCACGGATACAAGCAACTTTCGGAACCTACGTGAGTGTGGGACACCTGTTTAAGATCCGATACACAACGCTTACGCTATCACCTGGAGAGGGTGGACTTGGTCTAGTGAACGTATATGAAAAGGCACGGGCGTTATTCGTCAGTACGGTTTTCCGACAGTGGCGCGGTCAATTTCGCAACATCTCGGGTGCGTTGGCCGATGTACTAGCGCCCACTTCAATGCTGCCCCCAGTCAATGTGGGCCGTATTTCACCGAAGCTGTCACATTTGAAGTCTTTTTTTTTTTTTTTTTTGGAGCTTAGCTATGTCAGAGATTCCTTCCCAACAACACGACTACCGACGACGCGAGACGTATATCAACTCTTACTGCGCCGGTGCCCCAGGAATACCCTGGAAAAGAAGTACCCAGACAAGAACTGGCAACAGATATGGCGCGTTATACGGAACGTTTACCTCCCAACGTCGGTACGCTCAACATGGTATGTGGTGATAAATAGGAAGTTCGCAACGAATCAACGGCGGCACGAGATTCATTTGGCAGACACTCCACTATGTTTTGGCTGCGCAACAGTGGACACTGATGAACATCGTTTAGCATGTAGTGGGACGGCTCCAGTGTGGCACTTCGCACAACAGATATTGGCGTTCCTGTTACGCTCCGCCCCTCACACAATTTCATCAGACACACTTTTTTCCCCCCAAGAATCTTATTTCGCGGTTCAAAAAAACCAATGCAGTGACATGGGTGCGGGGAATGGTGGTGGGCTACGTGTATAACGAATCGGAAAAGGACAAAATTGATTTTTGGCATTTTCTCCTGGATGGACACACGAAGCTGCAACAGCATGAGAAATATAGGCAAGACTTCGCTAATTACTTGCGACTTACATTTACCGACCCGCCGGCCAGATGGGGTGTGACGGGTGAGAGATGAGATAGACGAAGAAGCCGAGATAGACATCGATCACACTTACGGACCCTTAGTTAATTTCGAGAAGACGACCCAGTCTTACACCAACGTCTGGAGAACGAGTCGATAGATGGCTCTCTTGCTCTATCGAACGTCGGGTCGTGAGCAGGTGTCGCCCCCGACACGAATTTCATTTCATTGCTACAGGAGCATGTTTCTTTTGTATTTGTACTATCCGCAATGTCTTCATGTCTTTCATTTGGGCATTTTCAGTTTTATTCATTTCTTTAATTACTTAATTTTCTAATTAGCCACTATTTGTCAACATATGGACTTTGTAGACACTATTTATGCGATAGTACAACAAAATGTATGTCACCAAAGGTGGTAAGGCTGACATTGGATACAAAAAAGTAAAAAAACAAAAAAATAAAAAAGTGGTTCCCTTGAAAAAAGTAAAAACAAAAAAGAAAAAACAAAAAAAGTTGGTAGAGCACTTAAAAAAAAGCGGCACAGTGAAAAAAAAAGGATGGATAGAGCGTCTGAAAAAAAAAGTTGGTAGAGCACTTGCCCGCGAAAGGCAAAGGTCCCGAGTTCGAGTCTCGGTCAGGCACACAGTTTTAATCTGCCAGGAAGTTTCATGAAAGGACGATTTTGACAAGAAACTCGACGGCTTGCGTGCGCTCCAGCAGACATCGCTTTTGTAACAAACTAGCGAACCCAGCAGTGTTTCGCAGTTGCGAAATGTGTATGCGAAGTGGGTCTCCATCTCATTCCTATGCAAATACATCGCCGTCTTCTACCTCTCTCTGTCCATCTCGTCCTACTTTGTATTCCTCTCTACTACTGCCTCCTCACACTCTCTGTCCGTCTCCTCCTTTCCCCTCTCTACGTCCATTACCCCCACCCCCCCACCTTCTATGTCTCTATCCCCTTTCCTACTCTCTCTGACCATGAGACTTGTTTATTGTTATTGACAACGAAGCCTTGATTGGGAACTGAAGCAGCATAAAATCAGTGGGTATTGTCGGTTGCCAAGATTGGTGTATTGGGATATAAGAATAACCTCTCCAGCTGCCGGATCTGTGGGGACAGCAGCTTCAATGACAGTATTTCGCATAGTTGTAATCTGCAGAAGAGTAACATCATAAAATTTCAAACGATTCAAATTCTGCAGTAATATTCAAATCATAAGCTGATAAACAATAAATACAGTTTTCGTGCATTCCGTTAAAACCGAATGCGAGGAAATAACACAGCACATTGGCGTGTACACAATTTTTGTTTGAAATTGTATGTAAAGAGAAGGCACGTGAGCGTGAAAGACAATGTGGATAAAATTTAAATGCCAAGCTGTTGTTAAAACTGACTGAGGGAAATAATAGGAAACCGCACATATTTCACAACATGTCGTTATTGTTGTTGTGGTCTTCAGTCCTCAGAAAAAATGGTTCAAATGGCTCTGAGCACTATGGGACTCAACTGCTGAGGTCATTAGTCCCCTAGAACTTAGAACTAGTTAAACCTAACTAACCTAAGGACATCCTGCCCGAGGCAGGATTCGAACCTCCGACCGTAGCGGTCTTGCGGTTCCAGATTGCAGCGCCTTTAACCGCACGGCCACTTCGGCCGGCTTCAGTCCTCAGACTGGGTTGATGCAGCTCTCCATGCTGCTCTGTCCTATGCAAGCTTCTCCATCTCCCAGTACCTACTGCAACGTACATCCTTCTGAACCTGCTTAGTGTATTCATCTCTTGGTCTCCCTCTACGATTTTTACCCTCCACGCTGCCCTCCAATACTAAATTGGTGATCCCGCGATTCTCAATACATGTCCTACAAACCGATCCCTTCTTCTAGTTAAGTTGTGCCACAAGCTCCTCTTCTCCCCAATTCTATTCAATACTTCCTCATTAGTTATGTGATCTACCCGTCTAATCTTCAGCATTCTTCTGTAGCACCACATTTCGAAAGCTTCTATTCTCTTCTTGTCTAAACTATTTATCGTCCACGTTTCACTTCCATACATGGCTACACTCCATTTCACAACATAGATAGCAGAATATTTTCTTTCTCGCAATCAACTTTAACAGGTAACTGTACATTATTGTTCAAGAAATTATATAACCCATCTTTGCGTGAATATGTATTGGAGTATGCTCTTAAGTTTTTAATTCATGTTAACTTCTCGAAGACTTTTATTAAGTTTGTATCCAGTTTAGTAGAGTATTTGGTGGTGGTGGTTAGTGTTTAACGTCCCGTCGACAACGAGGTCATTAGAGACGGAGCGCAAGCTCGGGTTAGGGAAGGATTGGGAAGGAAATCGGCCGTGCCCTTTCAAAGGAACCATCCCGGCATTTGCCTGAAACGATTTAGGGAAATCACGGAAAACCTAAATCAGGATGGCTGGAGACGGGATTGAACCGTCGTCCTCCAGAATGCGAGTCCAGTGTGCTAACCACTGCGCCACCTCGCTCGGTTAGTAGAGTATTGTATAAATATTTGAAATAATTAGGTTACGAACTTATTGGACGTGAATGTTTACATGTAACCACACCCCTTGTAGGCCCGACACGTGATCCACACCGGTTCATAGCGTAGAGCCTTGCACCACATTTACACGACGTTCACGCCCGACAGAGTTGTTAGCCGAGGTCGCGCTGGCCACGGCCCTAGCCGGCCAGCCACCTCATCTGATCTGATCTCTCAGTGTGCGATTACTTGTGTGGGGTGCCTCAAGTCTAAAGTGTATCGAAACGACCCTCATAGTCTTCAAGAACGGCAGCAGAACATTTCGGACAAGACTGTAGCAATTCCACTAGTGCAGCTTCGATCCGACTTCAGTAACTTGCTGACCAGGGCCCTGAAGTGCCAAGAGATGAATGGTGATCGCTTTCAGCATCTGCTATAGTCAGATTATTGCCTTATTTTCCTAGCTCCGCTGTGTTTCTTTGTACCCTGAAACACTGTTCCCTTGTCTACTTTTGTTTGCCCCACCATGACAGCCAATGGCTTTCCAACTCACGACATAAATACACAATGTCGTTCTTGATGGTACCACAATCAATGAAAATCGGATAGACATAAATGAAATACCAATTTTTTATTGTATGAATGGGGTTATCTGGACAGGATTATCTGCTGTGCTTCACGAGGGGGACAAGAAAGCATGTTTTGTCTTAGAATCATTAAATGCAATAAAAACCAGGATTTTCTTTAAAAAATGGATCTAAGATTATGTTGACGGACTGATGTGTCCCCTAGAAGCGAAGTATTAAGACTTACTTGTCGTATCTTCGTCCGCGATACTTTTATGCTAAAAAGATTGTGAGATGAATATGACTCGAGTTATCGCTCTATAGATATCAATATGAGTGCGTTGCATGCGATACATTATTCTGGTAAGTGAAAGAGAAGCTTAGATGGGCATTCGTAAGAAAGCATCCTCATTCCACTCGTTGGAGGTGCCGTAAATTATATGTGATGGTTGTTTTCATGCCTCGGGCATGGATGTGTGTGATGTTCTTAGGTTAGTTAGGTTTAAGTAGTTCTAAGTTCTAGGGGACTGATGACCTCAGATGTTAAGTACCATAGTGCTCAGAGCTAATTTGCTGTATTCATAAGGATTCACCTTCCCGAAGTTCCAACATAAGCCTCCTAGGAACGACAGGAGATGTTTCATGTAGATCTCTTTATCAGCCATGCACAACACCTGCGCTCCCATATCATCCACATAAACGATCTAAATTGTCCTTGCTCAGCAAGCGCCCGCTCTCGTCTCCCGACTCTCTCTCTCTCTCTCTCTCTCTCTCTCTCTCTCACACACACACACACACACACACACACATACACACATACGTGTACGCGCTCGTAGCTCTCACACTATCATGTGGAAAAGCGCAGAAACACACATGATGACTTGAATGTGGAACCATGGAAGCACATATTTACAATGACAAGTTAGTTAATATATGAAGATTAGTGATAGTTGTTTTCCCATATAAGTCACTATGGACAAAAAACTCGTCTGTGATATACGTCACTTTAAGTCGGCAGTGTCCGAAAAAAAGAGATTGGGAACAACATTTGTGAGATTACTTGAAGAAAAAGCTGTGAGTGGCTGACACAAAAGTTTGAGGCGCATTTGATATGTGGTAAATGGTTTCGTTTGTGATGAATAATACGCAGATAATTATCCATGGTGTTTTACACAACGTGTTTTACGCTGCCGAGACACTGGAGTTCATTGTTCTACTACCAGTATCGAAAAATCTAGAACGTAGAGGTTAATGAATAGATCAACTAATATGTAGAAAACTTTGGTGACTGAAAAATTGCTGGGTGCAGAACAGTTGAGAGGGTACAGAAAGAAAGAGTGTATTAGTGTGTGGGATGTCGAAAGACGAACCAATCGAGCTTCTTTACTAAGTGCATTCGTTATATCAGGGTTGCAGAGGCGTAAATTATACACAGAGATGATGAAAGTCAAGCGATAGCGATATGCACATATACAGATGCCGGTAGTATTGCGTACACAATGCACACTACTGGCCATTAAAATTGCTACAGCAAGAAGAAATGCAGCTGATAAACGGGCATTCATTGGACCAATATATAATACTAAAACTAACATGTGATTTCATTTTCACGCAATTTGGGTGCATAGATCCTCAGAAATCAGTACCCAGAACAACCAGCTCTCGCCGTAATAACGGCCTTGATACGCCTTCACACTGAGTCAAACAGAGCTTGAGTGGCGTGTACAGGTACAGCTGCCCATGAAGCTTCAACACGATACTACATTTCATCAAGAGTAGTGACTGGCGTATTGTGACGAGCCAGTTGCTCGGCTTGCTGAGAGGTCTGGAGAATGTGCCGGCCAGGGCAGCAGTCGAACATTTTCTGTACCCAGAAAGGACCGTAAAGGACCTGTAACTTGCGGTTGTGCATTATCCTGCTGAAATGCAGGGTTTCGCAGGGATCGAATGAAGGGTAGAGCCACGGATCGTAACATCTGAAATGTAACGTCCACTCTTAAAAGTGCCGTCAATGCGAACAAGAGGTGACCGAGACGTGTAACCAGTGCACCCCATACCATAACGCCGGGTGATACGCCAGTATGGCGATGACGAATACACGCTTCCAATGTGCGTTCACCGAGCTGTCGCCAAACACGGATGCTACCATCATGATGATGTAAACAGAACCTGGATTCATCCGAAAAAATGACGTGTTGCCATTCGTGCACCCAGGTTCGTCGTTGAGTACACCATCGCAGGCGCTCCTGTCTGTGATGCAGCGTCAAGAGTAACCGCAGCCATGGTCTCCGAGCTGATAGTCGATGCTGTTGCAAACGTCGTCGAACTGTTCGTGCAGATGGTTTTTGTCTTGCAACTTCCCCATCTGTTGACTCAGGGCTCGAGACATGGCTGCACGATCCGTTACAGCCATGCGGATAAGATGCCTGTCATCTTGAGTGCTAGTGATACGAGGCCGTAGGGATTCAGGACTGCGTTGCGTATTCTGAACCCAGCGATTCCATATTCTGCTAACAGTCATTGGATCTCGACTAACGCGAGCAGAAATGTCGCGATACGATAAACCGCAATTGCGATATGCTAAAATCGGACCTTTATCAAAGTCGGAAACGTGATGGTACGCATTTCTCCTCCTTAGACGACGCAGCACAACAATGTTTCAGCATGCAACTTCGGTCAACTGCTGTTTGTCTATGAGAAATAGGTTGAAAACTTTCCTCATGTCAGCACATTGTAGGTATCGCCACCGGCGCCAACCTTGTGTGAATGCTCTGAAAAGCTACTCATTTGCATATCACAGCATCTTCTTCCTGTGGGTTAAATTTCGCGTCTGTAGCACGTCATCTTCGTGGTGTAGCAATTTTAATGGCCAGTAGTGTATAAAAGGATAGTGCATTGCCGGAGCTGTCATTTGTACTGAGGTGGTTCATTTGAAAATATTTCAGACGTGATTATGGCCAAACGACATGAATTAACAGACGTAGAACGTGGAACTATAGGTGGAGATACATGCATGTCTCATTTCATTTCGGAAATTGTTAGGGAATTCAGTATTCCGAGATCCGTAGTATCAAGAGTATGAACAGAATACCAAATTTCAGGTCTTATCTCACCACGTACGGCCTTTAGCGAATGCGTGGTGTTGTCATTGTTTAACAGACAAGCAACACTGCGTGAAATAACCGCAGAAAGCAATGTGGGACTACGACGAACGTATCCGTTAGGGAAATGTGGCAATGTTTGGTTTTAGTGGGTTGTGGCAGCAGACGAGAAATGCGAGTATTTTGGCTAAGAGAACACCATCGCCTACAGCGCCTCTCCTGAGTCCGAGACCATATTATTGGACCCTAGACTACTGGAAAATCGTGGTCTCGTTAGATGAGTCCCGATTTCAGTTGGTAAGAGCTGATGACAGGTTTAAGCTGTGGCAAAAGCTCTACGAAACTGTGGACCCAAAACAGTGCACTTGGCAATCTGGTCGTTGTTCCATGAAGGTCTGGGCTGTGTTTACATGAATGGACTGGATACTCCGGTCTAAATGAACCGATCATTGACCAGGAGACCGAAGAAAATCATGGCAAATTCAACCTAATGATCTGGTCTATCTGATCACCCGACATGAGTGCATTAGCAATACTTTCGCAATTCCAGAATGAAATTTTCACTCTGCAGCGGAGTGTGCGCTGTTGCGAAACTTCCTGCAAGATTAAAACTGTGTGCAAGATCGAGACTCGAACTCGGAACCTTTGCCTTTCGCTGGCAAGCACTCTGCCAACTGAGCTACCCTAGCACGACTCACGACCCGTCCACACAAGTTTCCTTCCGCCAGTTTCATAATACTAGATAAGCTATGTCTTTTATATCGACACCTATTTGTCCGTCTATAACACCAGCCCCACGTACAGGCTTTTAATTTACTCTTTCCACCTGCCCACTCTCTCCTCTTGTCTTTAACAGTGGAATTCATCTTGTGCTTTCAATGTTGAAACCTTTGTTTTTAAATTCAGCAAACGGCTTTTTGACTTTTCCATATGACGAGTAGGTCATCTTTCAACTGTTTTCTTTTCCTTTTTTTTCTATTTCTTCACATTCTCCCTACAGGTTTTTTGCGTTGCCTTCAATGTACATCCTATTAATGTCATTCCTAAGTGATTGATCTCTCCATTCCTGAACGTTTTTGTGCTTCTTTCCATTGTCGATATCCTGGTCTTCTCCTGCGGGTATGCAAGATTTCGTCCTAGCTACCAACATCGAGTATAGATTTAAGTGTCAGGAAGTCGTTTCTGAAAGTATTTGTACGGAGTGTAGCCATGTATGGAAGTGAAACATGGACGATAAATAGTTTGGACAATAAGAGAATAGAAGCTTTCCAAATGTGGTGCCACAGAAGAATGCTGAAGATTAGATGGATAGATCACATAACTAATGAGGAGGTATTGAATAGAATTGGGGAGAAGAGGAGTTTGTGGCACAACTTGACAGGAAGAAAGGACCGGTTGGTGGAATATGTTCTGAGGCATCAAGGGATCACAAATTTAGCATTGGAGGGCAGCGTGGTGGGTAAAAATCGTAGAGGGCGACCAAAGGATGAATGCACTAAGCAGATTCAGAAGGATGTAGGTTGCAGTACGTACTGGGAGATGAAGAAGCTTGCACAGGATAGAGTAGCATGAAGAGCTGCATCAAACCAGTCTCAGGACTCAAGACCACAACAACAACAACCTCCTTTTTATGGAAATTTGTCAATAAAAATTCTGTCTTTCTCGTTCCTGGCATTATTACAAGACATGTTAATCTGGATTTGTCAATATTAGGGATAGACAGAGTCCAGACGTTCTTCCACCCTGGCCCGGATCTCAGCATTCCAACTGTCTGCGTCTAGAGCTCACGAGAATGTGTGCGGACGTTTTCTAATTGTTTAGGAATCGTATAACTGAGCTGAGACTCGGGTACCAGCCCGCTATTCATCTACTGCAATATGGGACGTCAACTAATAATCACTCCCAGGACGATCGACACACCGGTCCTCGTTCTTAATCCGATGGCTGGACTCGATCCGGGTCTGGTGCTCCTGCCGGAATCTCGGCAGTGGCATTCTATTGGTTCAGCCCAACTACTGCAATTATCCTTTTTAGATATATTCATTCCTTCTCAACTTAAATGCATATTTTGACTTTAGCTATCGCAGTGCCTAGAGCGTTAGGGAGATTCAAACGCTCCTCATCATTCATGAGTACTTTATTACTTCAATTTTTTCGACATTGATTCTTCCGGACGATTGTCTTTAACTTCAGTCCACTCTTCGTCATTACTGAATTGAATCTTCGTATATCCATAATTAAAACGGACAGCTTAGGACCTCAGCTAGTATAATACACGTTAAAAATGTCGAAATTCCTCCAGCTGTATTAAGGTGTTGGTTTTATTGGCAAGTAGTTTCGATGTTGCTACATCATCATCTTCAGGCCCATACTTGTTGACAGCACCCGTATGTGTCTAACACTAGTAGACAGTGGTAAGATACGCGTGTTCCATGCGGAAGGCAGGCAGTAACTGAATTGAGGCCTAAGTCTATATATGCTGCTGGGTTCACATCGTAAATCAATATATGGTTTCGGAACCCGTGCTTGACCTTAATGTAATACAAATGAAGTCCTCCAGTCTCTAAACGCCGTTTATAAGTACAGATCCTCCTTTGTGATATTTGCACAATGTAACCCTTAACACGAGCTCTAGTTCGTTGCAGAACTCAAATACTTAGCTCTCCCACTTCTACAAAGGATTCCGTATTATCACTACTACAATCACCTAAGATTATTGGATTTCCATCTCCCTTTGAGTACTGAATTACACGTTCAGTATCTTCATGTACATGTTGTGCAAAATTATCCTGTAAGATACACTCCTGGAAATGGAAAAAAGAACACATTGACACCGGTGTGTCAGACCCACCATACTTGCTCCGGACACTGCGAGAGGGCTCTACAAGCAATGATCACACGCACGGCACGGCGGACACACCAGGAACCGCGGTGTTGGCCGTCGAATGGCGCTAGATGCGCAGCATTTGTGCACCGCCGCCGTCAGTGTCAGCCAGTTTGCCGTGGCATACGGAGCTCCATCGCAGTCTTTAACACTGGTAGCATGCCGCGACAGCGTGGACGTGAACCGTATGTGCAGTTGACGGACTTTGAGCGAGGGCATATAGTGGGCATGCGGGAGGCCGGGTGGACGTACCGCCGAATTGCTCAACATGTAGGGCGTGACGTCTCCACAGTACATCGATGTTGTCGCCAGTGGTCGGCGGAAGGTGCACGTGCCCGTCGACCTGGGACCGGACCGCAGCGACGCACGGATGCACGCCAAGACCGTAGGATCCTACGCAGTGCCGCAGGGGACCGCACCGCCACTTCCCAGCAAATTAGGGACACTGTTGCTCCTGGGGTATCGGCGAGGACTATTCGCAACCGTCTCCATGAAGCTGGGCTACGGTCCCGCACACCGTTAGGCCGTCTTCCGCTCACGCCCCAACATCGTGCAGCCCGCCTCCAGTGGTGTCGCGACAGGCGTGAATGGAGGGACGAATGGAGACGTGTCGTCTTCAGCGATGAGAGTCGCTTCTGCCTTGGTGCCAATGATGGTCGTATGCGTGTTTGGCGCCGTGCAGGTGAGCGCCACAATCAGGACTGCATACGACCGAGGCACACAGGGCCAACACCCGGCATCATGGTGTGGGGAGCGATCTCCTACACTGGCCGTACACCACTGGTGATCGTCGAGGGGACACTGAATAGTGCACGGTACATCCAAACCGTCATCGAACCCATCGTTCTACCATTCCTAGACCGGCAAGGGAACTTGCTGTTCCAACAGGACAATGCACGTCCACATGTATCCCGTGCCACCCAACGTGCTCTAGAAGGTGTAAGTCAACTACCCTGGCCAGCAAGATCTCCGGATCTGTCCCCCATTGAGCATGTTTGGGACTGGATGAAGCGTCGTCTCACGCGGTCTGCACGTCCAGCACGAACGCTGGTCCAACTGAGGCGCCAGGTGGAAATGGCATGGCAAGCCGTTCCACAGGACTACATCCAGCATCTCTACGATCGTCTCCATGGGAGAATAGCAGCCTGCATTGTTGCGAAAGGTGGATATACACTGTACTAGTGCCGACATTGTGCATGCTCTGTTGCCTGTGTCTATATGCCTGTGGTTCTGTCAGTGTGATCATGTGATGTATCTGACCCCAGGAATGTGTCAATAAAGTTTCCCCTTCCTGGGACAATGAATTCATGGTGTTCTTATTTCAATTTCCAGGAGTGTATTTATAAGACTGATGCCTAACTCATCCCTGTTAATGAACAGGAGACTTACCTTCATAGAAAATGCAGGAAACACTAATTTCGTTTCACCAATGGGTTGCTGTTACATGCCCGAGTAAGTGCATCTCCCCCATGTTCCGTCCCATTCTTCGCTGTTTCATTACGCCTGAGTGGGAGGAAGGAGCAAACTTGTTTAGTGACCTGCCAAGTGCAACAAAAAATGCTGCTCACGATAAAACCGGGCGTGTTCATTGTCGAGTCTGATGTAAATACAACGTGTGGTAAATGTGTGCTGAACCGTTTACGCAAGAGTTTAAAACTGAACAAGTGTTGGTTAAACCTGTAGTAAAGTCTGCCATGAAAAGCTCAGTGGCAAGATGGCGCGAAACACGCTCTGTAGTGAATGAAAACGGTGACCACCCGAAAAAAGTTCGAACACGAGAAAACGTTGCTCGACTGAAGCAAAGCCTGGAACAAACGCGACGAAATCTCAACGCCGTTTATCTGTGCAAGTGGGAATTAAGAGATCATCATGTCGAAACAGGACCTGCACTCTATCCTTACAAGTTTGTTGTTGTGCGTGAGTTATAGTATCCAAACTAATTTTCTCGAGCTGAGGTCTGCAGGTGGTTTCTCAGTGGAGTGATATCTGACCTTTCGTATCGCAGGTCTTTATTTCTTCAGATGAGGCTTGATTCAGACTGTCAGGCTACGTGAACTCAGAATACGAGTCATTATGCTTCTTGAAATCCCTGTTAGTGAAAAGCCGTTGCATAATATCAAAATTAATGTTTAATATGTAGTATCCTAGAAACCGTTTAAGCCTATATGGATTAACTCACAGAAGATGAACGAGTATACGAATATTTTCAGCAAGACAAGGGAACAGACTGTAACGCGTTGTTGTTTAAAGACAAAGATGTAATAATTTTCCTGAAAATTAATCATAAGCCTTGATGATAATCTTAGTAAAACATTAAAGTCTCGCTTGTTTCGAAAAAAAATTATGAACGATTTAATTTGTGTTTTGCTTTTAGTTCAGTGTCAGGAATGGACATGCGGAGTGTAAGGTCTTGCATTCAATTTTTTGCAATAATCTTAAGAGTTAGAAATGCTTTAGTTCTATTCGTTTCATATTTATTATGACTCTGTCTTTTTAGTGTAAACGATTTTTATGTTTCCACCAAACTAAACCGAAGGGCGCGGACAGTTTGGTGACGTGACAATCGCGCGCCATCAGGCGTACTCAAATAATTCTTAAACGCTAGAAGAGCTACACCAAAACACTGAAAACGCCATTCCTGCTATTTCTCAAACAGATCTGGTGCACTTGTCTAAAAATTTGATTAATTGAGCACAGTGCCGCATCAACAACAGTGGCCATTTCCAGCATCTTCGTTCATTAACAAGGGTCAGTCTCGCGTCACCCTTACTGAAAATACTTTTCCGGGTCAGGTTCATTTTGCCCATCGTGTAATTTATCCCTCTCTTCTTCACCTTCTGCTTGTGATGTCGGCATGTACACTTCAACTTTTGTTGATGACACTTACTGTCGATTCTGATGACAGTAATGCTATCACTAACAGCACCTCCCTTTCGTCTCTACGGTACTATACTTGATGAATCGCACTCCTATTAGAACCAGAAATCGTTCTTTTCATTTTACTTCACTGCCCACTACTATATCCAGACTGAACACCTAAATTTACCTTTTCGCATTTTCTAACTTATCTGCCACTGTTGATATTCCACATTCTCTCTCGTTGAATGTTTCGCTTTCGTCGTTTATTCAAATAACGATCATCCCCCAGTTGGCAGTCCACTTCCAGGTATCAGAATTAGGAAATAATCCGGAATATTTTGCCGATGGGAAAAGCACCGTGATAATTTTTAATTACAGGCCACATGTCTTGTGGATACGCATTGCATACATTTCCTGGAGTGGTTTTCATTGATTTCTGCAGCCTCGTGTTGTCGATCATTTCTGATTCTTCCTCCTATTAAAAGCGCTTCTCCACCCCTTGGACAGGGCCATTCGTAAAACGAGAGTGGCTCTTTGTAACGGAAGCTTTTTTCAAAGTTTAAGCGTTAGCTGGGATCGAACTTGACATTGAGGATGTACGGATTACTACTGTAAGACGCTATACCTTTATGACGGTGCACATCGCTTGCCAGTTTGAAGTGAGCCCATCCGCTGTTCTGTACGCACAATACCACACGGCCCTCTTGCAGGGGATGCTGGAACCTGAAGCACGCTACCAGAGTCGAGGTTATCGGTAATTGCAGGGGCTGGAGAGGAGTAGGGAAGACAAGCCCTGCATCTTAGGTGTAAGTACGTAGCACACTGAAATAAACATAGCATTCACAGTGCCGAGTACAATGCTTCTGAGTGTTGTATTGTTTAGTAGGTATGTTTGGCAACGAGCAACGACATTCAGTAACGTTCCGAAGTCACACAACTTCAGCTGATTCCTGTGTTGCCAGAGAAGGGCCATGTTATATTAGATGTATAGTAAGCAGTTTAGGAAAACGCTTCATGCGGTTATACTGGAGAGAATTTTCTATTCTTGACTTCAGTTTAATTTTGGTGTGTCGTTATGTTTGCAACTGCATTTAAGAATGATCTTCACGCGAAACAAGCTACTACTGGTGGATAGAGCACTACTTCAGAACAAAGGTTGATGGGAACGACGTCATTATCTAAAAGCATTCTCGAGCTTTCGTGCAAGCCGGCTAAGCGATGTCAAGCAGAGTGTCTGAGTAGCGCAGATGATCAGTTATGGTAATTGCCAGCTATCTTCCCAAAAATGTTAGGGCTCACATGCAGTTTCTCTTCGTCTAAATGTCTTGGCTCAAACTCGTCTGGGGTTTGAATCGCATGTGTCGCATAACACGCCCTAAATTAGACACTTGTGACTCATTGGTTAAATTTTCTGGCTGACAGCAAGTTTGCGAAATTGAATGAAACATACAAAGTTAGTATAACATATAATAACCTAATGATAATATTGGGCGCTAAATTAACGACCCATAAATGATGTAGGCCACACAGATGCGGTTTGGTTAGAATATTGTTTATTCAGAAAGCAAAGTAACAGCGAAAGTGGTCGTATTTAGAGTTACTGTTACACTCGAGTGCATATCCATTTGACACAATTCGATCATTCACAGTGTCTACGCGAAAAGTTAGGGTTCACACCAGGCGCGCGGCTGCTCACCGCTCGGAGACTAAATTCTGCGATACCACACAATGTGAAATTTTCTAAGTCATTTCACTTGCTAGCTGCGTAAAGAGCCGACTGTCCACTTTCGGGTCCCCGCCACCACTGTTCCTGTGCCCGTCTCCGGCCACGTCTCCCTCGTGCCGAACATCGTCGGACTAGTGCAGTTCCCTTCCCTGAAGAAGTCCATCTGATTGGCTACAGTTTATGCTACATTATTTTACATTGTAACTTATTTAAATAATCAAAGCTTGACCACTTACACATTCTAAATAAAGTAACAATAATATCCATTACATAATAAAAGTTAAATTCCTTTAGATAAAATCAATACATCTTTCTTCACAACTCTGAATGTCACGGCCAGTAGCCCAGCACCAATGTTCTTTCTGATAAACAAATAAAGAGCAAAAGTAACTACTATGCACTAAACTTTATAACAAATATTCTGTTACCCGATGATTCATTAGGGTGTCATGCTGTCATCGTTCAATTTGTTTTGTGTGGAGGAATTGATAATCTGTTGCTTAACTGAAAATACTGATAATTTAAATTTACTATACCTTTTAAAAAAATAAAGTTACAGAGTTACTTAGTACATTTGTCATTTTAATGATGCTCTTTCATATGAAATATCGATTGGTAAGATCGACCAAAGCTTTCAGAATTTAGCATTCAGCTCTTTGTTACAGAACTTGTTAATTTCACTTTAACAGTAAATCCTAAACTACTATAGATATGATCAATATTCGTGTTTTATTGGGATCACCATGAAAAACTAAGAAATATTGTTGATTAAAATTGCTGTGGTTTCATTGCCTGAATTACTACAGAACTAAATAGTTTTCATATGCGTTTCCCTTTATGGCCGATCTTAGGTCCGCTATATTTAACACTGCTACGACTCGCTGGGTACAAACAGCTCCTAGGGGGTTTCCCTGTAACGTAGGTTCTCGTCTGTCTTACTCGCACGCTACAGCGCTTACGCCTGATCAGCCTGTCCCCATCCAGCACCATAGACAAGGAGTTTAAATAAACCTTCAATTTTGCAACATTATTCAAGAAGATTCCATTCTGCTGTTGCTGTTCCAGCCATGTAGAAAATTTTAAAGTAATAATTATACGATTTTGTTGCAAAATCGCCTCATCAATCCTATCAAATAGAAACATTAGATTTGATCGTAAGTTGTAACAATGACTCTGTACTTTTGTACATATTAGTAATTCCTTTCATCTGATTTTTCGATAAACTTGTGTGATTGATGTTCTGATTTCTTTTTTTTTTTTGTTTATGCCATTATGTTAAGAAAGCTGTAAATAAGTTTCAATGTGAATATTAATGTTTATGTCAAATGTCAAGTAATTTGTAATAGAACTGAAACGTAACAAATGTTGAAACTGTCGTAAGATGTTTAAAATTGTAACTGTGCGTCTAGTCCATACGTAGGCAATGTATTAGGATATGTAGAATGCAAAACCTCGGGTGAATATCCGGTCTGTTAGACAGCGGTAAAAGGTGGATGGCAGGCGAGCGCGGGAAAATGTGCGCGGGCACTGGACGGCGCAACGGGCACAGTAGTAGTTGGAGTTTGGCACTGGTTTGAGCAACACCTTCTGGAGCGAGGGGGCTCTCCTGGAAGACATAGCTTCACTGAGCCTCGGGTATGCTGTTCCAACGCCCACACAGCATGGCAAAATTTCGCAGGCACTAAATGGAAAAGTATTGCGACGCTAAGAAGAATTAAAGTGCCGATACGTCAAGAGCCATAGCTGTGGTTGTATGTGTGCTCTGTGCCTCGCCATCTTGTCGCCCGCCAACCGCCGCATCGATACTAGCAGTTTGAAACTTTTAGTACTGTTATCGTATGGATCAGAGAGTGAACTGTGTTTGTTTGGTGCAATAATAACCCAAATTTTACCAGAATTTTTCCATCATTTAATTATCCTCACAACTAACCTAGACAGGGTCCTTTCCAAACGTTGTGCAATCGGAGTGTCCCGAAATGAAAATTAAAAATTGTGTTAATAATAATTATTTGCAGAACGAGCTATATTAGAATGGTGTTTTAAGAAATGTTTTGTTAATGAACCAGTAAATGAATAGCGAAGGTCTAACGAAGTTCGAAAGATAACTTTAGTATTGATATAGTAATGATGTTTACTATTTCGAGACAGATTTAAAGGCATTTAAATGAGCAGTAAATAAGATGAAAATGGTAGTAACTTATATACCGGAAATCTTGAATGAATAATAAATTCAGTAATCATTATTTTTTTAAAAAATACAGCGATCATAACAGTTTCATGGTCCCCCCCTCATGCATGTGAATACTGAAGTGTGTTAAATTGGTTTGACCAGCAAAAGTTAAAGTTAATATAAAAGTAAAAATTTATTAGTGTTTTATCTGTATCAAAATTGACATTTTGTGTATGGCATAAAAGTACAATTTCTAGGGTAACATATGCCCGAATTTAATCAGATTAATAGACAGTATAAAGTTTTGTAGTAAACATTATAGTGAAGTGTTATGTATTCATTATTTTCCATATCAGTACAGAACGTGAAACTATCAATTCAATAGTTTTTCTGGTTCTAAAATTCTACTATATTATGCAGTGTTACAACTTGTTGTTTTGGATGAATATATACCAACTTGCACAGGGAAGAAACTCAGTTAATGCCTAATTAGTCTGGCGACCGTATTATTGTCACGTTGATAGCATCTTCTGGTTGGCTTTTGATCCATCCTGACGTGTGATTGCATTTCGAACTTGCTTGACGTATAATTGTTAATACAGAATGGATGTAAGTCTCATTTGCCACCATTCAGGTACACGTGGTCGTTATCTATATAAAAATCCTTTCTCATCAGCTGAATCCCGCTCACTTACTATAGCACAGGCTTTAACGAGTACTGTGTCAGGGATTACAAAGTGTTTTCCCGTACAATAAGGGAACCATTTAATACAGTTTCCGCCAGGCTGATAGCGCCAGCGTAACACTATTTAAATTGTTTAGGTACTCTGCATTTCACTCGAATAAATAAATGACACTCGTCAAATCAAGATAAACGGCAACCGCAGACGACTACCTACAGCCTAATGAAATTTAATCCAATTAACGTTGTTAGTCTGTCAGTGTAATTACTGACGTAAATCCTCCGACACGCCAGTGAGTTTCATTTGCACATTGCTCCAATTCTAATTTCGAATTAACGATTTGTTGACATGCTGCTGTATGGTGAATTCAATTTGCCACAGTGTCCGATTACTCGTATAATAAGCTCGAATACCGATAAAATTCTCGTTGACGTTAACAAGACGTCTTCCAGTGAAAATCACCTCAGGGGAGAGAGACCTAATCCTTGTAGAGAAGTTCCTTCCAAACCAATGTTTCTGGACGTTTTATTCTTTACTTCGAAAGGTAGAGCTTGATGTTGTTGGTACGGTCCATTATAGAACCTCGCATCTTTAGAGACGTATACTAGGCAAGCTGGTTGTGGGACAAGGTGAACAAATGGGAGGCGATTGTCAGTTCCTGGACGTAGCAGCCATTTTACTTCTTTCATTATAGTCATGCGAAACAGAGAAAGACAGCCAGAGAGACAGAGAGAGAATTAGGTTTCTTTAAGCTCTAACCAGAATTGTAAAGACTGGGTTATATCCTATTTAAGACATATAATGATGCTCTCGGATACAGAAATCATGTGAAGACACGTATGTGTTACATTATTGTTGATAATCATCACTTTTATGAATTTAAATAGAGTCACAAGTACTTTTAACAAAACTATAAACTGTTTTTAAGTATTATACGGCAGCCCGTGGAAATGGACGTACATTAGCAGGAGGCTTGCAGTGCCTGCAGTAAAATGTGAGACACTTAGATTATGTCTACATATCACTGAATATGAGGCTACTCTATTTTGGCAGACTTCAGCATTTAACGAATTTCATTTCCCGCCCATTTTTGCGATGCATCTAAAAGTACTATACTAAAAGCTAGTGTATCCTCATTCAAATAGCTATCCTGAATAATTAAAAAGCATACTGTTCCTTTAAACATTTGTGTACGTTTATATATTTTCATCCTAATATATACGCTGCAATAAAGTACATCGAATTCAAACAACAGTGGAAAAGTTCGTCCAGTTGTATAACATCAACTGACAAAATATTCATTTATCTGCTTGTTTTTTGACAAAATATGTATTTATCTGATTTTATTACGGTCTTGTATTGCTCTGTATTTCCATATGCGAGAAAGCTGATCACATGTACATCGAAGATAATGGCTAAAGATATCAAAACGCGGCATGTAATAAGACTGAGTGGAAGATGATCTGCTTGTAACAAATAAATGGGTTACAGAGTATCTCGTCTACATCAAGTTTATTTTAGACAGGCGCAAGATTTATAAGGTCAAGGGAATAAAATTCAACCCCATCCTCTCTGAAGAAAGCAGCTCGGAGTTCACCACGATTTATTTATAATTGGCTTACATAATTATATGCTAAGAAGATCTCTCCGCCAAAAAAGGAGAGAAGTCTGCTGCTGGTCTCGGGAACCAGACGTTTTTTTGGCCTCTCAACAGATACCTCTACTTTGGCTTGCACCTACTGTATGGCTATCTGTATCGTTGAGTCAGGTAAGCCGCACCACCACGACAATGTCCATGGTTCATAAGGATGGGGACGCATATCTCTGTACTCTTATACTTTGTTTTACAACTACCGAGCGAAGTGGAGCAGTGGTTAGAACACTGGACTCGCATTCGGGAGGACGACGGTTCAAAATCGCGTTTCGCCATCGTGATTTAGGTTTTCCGTGATTTCCCTGAATCGCTTCAGGCAGTTGCTGGGATGGTTCCTTTGAAAGGACATAACCGATTTCCTTCCTCATCCTTCATTAATACGAGATTTTGCTCCGTCTCTAATGATTTCGTTGTAGACGGGACGTTAAATACTAATGTCCTCCCCTCCTTCTTGTCTTGTAACTATTATGCCGAAATCGCTGTTTCTTTAGAGGTTTCTTTATGATGACTACGCACGGTTCCTCCGATAAAGAACTTTCCTGCTAGGTACGTAACTATACACGGCGTGATCAACCATTCTTATAAAGTTCAGCCACGGTTCTTCTAAAAGTTCCTGCCTAGAGAGTTCGTCTTTGAGATGTGACGCTGCTACCTTTTTAACTAACAAACTAAACATGCTACCCTTTGTATTGTGCTAGTCATTGTTGCTACAACTGCCTCACCGTCACTGATAATAGTCTACTTGTTCCCATTACGTCTAAAACATTTCCGTCAACGGTGGACTCTAAAACGTTTTATCCCTCGTAAATTTTAGAGAAGGCATTTTTGATGATATGGAGCAGGCTAACGATTTAAGAAATCGTAATTTTTCTAACTGACTGTTGGCTGATTGAAGACTCCTCCAGTGAGGACAGATTGATTGGGTAGTATTCGTGCTAAAATCCAACTACAAGTTTATGCTTAGACTTGATTTTGATTCTTTCCTCCAAGAATTTCGGATGCGGAGTGAGTTTCTAGCTCGACAGATTTTAATTTCTTGTCTAGTGAGATAGGGCCGGCCAGTGTGGCCGAGCGGTTCTAGGAGCTTCAGTCTGGAACCGCACGACCACTACGGTCGCAGGTTCGAATCCTGCCTCGGGCATAGATGTGTGTTAGGTTTAAGTAGTTCTAAGTTCTAGGGGACTGATGACCTCAGATGTTAAGTCCCATAGTGCTCAGAGCCATTTTCTCTAGTGCGACAAGTACACCACCTCTATCTCGCATACACTTAAACTTACCGCCAAAATTTCGAGTTTTAGGTACCTTTCCCTATTGTATGAGCTTCTCTGCGTTTTAGGATTACTTTAAACTATGAGATTCCGCTGTCAATGCTCTGGCAGTTGATCACTAGAGTTTTAATCGTTTTCTCTGTGAAGGCCATTTCTCTTGAATAGTACCATAGCATGTCATGGTCTTCTGCAGCTGTCATTATGTAGACTGGATGGAGAGTCGCCTTAGTTCAAATATTTTGTATACCTTTCGTAAGTATTCTTGTTATTCAGCGATCATTTAGATTCCCGAGCGGTCTTTGCGATAGCTGCAACGATTCATGTATGATACGGTCGTTATCTGTAACCCATACACGCGCTCGTAATGACATTCCGTTCATAAATGCCTCAAATTCCCCGCTGGAAGTCAATTTCTAGTTCGTGAGGTCTATCGCTTTGGCTTTTTTGTGGTTTTCAATATTACAGTTTACAGTTTTATTGTAGAAAACATAGTTGTTTTGTTCCTTACTGCTCCTCGACTCCATTTACACCACCTGTATTTTCGTCGTTTCACGGCAGGATGACATCAGAACAGTTTTACAAAATGAGACAGAAGGCCTGTCGGACTGACGGAGTGCTTACGGCCGCCCCGAACGAACGCCAGCTTAAGTGGGGTAATTGCGGCTCGGACTGCGAACCCCGAGGCGGGGATCGCCGTGACGTCGTCATTAGGGGGTGGATGGGATCCACGGGCGGCAAAGCCCCGGATTTATGGCGCCTCGTTTGTTCCTGTTAGGAGCGCCGGCGTGGTACAGCCCTCTCCGTGGCTGCCTCGCTCCGCCACTCAGAACTGCTGCGTCTGCACCAGTGGCTGTAAAACAAGTTGTCTCCTCATTGTGTCACGTCACTGGGAAACTATGGTCTGAGTCTGCCATTGAAGAAATAACTGGCGTCTGCAGTTCACCGATTGAACCATTTAGAGTTGTTTCATGCTGCAGAATATTCCTATATTATTTTAAGTGGGTTAGGTGGTGTACTTTTTCCAGCGACCTTGCCGCAGTGGTAACACCGGTTCCCATCAAATCACGAAAGTTAAGCGCTGTCGGGTTTGGCTATGACTTGAATGGGTGACCGTCCATTGTGCCGAGTGCATTTGACAAGCGGGATGCACTCAGCGCTTTGAGGCAAATTGAGGAGCTACCCGACTGAGAAGTAGCGGCTCCGGTCACGAAAATTCAGCGGTGTGCTGACCACACGCCCCTCCATATCCATATCCAGTGACGCATAAATGGTAAGGATGACAAGGTGGTCGGTCATTACCGTTAGGGTCTTGCGAAACCTATTCGGACGTGGGAGAGTGGTTTATTTTCGGACCAGACAACAAACAATGAAGAAAATCTGGCTAAAGATAAACTGTTATTAAAAATGATGTGGGAGACGAGGTACTGGCCTAACTAAAGCTGTGAGAACCGGTCGTGAGTCGTGCTGGTAGAGCACTTGCCCGCGAAAGGCAAAGGTCCAGAGTTCGAGTCTCGGTCCGACACACTTTTAATCTGCCAGGAAGTTTCATATCAGCGCACACTCCGCTGCAGAGTGAAAATCTCATCCTGGAAACATCCTCCAGGCTGTGGATAAGCCATGCTTCTGCAATATCCTTCCTTACAGGAGTGTTAGTTCTGCAAGGTTCGCAAAAGAGCTTCTGTGAAGTTTGGAAAGTAGGAGACGAGGTGCTGGCGGAATTACAGCTGTGAGGGCGGGTCGTGAGTCATGCTTGGGTAGCTCAGATGGTAGAGCACTTGACTGCGGAAGGCAAAGGCCGCGAGTTCGAGTCTCGGTCCGGCTCACAGTTTTAATCTGCCAGGAAGTTTAAAAAACAAACATGTTGCATCACTAGTGAGTGTGCAGAGCGAACTGTTCAAATATTCAAATGTGTGTCAATTTCTAAGGGACCACACATTACTTAAACTAGCTGATGCTAAGAACAACACACACACCCATGCCCGAGGGAGGACTTGAACCTCCGACGGGAGTGGCCGCCCAGTCAGTGACATGGTGGCTCTAACCGCGCGGCCTCTCAGGGCGGTCACAACGAACTCTGCACAGGAGGATGGAACATTGAATGACAGTGACTGTATCAATAAATTTTACTATTGACAGCTCATATTTCATTTTTGTGGGCACAGTAAGAACGGATCCATGGAGGCCGGTGGAAATAATGCTGTACTCCGTGAACACAATAAAGTATCACTTTTTGGAAACTTCGTAATTGACTCCCCCAGCGGCGTAAAAGTTTGAAATTTGGTTCAAAGGTGCCTCAAGTCTTCCTCTCTAAAGGTGCAAAAGGGTGGTGCTCTTCGCACTGCAAGACGTCGACAAGTGACAAAATAAAGTTCAAAGGTCTGAAGTTCATGTGAGGCGTAAGGTAGGTTAATGGTTTGACATTCGCACCAAATTTCATCACAGAAACCACCATGAACGTGTCACACGAAGAGAATGTCGTCACTCCTCGTCTCGCGCACATTTCACCCTTCTTCTGACGCCTCTGCAATGGAGGTCAAGACAGACACACCCATTGCGAAATCAAGCGGTATTCTTATGAGTGGCTGAGGAAAAGATTTTAGTCACACCTCTGTTCAGAATCTCTACGAAAAGACCTCAGGGGTTGGCGCAAAGGGAGTCAATGCAACCACCCATTTCCCTCGAGCATTCACTGCCACATATTTCGCAGTCGGAAACGGCAGTTTACGGTGCGATGAACAACAAGTAGATCTTCTTGAAAGTCTTTGATGCTGCAGACGACTTTGAACATTTCAGCCTTCTCTAAATATATTGTGAGGTTGCACCACCCCCAAAGAACGTGATCGAATCTATTTAGAGCGCAGTCCGAAAGCAATATTTGCTCCTGAGTACAGGATGGAACCACTAGGGACCGTACAAAAGCATTTGACGAAATTTTAAAGTTATCCGAAACACCAAAGGGTACCTATGCTTTTTCATCACTCCTATTTCACGCCTTCCTATGGCGTGATCACTGAAGGCTGCAACATTGACGCAAGTGTGAATAAAATGGCAAAGATTCGTTATAAAACCCTCCAGCTCTGGCACACCCTCAGTGGCACCCGCCCATACTTATTGAAAAATTGAGAAACACGCCTTTACCGAGGTAACTTGCGAAGTAGCTCTAGACACCTGCACGTAGGCAACCATTTAACACCATTCTGTTACCAGTTGCTGCCTGCGAGTGTGTCGTACTAAATCACAGGGAGTAAATGGACAGTAGTAAATGGACACAATTCTTGAAATTAAAATGTGGATGCAATGTGCCACAATTTACGTTATTTATTTAGAGGTTACTCATGGAAGCCCCGTTCCAATTGAGAAATATTCTCAAAAATGTATACACATATTTTATCCAGCGATTATAACTCAAGAACAGCATTAGATGTAACAGTTTGGTACACACTATCTGGAACTATTGTCAGTCGAACCAAGCACCCTTAGGACGCCGTCAACGTTACGTTTCAACTGTTAGGAAAAGATATATTGGCAGACTGAAGGTCGACAAACAGGCGAGTTGTGTCGTGGATAGTTCAGCTGGTAAGAAACCATGGACACAGTTCTGAGCTGGTTCCAGCTGACACAAAATTATGCCGTGGAACCTCATGTTAGTACCTGTGAATTCACTTTGCAGTAATTTAGCTGTCGTTATGGATCCTGAGGAGGTGAAACCTGATAGGAACAGAGGCTTAAAAGGACGTATGTTTACTACAGTTACTATGAAAAACGGTGATCGGTTCTAGGCGCTTCAGTCTGAAACCGCGCGACCGCTACGGTATGACTGTGTGCGATGTCCTTAGGTTAGTTAGGTTCAAGTAGTTCTAAGTTCTAGGGGACTATTTACCTCCCATAGTGCTCAGAGCCATTTGAACCAAGCAAACATCTGGAGTGTTAGAAGACGAAGTAAGTGTTCAAATGTGTGGGTCATCGGTCCCTAGACTTACACACTACTTAAACTAACTCATGCTAAGAACAAGACACACACTCATGCCCGAGGGAGGGCTCGAATCTCCGGCGGGAGGGGCCGCTCAGTCCGTAACATGACGCCTTAAACCTCGCTGCCACTCCGCGCGGTGGAGGTAGAATTTATGTTACTTTTGGTTAATGGAAAGCAGCCTGTTGGAGATGATGATAGGGAAGCCTTAATATGCGAGAATTCTTTTCCTTTGTACGCTAACACAGCAGTTAGAAGGAATTTAAATAAGATTTCATATGAGAAATGTTGTCAATTACGTGGAATTTCTTAATCTTGCTTAAACGTGGAGAAGCAGACAGCTAGTTCATAATAAATGGAAAACTGATGCCCCCTTTTTTTTATTTGAACATCGTTGGAAAAAGTTCGATGTATCGACATAATCATAGAAGAGCTTTCATTTATGGATGATCTCATTTCGGACTGGACTGATGTGAACTGCTCCAGGGTGCCACTGTCTTCATCTCAGCACTTGCCTTCTCAGGTATTAAGTCTGCTCAATTTTTGGCATTCTTGCGTAACACCGCATCTCAAATGTTTCTGTTCTCATATTTAATAATTCAATTACATGTGATGTTATGTTTAACACGAACACTCTCAGAAATGTCGTACTCATATGAAGGCAAATGTTGGCTTCTAATCGAGTTCTATAGGTCTGTTCAAGTCTGCGTCTGATAAACTTCCCGATTCATCCGTCATCAGTCATTTTGCTTCAAAAATGTCAATTTCGTTAACCCCCCGACCGCCATTACTGTGTGAAATTTGTCCCTAATTTTCCTTCTGCTGTTACTCAATACTCCTGTCTGGCTTTCGTTTACTCTCAATCCGTATTCTATGTTTAGAATTCCCGACGGTGACATCGCGATGAAGGCACACGAGCTGGCATCGATATCGCAGCGGAATTTTGTGGATACCTGCCGAGAGGTGCGCACGTGGCTCGTGTTATGGGCAGACCCGCTGACGGTGTTTGCCTACGGGAGGGAGTAAGACGGAAGGGCCAGTGCTTACGCTGACTTCGACTACCGTGGATCTCGCCTTGCGCTGCGTGCCCAGTGTTGTTGAAAAGTTCTCAGTCGGCAGTAGTCCGCTCCAGCGTGCTGAGCTTAACGCCGTCGGTACACGGACCGTGCTGTCGAACGTTAACGTTGAGCGTGCCAAGTTCAACGTGCTGCTGAACGCTCAGAAACGATGCGGCTTGTGTATACGGTACGTGGGCCCCAACGTAGTATACGCGATCGCAACGCACTCCAGCGGCAGTTGAGGGATGTTTCTAGTTCGTAAATCACACTGTTTAATCAACAGTCGCGCGTAAAATTCCAACGTTAGGTCTATTAAAATGTACATTTCCTCCATCGTTCACGAAATGAGAAGTGCCATGTCCAATCAATAAGGACACAGGCTTATAAAAGTTCCATTACAAACAGTGCGGTACAAATTTGGAATACTTCTCCGCATAAGATAAACATTATTTCATCATTCAAAAAAATTGTTCAAATGGATCTGAGCACTATGGAACTTAACATCTGTGGTCATCAGTCCCCTAGAACTTAGAACTACTTAAACCTAACTAACCTAAGGACATCACACACATCCACGCCCGAGTCAGGATTCGAACCTGCAACCGTAGCGGTCACGCGGTTACAGACTGAAGCGCCTAGAACCGCACGTCCACACCGGCCGGCATTTCATCATTCCCACATTTTAGTAAAACCCCAAGGTCAGTCTTACTTGCTCACTGTTCCTACCCAGTAACAGAACCTGTGCAACATGTGAATTACGAATCGTAAAAGAAAAAGGAGCAAAATATCTTTATACAAGTAGCGCAAGCTGACCTGCAGATTAAGCCAATCGAATATATTTACATAACATCAAATATTACAGCATATACTTCTTTTAAACTAATAATAAAGTATCAGGACCTAATAAAAACGCGAATGTTAGGAAAAAAAATCGGAAGTGTTAAAGACGCGAAAGACCTCCCCAACAAAAGCTCATCACTGGATAGCGACGCTACTGATTACGCTTTTTTTTAATCTCATTTCTTTGTTCGTTTTCGTTCGTTGTATCTGCTCGGGACGGACGTCGCAAGACACCCGTTTCAGTTCGTCGTTGATCCATTAACTCAGTTCATCTATTAAAGACGGCAGCTAAACCCCTGACCATACACGCTGAGTTACCGTGCCGGCTTACGCTAAACCAACAACACGCTCCTTGTGTTTAATCATATAGTGTTACGCCTGCTAAAAATGTTGTTGTTGTTGTTGTTGTTGTTGTGGTCTTCAGTCCTGAGACTGGTTTGATGCAGCTCTCCGTGCTACTCTATCCTATGCAAGGTTCTTCATCTCCCGGTAACTACTGCAACCTACATCCTTCTGAATCTGCTTAATGTATTCATCTCATGGCCTCCCTATACGATTTTTACCCTCCACGCTGCCCTCCAATACTAAATTGGTGATCCCTTGATGCCTCAGAACATGTCCTACCAACCGATCTCTTCTTCTGGTCGAGTTGTGTCACAAACTTCTCTTCTCCACAATCCTATTCAATACTTCCTCATTAGTTATGTGATCTACCCATCTAATCTTCAGCATTCTTCTGTAGCACCACATTTCGAAAGCTTCTATTCTCTTCTTGTCCAAACTATTTATCGTCCATGTTTCATTTCCAAACATGGCTACACTCCATACAAATACTTTCAGAAAAGACTTCTTGACACTTAAATCTATACTCGATGTTAACAAATTTCTCTTCTTCAGAAACGCTTTCCTTGGCATTGCCGGTCTACATTTTATATCCTCTCCACTTCGGCCATCATCAGTTATTTTGCTCCCCAAATAGCAAAACTCCTTCACTTCTTTAAGTGTCTCATTTCCTAATCTAATTCCCTCAGCATCACCCGACTTAAATCTACTACATTCCATTATCCTCGTTTTGATTTTGTTAATGTTCATCTTATAGACTCCTCTCAAGACACTGTCCATTCCATTCAACTGCTCGTCCAAGTCATTTACTGTCTCTGACAGAATTACAATGTCATCGGCGAACCTCAAAGTCTTTATTTCTTCTCCATGGATTTTAATACCTACTCCGAATTTTTCTTTTGTTTCCTTTACTGCTTGCTCAATATACAGATTGAATAACATCGGGGAGAGGCTACAACCCTGTCTTACTCCCTTCCCAACCACTGCTTCCCTTTCATGCCCCTCGACTCTTATTACTGCTATCTGGTTTCTGTACAAATTGTAAATAGCCTTTCGCTCCTTGTATTTTACCCTTGCCACATTTAGAATTTGAAAGAGAGTATTCCAGTCAACATTGTCAAAAGCTTTCTCTAAGTCTACAAATGCTAGAAACGTAGGTTTACCTTTCCTTAATCTTTCTTCTAAGATAAGTCGTAAAGTCAGTATATCCTCACGTGTTCCAGTATTTCTACGAAATCCAAACTGATCTTCCCCGAGGTCGGCTTCTACTAGTTTTTCCATTCGTCTGTAAAGAGTTCGTGTTAGTATTTTGCAGCTGTGGCTTATTAAACTGATTGTACGGTAATTTTCACATCTGTCAACACCTGCTTTCATTGGGATTGGAATTATTATATTCTTCTAGAAGTCTGAGGGTATTTTGCCTGTTTCATACATCTTGCTCACCAGATGGTAGAGTTTTGTCAGGACTGGCTCTGCCAAGGCCGTCAGTAGTTCCAATGGAATTTTGTCTACTCCGGGGGCCTTGTTTCGACTCAGGTCTTTCAGTGCTCTGTCAAACTCTTCACGCAGTATCGTATCTCCCATTTCATCTTCATCTACATCCTCTTCCATTTCCATAATATTGTCCTCAAGTACATCGACCTTGTATAGATCCTCTATATACTCCTTCCACCTTTCTGCTTTCCCTTCTCTGCTTAGAACTGGGTTTCCATCTGAGGTCTTGATGTTCATACAAGTGGTTCTCTTGTCTCCAAAGGTCTCTTTAATTTTCCTTTAGGCAGTATCTATCTTACCCCTCGTGAGATAAGCCTCTACATCCTTACATTTGTCCTCTAGCCATCCCTGCTTAGCCATTTTGCAATTCCTGTCGATCTCATTTTTGAGACGTTTGTATTCCTAAAAATGTTAATCGTAGATAATTGTTACTAACTGAAATTTAGTTATAACAAATTGTACCAAGAACAATGCGTCTTTGGTGGATCTTCAAGTGTGTCGCTGCCTTCAAATAGCCTACTTTCATAATACGCAAGTTCCAATAATTCTTTTGTCACGAATGTGACGTTTCTCATTATTTTATTGGAACGAGTCACACAACTAACAACGGGTTTTCCAGTGATTCTCAATTTGCCTGTCATGAGAAAGGGTATATATACACTCCTGGAAATTGAAATAAGAACACCGTGAATTCATTGTCCCAGGAAGGGGAAACTTTATTGACACATTCCTGGGGTCAGATACATCACATGATCACACTGACAGAACCACAGGCACATAGACACAGGCAACAGAGCATGCACAATGTCGGCACTAGTACAGTGTATATCCACCTTTCGCAGCAATGCAGGCTGCTATTCTCCCATGGAGACGATCGTAGAGATGCTGGATGTAGTCCTGTGGAACGGCTTGCCATGCCATTTCCACCTGGCGCCTCAGTTGGACCAGCGTTCGTGCTGGACGTGCAGACCGCGTGAGACGACGCTTCATCCAGTCCCAAACATGCTCAATGGGGGACAGATCCGGAGATGTTGCTGGCCAGGGTAGTTGACTTACACCTTCTAGAGCACGTTGGGTGACGCGGGATACATGCGGACGTGCATTGTCCTGTTGGAACAGCAAGTTCCCTTGCCGGTCTAGGAATGGTAGAACGATGGGTTCGATGACGGTTTGGATGTACCGTGCACTATTCAGTGTCCCCTCGACGATCACCAGTGGTGTACGGCCAGTGTAGGAGATCGCTCCCCACACCATGATGCCGGGTGTTGGCCCTGTGTGCCTCGGTCGTAAGCAGTCCTGATTGTGGCGCTCACCTGCACGGCGCCAAACACGCATACGACCATCATTGGCACCAAGGCAGAAGCGACTCTCATCGCGGAAGACGACACGTCTCCATTCGTCCCTCCATTCACGCCTGTCGCGACACCACTGGAGGCGGGCTGCACGATGTTGGGGCGTGAGCGGAAGACGGCCTAACGGTGTGTGGGACCGTAGCCCAGCTTCATGGAGACGGTTGCGAATGGTCCTCGCCGATACCCCAGGAGCAACAGTGTCCCTAATTTGCTGGGAAGTGGCGGTGCGGTCCCCTACGGCACTGCGTAGGATCCTACGGTCTTGGCGTACATCCGTGCGTCGCTGCGGTCCGGTCCCAGGTCGACGGGCACGTGCACCTTCCGCCGACCACTGGCGACAACATCGATGTACTGTGGAGACCTCACGCCCCACGTGTTGAGCAATTCGGCGGTACGTCCACCCGGCCTCCCGCACGCCCACTATACGCCCTCGCTCAAAGTCCGTCAACTGCACATACGGTTCACCTCCACGCTGTCGCGGCATGGTACCAGTGTTAAAGACTGCGATGGAGCTCCGTATGTCACGGCAAACTGGCTGACACTGACGGCGGCGGTGCACAAATGCTGCGCAGCTAGCGCTATTCGACGGCCAACACCGCGGTTCCTGGTGTGTCCGCTGTGCCGTGCGTGTGATCATTGCTTGTACAGCCCTCTCGCAGTGTCCGGAGCAAGTATGGTGGGTTTGCCACACCGGTGTCAATGTGTTCTTTTTTCCATTTCCAGGAGTGTACATGCTGTTGTTGTGGTCTTCAGTCCTGAGACTGGTTTGATGCAGCTCTCCATGCTAATCTATCCTGTGCAAGCTCCTTCAGCTCCCAGTACCTACTGCAACCTACATCCTTCTGAATCTGCTTAGTGTATTCATCTCTTGGTCTTCCTCTACGATTTTTACCCTCCACGCTACCCTCCAATGCTAAATTTGTGATCCTTGGTTGCCTCAGGACATGTCCTACCAACCGATCCCTTCTTCTAGTCAAGTTGTGCCACAAACTTCTCTTCTCCACAATCCTATTCAATACCTCCTTAATAGTTACGTGATCTATCCACCTAATCTTCAACATTCTTCTGTAGCACTACATTTCGAAAGCTTCTATTCTCTTCTTGTCAAAACTATGTATTGTCCATGTTTCGCTTCCATACACGGCTACACTCCATACAAATACTTTCAGAAACGACTTCCTGATACTTAAATCTATACTCGATGTTAACAAATTTCTCTTCTTCAGAAACGCTTTCCTTGCCATTGCTAGTCTACATTTTATATCCTCCCTACTTCGACCATCATCAGATATTTTGCTCTCCAAATAGCAAAACTCCTTTACTACTTTAAGTGTCTCATTTCCTAATCTAATTCCCTCAGCATCACACGACTTAATTCGACTACATTCCGTTATCCTCGTTTTGCTTTTGTTAATGTTCATCTTATATCCTCGTTTCGAGACACTGTCCATTCCGTTCAACTGCTCTTCCAAGTCCTTTGCTGTCTCTGACAGAATTACAATGTCATCGGCGAACCTCAAAGTTTTTATTTCTTCTCCCCGGATTTTTATGCCTACTCCAAACTTTTGTTTTGTTTCCTTTACTGCTTTCTCAATATACAGATTGAATAACATCGGGGAGAGGCTACAACCCTGTCTGACTCCCTTCCCAATCACTGCTTCCCTTTCATGCCCCTCGACTCTTATAACTGCCGTCTGGTTTCTGTACAAACGGTAAATAGCCTTTCGCTCCCTGTATTTTACCCCTGCCACCTTTAGAATTTGAAAGAGGGTATTCCAGTCAACATTGTCAAAAGCTTTCTCTAAGTCTATAAATGCTAAAAACGTAGGTTTACCTTTCCTTAATCTTTCTTCTAAGATAAGTCGTAAGTTAGTATTGCCTCACGTGTTCCAACATTTCTACGGAATCCAAACTGATCTTCCCCGAGGTCGGCTTCTACCAGTTCTTCCATACGTCTGTAAATAACTCGCGTTAGTATTTTGCAGCTGTGACTTATTAAACTGATAGTTCGGTAATTTTCACATCTGTCAACACCTGCTTTCTTTGGGATTGGAATTATATTCTTCTTGAAGGGTATTTCGCCTGTCTCGTACATCTTGCTCACCAGATGGTAGAGTTTTGTCAGGACTGACTTTCCCAAGGCTGTCAGTACTTCTAATGGAATGTTGTCTACTCCCGGGGCCTTGTTTCGACTCAGATCTTTCAGTGCTCTGTCAGACTCTTCACGCAGTATCGTATCTCCCATTTCATCTTCATCTACATCCTCTTCCATTTCCATAATATTGTCCTCAAGTACATCGCCCTTGTATAGACCCTCTATGTACTCCTTCCACCTTTCTGCTTTCCCCTCTTTGCTTAGAACTGGGTTTCCATCTGAGCTCTTGATATTCATACAAGTGGCTCTCTTTTCTCCAAAGGTATCTTCAATTTTCCTGTAGGCTGTATATAAGCCTCCACATCCTTACATATATTCTCTAGCCATGCCTGCTTAGCCATTTTGCACTTACTGTCGATCGCATTTTTGAGACTTTGTATTCCTTTTTGCCTGCTTCATTTACTGCATTTTTATATTTTCTCCTTTCATCAATTAAATTCAATATTTCTTCTGTTACCCAAGGATTTCTACTAGCCCTCGTCTTTTTATCTACTTGCTCCTCTGATGCCTTCACTATTTCATCCCTCAAAGCTACCCATTCCTCTTCTACTGTATTTCCTTTCCCCATTCCTGTCAATTGTTCCCTTATGCTCTCCCTAAAACTCTGTACAACCACTGGTTTAGTCAGTTTATCCAGGTCCTATCTCCTTAAATTCCCACATTTTTGCAATTTCTTCAGTTTTAATCTGCAGTTCATAACCAATAGATTGTGGTCAGAGTCTACATCTGCCACTGGAAATGTCCTACAATTAAAAATCTGGTTCCTAAATCTCTGTCTTACCATTATATAATCTATCTGATACCTTTTAGTATCTCCAGGATTCTTCCATGTATACAACCTTCTTTAATGATTCTTGAACCAGGTGTTAGCTATGATTAAGTTATGCTCTGTGTAAAATTCTAACAGACGGCTTCCTTTTTCATTTCTTAGCCCCAATCCATATTCACCTACTATGTTTCCTTCTCTCCCTTTTCCTACTGTCGAATTCCAGTCACCCATGACTATTAAATTTTTGTCTCCCTTCACTACCTGAATAATTTCTTTTATCTCATCACACATTTCTTCAATTTCTTCGTCATCTGCAGAGCTAGTTGGCATATAAACCTTTACTAATGTAGTAGGCATGGGCTTCGTGTCTATCTTGACCACTATAATACGTTCGCTATGCTGTTAGTAGTAGCTTACCCGCACTCCTATTTTGTTATTCATTATTAAACCTACTTCTGCATTACCCCTATTTGATTTTGTATTTATAACCCTGTATTCCCTGACCAGAAGTCTTGTTCCTCCTGCCACCGATCTTCACTAATTCCCACTATATCTAACTTTAACCTATCCATTTCCCTTTTTGAATTTTCTAACCTACCTGCCCGATTAAGGGATCTGACATTCCACGCTCGGATCCGTAGAATGCCAGTTTTCTTTCTTCTGATAATGACGTCGTCTTGAGTTGTCCCCGTCCGGAGATCCGAATGGGGGACTATTTTACCTCCGGAATATTTTACCCAAGAGGACGCCATCATCATTAAACCATACAGTAGAGCTGCATGCCCTCGGAAAAAATTACGGCTGTTGTTTCCCCTTGCTTTCAGCCGTTCGCAGTACCACAACAGCAAGGCCGTTTTGGTTAATGTTACAAGGCCAGATCAGTCAATCATCGAGACTGTTGACCCTGAAACTACTGAAAAGGCTGCTGCCCCTCTTCAGGATCCACATGTTTGTCTGGCCTCTCAACAGATACCCCTCCGTTTTGGTTGCACCTACGGTACGGCTATCTGTATCGTTGAGGCACACAAGCCTCCCCACCAACGGCAAGGTCCATGGTTCATGGGGGGCATTTATACATATAGGCTTGAAATGAATGGCAATATGGCGCCTTACAACTCTGTACTGAAGGGAGACGGCGTGCGTGTGACGTAGATGCGTTGTGCCATGTCATTGGTGCACGCTCAGAATATCTGACATGCTAGATATTGCTCTGCACGTTCGGGAAGGCTCCCGAACGTGCTGTTCCACTCTATGACGTCAGAAACTCGGCACGATCAACGCTCAACGTTCGGATGCACGGTCCGTATGCCGACGGCTTAACACCGTGCACGTCTCTGCTCGGTTTCCGACTTTCTGCTTCCCGTACGTTGCCTCGCACGGGGAGTTTTTTTCCCTATTACAGGTTTCTGTTTACCAGTTATTATCGAGCCACCGTGGACATGTGAAGTACCCAGTCGACAGTATAGTACAGCCTCTCGTAATTCGTAAAAAGGCAGTGGGACAACAGATGGACATGAAGTACTTGAATAATGAAAATTGAAACCACAGCTGTGTTGAAAATCAAACGTCGTTTTTTCAAAACATGCTACCAGTTTGGACGCGGACAACCGTCATCTTCATGCTCCTGTTTATGGAAATATACATATCATGATAGTCAACCTTAATGAGAGTACTGCCAACAAAAATCTCGGTTTGCGATTAAAACGGGGATAAATCATCATAAAATGTCATAATAATAATTTACTATCGCTACCCACGCAGAACAAAATTCAGCATAAATTTCGTTAGTTTTCCGCATGGATGATTCTAAGGTCATTGTCTGTCTGTGCTATACATATGAGGTTGTTTATGTTATTGTTTGATATTTGCTTTGTTACTTTAAAGGATATTGTTACATATAAATAGAGGATTTAACCTGCGAAATGTTCTTCGGCAACTGTTCATCGCTGTGCATCGTATATATTACTTTTAACCGTTTGGGTACATATTGATGGTGGATGTTTGTAACGATGGCCACATTGCTTTATGCCGAGTACATTTCCTGACATTAACAGAAACAATGATGACTTGTTTCGTTAGTACTACTGAGATATATTTATTGCCTTTTGCTTACACAAGTTACACATTTGCTATGTTCGTGTCTTCCTGGCCTTTAGGGATCGACAGGTTTGCTATACAGTAACATCAATGGAGCTTGTGTTTATAGGTTTTTGTGACTTCAGCACAAGGGTATAGCAGGTTTTAGACCGTGATTTACATTGTTCGTTCATTGGAGGTCATAGAGTACATGTCATATTATTTCGGTTAGTTTGCATTATCAAACGAAAGTTGGTTCATTATGTTTTTGTAGCATTTGTGTACTTAAGCTGTTTGATTTTATGGTATTAGGTTGTTTCGTTTTATTATTGGTACATTCCGTATTCGAAGGTAATCCGGTTAGGGGTATACATGATTTCGGTTGCTTTGCTGGTGTAATTATTCGTACACTTGGGCCTTCCGTGGGTGAATTACGTCATTAGAGTAAGCAATTATTGTTAAAAAAACGTTTAAATAATATGAATTAGATCCTGATTTTTGTTTTTATGGGTACCGATAGTACTTTTTATTGTGTAATTTTATGATGTGATTTATCCCTGTTTTTTAGTCACAAACTGGGATTTTTATTGTCATTACTCTCGTTATACTTTACTATCATGCTATGTATATTTCCATGTACGGGGCTTGAAGATGACGGTTTTTCATTTCGAAACTGGTGGCATGTCTTGAATAAACGACGTTTTAATTGCAACCCAGATGGTGGTTTCCATTTCCGTTATTCAAGTGTTTATAGTGTAATGACGTTGTTACGGCCCCTCTAAATTCTAAATTTAGTACACTTTCCTTGCCATTTAACAGGTCCTATAGACTTGCCTCCCTTTCACTGGGGAAAGTAATGTCATCGACGAATATTTGTTTCTTCGTTATACAGGTTGAAAGGTAAAGGGGAGACTCTCTCTCTTGGTCTTCCATTCTTATTGTTCTCTCTCAGTTCTTGCATTTAGTCTGTGATATCGATCTAGCCCTATATATTTATGTTTCAGAATATCAACAACCTGCACCACTGTCGAAAATTGATACTAGATCGACAAATTCTATAATAAGGCAGCATCGCCTGCGACCTGGTGCCAGTCTTCCAGTGGGGTACCAGTTGGGTGACTTGCCTGTCTCTGTGTCCCTGAGCCCGTGGGAATGGGGGTTGGGGGTGGGGGGTGGAACTGGTGCACCCAGACGGTCACCCAACCTAGTACTAACCACGCACAATGTTGCTTAACTTCGATTTTCGGATAAGAACCGGTGGTTCCAACGTGACAAGGCCAATATCGATACGTCTTGAATACATTATCCAGCGTAGTGGCAAAACTGCCTCCCTGGTGACCTTACATTCCCAAACAGACCCTGCTTTTACTCCTTTGTGTATTATTTTGGTCAGCAGCTTGGATGCATTAGTTGTCAAACTAACTGGGAGACAGGACTCCAGTTTAGCAGGCCATGGAATCGTTGGTATTGCATGGACAAAATTCTTCCAAAATTTCGATTGATTGACTTCAGTCTCCGGGATTGTGCTCACTAATAATCGCCTTATTTCCTGGATTCCTAAGGAGTGTCATCTGCCCTCCTGTCTTGTCTGACCGCAAGTTCCTTGACAATGGAACTATGCTCTCCAAATCGGCGCTCATCTGTAAAGCTACAAAGTAGCAGTTTGTGACCTCCTACACGTGGAGTCCCTCAATGTGCGCATTCCAACTGTCCTCTGGTAGATCTCCGTTGAGCAGTGGTATTCCTTTTGCACTGTAAAAGGTAAACTGCCGATGTTAAAAGTAAGTTGAAACTCGGATAAAAATATTATTTTGTAATGAATTATTGACCTTTTTTGCGCCTACTTGTAAGAAATACCTGGACCAAAATAATTTGTCACAAGAATCCGCTGCTTTGAGTATATCCCCAGTCTATCATAAAAGAATGGAAAGACTTAATTTGAAACGTCCATCATAAAAGTAAGATATCAGTATTTTTTGACCGTTCCTCTCAACTAGTTTATGGGGCAGCAAGTAATTTACAACCAAGATACTATTAAGATCTTTTCCTGCAGGTAATTTCAGGAGATCCTGCATGACTTCGGGAAAGATCACCTCAGTATTGTCGGCCGCTGTGGCCGAGCGGTTCTAGGTGCTTCACTCTGGAACCGCGCGACCGCTACGGTCACAGGTTCGAATCCTGCCTCGGGCAAGGATGTGTGTGATGTTCTTAGGTTAGTTAGGTTTAAGTAGTTCTCAGTTCCAGGGGACTGATGACCTCAGATGTTAAGTCCCATAGTGCTCAGAGCCATTTAAAACCTCAGTATCTTCCACGCCATAAATCTCACGTACTGTCCACAAAACGATGTCTCGAAGTACACTCTTCAGACCTCCTGAAAGGGACTTTGACCAGTTGGTAAGTCTAATAGAGATTTGTAGTGGGATGTGGTGCATGTGCTAAAGGATTACAGAAAGAAACTCAACACAGCTCCTGAGTTGCAGTCTGAACAGAGCTAAGCCAGAGGAACGCTATCAAAAAATGGCTCTGAACACTATGGGACTTAACATCTATGATCAGTCCCCTAGAACTTAAAACTACTTAAACCTAACTAACCTAAGGACATCACACAACACGCAGTCATCACGAGACAGAGAAAATCCCTGACCCCGCCGGGAATCGAACCCTGGAACCCCGGGCGTGGGAAGCGAGAACGCTACCGCTTGACCACGAGCTGTGGACAGGAAGGCTATGAAGAGGAGGCGGAGGAGGCGGTAAATGGTTCAAGTGTTGAGGCAAAACAAAACATTGCAGCAAGCGGACTGAAGTGCAGGTTTTTACTAACAAGCTTCACATTAACAGAACTGCAAGAATCAAACTTTTGAACAGCTGAAATGACAACGTTTTAGGAAAAATAACAGCGTATCAGCGGTCTAAGGCGCTGCAGTCATGGACTGTGCGGCTGGTCCCGGCGGAGGCTCGAGTTCTCTTTCGGGCATGGGTGTGTGTGTTTGTCCTTAGGATAATTTAGGTTAAGTACTGTGTAAGCTTAGGGACTGATGATCTTGGCAGTGAAGTCTCATAAGATTTAACAGCGTATCCTACAGATCTTTATCGGTAGATTGCGAAAACACTAACCACCTTAGCAGGAATTGAACCCATCCCGTAATACGACCATGGGAAGAGAGTCAGAAATATGTAACTGACAACGAAATAGAACCCTCTTTCGAGATAGCTGTATTTATCTCTTACCTTCTCTATAACTTACCCGTGTCACAAACTACAAAATTTTGAAGCTTTTAGCTGCTACATGCTTTACATTGTATGTGGGTTATTGTCTCAGATAAATCCGTATACTGTCAAAAAATAAATTAATTGCATTTTGCATTAGTTTCAGTGGGAAGAAATATTGTTGCGTGAAAACATTTTGATATGCGATCGGAATTATTAAGTGCTTGACTCGAGGTACAATAGTGTTTATAATAATCATCGCATGGCAGTAATGACTATTGGTTTTGACATCATGGTCACCCGGAAGAAAAAGCCCTGTAAAAATCACAAAACAGTTTGCCCTACTATTTCTAAATGAGATCTTTTTCTAATATTTTGTTGTAAAGATACACTTTCCTTTGAAACAATATAGAGCTGTCAAGCTATTTTAAAAGCGTATATCTGCCTGTACCGAAAGGCAATAAATTACAATTTGTTGCTATATTTCAGCCTCATTCTTTTTAATGTTGTTTTAAATCTCTTCTAATAAAGACATAGTTTTGTATACTGCAATTTTATTCGTAATGGACTTGATAAGATAATTTCTGTTACTAATAAAATGATTTATGACAAAGAACGACAGAGAACATCGTTAAAGCTGAGACAGTAATAAAGAATTTCAAGATCTTTACGGTACTGTCCAGGGCCAACATATTCCAGGTCGTACATTTACTCGTGTTGTGAAGAAAGCACGAAATCTGACTATGAACTTGGCAACAGGAGGTAGTTATTTGGGTGACTAAATGTAACGTAAAGTAAATAGCCTTATGTTTCCTGACACGTTATTAACTTAGTCCGTGACTGTTTAACTAGATGCGCCTTTTCCTATTCGACAGTTCACGATAATGCTACAGCGGGGTACACGATGAGTTTTGGTAGTGCAGGCAGTGGATACGCGGACAGCCTGCTGAGGCCCTGTTGCGGATCGATTTGAAGCCACGTGCGGGTGCCGTTGTATGCGCCGTCGTCATCAATTATAGTCGTCCACGGTGACGTCTGTTGCCCTGACCTATGCGCCCTCTCTGTTTACTGGCGGACCCGGCGCCACTATGACTCATAAAGCTGCAGTTTACCAGCGTGTACTCGCTGTTTCTAAACGTTGTTCTAACTCCTAGGATCCTAGGACGTGCATATGCGGCCGGCCGGGGTGGCCGAGCGGTTCTAGGCGCTATAGTCTGGAATCGCGCGACCGCTACTATCGCAAGTTCGAATCCTGCCTCGGGCATGGATGTGTGTGATGTCCTTCGGTTAGTTAGGTTTAACTAGTTCTAGGGAACTGACGACCTTAGAAGTTAAATCCCATAGTACTCAGAGCCATGCATATGCCGCTGGGTATGTAATGAGTGGAGTGAAATATGCCATTATCACTTTCTTGTAAAAAATAAAAAAAAGTACTTTTACTGAACATTGTCTTGATCGGACTTGACGTACTTTACCGGTTTCGACTCTTATTGGTCATCATCAGAGTCACTATTATTTACGAAGGTAACATACCAAATAGTCATCTATCACCCATCTCCTTCACACGTTGACGGTGAGCGCTAGATAACCACTTCGTGAGTTACTTTCGTAAGACATGCTGCTTCTAATGTCGACTGATAAGAAACTAAACCGATAAATTCCATCAAGTACAATTCAAAAAATTGACAGTAAAAATTTATCACGCCATAAATAGGAATTTTATTCCACAGATGAACCGCTTCCACACTACAGAAACCGATGCAAAACAAGAATGTGGCACGCTCCCCTGTGTCTACTGCATGGTAGATCGTTGGTAACACACTGCGATACTGGTACAATTCTAATTAACTGGTGTATTAACCATACCCAGAGCTAAGGTATACAATAAAATGCAGAATACACCTGACGCTATTTACACCATGTATCTCTAGTGGTCTATATCCAGTTACCAGGCTATCGGGTTTTTCCTATTACTTCATTAGGGTGTAATTATGATGTAGTGTCAACAGATCCTTCACACGTTCGGTCGCAATAAAGACAGTTCAAATCTCTTAGTACATATAACTTATTATGATGTGGACTTATAGTGATCTTCTTGAATGTAATAAACGGCAGTCAGGCTAATGGTAACGGGATTTGATTACCACCTTACCTACGCTGCTCTCTCGTTATACACTCATGCTCATAAATTAAGGGTAATGCTGATACATGGTGAAATAACGCTCTGGTGGGCGGTTTACGGGTTTAAATCACCTCGTGGTATGACCAATGGCGACTGTGTGTAGAAAATGGCTCAAAGAACAGATATTGATGACGTTATGAGGCGTAGAATACTAGGGAGACTGGAGGCTGGTCAAACACAGCAGGTCGTAGCACAGGCCCTCTGTATGCCACAAAGCGTGATTTCAAGATTATGGCAACGATTCCATCAGACGGGACGTCCACAGTATACAACACCATAAAACATCACAAGATCACCAATAACTACCATCAGTGCCCACAGACGCCCACAGAGTACTGCAGGTAGCCTTGCTGGGGACCTTACCGCAGCCACTGCAACAGTTGTCTCCAGACATACTCAACAGATGACTGCACAGACATGGTTTATTCGATCGGAGACCTGCAAGGTGCATTCCACTGTTCCCTGGTCATAAGGAAAACCCGTAAAGCCTGGTGTCAAGAACAGAATACATGGTCATTGGAAAAGTGGTCCCAGGTTATGTTCACGGACGAGTCCAGGTATAGTCTGAACAGTGATTCTCGCCAGGTTTTCATCTGACGTGAACCAGGAACCAGGTACTGACCCCTTAATGTCCTTGAAAGGGACCTGTATGGAGGTCGGGGTTTGATGGTGTGGGATGGGATTATGATTGCTGCACGTACACCCCTGCATGCCATTGATAGAGGAACTGTAACAGGTCAGGTGTATCAGGACTTCATTTTGCACCAGTATACTCGCCTTTTCAGGGATGCAGTGTGGATCCCACCTTCCTCCTGATGGATGATAACGCACGGACTCACCGAGCTTCCATCGTGGAGGAGTACCTTGAAAGAGAAGATATCAGGCGAATGGAGTGGCCTGCCTGTTCTCCAGAACTAAACCCCATCAAGCACATCTGGGATGCTCTTGGTCGACGTATCGCTTCACGTTTTCAAACTCCTAGGACACTTTAGGAGCTCCGACAGGCACTGGTGCAAGAACGGGAGGCGATACCCCAGCAGCTGCTCGACCACCTGATACATCGTATGCCAACCCATTGTGTGGCATGTGTACGTGTGCATGGTGATCAAATCCCATGGTGCTGTCAGGGTACATCCGCAGGAGCAGTGGCGTTTGGTAGCACATGTGTTTCTCGACGGTTTCCTCACCTTATCACCAATACTGTGGACTTACAGATGTGTGTCATGTGTGTTCCCTATGTGCCTATGCTATTAGCGCCAGTTTTGTATAGTGCCACTTTTGTGGCACCACATTTTGCAATTATCCTTAATTTATGAGCATGAATGTAGTTGTTACATCCTGCCTTGTCGTCGAAGATGGGGTTTCTAGAAAATTTGCTTTCTCGGATTGCTAGACAACAATTCATGCAAATCGTATTTATGAGTTTTCTTACATAATGAGCAATTACAACACTTAACTTCATGTTATAAAGACGTGTTGCAATCTGTTGTGTACATAGTTCCGCGTAGCCAGCGAGTACACAACTTTCCCACTAGAGCGCGCCTTACTACGCACAACAGTGCAGGCGCAGCACTCGTCCATCTCCGCACTACGAGATGGCGCTGTCTTAGAGACGGACCAAAGTCTGCTTCCGCCGATTCGCGTATTAATATGTAACGTAGCCAATGAGATCGCTGCTAACATAGAACCTTTTCTCCTCGCGGATCACACTCGAGCAGTGATATCTGAACGCGTGAGGTATTATAACGAGTGTACAGACCTCCGATTAGTCAGTCTGCATTAGTCTGCATTTGTCTGTACCAGTCTATAGTCAATTTTCAGTCTGCGGCTAATAAGATTATCATATTCCTGTACATAGCCATGAAGAGAAATGTATAGACACTTTTGTCAAGTATCAGAGATATATGTGAGAATACGATTAACGTACCAATACCAAAGGAACTTCAGATAGTCAATTGCAAACAGTATCCAGAACCAAGTTAAGTAATTTTTATGCTTGTTATTATTTTAATAAAGGTGTGTGAAAATTAATCAAGTTCTGTTTAAAGTTGGTCACCGTCAATCTGCTACTTTAGGCGTGCAAGTGGCATTTCTATCGTCTGACCTAGCGGCAGAAGATAAACACGCCACGATAAGACCACGAGATATATTGCTGACACTCGCCTACTTCGTTAGAGCGACAAGTCAATCTGATGGTGTCTGTACCGAAGGTCTTACAGTACGCACACCACACAAGCAAAGGATGACAACAAAATAAGAAATCTCTTCAGTACAGACTACTCTATATAGTACAAGCGAAATTATTAGTACGGAAGCTGCTGCAGAACTCGCTAATGTTGAAGCTACTATTCGACTGGGCCGCGACCACACGAGTGCGGCCCTTATGCTTTCTTCATCTAGGGGCGCTGCTGTTGTGTTGTCATCCTGGAGAGGGGTCGGTCAGCGTACAATTGGCTGTCGTCTTTTCAGTGCCCTCCCTGCTCTATCGTTCCCAACTGGCGAGCTGGCGCTTGACTTTAGGCCGTAACAGTAGTATTGCGCTAATTTCAACAAACAGACAAATAGGTCCTACATTGAAGAACTTGCTTACGAACTGTTGAAAAACCTATCCGACAGAGAGACAATAACATTGATGTTGAGTGTTGAGTGCTATTGACAACTGATTTCAGTTCGATTCCGTATTTCTGGATTTCCGGAAGGCTTTTGACACTGTACCACACAAGCGGCTAGTAGTGAAATTGCGTGCTTATGCAATATCGTCTCAGTTATGTGACTGGATTTGTGATTTCCTGTCAGAGAGGTCACAGTAAGTAATAATTGACGGAAAGCCATCGAGTAAAAAAGATTTCTGGCGTTGCCCAGGGTAGTGTTATAGGCCCTTTGCTGTTCCTTATCCATATAAACGATTTTGGAGACAATCTGAGCAGTCGCCATCGGTTGTTTCCAGATGACGCTGTCGTTTATCGACTAATAAACTCATCAGAAGATCAGAACAAACTGCAAAATGATTTAGAAAAGATGTCTGAATGGTGCGAAAAGTGGCAGTTGACCCTAAATAACGAAAAGTGTGAGGTCATCTACATGAGTGCTAAAAGAAACACGTTAAACTTCTGTTACAAGATAAACCAGTCTAAACTAAAAGCCGTAAATTCAACTAAATACCTAGGTATTACAATCACGAACAACTTAAATTGGAAGGAGCACATGGAAAATGTTGTGGGGAAGGCTAACCAAAGACTGCGTTTTATTGGCAGGACACTTAGAAAATGTAACAGACCTACTAAAGAGACTGCCTACACTACGCTTGTCCGGCCTGCGCGGTGTGGGATCCTTACCGTATAGGACTGACGGAGAGCATCGAAAAAGTTCAGAGAAAGGGAGCACGTTTTGTACGAGTATTATCGCGAAATATGAGAGAGAGTGTCACAGAAATAATACAGGATTTGGACTGGAAATCATTAAAGGAAAGGTGTTTTTCGTTTCGACGAAATCTTCTCACAAAATTCCAATCACTAACTTTCTCTTCCGAATGCGAAAATATTTTGTTGACACCTACCTACATAAGGAGGAAACATCACCAAAATAAAATAAGGGAAATCAGAGCTCGTACGGAAAGATATAGGTGTTCATTCTTTCCGCGCGCTATACGAGATAGGAATAATAGAGAATTGTGAAGGTGGTTGGATGAACCCTCTGCCAGGCACTTAAATGTAATTTTTAGAGTATCCATGTAGATGTAGACAAACTGAAAACAGGTAACAAATCATCAGAATGAAACAAAAATCAAAGCGATTCTGATTAATCAGAATCTGAAAATAAATTAAAATTACGCATTCACTCCCCCTTCTTCCGTTCATGTCAGCTCTTCCATACAAACATGTATTCACATAGTACAACAATTATAGTCACAAAGTAATCATTGAATTAATTTTCCTGCATTAACCATAGGCTGCCCATTATAAGCTACAACCAATTACACCGGGAGATCGAAAAGTTTCCGTTCAAAGGCGGTTCAGTCCAGAATCAGAACGGCAATCAGGCCGAAGCGCCGTGAGCATGAGACAATCACTACTCCGACGCAACCAGGTTGGGAAAACAATGTGTCCTGCCGCGTGAAGAAGTCCGTAACTGGCTGCTACACATCCCCGTCCGACAGGAATCTTCGGCATCTGAAGGGCTTTCTTAAGGGGCCAAAGGCGTGCTAAACGAGTGAGGAGAGATTGGGACTATGGTGTGGTAATCGAGTGTCTCCTACTTGAGTGGCCATAACTTCCTCGTTACGACACTTGAGATATAGGGGCCTGCTTATCATGAAGCAGCGCACTGATTCTCAAAGGTGGTTTTTGACATATATGCTGCCCCACACGTTTTCTTCATTCCTCGTTGGGTGTCTCCCGGTTTTTGTGCTTCGGCAGACAAGGAAAGAATGAAAGCACGTTGGTCCTGCTTGGACGCATTCGGTAATAACGTGGACGTAATTCACGTTCAACGTTTACCGCACGCACTTCAGAAAGACACAAATGCCACAATAATCACTGCTTACATGTCGGTGCTTACACCCCTGGTCATTAAAATTTCTACACCAAGTAGAAATGCAGATGATAAACGGGTATACATTGTACAAAGATATTATACTAGAACTGACATGTGATTACATTTTCACGCAATTTGGGTGTATAGATCCTAAGAAACCTGTACCAAGAAAAACCACCTCTCGCCGTAATAACGGCCTTGATACACCTCGGCATTGAGTCAAACAAAGCTTGCCCATGCAGCTTCAACACTATACCACAGTTCATCAAGAGTAGTGACCGGCGTATTGTGGCGAGCCAGTTGCTCGGCCGCCATTGACCAGACGTTTTCAATTGGAGAGAGATCAGGAGAATGTGCTGGCCAGGGCAGCAGTCGAACATTTTCTGTATCCAGAAAGGCCCCGTACAGGACCTGCAACATGCGGTTATGCATTATAATGCTGAAATGTAGGGTTTCGCAGGGATAAAGGGAAAAAAGGGTAGAGCCACGGGTCGTAACACATCTGAAATGTAGCTTCCACTGTTCAAAGTGCCGTCAGTGCGAACAAGAGGTGACCGAGACGTGTAACCAATGGCACCCCATACCATCAGGCAGGGGATGCGACCATCATGATGCTGTAAACAGAACCTGGATTCGTCCGAAAAAATGACGTTTTGCCATTCGTGCACCCAGGTACGTCGTTGAGTACACCATCGCAGGCGCTCCTGTCTGCGATGCAGCGTCAATGGTAACCGCAGCCATGGTCACCGAGCTGATAGTCCATGCTGCTGCAAACGTCATCGAACTGTTCGCGCAAATGGTTGTGGTCTTGCAAACCTCCCCATATGTTGACTCAGGGATCGAGACGTGGCTGCACGATCCGTTACAGCCATGCGGATAAGATGCCGGTCATCTCGACTGATAGTGATGCGACGCCGTTGGGATCCAGCACGGCGTTGCATAGTACCCTCCTGAACCCACCGATTCCATATTCTGCTAACAGTCATTGGATCTCGACCAACGCGAGCAGCAATGTCGCGATACGATAAACAGCAATCGCGATAGGCTACAATCCGACCTTTATGAAAGTCGGAAACGTGATGGTACGCATTTCTCCTCCTTACAGGAGGCATCACAACAACGTTTCACCAGGCAACGCCGGGCAACTGCTGTTTGTGTATGAGAAATCGGTTGGAAACTTTCCTCATGTCAGCACGTTGTAGGTGTCGCCATCGGCACCAACCTTGTGTGAAGGCTCTGAAAAGCTAATCATTTGCATATCACAGCATCTTCTTCCAGTCGGTTAAAGTTCGCGTCTGTAGCACGTCATCTTCGTGGTGTAGCAATTTTAAAGGGCAGTAGTGTATATACCTGCTTCGTAGTTGCGGTACATTGCATTTACGCTGTCGCAACGTCCTCTGATGCAGGTCAGATACAGGTAAGAGTAGGTGATACAAGGGCATCGTACGCCAGAAATTTGCGTTGGAAATGAATAAGACATATCATTTCACCGCTTGGCTCCAGACTAAGAAGAAATTCGAAACGATATCGGCCGTTCTGCTACACGTAGTTATGCTTCAGCGGTAACCTTCAGATGTTACTGTTTAGGTTTGGAACGCAGAATTGATCCGTCCCCCCACCATAGTGTCGAAAGTTCCATGCGGCTTTTCGTGGATGATGCTGTAGTATACAGAGAAGTTTCAGCATTAGAAAATTGCAGCGAAATGCAGGAAGATCTGCAGCAGATAGGCACTTGGTGCATGGAGTGGCAACTGACCCTTAACATAGACAAATGTGAAGTATTGCGTATACATAGAAAGAAGGGTCCTTTACTGTATGATTATATGATAGAAGAGCAAACACTGGTAGCAGTGACTTCTGTAAAATATCTGGGAGTATGCGTACGGAACGATTTGAAGTGGAATGATCATATAAAATTTATTGTTGGTAAGGCGGGTGCCAGGTTGAGATCCATTGGGTGAGTCCTTAGAAAATGTAGCCCATTAACAAAGGAGGTGGCTTACAGAACTCTCGTTCGACCTATACTTAAGTATTGCTCATCAGTGTGGGATCCGTACCAGGTCGGGTTGACGGAGGAGGTAGAGAAGATCCAAAGAAGAACGGCGCGTTTCGTCACAGGGTTATTTGGTAAGCGTGGCAGCGTTACGGAGATGTTTAGCAAACTCAAGTGGCAGAGTCTGCAAGAGAGGCGCTCTGCATCATCTACATCTACATCTACATGATTACTCTGCAATTCACATTAAGTGCTTGGCAGAGGGTTCATCGAACCACAATCATACTATCTCCCTACCATTCCACTCCCGAACAGCGCGCGGGAAAAACGAACTCCTAAACCTTTCTGTTCGAGCTCTGATTTGTCTTATTTTATTTTGATGATCATTCCTACCTATGTGGGTTGGGCTCAACAAAATATTTTCGCATTCGGAAGAAAAGTTGGTGACTGAAATTTCGTAAATAGATCTCTCCGCGACGAAAAACGTCTTTGCTTTAATGACTTCCATCCCAACTCGCGTATCATATCTGCCACACTCTCACCGAGCGAGGTGGCGCAGTGGTTAGACACTGGACTCGCATTCGGGAGGACGACGGTTCAATCCCGCGTCCGGCCATCCTGATTTAGGTTTTCCGTGATTTCCCTAAATCGCTCCAGGCAAATGCCGGGATGGTTCCTTACAAAGGGCACGGCCGACTTCCTTCCCCGTCCTTCCCTAATCCGATGAGATCGATGACCTCGCTGTCTGGTCTCCTTCCCCGAAACAACCAACCAACCAACCACACTCTCTCCCCTATTACGTGATAATACAAAACGAGCTGCCCTTTTTTGCACTCTTTCGATGTCCTCCGTCAATCCCACCTGGTAAGGATCCCACACCGCGCAGCAATATTGCAACAGAGGACGGAAGAGTGTAGTGTAAGCTGTCTCTTTAGTGGACTTGTAGCATCTCCTAAGTGTCCTGCCAATGAAACGCAACCTTTGGCTCGCCTTCCCCACAATAATATCTATGTGGTCTTTCCAACTGAAGTTGTTCGTAATTTTAACACCCAGGTACTTAGTTGAATTGACAGCCTTGAGAACTGTACTACTTATCGAGTAATCGTATTCCAACGGATTTCTTTTGGAACACATGTGGATCACCTCACACCTTTCGTTATTTAGCGTCAACAGCCACCTGCCACACCATATAGAAATCTTTTCTAAATCGCTTTGCAACTGATACTGGTCTTCGGATGACCTTACTAGACGGTAAATTACAGCATAATCTGCGAACAACCTAAGAGAACTGCTCAGATTGTCACCGAGGTCATTTATATAGATCAGAAACAGCAGAGGTCCCAGGACGCTTCCCTGGGGAACACCTGGTAGCACTTCAGTTTTACTCGATGATTTGCCGTCTATTACTACGAACTGCGACCTTCCTGACAGGAAATCACGAATCCAATCGCACAACTGAGACGATACCCCGTAGTCCCGCAGCTTGATTAGAAGTCGCTTGTGAGGAACGGTGTCAAAAGCTTTCCGGAAATCTAGAAATGCGGTGTAGCTTGCTGTCCAGGTTTCGAGAGAGTGCGTTTCTGGATGAGGTATCGAATATGTTGCTTCCCCCTACTTATACCTCCTGACGAGATCACGAATGTAAAATTATAGAGATTGGAGCGCGCACGGAGGCTTTCCGGCAGCCTTTCTTCCCGCGTACCATACGCGACTGGAGTAGGAAAGGGAGGTAATGACAGTGGCACGTAAAGTGCGCTCCGGCATACACCGTTGGGTGGCTTGCGGAGTATAAATGTACACTGCTGGCCACCGTAAATGCAACACCAAGAAAGACAAGAGGTAGCACAACAAAATTTATTTTGTAGATAACATGTTGACCAAGTATCAAATGATTACGTTTACAGACGTCTGTGACATGTGGTTCCTGCCAGAATCAGTAGCCAGAGTAGGCGCCATTGTTGGAGATCACCGCTGTCACACGTCTCGGCATTGAGTCAAAGAGACGGTGGATGTGTTCCTGGGGTACAGCAGCCCAAGCAGCTTCCACACGTTGCCAAAGATCATCTTGTGTGGCAGCTGGGGATGTAATCTGGGTCACTCGTTGAGCAACCATGGACCACATGTTTTCTATCGGCGAAAGATCCGGAGAGCGAGTCGGCTAGGGAAGCACTTCAATCTGGTTATTGACGAAGAACCTTTGGACAATGCGTGCCACGTGTGGTCGCGCATTATCCTGTTGAAATATGGCTGTGGCCGAGCCCTGAAGGTAAGGAAGGACAACTGGCTCCAGCACCTCGGATATGTAGCGGCGGCTATTTAAAGTACCGGCAATGCGTACTAGAGGCGTGCGAGAGTAATATCCAATACCGCCCCATACCATAATACCCGGTGCAAGACCAGTGTGGCGGTGCATAATGCAGCTGTCCAGCATCATCTCTCCACGGTGTCTCCACACTCGAATCCGACCATCGTGGTGCTGCAGACAGAAGCGTGCCTCGTCAGTAAAGACAACTTCATTCCATTCTGCCGTCCACACCCGTCTGTCATCACCATCGGCGACGGAGAGGTCTGTGGTTTTGCGTCAATGGTAGACGAAGCAATGGACGTCTTGCGGACAGACCACTCTGCTGTAAACGGCGTCGAATGGTACGCGCAGACACTGGATGATGCGTTACAGACGCAATGTGCTGTGCTATGGTTCGGGATGTCACTGAGCGATCCGTCACTGCCATGCGTACAATTTGACTATCAGCACGTGCAGTGGTGCACCGAGGTGAATGCGATCGACCACGTCGGTCCGTCGTACCCTCCTGCATCCAACGGTCACATATCCGCAATACAGTTGTTTGGTTTCGTCCAACAGGACTAGCGATTTCTCTGTATGATAATCCACAATCTCGGTAAGCCACTATCCTTCCTCTGTCGAACTCGGATACTTGATCAAACGATGTTCGCTGTTGTCTACGAGGCATAACTTATCGTCTTGTGAAACAACCACAAGGTAAACACACGTGGCGAACGTACACTCATCGAAATCGCCAAGCCTCAAAGGGCGCTATGAGGTGGCGCCACAGGCGCGCGTGATGTGCGCCTGCGCTGAAATTCTGATCAGTTGCATATCTCATCGCTGCAAACCCATGGTGTAAATTTCACTTGATTTGGATGCTTCCTTCAGGGTGTTGCATTTTCGGTGGCCAGCAGTGTAGATGTAGAGAGAGATCGGCAAATCATTATGTGGCTTGTCCTTTATTCCTCCTCTTTACGATATAGCGTGGTAGTGTTACGTAAGTCTCCTAGCACGAGCGCGAATAATTCGGCACACTGTAGAGGTCGCTGATTGCCACGACCAGAGTGACCTCGACTACGTCCCGAGTGCTGCTGATTGCCGGCGTCCGACTACTTGTTGCGAATGTCTTTGTGGCGGCCGCCGCGCCGGCGCACATCCTGCCTGCGTCTGCGGTGAGGCGGCGGCTCCGCCGGCACGCGCCGAGTCTCTGCAAAGTGGTGGAGAGGTGCTGGAGAGGGCGCGATGGAGAGCGGACCACGTGGAGAGAGCGTCGCAGCGCGCCGCGCACAAAGCGAGGGCAGGACGTGCTGCTGCCGCCGCCGCCGCACTCGTAATTGGCGGACGCGTCGGCGCTCTGCTAATGTCGCTCTATTACGGCTCATATCGCCGAGATTAAGAAATAACACCGTGGTGCCGTCCAGCGCTTCTGAAGTAGTTCTTCGGCGTTTATTGTGTGCTACAGATTGAGTGGAAAATTGTACTTCGCCGTCTCTTGCTACAACGTTGCCTACTCGCCAGCCTTTGTGCGAGGTATAGCTCAAGCACGCTAGTGATGAGGCGGACAACCTGACATGACCTCAGTTCATGGCTTGTAGAAAATAAACTATCGCTAAATCACAGTAAGACTTAGTTTTTACAGTTTCTAACACACAATTCAACAAAACCCGACGTTTTAATTTCACAGAATGGGCATATGATTAGTGAAACTGAACAGTTCTCATTTCTAGGTGTTCAGATTGAAACGTCCCCTTAGAAAAATTAGTGAATTACTGTGCTGGTAAACTCCTTACGTTATTTGACTTTCAAACAGCTGAGCAAAACTGAACGTACTCAGACGTTACTCTCTTTACTTACTCTGATCATCACTAAACTGACACACAATATTTTTAGCGCAACGTAATCTGACTTTCAATAATCCCTACAAAAGAGTGGCCATGACTGACAATAACCTATACCTTTCATGAATCACTTACCTCACAAAAATCTTCATTACTCGAACTACTGTGTTACAGCGAGCGCCAATACTGCCAGCTAAATAAATGATTCTAACTACTGAAGCCACTAACTACTGATAGGCATAGCTAGCAAATGAAAGGTTTTGATACAGAACAAACAATGTATTTACTTTAATAGTGTTGAAAAGTCATTATATATATATATATATATATATATATATATATATATATTTGGCCAACTATGGACCGCATACAACTTAAGACTTATGGTGTTTCTTTTTCTTCCGTTCTTCCCAGTACTTCTTCATTTTCTCGCCAACTACTCGTCTCTGCTCATCTGTCCACACTCTCTTGGGTCGAGATTTTGGCGCATCTTCTTCATAGTTTGCGTTTTCTATAAGTAGCCTAAAGTTATTCCTGTCACGTATTATTTCATCTGTAGCACCTATTTTGTTGGCGTCTTTCTTTACTGCTTCTATCCATGCTACGGTGTTTTTCAGCTTACTAACGTAATTAAAAATTTTCTTTGTAATTCGTGTTTCTTCCATTCTTTTTAAATGTCCATAAAATTTTAGCCGTCTCTTCCTCATTGTATCTGTGATCTTTTCTGTATTTTTGTATAGGTCTTCATTTCTCCTTTTAATCCACCTTTTCTCCTTGTTTTTTTCAGGAGCTAGAATTTTTCTTAATATTTTTCTCTCTCTTTTTTCTAGTTCTCTTAATTCGCCTTTCTTATTCAATGTTAGGCACTCTGATCCATATGTTGCTTGTGTCCTAATAACTGAATTATAATGTTTAATCTTTGCTTGTATGGATATTGATTTCTTATTGTAGTAGTTTTGTGTTAATTTATATGCAAATTATATATATATATATATATATATATATATATATATATATATATACGTATAATTATAATTATATATATATATAATCAGTTCACGACATCCAGTCTTACAAGTTTACTGTCTCTGATGGACACACGTCCAGATCATCCGCTCTCAAAACTCCGCCATCTCTCTCCCCGCATCCACCACTGCTGGCGGCTCACCTCCAACTGCGCAACACTACGCGCTGTTAACAGCCAACTGCCCAACACTACAATAGCGACTATTTCAACAATGCCCACCAGCCACAGACTGCACACAGCACAGCCAGTGATTTTCATACAGAGCGCTAGGTGACGTTACCAACGTAAAAACCTAAACAGCCTACTTTCAAGATAGATAGTAAGCTGTCGTGGAAAGCCCACGTTCAGGATCTTGTTCAAAGACTAATACTGCCATTTTTACTATTCGAACGGTATCAGAGGTGAGTGATCTTTCGACACGAAAATTATTCTACTTTGCTACTTTCATTCGCTATCGTCGTATGGTATTATATTTTGGGGTAGCTCTTCCCATTCCAAAAGGATTTTTTTGGATCAGAAACGGGCGGTTCGGGCAATAGGTGGTATTCACGAACCTCTTGTCGACCTCTGTTCGCGAGTCAGGGTATTTTGACATTGGCCTCTCAATACGTATATTCCTTATTGTAGTTTCTTGTTACCAATATTAGTTTATTCCCAAGAGTAAGCAACTTTCACTCGGTTAATACTCGGCAGAAATCAAACCTGCATTTGGATCGGACTTCCTTAACTCTTGTGCAAAAAGGTGTGCAGTATACTGCTGCATCCATTTTCAATAAGCTGCCACTCGAAATCAAAAATCTTAGCAGTAATACACGCGCTTTCAAATCGAAACTGAATAGTTCCCTCATGGGTAACTCCTTCCATTCTGTCGAGGAGTTCCTTGAAACATTAAGCTGATTTTTATTGTATTGCTGATAGCGTTTACTTAAACTTATGGACTGACATTGTTAAGGTTCATGAACATTTATTTTTATCTGTTATTACGTTTATGTTGTAGTTTCATGTGCTGACACGTTCCATGACCTTGGAGATTTCCTCCTCAATTTGGTGCTACGGAACTTGACGAGTAAATAAATAAATAAAAAACCTTGGTGACAGATGATTCGAAACAGGGTTGTCTACGACATTTTCATCACTATTTCTGTTCATTGTAAGGTCCCCTGTCGCGTATTTCTGTCTGTGTGTGAAGGTTACTCTCAGGCACGACTGTAGTGACTTTGAAACAGTTTTCACTGAAACATATGAAATATTTTTGTATACACAGTATAAATATTTCGTGCAAGCTGTCTGATAAATTTAGTCCTTGACGCGGTTTTTTCTGCTGATACGTGAAAGCTGACCTCAGGAACTAATGTAGGGGTTTTGATAGGATTTTCACTGACAGATAGACTGATTCTTGGAGAAGATCTGCTAGTTCTATTCAAAGTGGTCATAAATAATCTGAAAATATTGTTAAGGGTGCAGAGGATGCTATGCTGAGAAATAATTGTTAAGAAACAAAATTTGCTACGTTGCACCGTCTCCGTGTTATTTAGCGTTGAAGTTAGCCAATCAGGTCTTTCGGCTCGCAAGTCCTGTAATGCACCTACATTTGTGGGTCCGTGAGTTACCACTTCTTGAAATGACCATTACCAGTTAAAATGATCCATCATAGCCGCCCTTTTATCTCTGATGTATCTGGGGTTACACGTCCAGTATTTCATTCCGCCGGCCGCGGTGGTCTCGCGGTTAAGGCGCTCAGTCCGGAACCGCGCGACTGCTACGGTCGCAGGTTAGAATCCTGCCTCGGGCATGGATGTGTGTGATGTCCTTAGGTTAGTTAGGTTTAAGTAGTTCTAAGTTCTAGGGGACTGATGACCACAGATGTTAAGTCCCATAGTGCTCAGAGCCATTTGAACCATTTTTTTTTATTTCATTCCTTCTTCCCTTATTCATCAAGAACACATACAGTTATATTACACTGCATATGCACTCTTTGTAGACAACCAATCTCAACAGCAGCAGATTCAACACGATAATCAAAACGTCTTGGAGGAAGACTGTATGCATCGAAAAATGGCACTCCAGAAACGGAACTGAACAGTTCGTCATCGGCTCCGAGAAAACATCGTCTTATGCACTTTTAACGTATGTATAATATGATGGATCTTAAGATGGACGACCCTGAATATATTAGGAACCAGAATATGTATATCTCTGCGCAAACAAATTAATCTGCGCCATGGAAGACAATGCTGGAAAATTTTTTAATTTAAGCAAATAATTCATAAGGTTTATAGCTAATGAATAGCAATTCAGGAACTCGATCGGAAAGTAGTGACATAAAAACACCGTCAGGAAATGAGGAGAAGAGGTCCTACAAATATCCACCTCATCGTATTAAGTGTAAGCAAATACCTAGCGCTGGTACAGTTATTTTGTATATTACTGACAATGTTATATCAAGTGGTAAGAATGTTGACTTCTATAAAATGGTTCCCAGTAGACAAAACAGAACGTTGTATTTATTTTAATCCAATCGCTGCACAGGCATGTGTTATGTGGCGTTTGTGTCTTCGGGACAGGAAAAATTCTGTATTGCTAACTTCGATACTAAAACGTCGCTTTTTATAGGAGTGTAAACTGCATTAAATCTTGGAAGTTCAATGTATATTTTCCTTATTTCAAGAGCGCGAAAGTTTACTGTTCCATCTCAGTAAAATAGCCAACGATCATTGAACGCGTTTATTGTGTTTCATCCTCTGCCACATTCATCACGAGGCGGCTCATAAAGCCCATAAGCTAAAAAGTAAATGAAATCGGCGAGATAAGTTTACTGTTAGGGTTTTAGCATCTCGACACTTCGAAAAGTACATTATCTTCCATTTTAATCACTTATTCAACTATCTGAAGATGAGGATAGGTCTGATAAAATCATGTCATTGACGAAGTGATTAAACAACTGACGTAGGCCCTTCCGAAAGTTATAATGAGCAATAAAAATATTACACTTATTATTACGTACGTCCTGAACGTGTTTGGTGCTCTTTGAACCTACTGTACAGAAAATTTCACAGCAAAGGAAAAGATAAAAGGTAGCTTTGGAACATTACATTATTTTCTGACGCTTTTATCCTCCATTTTCTATCTCATACAAGTTATTTCGCACGTGATAACCTGCTACCCATAATTCTCGTAATACTATGATTCACAAAACCTAATCTTTACAAGCTACCACAATTTTTTCTATAATTCTCTTTTCCTGAATGCTTTAATACGTTGAGTGTTAATCAGTTACTTATTTTATAATGGGTTTATCACAGAACTTTTATGGTCCCTTTTCTTTTTCCATTTCGTATGTTACTTGCTCACTTGTTTTCACCAATCTTCTGAAGATTCACATGTTATCATTCTTTTATTGTATCGCATTTGCAAGTACTTCATAATATTTGTCTATTCTTCTTTCCTCACTCTGTGACTTCAGTATTGTCAGTACTTTGGATCAACTAACTGTTTCGGCACAAATTCTTTTTTTCTGTTTAATGTAGTATTTTATGTCTGTAGACCTCTTTTGTTTGAGGACTATATCTACGATTATGTCTGCCCAACACTCTCACTTCGTCCCACAGACCATATTCATGTCACGATTCACACTCCTCTATTTTTAATATTTCATATTTTCCAGAAATTTTCACTCTGCAGCACAGTGTCCGCTGGTATGAAACTTCCTGGCAGACTAAAAGTGTGTGCCGGACCTAGACGGAAGGTTTCTTCGTCACTTAATATCAGCTTCGAGGTGAAGTGTCTCTTTTCCGAGTTTGTCGCCATATTGTCCAGGCGTTGAGCTCGTAATGCCAACTGGTCCGTGCAGTGCGAACTCATTGAGTTCACGGTGCGATTCACGCATCACCCATATTTGTACATGTAATATTTAAGAAAATATAGTACTTTGAAAACGAATGATTCATTTACAAAAGCCCCGTAATTTTCTTTCAGTTGTGATCATTAACATCGATGCTGTAAAAGTAACAAGCATGATAATCGCTCCTTGCCTCCCAATATATCAGTGGATTAGGTGTTCTAAAGCTTTTCATTTCCTGGTCATTTCCATTGATCTTCGAAACATACGTAGGACATGTAATGAGATACATGAACTTACCCTAATCAACAAGTTAATTTCCAAAGTATGAAAACTGTGAAGCCTTCTGATGGTTCATAATATCCAGTTCACCAGAAATGTAACATAAATTGTTATAATTTTTACACAACTATTGGTTTTTGTACTAAACACAGAAACTAGAAGATAAGTGATGTTACCTTGTTAGATGACGATCAGCTGTAGATCAGAAAAAAGTGTCGTAAGTTTTTCGTAATGGTTACGACGTATACTAGCCAGTACAACCGCTGCCACCGAAATTCAACTTCATAATACGAGATGATGTATGAAAGAACTGAAAATGCATTTTATTTAAAGACTGAGTATTAATTGTAAAAAAAATTGTGGGTCATTTAGCTTCTGTGTTACATTAAGCACAAAAAACTACTAGAATAAATCACTGTTATTAAAAATGTTTTTCCATCATCTTTACGTGTTCATTAAGCATAAAGACCGATTTTGGCAACTAGACCACTCTCAACTGTTCCCGAATTATTTAACACAACGGATGTCTTGTTGTGAATTTACAAGTGCGCGGAACATGCCAGAACTTAATAATTGTCTAGTCACCTAGAGAGATCGTGACACAAAGTACATTCACACAACAGGTGTTGCTATTTATTCAAAACATGTTCAGTTACCTCTTCCACTTTGACTCTTCTATTCTGTGAGTGAATGACAGTATTTAACTACGACGCTCATAATTATTACACCTCTAATTAACTGAGTAATGTGGAAACAGCTTTCAGTAGTAGTAAGAATGTAATGTGTTCCAACAATAGGTCCCGAGTTCGGGGTCTCGGTCCGGCACATAGTTTTAATCTGCCAGGAAGTTTCGTATCAGCGCACACTCCGTTGCAGAGTGAAAATTTCATTCTTGAAACAGACGCATAGGTGAAACCTATATTGTGTGTATATACTTTACCTTTGAGAATTACTATAACATTAGTAGGCAGGTTACAAATGAATTAGCACAGTCAGACTGAATTGCCGTTGTTAATTTACCGATTAGATGCCGGCCGGGGTGGCAGAGCGGTTCTAGGCGCTACAGTCTGGAACCGCGCGACTGCTACGGTCGCTGGTTCGAATCCTGCCTCGGGCATGGATGTGTGTGATGTCCTTAGGTTAGTTAGGTTTAAGTAGTTCTAAGTTCTAGGGGACTGATGACCTCAGCAGTTATATCCCATAGTGCTCAGAGCCATTTTTGATTTGAGACACACAATTTTCGATGTGCGATGAGTCAGGTATGTGATTGTATCTCATTTCATACCTCGATAAATGTATTTTTTTATTTGTCCAGAAATCATTAATTTGAAATAATATTTTGTCACTTTAGAAACGACGTTTGAGATACGAAAACAATTAACATATATCCTCCATCTCTGTTCGGTAGTTAGCTTCATGAAGATAAATTTCTAACGGATTAGTGGTTATTGTTAAATGACGAAAGAGAGAATTTCGTACCATGCTCATTATCCCTCCATCCTTCGCGCAGTTACATTGTTTACAACGTCTGACTTATTGTAACTGCGCATCGTTTCAGGTCGGCTACTTCAGACTTCAGATTAATGGGGTCAGATATTCGTCGCGACAACCCTCTTACCGTTTACCTCTCCGATCTGTCTCTTGCGGGTACACGAATAATTAAGACACTACGTGTGTGGTTGCTGTGCTGGCTGCAACACGCAAATAGTAGATTTTTGATTATTGCAGATATTAACTTCCAACACTCAATCATTCATTATAACATATAGTGGATAATACTTCATATTTTGCTCTAATATGGCATTAAACGATGCTTTCATAAAATGTCAGCTAAATGCATTAACTGGAGTGTTCCTAAAAAGCTCATAGCTTGTTTGACAGATGAACCAGAACTAATCTTTGATACTGTCGGTGTCTTGACAGACAAGAACAAAACTGATAAACCAGAGAGTAAAAATGCAAATCGCTACCTTGCTAAAAAATGCAGACAACTAGGTACTTAAAACACATCACAACACTGTAGACGTTAATATGGAACTGAGATGTTAAGCCACATTTTCCTAGGTGCGGAAATTATCTTAGCATGCTACGGAATAGGTGAACAGGAGAAAAGTCTCGGAACGGTTTGAATTTTTTTGCATATTGTTGAAAGTATATGGGTGCTAGCAGGTGGGTGCTGCAGTTTCTCCTAAACGGGTGTGGTTAAATGGCTCGGCGCCAGTTCCAGCGTTCCGCGAAGAACATTTTGCTAGGTACGGACGGAAGTGGGCGACAAGTAAGGTCGCACATGCCGCACGGTGATCAATCTAAAAAAACTGTTACTTTTCTCACACCGAAAGTACGTGGAACTTATGGAAGGGCAAGAAGACTACATTATTCGGAAGAGTACTCATGAAGCACAAAGCTGTCAAACAAATGTTCTTTTATCATGAAGACTGTATAGTTATATATAATGCTGCGGCACTGTTTCAGTTAAACGCAGATTTGCCGAATTTTGGTTACGTATTGGATGGTGTTAGATCGTTTTCCTTCCAAATAGATTGCAATGTACACTCTAGAATAAGATAAAGCCACATGCTACGACGGAAGTTTCTAAATGGGACGGAAATCGGCAGATGTAATGTACATCTACAGACAAAGAAATGGTTTCAATTTCAGAAACGTTTATTGATTCATTCAAGAAAAAACAGCTTCATAAAGCTATCAACAGCACCTTGGTCCACCTGTGACCCTGATGCAACCGGTTATTCGGCTTGGCATTGACTGATATCGTGTCCATTTCTGTCCAATTGGGGTGTCAGATGGTCAAAATCCCTAGCAGATCATGAAGGCAACATCATCTACGTATCTCCCTGCTGTAAGCCCAGGATGCTTCAAATGGTTCAAATGGCTCTGAGCACTATGCGACTTAACATCTGAGGTCATCAGTCCCCTAGAACTTAGAACTACCTAAACGTAACTAACCTGAGGACATCACGCACATCCTAGCCCGAGGCGGGATTCGAACCAGCGACCGTACCAGTCTCGAGCCCAGGATGGAATATCAATTCCGTGCTATAACCATTTACCGATATGTCGGTAACGCGACCACTTTTACAAGTAATTGCTTAATGGTGACATAGTTCACCATTTGTTTTAAAACACTCATTAATATCAAACAAATTGCTCGTGTACTTGTTGAGGGGTTTTCTTCAACCTGACGTGATACAGCGTCTGGCAATTCGGCAATACGACTTCTCCATGGAACACCATAATCACCATGGTGACGGTGAAGGTATCCTTGCTCAATGCCGTTGCGTAATGGGGTCGAAAAAGGTGTGCGATGGAGTCGGACCTTTTGGAGAAAGATCGTGACAAAGGCGAACAGCAACTCTTCCATAACAGCGAACTTCGCCATTCAGATGGATCATGTCGGTGTATTTTGTAAACGAGTACTCAACCATGTTGCTCTAACACTCACAAGCAAGTGAATGTGGTTCGAACTGGCTGAGAGGTAGTATGGAGGTTAAGTGATATCAAGCGATCCGACACACCCAACGCTCAATGTGACTATCATGTTCCATACGTACCTAGCAAACATGCTTCCAAACGGATGTAGCACAAAAACTGTACGTTTTGCCACTTGGGCTTCTGTTCAAAATATTATGAACACACTCCGCTCTATAAGTCTTACAAGTTTATAAGGAGAATTTCCGAAGACCCTGTATACTGGTATGATAACACACGAAAAATGCTGCATTTATAAAACGTGAGCACTTGAGCATCAAAGAGAACTTATCCTCACTGTATGATCACTTCTTGGTATACAAAATTGGTAATAAGTCACATGTAAAACGTCATATGTTACTAACAAGTGTTGTACGGTACATTCACGATGATATCTAAATGTTAGATCAGCGAAAACGATAACATTACCCAGCAAACTCTCCTATTCTGGCTGTAGTCACGAAAGAAGACTTGCTCGTTGCTTAAACGTTATTCAAACAATGCGTGTCACGAGTTGAAGATTTTGTAAGTAGGCTGTTTGTGTTTTCTTATTGGCAACGCCACGTAGCGCTCTGTATGAAAATCACTGGCTGTGCTGTCTGCAGTCTGTGGCTAGTTTGCATTGTTGTCTGCCATTGTAGTGTTGGGCAGCTGGATGTGAACAGCGCGTAGGGTTGCGCAGTTGGAGGTGAGCCGCCAGCAGTGGTGGATGTTGGGAGAGAAATGGCAGAGTTTTGAAATTTGCTATGTATATTATGACTTTTGAACACTATTGAGGTAAATACATTGTTTGTTCTCTATCAAAATCTTTCATTTGCTAACTATGCCTATCAGTAGTTAGTGCCTTCAGTAGTTTGAATCTTTTATTTAGCTGGCAGTAGTGACGCTCGCTGTATTGCTGTTGTTCGAGTAACCAAGATTTTTGTGAGGTAAGTGATTTGTGAAAGGTATAGGTTATTGTTAGTCAGAGCCATTCTTTTGTAGGGATTACTGAAAGTCAGATTGCGTTGCGCTGAAAGTATTGTGTGTCACTTTAGTGAATGTTTGAGTACGTTCAGTTTTGCTCAGGTTTATCAGCACAGTAATTCAATAAATTTTCTAAGGGGACGTTTCAATGTGGCACAACTTTTGGGTCGGTCTATTAATTAGACCTTAAACCGCAGATAACCTATACTTATTCCGTATTATCTACTGCAGGAAGTACAGTTATTTACCACAAATGTTGTGATCTAACATGATGACTACACTGTCCAATCACATTAAAGTGACCCACTATACAAAGACTGAATAACGATCTTTTGCAGTGCGGACGTGCAGGAAGAGATTCAGTGAAGTTCTGGAAGGCACCGACTGGTATTTGGAGCCCATGGCGACTCCAGGGCCGTTGCCAGATGCTCTAGGTTTCACGCTGGAGGATCCACGTCGCGAAGAGCCCGATCGTCGTGTTGGGACAGTTTCTCAATAGGGTTTATATCCAGGGTGTTTAATGGCCAGGGAAGTACGGTAAACTCATCCTAATGCCCTTAGAACCACATACATTCACTGTATCCGAAAGAACAGACACCATATTCACATAAGTATACTTCAGACATTATTCGAGTCCATGAAACGTCGTGTTGTGGCACTTCTGCGCGCTCGCGGTGGCCCCACACGACATTTGGCAGATGTGCCAGTTTCTTTAGCTCTTCAGCGTATATCAGTGCACATGTATGCTCCTTTGTGATGTCATTTTCTTTGTGCTGCTGTTAGCTTCAGAATGGCACAGTGCGGAGCGGAACCCGTTACTGTACACTAAGAAAGAAACAGATGTAGCTGTCGTAGGTACATCCAGTGATATTCCACAAATATCTAAAGGCAGTCTACGACCGCTTGCGCAGAATGTGGTGATGCGGTGTGTCGGTGTAGCCAGAGAGCAGACGCGGCGTGCTGGCGCCCTCTCGTGGCTGCAGCAGCGGCCTTTGTGTCGCGGCGCGGCGCGGCGCGGCGCGGCGCGGCGCCGGAGCCGCAGCGGCTATCGCGACCGGCCAGCTCGCTAGCGCTCCGCAGGCGGTGGGTCGCCCACATCCTGTGTGGCCGATCCTGTGCGTGTGCACACGTGTGGGTGCGTGCGTGCGTGCGTATAACTGGTGGCCATCCTGTGCCCCCCTGGTGTTAGCCGCAGAGCGGCGGCGCAGCGGTCGCCTTGAGGCCCGCGACGTCAGATAGACGACCAACCCATTGGCTACTTCCGCCGTCTCGGTCACTACAGGACTCCGACTGGATTTGGACAACATGGTTTTGGAGATGAAGCAGCGACTAGTATGATTAATCAATTATTCGAAAACAATCTTAATCGCCTTTATTATTATTGTACCGCCAACCGGTGTAACCTCCCAACAGAAAAATTCCGAAACCTCCCAACAGTAAAAAATATAATGATATAATTCACACTTTTGCGTTACCTCCCACAGATAAATTCCGTAACATTGTAACAATAAAATGCGACTAATCTCCTAATAAAAATGTGACTCACTTATAACCTTTCAATAATTGACTGTGAATTTAAATTGGTAAATTTTCGACGTCAGCAGTGCTGCGTCCAGGCCCTGAAAGATCATTCTGAATAAATTGAAAATTCTTACCTCAATAAGGTCGCCGGATAACGCATATATAACTGCTTCTATAAGAAATTTTCTGGCACAGCCGAGTGCAATGCTGGGCGATAGATTTGTCATGTATAAAAGGAAACAACTGATTTTTCTTCTCAATAATCGGGATGACCAAGGACTGGAGAAAGTAGTAAATTCTTTAAATTGAAATGAACGGTTGTCAAAAGTTACTTTTTATGAGAAAGATTATTATTAAGAGATTTTTCAAAAACATTTACATGGGACTTGATATAACAATACTACATATGAGCGAGGCTACTTTTACCTTATATTATATCGCTCAGGCTCCGCCATCGCTCCCCCCGACCGGCCCAGCCAACTCGACACACACGACTGCTCGCTAGCAACTACTTACTCCTACTGCTACAGACACTGCTCTTACTGCAACAACACTGCTCTCTGGTCTGAGATTCGCAGGCAGCGCGTGAGCAATCCATCGAAATTGCATCTGCTCGAGTGTGCTAGCAACAAATTCCTAATCATGGACCTCTTACACGGTTGCAACCCGACGTAGGGGTCATCTTCTGGGCGTTTACACCATTGGTAGACTGCTGGTGGTGTCACTCCTGTTTACGTAACATACTATATAGTTTCCTGCCGTTATGTAGACAGGAGTGACACCACCAGCAGGCGACCAATGGTGTAAACGCCCAGAAGATGACCCCGACGTCGGGTTGAAACCGTTTGGCGGTATAATAATAATAAATGCTGTTAAGACTGTTTTTGAATAATTGACTCCGACTGGTTACTTCCGCCACATTAGCCATCAGAGGATACTTCTCGGGGCTTTCTGGAAACGCGACAATGGGCCAGGCAGTTCCCGGACTGCTACAACATTGATAATTTGTGTGTTAGATGTAACTGGTAAAGGTTGTGAGCAGCCTGACAGAAAACCCCACTACGTCCACGCACGCACGGTGTAATGAATATTCTTGACCATTACCTCTAATGATCACGTACCTGCACTGCCGCCGTACGCTGATGTGTACGCTTCTGTTCTAACAACAGCATGGATTCCTGAATGAGATTTTCACTCTGCAGCGGACTTAGAACACGGTGATCTGAAACTTCCTGGCAGAGTAAAACTGTGTGCCAGACCGAGACCCGAACTCGGGACCTTTGCCAAAGGTCCCGAGTTAGAGTCTCGGTCCGGCACACAGTTTTAAACTGCCAGGTAGTTTCAGCATGCGTTCCTGTAATTAACGTATGTCTACAGCGCTGGAGCGGAAGGTTAGCTTTCGAATCACTGGCAAGTATTCCAGTCAAAATTTCGTATATTGAGACCAGAAAACAATACACATAAATGTGACTGTGCTCAATCTGTGCCCTCGTAAGTTAAACTGTGCTTGCTATGATGTCATGTGATATAAACCAATCATGCACTTGCCTGATGGATACAGCCTTGAGGTATAGTCAGCGTGGTCAGAAACGGTCTGAAAAGCTTGTAAGGGTGTTGCAGGGTAGTTTGTGCTGAGAAATAACTGTCGAGGAAAAAATTCGATACGTTGCGGCGTTTCCTAGTACAGTTGCGCGAGCAAATTCAGGAGGCCCGTCAGAAAAACTTTATAAAAATGTGTCACTTGTTCTCACATTCTTCTTTATCTGTATAAACGATTTACGAGACAATCTTAGCCGCCATTTTAGGTTGTTTGCAGATGATGCTGCCGTTTATCGTCTGGTAAAGTCATCAGAAGATCAAAACAAATTGCAAAACAAATTCAAATGGCTCGAAGTACTATGGGACTCAACAGCTGAGGTCATCAGCCCCCTCGCCGGCCGGTGTGGCCGAGCTGTTCTAGGCTCTTCAGTCTGGAAACACGCGACCACTACAGTCGCAGGTTCGACTCCTGCATCGGGCATGGATGTGTGTGATGTCCTTAGGCTAGTTAGGTTTAAGTAGTTCCAAGTTCTAGGGGACTGATGACCTCAGATGTTAAGTCCCATAGTGCTCAGAGACATTTGATCCATAGACATGTGCGAACATTACGGAAGGCGAACTACTCGCTGTTGAGAGAAATATCGTTACACATATTGCCAAATGCATTGAGATTGACGGATATCATTTTGAGCATTTATTGCATTAATGTGGTATTTACAGGTAATCACGCTGTAACAGCATGCGTTCTCAGAAATGATAAGTTCGCAAAGGTACATGTATCACATTGGAACAACCGAAATAAAATGTTCAAACGTACCTTCGTTCCGTATTTTAATTTAAAAAACCTACCCGTTACTAACTGTTGGTCTAAAATTGTGAGCCATATGTTTGTGACTAAGACAGCGCCATCTATCACAAAGCTAAAAAAGTGGTCCAACTACAACATTCATTTTTCTTTACGTACTACACGAATATGTAATAAAAAATTTGTAACAAAAATATGTAATAAAAAACGCAGTTGATATCCGTTTGATCTATGGCAGCGCCTTCTAGCGGGCCAACCATAGCGCCATCTGGTTTCCCCCTTCAAGCTAGACGAGTTTCGTTCTTTGTACTTTTTTAGTTTGATAATTATTTCGTGAGATATTTGGCGCGGTCACTATCATTGGACGATCCTGTATAAATGTTCAAAGCATCTCGTCCACATACTTCATAAAAGCAAAATATTGAAAAGTAGTGCGAACTCGTCTATTATTAAAATAGTTTTATGACTATTAAACAACTTGTTAACAAGCATAATAGAAACGTCATAATAATAAACATATTGTGTGAAGTCATTTACAGTTTAGGAAATGTCAGCTGAAGCTATGTGTCGGGGGTCTTGGGAAGACACAGTACGACTGCTGATACGTGCCAGATGATGACATTTAAATAGAAGATACCGGTTAAAGTATGGCCTTTAAGTGGCAGTTTGACAAGAAGCAAGTAATGAAATCAAACATGATAAAATTCTTGAAAATTTAAATAATTTAGAAAACAAATTGAAACTGAAAAATGGTCCTAGAGGCACAGAAAAAAGGCATATGCGATTATTAGCACGAAAAGAGAAGAAAGAACAGCAGACGACTCTCAGAGGCTCTATGGTGAATGGAAAGTCTTTGTGGAAACAAACGATTGCAAACAAACTGAAGTATCACAGAGTATCTCAGCATGCAAACACGACATGTAACAAGAAGGAACTGAGCATGGTCTGCCGCTAACAATAAATGGTCCTGTTTTAACGTACTTTGTAAGGATTATAACAGAGTTAAAAACAATTACAGCATTTTACCCGCAATATTTCTGAAAGGCGTCAAGGGAAACAACGTTTTCAAACTTTTGCGTAGTATTAAAAGCCAAGATCGGTTCATGTGAAATATTTCATTTCATGATTAGTTTCAACAGTGACTAGCTGTCATCTTCAGATTCTGAGATATCCCAGAAATGCAACTACACACCAGTGTTTTTGACGTACAGAGAAAATGCTCCAACAATTGTGTGGTTATGTTTCTGAGAGGTCCGAGAATCTGAAAATGACAGCTATTTGCTGTGGAAACTGATCATGAATCAAGCTGTTTCACATAAAGTGATCTTGGCTCGTCATCTCACAAATTACAGAATCTGATCGCCCCAACAACTTGCGTAAATTACATAGTTTTCACGGTTTCTGTTCGTTAATAATATCACTCTTATTGTATTACACATGGTTGTACACATCACTTTCCTCAAAAATGTCCGTAGGGGTAGCTTTCTCGAGATCATGTAAAATCTTCAGGTTATTGGCAGTAATTCTGAGTGATGTGTCGACAGAAGTGCCGACACAGTGTGATTTGATGGGACCGCAATGCACGCTATAAACACACGAAGGATGGCGTGAGGTCTGAAACAGGATACGTAATGAATGCTATAAAGAAAAGTATGTAGCTTTCGAAATACTTAACTTTAATCCATCCTTCTTGTATACATCGTTCATGATGAGACGTGCTTTATACGATAAGTATCAATTGCTATGTAAGGCTAATGGCGCCTTGCTAGGTCGTAGCCATGGACTTAGCTGAAGGCTAATCTAACCATCTGCTCGGCAAAGGAGCGAGGCTTCGTCAGTGTAGTCGCTAGCAAAGTCGTCCGTACAACTGGGGCGAGTGCTATCCCGTATCTCGAGACCTGCCTTGTGGTGGCGCTCGGTCTGCGATCACATAGTGGCGACACGCGGGTCCGACATGTACTAATGGACCGCGGCCGATTTAAAACTACCACCTAGCAAGTGTGGTGTCTGGCGGTGACACCACACTGAGACTGTGGTGTTTAGAAATTTAGTGAGAAGCACAGGTAGATTCATCTTCTGCATTCTTCCTCCCTACTTATGTATGCTCTTTAAATCTAGCTGTAAATTTAGTGCTCGTCCGTTCAATATAAAAGGCATTGCAATCAACAAAGCAGCTTTTATGACGGCATGCACTTGTAAATTTGTTGTTTTTAGTTTTAATGCAGTGTACAAATAGCTGACCTAGTGTGTTCATCATTTTGTAACGCAATTCAGACATTAAATCTGGGAAACAATGCACTGAATTTATAAGAAAATTTCCCATAAAAGGGATGTGAAATGAATTTTATACTTTCTGCAGGGTCGTCACTGACTAAGTTGTCTCTGTTTTGTAGAACCTCAAATTCAGAATTACGTACCTTACCAACTATGAAAAAATTACAGCCACTTTTGGAGGTAAATGGCGCAGAATATTCAGTTATTTATTAGTTTCTGTATTATTGAGACGTAATTTAAGTAATCTGCTGTCATTTCTTGGAAAAAAGGCACTCCCTTGTTGCAATTAGTGGCAATAATTCTGAGAAATAATGATATCTAGTGTTGCAGGCTTACGATAAATGCCAACCAAAGAACTTTGACATGTGTTAGTAACTTACAAACTCAAAAAATGGTTATGGTTTGCTGACGTTCTAAACTAAAATGAATATTAGAGAGAGGTTTGTTCATCTTGTGAGCTAACGGTATAATGTCATCCTTAGATCGTAGATACAAAAACAGTATATCATCTACATACTTCTGCATTAAGACATCTTCTGCGTCTCTTGTAAATGCCTACAGAAGAACTGGTTTCAAAATGAGAACAAGTAGAAAGCTTATTGGTAGACCTTCTTTCTACACAGAAACATTTTTGCTCAAGAGAAGTAATTATAGTGAAGTTACAATATGGAACCTTGTGATATGTTTCGTGGGTGATAAAATTATTAGTAATTATCTCAGTTCTTTCATCCACAGGAATGTTTGTGTAGTGACTGGTAACGTCAAACGTAGCAAATTTATGTACATGTGGAACGGTAATGGGTCTAATTGATTTGCCTACCTCATAGCAATTATTACCGTGTAATTATCACTAAAGGTGAAATTGATTTCCTGCAGTGCGTTTAATATTTTAGAAATTAATTAGTCTGGGTAGTTAATTACATTAACAGTTGGTCTTTAGCGCACATTTTCTTTATGTGTTTTTAAATGGCTCTCTCAGTTTTAATGTCACAGGATTCACTACTTTAGAGACCTTTTCTCACATTTATTAAGCAAAAAATTAGAATTTTCAACAACCTTCTGATTTCTATTTGAAATACGTTGGCAGAAGCAGACTTAATCTCAGTGACGTAATTTGCAGCGAAAATTGAGTGTCTTTGAACTATACTCCGTTTCGTAAGTAATTACCAATGTGTTTCGCTTATCTTCTTTTGTTATTCGACCATTATTAAGTGAAAATTAGCACTGATACTGCTGCAGAAAACTTGTTCATGATTAAACACTTCTTTAGTATTAATATCATTTGATATGTGTTCACTAGCTTTGATGATAAACTTAGCACGCTAACTTTTGTATCTTTTAATTGTGAAAACTGCTAATTTACTACGAGCAAAATGATCTTTGTCATTCGACAGTGTTAGATGCTTACGAAGAATGTGTTCCAAACCTTTGCCTAACTTTGTCATGCCTACTTTTGAAAAAGACATGTTAGTTCTTTTCACAATACTGTCAAATAAGAATAGAACCGAGGTTTGGCTTTGGATTTCCGCTGATTTTAATTCTTTCTTCCTATTACGTGTGAGCAGCCTATGTAACTTCTTGTTGTGCCTTTCGTTGATATTACATTGTGTCTGAAAACAGGATTTATTACAAGCATCAATATACGTGAGTGCAGGCTTTCTCGGCGAATTTCATATATGAAGTCTTCACGGGTTGTCAGCTAAGTGGCGTCGTCATCTCGTAGCAACGTTTGGATAGAATGTGTCTCCATCGCATGAAGATGATGGAGACGAATTCCATCGAAACGTTGCTACGAGGCGACGACGCCGCTCGGCTGACAACCCGTGAAGACTACATATAAGCATCAATATAATTAAACTGAAGAGAAGTCGCTAATCAACGTATTTTCAAATGGACTTCATACACTTTAAGGTTCAAAAGATCCGTTCTTGCTGTAGAGATACCTAATATCGTTTCCAATCCCATTAATTTCAGATCTACATTTAGAGCCACTGCTTCATTACATTGGATTTTAATATTTGTTTTTTTTATGAAGTTAGGTTTAAAATTTAACAATAGGCGTATCTTACTAATTCGAACATATGAAGAAGTGGATAAAAACTTAACTTGCACTCTGCTGTAGATGGCTGTCACAACCTGACTGGAAAAAAAAAAAGAAAAAGAACACCGTAGGCAGTTCCTTCCTGGATGATGATGTTTGGTTAGTGCGGTGCTCAACTACACGGTTATCAGCGCCCGTACAAATTCCCAAACTTTTCTCAGCCCAATCTCGCCACTTTCATGAATGATGATGAATCGATGAGGACAACACAAACACCCAGTCATCTTGAGGCAGGTGAAAATCCCTGACCCCGCCGGGCATCGAACCCAGGACTCCGTGCTCAGGAAGCGAGAACGCGACCACGAGACCACGAACTGCGGTCTCCTTTACAGAGGAACCCATCACAGGTACCACACTTGTTGTTATCAGTACGAACGTACTACAGAAATAAGAAGTACGGAAAGGGTCTCTACTGGTCTCCCAAGACCAGGATGCCTGAATGTGATGCGTGAGTTTACCCCAATAAAGGAGTTATGTGTGAGGTTCACATGTCTGTTTGAAGGTTCTGTGCGCTGTTCTCGGGTGGCGAGATACTTTGTAGGACACCTGAAGCATTAAAATCACTATCTTAGCTGTTCTATATTTTTTTTTAATTCAATGATGGAACTTTTTGGACTCATGTAGTTAATACTTGTTTTATTGTGTTAAATCTTTCACGTAAGGTTACACGTCTTAATGAGTAGATTATGACAGCACTTTACGTCTTTAAATTCAGTCAATACTTACATGAAACTCTGAAAATCAGATTTCTATGGTCCCTTGAACCCATTACATCGACAACCTGCAAATTCGACAACATGACTGACTTAGCCATTTAGTAATATCTAGTAAATTATAACTGGAACAAAATAATGTTCACATTTAGTTTGCAATATGTACATAATAGTGAAACCGATCGTACGTAATGAAGAAAAAACCTCATATTCGTAAACTGAAATACTTCAATCGTAATTTTGCGTCACATATTGTGTTGTAATGTCACACGATCTTGATGGTCAGATATCGTTCTACCATAGTTAATCAGCAGATCACAGAAATTACAGTTGAGATGTAGCCTCTCATCTGCTGGAAATACATTGGATTCCGGGCTTCTAACGGATATAATTTACCAAACGTTCCAATTAACAGATTCCTATCACTCGTTCCGAAATACACTTGGCCTATCAACAGATGGCCAATAGTGTCACACCACCCCTGAGCGTATAATTTCATTTCGAGTGGCCTGTTTTGCCTCTCCTGTGAGAAACTTTGGTCAGTATGTGTGTTATTGACTCCATCCCGTGTAAATGCGACGAAGTCGGAACTTGTCATGGTGGAGACATCGATTGTATTCCTCAAGAATAGGAAGAACACCGCTATGACAGAAAAAGTGAACATGCAGTGGGTCAGTATATTCTGGTCACCTGACAGAGACTGGCAGTATTAGTGACGACCTATACAAATAAACAGCCACAGATCGTTTACTGCGATGAAGTCTTTTCATTCAAAATGGTTAAAACGGCTTTCACCACTATGGGACTCAACGTCTGAGGTCATCAGTCCCCTAGAACTTAGAACTACTTAAACCTAACTAACCTAAGGACATCACACGCATCCATGCCCGAGGCAGGATTCGAACCTGCGACCGTAGTGGTCGCGCGTTTCCGTACTGAGCCGCTTGGAACCGCTCGGCCACTCCGGCCGAAGTGTTTTCGTTCTCCATTCCCAGGAGTGCAACGGACTCTTCGATGGTCGGAACCGTGTACTGGTATAATATTAATTGATTTCTGGCACAAAGCCTATAGATATAAGCATTGCTGCAGTTCGGGGTGGGGAGTCCTGGGAGCTGGGTTTCGCACTGTGGTGGATATTTGCAGGGAGGGTCAGATGCCAAGTCCGCAGCTCGTGGTCGTGCGGTAGCGTTCTCGCTTCCCACGCCCGGGTTCCCGGGTTCGATTCCCGGCGGGGTCAGGGATTTTCTCTGCCTCGTGATGACTGGGTGTTGTGTGCTGTCCTTAGGTTAGTTAGGTTTAAGTAGTTCTAAGTTCTAGGGGACTGACGACCATAGATGTTAAGTTCCATAGTGCTCAGAGCCATTTGAACCATTTCAGATGCCAAGCGGAATTGTCGAAATACGGTTGAGGAAAATGCGTGAACGAAGTGAAGTGTCCACCAATGCACTCATGTAGTCACAAGAAACATCATTCGGCTGAGAGAGCAGCAACCTATTTTTATGGGAGAAAATATATCCTTGGCGTATAAAAAGTAAGAGATATATTCGTTATCGCTTAGAAAACACAGCATGTTTTGAGTAAGCATTTGTGTCCTATATGGAAAAATGTACTATCCGTCCGTAGAGAAACTGAATGCCCCCCTTCCCCACTTGTTCTGCTTCAACAGAGACTGCAAACCCTTTGCGCAATTGTAGCATCCGTTGCTGACGTCCGATGGATTGCCTAGAAGGATGTGAAGATGAACAGGATGACGTTAAGAGAGGGGTGATGTACTTGAGTGTTTCCTTCCCAGCGCCTTTCGCTCAGATGAACTCGCAGCAGCCCCTCTGGACGGCTGCACGTGGTCGCTCCCCCCTCCCCAGCCACCCATCCTCCCCACCATCACCCCTCTCTCCGGGTAATAGGACGCCGTCACGCGACCTTTCTGTCACGTTGTCAACACACGAGTCGCAGTCCGCTCGCGGTCTTCAGTGCCGCCTGTGCTGCACATCCTGGTTTCCGAAGAGCCGTCATTCGAAGCTGGCGTGTTACTTTGGTTCACAGCTTCATCTCTCCGGTGAGTAACGCACTGATCGTTCCCATCGGACGTTTTTTGCTGGTTCATACTCGCTGGCACCTGCACTGCGTGCAGCTTCTAAATTTATTTGCGAGATATCTTTTGATGCCAATGTCCGCTTAGGCGAAATATTTGCCCAGTAAATAACTCTACATATAGGTAGTCGAATTAAGTCGGGTGATGCTGAGGGAATTAGATTAGGAAGTGAGACACTTAAAGTAGTAAAGGAGTTTTGCTATTTGGGGAGCAAAATAACTGATGATGGTCGAAGTAGAGAGGATATAAAATGTAGACTGGCAATGGCAAGGAAAGCGTTTCTGAAGAACAGAAATTTGTTAACATCGAGTATAGCTTTAAGTGTCAGGAAGTCATTTCTGAAAGTATTTGTATGGAGTGTAGCCATGTATGGAAGTGAAACATGGACGATAAATAGTTTGGGCAAGAAGAGAATAGAAGCCTTCGAAATGTGGTGCTACAGAAGAATGCTGAAGATTAGATGGGTAGACCACATAACTAATGAGGAAGTATTGAATAGGATTGGGGAGAAGAGAAGTTTGTGGCACAACTTGACCAGAAGAAGGGATCGGTTGGTAGGACATGTTCTGAGGCATCAAGGGATCACCAATTTAGTATTGGAGGGCAGCGTGGAGGGTAAAAATCGTAGAGGGAGACCAAGAGATGAATACACTAAGCAGATTCAGAAGGATGTACGTTGCAGTAGGTACTGGGAGATGAAGAGGCTTGCACAGGATAGAGTAGCATGGAGAGCTGCATCAAACCAGTCTCAGGACTGAAGACCACAACAACAACAACATAGGTCCTGCTGTATGTTTGATGGCCGATTTGACAATTTATTAAGCAACATCAGCTTTTCGTTTCCTCATCGGTTTGTTACTTGACGATTGTAAATCGCAACTATCACAACTGAATGAATCACAATGAAATCTAGCCTTCACGTGTAAACCCCAGTCTACCGGTGTCGAATATTC